>NC_134240.1:7805710-8493210 GCF_965152275.1 Natator depressus | reverse complement strand
CACATATAAACTTTAAGCCCTCAGCTGACTAGGCTTGGAGAGGTGGAGAGCATTTAATCAGGGCCAGGGGAGGTTCTACCATTGCAGCCAGGCCCCCTTTAATGGGTGGAAATTGGACTCTCAATTAGACAAACAGCAAAGTCCATATAGCTGAGGTTTGTAAATCCTCCTCTTCCACTTGCCCTCTGGATCAAATTTTTGTAATTAAAAGCACAAACAAAAACCCACAGGTGCAATAACGTGCTGTTGCTTTAGAAATGACACACACATGATTAAGGGGGAATATTCATTAGCCACCAAAGCAGAGGGCCCTTCCTATCAATCAGACACATTTGGCAGGTCAGAGCCCCAGCACCTCTGGGCAGTGCTTAATTTGTGCCAGGGATTGCCAGGACTGAGGGCAGCTGAGCCCTGGCACCTCTTTCATCACAAATTAAGCACTGGGCATACCTAAACCTGCAAAATATCCTCGTTCCACTGCAGCCCAGGTCAGCTGGGGTTGGTTAATTTAAGCCGAGCCTCCCTTTCTTGCCAGCCTGGATTTGAGCCAACAGGTTAGTGAAAGGAAGGGCCCAGAGCTGGGAGAAGAGGGCATTCACCTGACCTGAGCTCGGTGCTGCAGGGAGCCAAGAAAATAGATTTAAAAACAAAAATCTGCTAGCTGGACCCCTTCCCTCCATTTCCAGAGTTTGACTTCTGAAAACAGCTGGGCAACTAACCCCAGTTACTTTAAGCCAAGCCTGGGGAAGGAGTAAAGGGGAGCCAAAATCAAGGTAGCTTCACCTTTGATCTTGTACTAAGAACTTCTTCCCTGCAGGCACGGTGCCTTGCCTGCAGATTATAGTGATCTCAGCCCAAGAAGCCCTGGAATGAGATTCCTTCCGAGGACATGCTCAGTTGAGACGTAATATTGACTCTCTTTGGACATTTTGTTTAGTGACATTTTTGACTCCTTTTGAGTGCTTAAACAGCTACATCTAGTGACTTTTCAGGGTTTGTTTGGTGACTTCCTGCTACGTGGAGTTGGCAACACTGGTGTGTCCAACAGTGGCCAGAGCCATTGCAGAGGTGAATGTAGCCTCCTGATTCAATGGATGCAGAGGGGAGGTTTGGGGGAGAGTAGATTAGAAGGGTGACCCCTCCCTGCACTCGCCACACAGTGGCGGCTTCTGTCCCATAGGGCTAGGCCCAACTCCCCGCTCAAGGTGTTGTGACCTGTTGCATGGGGTCTTAGTGCCACTCAGCTTCACTTGGCTGCCTCTCCATCATGACGGAGGGCTGGCCAGGCCAAATTTGAAGTGCAACCTGGTCCATGGGGTTGTAGCATGATGCAGGTTTGGTTCAGTTGCCCCCCCTACCCCCATGACAGATAGGTGGATGGGCCAAATTTGATTGAGGTTGCAGTGTCATGTGTCAGATCAAAATACCACCCATTGCTGGGTGCTGTGACCCCATGTTCTGTAGGTGCAACTGCACTTATGAACCCATGCTAAAGCCTGCCTTGACCATATGCTCCAGAAGAATATGTAAGAAACCCTGCAGTTATAAGTTCTTGGATAAGCTTTGCACAGGGAGGGTGCATGTACTGAATTGAACAAACCCTTTTACATACACCTGACTTGTGCATGTAAGATGAAATCCACTCCACGCAGAGGACCAGCACAAGGTCTATACACCTTACGTCAAACTTCAACCCTATTTTGAGGACTTAAATGGCACATAGGCTTTGTGCTGGCCATCTGTATTAGTGTTAATTTCTCCCTTAAACTCCCGTGAACACATGGCCAGTGGTTCTCAACCTATTTATCATTGTGGGCCACATATGCGGCTCTCTACGTGTTGTGTGGGCCACATCCACACAATATATATACTACCTGTATTGTCCTGAGGATGTCACACGGGCTGCAGCTGTATTGGGCTGCAAGTGGCCTGCGGGTTGAGAAACACCGACACATGCAAACCCTGATTTGTGCAAGCAGAAACTATGCACATTCACAAATGCAGTTTTGGAAATATGCTGTATACACACACGGGGATCACATCACCTACCATGAAAAATGGAGAAGGCCTGACCCAAATTATCGTATTAGATTATTGAAGAATCATCTGAGAGATCCGCATTGTACAACCATAGAGAAACCCATCTATCCTTGCCCTCGTACTTTTGGAGAATGGGTCACCTGTGGTGGCATTACCAAAATTCCCAATTTTGGAGATCCTGGAGCATCTGGTGGGCTAGTGGAGAACTGTGTGTAATCCTTCTAGATGGTGTCTGCTAAGGACAGAATTGTGGTCCAAAGCATTACTTCTGTGCTACCTTTAATCAGTCCATTTTCTTTAACAAAGCCATTGTTAGTCTGGCTGAAGACTGTTTTCTGCATGGCTGACTTAACAGGGAAGTGCATTGATTTATGTGGGGAAGGCTATAATCTTAACAAAAAGGTTGAAATTACTTTTAACTGGTTTGATTTTCTACAGGAAACTGGAAGTTGCCGAAAGATTCTAAATCTGGGATACCTGTGGTACGTTCATACCTGTGACTTTCCACTGAACATTGTCAGGTATCATGGACAAGATCCTCAGCTGGTGTAAACTGGCATAACTCCACTGACGTTAATGGAGTAAAAATGATTTACAACAGCTGAGGATCTGTCCGAGTGAGCTCATGCCTCAAGCTTCTCCCAGTGAGCTCAGTAGAATGACTCTATTTTCATGACTGAGCTATTATGGACATATCAATGGTATTTATAAGGTGTCAGCCACTGCAGTATCTATGCTCCAAATGAGGTCAAAATCTGGCCCCATGTTTGTGTCTTTTGGGAGATTCTTTGGGATGGATAACAAGGTGTTAATATTTTGGAAGCAGAATTCCCTGTAACTGGAACACCATATCATTTTCCTAGTAACTCGTCCTCTTCTCTTATTTATTACTTTCCTGCTGTTCCTCTAATTCATTTCAATCTTTAGAATTGTCCAACAATTGTTCCTGAATATTGACCTCTCCTGGAGCTCTTTTCTGAAAAGCCAGATTATGCAGCAAATAGTTGCTTTAAATACAAAATTGAGTACTTACCCACATACCCATTTTAGAACCACCAGTTCTATTAAAGCAGGAGAAAACTATTTTCAAACCACCAAATGCACATTATTATTACAGCTTTCATGCCACAATAGGCTGCATTATGTTTGTTCAACAGAGCAAGTAGGAGGAGATAAGAAGAGGGTAATCAATAAAGTGCCAAAGGGATATTTTCTACTTTTACCTAAAAAACAAGAGCCTGAATGTGACTCTATTCTTACAATCCTCTTCATTGAAAATCAAAAGAAAGGAAATGAGAGATATTTGAAATATCATGTGTTGACTTGGGCAGGACCTATACTGTGTTTAAATGGAGTATTTCTAATGCCAATTGAAGGATATAAACAAACATAGGTAATATAGCTCAAACTTAGGTACCTGATGGAAACCTAAAATCTTTAAACTCAGGTTTTGTATGTAAGATATAGATTAATTTCATGTCGTTCCTGAAGAGTCCCTCGCTGTATCAAAAAATCTGCGCAGGATAGCTGGTAGCTTGATGTATCTACCAGGATGAGCGCTCCTCCTTCATTTGCTATTATTGATAGGAAATGAGAGAAAACTAAGTAGATGTCTTCTCTACATCTAAAAATCATCACAGGCTCTAGTAACTTGTTTAGGGCCGCTTTGCTTGAACAACCTTCATAATGTCATCTGGCATATTTTGACATTTACATGTGATTCGCAAGCTGGTTAAGAAATTAAGTACACAGATCACTTTCTAGAGGAAAATGTCAGGTTTTGGTGATAGTCCTGGGTCACCAAGTGAATACTAAATTCACATAAATCCATCAGTTTTCTTGCTCCCTCCCACAAATGTAATGGCTGAAGTGATGATCTAAAGCAGGGGTGGCCAACCTGAGTCTGAGAAGGAGCCAGAATTTACCAGTGTACATTGCCAAAGAGCCACAGTAATACATTAGCAGACCCCCACCAGCGCCTCCCCACACCTCCAAATCAGCTGTTTCGTGGTGAGCAGGAGACTCGGGGAGGGGTGGGGTGGGCAGGGAGGAGCGAGGGCATGGCAGGCTCAGAGGAGGGGGCAGGAAGGGGTGGAGTGGGGGCAGGGCCTGTGGCAGAGCCAGGGGTTGAGCAGTGAGCACCCCCCGGCACATTGGAGAGTTGATGCCTGTAGCTCCAGCCCCGGAGTTGGTGCCGATACAAGGAACCGCTTATTAACTTCTGAAGAAGTTGGCCACCCCTGATCTAAAGTCTATAGGTAAAGATAAAGGGTGTGGGTGAGAGAAATAGGGGTGACATGATAAAGATCTACCGTAGGCCACCAAATCAGGAGGAGGAAGTGCATAATGTATTTCCAAAGTAGTAGTAACAACTCACACATCTGTTGGAAAAGTAATATGGCAAAACACAAAATTTCTAATAATTTCTTGGAATGTACTAGAACATTCTTGGGCCAATGTGTTTCAGAAAGTGGAGGAAGTGACTGGGGGCCAGCCATTTTAGACTTGATTCTGACCAACAAGGAGGAATTTGTTGTGAATCTGAAGGAAGAAGGCAATTTTGGTGAAAATGATGATGAAATGATAGATTTCATATTTCTAAGGAAGGAAGAAGTGAGGAGCAGAACAAGGAAAATAGATTTCAAAAAAGCAGACTAACAAACTCACAGAATTGGTAGGTAAGGGTCATTGACTCAAAGGTGTGGCCAATTGTTTGACTTCACTCACAGTTCGTTCTTAAAAATGTTCAAGAGAACAAATAACCAAGCTTAGTCAAATGTATTGTCTAAAAAGACAACAGTACAATACAAAAAGGAGACATACATATCCTCCTTCTGGAAAGGAAATTCTCACAGCATGTTCACCTTACATAGAAGGTGTGCTTCAAAGATACTCATTTCAGCTAGCATTATGTATAGTGCTGTTTTACAAGTTATAAAACTTTTCACTGCATGCATCCGATGAAGTGAGCTGTAGCTCATGAAAGCTCATGCTCAGATAAATTTGTTAGTCTCTAAGGTGCCACATGTACCCCTTTTCTTTTTGCGAAAACTTTCTATACCTCACTAAAATTCAGCCCACCAGTTTGTACCTGTTCCTTAACTTGTTGTTCTGTAATTTCCTTATCTTTGTTTTGGACACTAGCCTTCCAGGTACCAGCCCATGAAAGTACCTCCCCAGCTTGTAGCAGGGTGGAACATTACTGTATTTTGTCTTTGATGCATTTCCTGACATCAGCTTTGCAGAGTGTTGTGGGATTCCTGACTTTCCCAACACACACACAGTATATTATGTTAATACCATACAGTTACTAACATAGGCATAGTATACACTAACATATATGTATTTGCTAATACTGTAGTAAGTAATAGCCAGCATAGATGTGTCAACTAATTATGCCAAACCAACCTAACTTCCTTCTTTGACAGTGTTGCTGGCCTAGTGAATGGGAGCGGGGAAGCTGTAGATGTGATATATATTGATTTTTGTAAGGCTTTTGACAATCTCACATAGCATTCTCAAAAGCAACTTAGGGAAATCTGTTCTAGATGAAATTACTGTATGGTGGGTATATGACTGACTGAGAGATGATATTCAAAGAGTCGTTATCAATGGTTGGCTGTCAAACTGGGAGGGTGTATCTACTGCAGTGCTGCAGGAGCATGTCCTGGGTCTGATACTATTCAATATTTTCATTAATGACTTGAATAATGGAGTGGAGAGTATGCTTATAAAATTTGCAGCTGACACCAAACTGGGAGAGTTTGCAATTTGTCAAGTGCAAAGTACTTACTTAGAAAAGAAAAATCAAATGCATAACTACAAAAAAGGGAATAACTGGCTAGGTAGTAGTACTGCAGAAAAGGATCAAGGGGTTATATTGGATCACAAATTGAATACAAGTCAACAATGTGATGCAGTTGCAAAAAAGACGAATATCATTCAGGGTGGTTGTGATGGGGTGTCCGCCCTACAAAAAGCCTGAAGGGGTTAAGGTGGCTAGGTGGGCCAGTTAACTGCCTAGCCTGCACCTGGAGTATGAGCCAGGGAGCAATGAAGATTAAAGAGGAAGCTCAGCTGAACAGGAACAAGGGGGCCTGTATAAAGTCCAGTAGCTGAGAGTAGAGCGGGTGGCAGAGAGGGAGGGAGCAGCTGCAGTCACTCTCAGGGTAAGGTAGGAAGTAACTCAGGGATACAGCAGTAACGTTGTGAACTGTGCAGACCTTGACTGCTTGTTCTGGGTCCCTGGGCTGGAACTCAGCGTAGAGGGCAGGCCTGGGCTCCCCGACCAGCCACTGAGGAAGTGGCAATGTTAAGGGTCAGTGAAAGAGAAGCCTGCTGGAGACAGTGGGTCCTGAGAAACTTTGAGGCACTGACCAACCTGCTCCCCCCACCCCCGGAAGGGGAAACCACAGTGACCTGGCTGGAGGGCCAAGCCACAAACAGGAGCAGCTGAGTCTTGAGAGAGAGAGAGAGGCAGAAAGTGACAGAGTGCAATCACAGGAAAAGGCATTGGCTGGTCAGAGCTAATCCCCAGATGTGGTCAGAAGGAGGTGCTCTAGTGGTGAGTATGTTGTATGAGGAAAACTGTCCCACTCTATTTGGCACTGGTGAGACCTCAGCTGGAGAACTGTGTCCAGTTCTGGGCATGATATTTTAGGAAAGATGTGGGCAAATTGGAAGAGTGGAGGAAAACAACAAAAGTGATAAAAGGTTTAGAAAACCTGATCCATCAGGAAAGGTTAAAAAGATAGGCATGGTTAGTCCTGAGAAAAGATGACTGAGTAGAGATCTGATACAGTCTTCAGATACATTAATGGCTGTTATAAAGAGGACGGTGATCAATTGTTCTCCATGTCCACTGAAGGTAGGACAAGAAGTAATGGGCTTAATCTGCAGCAAGGAAGACTTAAGTTGGATATTAGGAATTTTTTTTGTAACAATAAGGGTAGTTAAGTTCTGGAACAGGCTTCCAAGGAAGGCTGTGGAATCCCCATCATTGGAGGTTTTTAAGAACAGGCTGGACAAATAGGGGATGGTCAGGGATGGTCCTGTCTCACTATGGGGAACTGGACTTGACCTCTCAGGGTTCCTTCTAGATCTACATATCTATGCTTATACTAATTAAGGTTGTTAGACCTAATGAATCACTGAATTGCTGTTGTATTCTCTCTCTTTTGAGCAAAAGGCAAGAATGTGGGCCAACACCTTAAGTGGCATAATATGGCATAGCTATTTTGACTTCAATGGACCTACACCATTTTCCATCAGCTAAGGTTCTGATATCTGGTGTTAACATTTCCATTAACTAAACAGCTAGCTTAGGAGTTATTCACTTGTTCTTTCACAGTTTTGTACTTCTGCTCAGTTCTCTTCTAGTGTCTTTGAAGACCTGAGTTTAGAATGTCAACATGTCAGATAGTGGAATCTGTTTTTTCTACAGCATTTGTTTGTCAGTCATTATCTTTATTTGCTTGTGTGAGTCATTATCTTTGCCTTTACTAATTTTATCTGGTTCTGATAACTCTGAGCAGTTGAGTGTCAGTTCATACTAAAAGGCCAATTAAGACAATCTTGTTCAATTCAATTGGTTAGGTAGGTGATTTATACCGATCTAATCTTTGGAGAAATGATTTTATACTAATTTATACCAAAATATTTAAGTAGTTAGTTCAAGCAAAATATACCAAATACCACTATAGAATCATCACAAGTATACCTTTGCCTGTCAAACCACAACATTCAGCAAAGTTGCAATTTATTTTGCTTTCTTGCTTCACTGCTTTCATATATTACTACCCATTGGTTTATATATAGTGAATTCAATTCCCATTCCAGACCATGTCTAATCCTTCCATTGACTTCAGTGTGGGTTGGATAAGATCCTAAAAATCACTGTAATTGTAATTATCTCTTCTCTCAAGGAGAAGTTTAGATCATTGCCATTTTACCTTAGTCACATTTTGCAGTTAATTAGCCTTCAGCTTTGTGTATTGTTTTATCTGTTCACGTGAAGTCAGGGTAACAACTTGACATGTTTCTGTGTTACTTTTCCACATATCACAACTAGGAGAACGCAGCCATGGAATCCTTTGAGAAGAAAGAGCACTTGCTCTTTGTGATACTGTTCAGCCTTTCATGCATTCGGCCTTGATCCCTCTCTTCACCTTGTTTGTCTGGTTTAGAATACCAGGGACAACTTTGATCACATTAAGACTTCTAATTCTTTGACATAGGTTGTGATTTCTCTTCTTGTTGAGTTGCACTGCTATGAGCCTTTTGACTAGTCCTTCTACGTCACAATTCCTTATTTTCAGTGTTCAATTCTATGTCTATTTTGTTTCATCAAAGAAATAGTGTCATCTGCAGATATGTGGTGACTCAGCAACTCTGTTTATTTCAAGGTGCCTTTCTTGACAAACAAGTTCTCCAAAGATGTTTTCCAGGCAGAAAGCAATGTGTTATAGTGACAGTGTCTCCCTCTCCCTTTCAAAGTTTCAATTTGGTCTTGTAACTGCTTTTCACAGTCCATAAGTGACTTTTGTGCTACAGGATTCAGCAGTCTTCTCTAGAATCTCATTCTGTATCTACAAGTGATCAATGACTGAGAAACTTTCTGAATCCTGCTTTTTAAAATCAAATGAATTTATATAATGAAAAAAATCCATATTCATATAATTATGATATCATGCATGATGGATAAAATCCTGTAGTTCTTACTGAGGCAATTAAATCAATGGGATTTTTGCCTCAGTCAGGATTGAATAAAGACATCAGGATTTTGTCAGCTATCATCAAGAGATCCTTTCTGTATTAGAAATAAGGCACAATATAATACTCTTCAATTGTAAATAGCGAGTATCTTGTAGTTTGGCATAGTACAGTGCATGCCATCTACAGCTTCTTATCTAGCTGTTTTATCACTTTTGTGATGGTAGCTATTGTTGCATGAAAACCTTTGAGAAGTTATTGACAAAATATAGGACTTTGCTTAATATGCAAGTACATGTTTACTTTTATTTTCATATCCAGTGGTCAGATTCCAAATATTTATGGACTGCATAGGAGTGAGTTGTTTGTGTCATCCCATTACTTAACAGGTTGCTTTAGAATACACTTAAACAGTAAAATCAGGGTGAGTGTAGACAGAGAAAGTGTGTACATGCAGGTATGTATACACACATGCAGTACACACACACACACACACACACACACACACACTCCTATTTAAACTTTTAAATCTGTGGAAAAATTCATTCAATTCTAACAGTCTCACGAAGCAAAAGATACCTTAGGCTACAGATGAATTTTATATTACATCTTAAAGCCTCTACACTATGAGGTAAAATTGTTATTAATTTCTCAGCTGATTACAAGGTATCTCCAGCATATAGTGTAAAAGGACAGATTGGGCCTTTGTGACACTTAACTCGCTGAACAGAGGGGAAGTGGATTTTACCTCTTGAAGGATATTTGCCGACAGCAGAATACCAATAAGGAAAATAATATCAGATCATATAAGCTTGGAGCTTTTATTCTCTACAGAACTAAGTGATAAAGAGAAGTACTCTGGGAATCTTCCCCTTTAGATTAAATATTTGAGTGGTGAATGTCTGAGACAATCATTTTCAGTTCTGAAATGACCTTGCTATCTCAGGCATAGGAAGAATAAGACACATTCTGTATTACCATTAAGATGTGAAAATCTTATTTTCACAGGACTTTATGCTTAAAACATAAGAGAAAAAATATTTTAAAATGTGGCTTAACTTTTAAGTTCAATTTAGCCAGTATTATCCTCACTTTGCAGCCATGAAGTAAACATCTCTCTCCTTGGTCAATATTGTCCCTACTGGTGGCGGCAGGTCCAGCTAGCATGGAGAAATGCGCTATTTTATGGGTAAATAGTCCAGGAGGAACGGTTGCAGTAAGTAGCCTGCTTTGTATATTCTGTTGCAGGACAAAACACACAGCACTCCCTAAAACAGTCGCAATATCTGTGCACAGTGGCACCTATCCCATATTTCCAGAAACAGCTATCTGAAGCAGGTGCATCCTTTGAAGCAAATTACAGATGTAATGCATCTCTCACATGTACGTATTATATGCGTAACATGTCTGAGACACAGAGCCCCTTTATTTATGGACATAAAACATTTACAACTTTTTCAGATGCTTGAGCCTGTACTGCAAATTCTCCCAAGGAGACAGACCTATTTTAGGGAGAGTTTTACCAGTGATATCAATGGGAGCAGGTCAGGCCTTAAACACCCTTCCCTCCTTGGGTAGAGGTTCACTGGAGGACCACAATTCTGTTTTGTAGCAACTTTTAAGGCTTCAAAATTTGTTTTCATTCTTTGTTCCTGAAGTAAGTTTCATGGCAACTTCAAACCAACCATCATATTTCTCCAAAATGAAATTGATGAAAATATTCCAACCAGCTCTAGTTATCAATCAGAAACTGCAGTTGTTAGGAACTGTAGAGTTCCATGGAAACTAAAATGTCAAGGGTAAGGGTGGGATTTTCAGAAGCATTCAACCCTGGTCTAGCTCTGCTCCCATTAAAGTCAATGGTAAAACTCCCCTCAACTTCAACAGGAACAGAGCTAAACTAACAAATGCTGCATGCATTTGAAATTCCCACCCTAAAGCACTGAAGTTCAGGACACTTATGACACTATACCTTTTTCCTCTAGAGTTAATATTCAGTTTAGCCTTCTTGGTGACTGCAGATCTATTGCACAAACTATGGACCCAGTCTTGTAGAGATTTACTCATGGAAGTCGCCCTTATAGTCTTAAGTATTCTTAGGGACTCTAGTGGGACTACTACTTAGAGTAAGGTCTACTCACAGGGGTAAGGATTTGCAGGATTGGGTTCTAGTTTCCCAGTTTCGTAACCAAGAATGTATTGTATCTGTATATGTGTATACACACACACACACACACACCTGTTTATGTGAAGCTTCTGAGTGGTTTTCACTATCTGTGGCAAATTGATTACAGTTGCATGGGAGAAAGTGGCAGAGGGATTCTGTCTGCTTTTAGCATTAAAGCTACTTGTTCTCAGCAGGACATTTACCAAGCAGAGAATATAGGCACTAGATGCCTTTTTCAAGAAAAAGACAAGAAATCAGAGTGAGCACATCACAGATTAAAAAACCCACCCCAATCTGTTGGATCGTGACATCTTCAGATATGAAAACCAGTAAAAGCATGAGACTGATGGGCATTTTGACAGGGGAAAGAAAACCTCATCTTCTCCTCCACCCCACCTTAATTTACTTTTCTGGGTAAAAGAAGACAGGGGAGTAAATGTAAAGCAAAGGACTAAAGTTTTCCTAGTAGGGAATACGGTTGCCAATTTTGGTTGGGCGCATTCCTGGAGGTTTCATAGCAGGACATAATCTTTAATTAAAGATTAATCTTTAATTCCTGGAGACTCCAGGAGAATCCTGGAGGGTTGGCAACCTTCTAGTGAATCTAATTCACTAAAAGGTACTCTTTTTCACTGGTGCTAATAGATGTGGTAGCTCAGAATAATGCAGAGCCACAGTTCTGAACACAGAGAGAGCACTACAACAGATTCAAAGGCTACGAGGAGAAGTCAGTAAGGAATGACCCCTAGTAGATCCCCTAATAGAACTAAATGTACAAGATACTTAGACCTTCACCATAGCATATACTCTGCTAACTGTACTTGACTAGAGGAATAAGGATCTATAAGCAGTAGAACAGAGGTTGCCTGGGAGAAAAGATTTCTACATATCCACACTTAAGTGAACTCTACTCAAGGGAAGCTTAAATCTAATAGAACCTGAAGAGAGGCTAATCGAGTTTGACAGAAAGTTCTAAGCAATTAGAAAACTAACAAAGTCATCTTTAGTAACCTAATGATGTTTGGTAGGAGGGCCAACAGCCTTTATGCTGCTCTTCTCTAGTTCCACTCTGCTAGTGGCACAATGTAAACAGGGTACAATATAAACTTGATTTATACAGCTCCCTCCACACTGCTTCATGGGACATATTAAACAAATCACAAAAACTGGACTGATGGTTAAAAGCTAGCTTAAATAAAATAAACTTTATGCCTAGAAAGAAAGGTATATATTTTTTCTGCATTCTATAGAACAAAATTTACAGCATACGATTATACAGTATTAAGTTTCACAATAAGAAAAGGAGTACTTGTGGCACCTTAAGAGACTAACAAATTTATTTGAGCATAAGCTTTCGTGAGCTACAGCTCACTTCATTGGATGCATTCAGTGGAAAATACAGTGGGGAGTTTTATATACACAGAGAACATGAAACGATGGGTGTTACCATATACACTGTAAGAAGAGTGATCACTTAAGATGAGCTAATACCAGCAGGAGAGCGGGGAGGAAAAAACCTTTTGTAGTGATAATCAAGATGGGCCATTTCCAACAGTTGACAAGAATGTCTGAGGAACAGTGGGGGTGGAGGGGGAGGGGGGAATAAACATGGGGAAATAGTTTTACTTTGTGTAATGACCCATCCACTCCCAGGCTTTATTCAAGCCTAAGTTAATTGTATCCAGTTTGCAAATTAATTCCAATTCAACAGTCTCTCGTTGGAGTCTGTTTTTGAAGCTTTTTTTGTTGTTGAAGAATTGCCACTTTTAGGTCTCTAATCGAGTGACCAAAGAGATTGAAGTGTTCTCTGACTGGTTTTTGAATGTTATAATTCTTGATGTCTGATTTGTGTCCATTTATTCTTTTCCATAGAGACTGTCCAGTTTGGCCAATGTACATGGCAGAGGGGCATTGCTGGCCCATGATGGCATATATCACATTGGTAGATGTGCAGGTGAACGAGCTGCTGATAGCGTGGCTGATGTGATTAGGCCCTATGATGGTGTCCCCTGACTAGATATGTGGACACAGTTGGCAATGGGCTTTGTTGCAAGGATAGGTTCCTGGGTTAGTGGTTCTGTTGTGTGGTGTGTGGTTGCTGGTGAGTATTTGCTTCAGGTTGTCTGTAAGCAGGGACTGGCCTTTCTCTCAGGATCTGTGACAGTGATGGGTCGTCCTTCAGGATAGGTTGTAGATCCTTGATGATGCGTTGGAGAGGTTTTAGTTGGGGGCTGAAGGTGATGGCTAGTGGCGTTCTGTTATTTTCTTTGTTGGGCCTGTCCTGTAGTAGGTAACTTCTGGGTACTCTTCTGGCTCTGTCAATCTGTTTCTTCATTTCAGCAGGTGGGTATTGTAGTTGTAAGAATGCTTGATAGAGATCTTGTAGGTGTTTGTCTCTGTCTGAGGGGTTGGAGCAAATGCGGTTGTATCGTAGAGCTTGGCTGTAGACAATAGATCGTGTGGTGTGGTCTGGATGAAAGCTGGAGGCATGTAGGTAGGCATAGCGGTCAGTAGGTTTCCGGTATAGGGTGGTGTTTATGTGACCACAGCTTATTAGCACCATAGTGTCCAGGAAGTGGATCTCTTGTGTGGACTGGTCCAGGCTGAGGTTGATGGTGGGATGGAAATCGATGAAATCATGGTGGAGTTCCTCCAGGGCTTCTTTTCCATGGGTCCAGATGATGAAGATGTCATCAGTGTAGTGCAAGTAGAGTAGGGGCATTAGGGGACGAGAGCTGAGGAAGCGTTGTTCTAAGTCAGCCATAAAAACGTTGGCATCCTGTGGGGCCATGCGGGTACCCATGGCAGTGCCGCTGATTTGAAGGTATACATTGTCCCCAAATGTGAAATAGTTATGGGTGAGGACAAAGTCACAAAGTTCAGCCACCAGGTTTGCCGTGACATTATTGGGGAGACTGTTCCTGACGGCTTGTAGTCCATCTTTGTGTGGAATGTTGGTGTAGAGGGCTTCTACATCCATAGTGGCCAGGATGGTGTTTTCAGGAAGATCACTGATGGATTGTAGTTTCCTCAGGAAGTCAGTGCTGTCTCGAAGATAGCTGGGAGTGCTGGTAGCATAGGGCCTGGGGAGGGAGTCTACATAGCCAGACAATCCTGCTGTCAGAGTGCCAATGCCTGAGATGATGGGGCGTCCAGGATTTCCAGGTTTATGGATCTTGGGTAGCAGATAGAATACCCCAGGTCGGGGTTCCAGGGGTGTGTCTGTGCGGATTTGATCTTGTGCTTTTTCAGGGAGTTTCTTGAGCAAATGCTATCGTTTCTTTTGGTAATCCTCAGTGGGATCAGAGGGTAATGGCTTGTAGAAAGTGGTGTTGGAGAGCTGCCTAGCAGCTTCTTGTTCATATTCTGATCTATTCATGATGACGACAGCACCTCCTTTGTCAGCCTTTTTGATTATGATGTCAGAGTTGTTTCTGAGGCTGTGGATGGCATTGTGTTCTGCACGGCTGAGGTTAGGGGGCAAGTGATGCCTCTTTTCCACAATTTCAGCCCGTGCATGTCGGCAGAAGCACTCTATGTAGAAGTCCAGTCTGTTGTTTCGACCTTCAGGAGGAGTCCATCTAGAATCCTTCTTTTTGTAGTCTTGATAGGAAGGTCTCTGTGGGTTAGTATGTTGTTCAGAGGTGTGTTGGAAATATTCCTTGAGTTGGAGATGTCGAAACTAGGATTCTACATCACCGCAGAACTGTATCATGTTTGTAGGGGTGGAGGGGCAGAAGGAGAGGTCCCGAGATAGGACAGATTCTTCTGCTGGGCTAAGAGTATAGTTGGATAGGTTAACACTATTGCTGGGTGGGTTAAGAGAACCACTGTTGTGGCCCCTTGTAACATGTAGTAGTTTAGATAGTTTAGTGTCCTTTTTCTTTTGTAGAGAAGCAAAGTGTGTGTTGTAAATGGCTTGTCTAGTTTTTGTAAAGTCCAGCCACGAGGAAGTTTGTGTGGAAGGTTGGTTTTTTATGAGAGTATCCAGTTTTGAGAGCTCATTCTTAATCTTTCCCTGTTGCTGTACAGGAGATGTTGATCAGGTGGTTCCGCAGTTTCTTTGAGAGTGTGTGGCACAAGCTGCCAGCATAGTCTGTGTGGTGTGTAGTTTCACAATGTAGTTATAAAGTAAGGTTCCATATCCACACTCTTCGCAACTAGGGCCACACCTGCAAACAACAGTACTTTCTGTGACTGACTAGAAAACAAAATTAAATTCTGTACTCCGCCAATAGATCTTGCAGTAGCCTAATTCCTAAAGGAATTAATTATATGGCCAAAAGGAAAAGCTTTAAATGTTTCTAAAAGGCCTTAATCCTGCTTATCTGCGACTTTCCTCTGAACAGTTACCCTTCCCTGAGAGATTCAAAGACCTATTCACTTGTTCCAGTCCTCCTCCCAATTATAAAAGTTATGCAGATCAGGAAACATAGATACCACGTGACTTTTGTGATCAATCACAAGTAGCCCAAGCAGTTCAACTAATTGAGTATCAGCTCAGCTCAAAAAATTGTTCACAATCAATCTATGTAGCAAAAAGTATTCAGACTTTTGTCTCTTCAGATTAAACAATATATTTGAGGAAACTGATCAGCTCCTGGGTAGAATTCAAATTTCAATTCTTTTGTTGACACTTTGAATTTTGCTCAAAAGATGACTCTGTGTGTGTGTGTTACACAATTTTTTAAAATCTTTCCCCATTTATTGATGAGCTCTACTCATGAACATTACACAAGCAGAGAAAGACCTAAATTTGCACATTACTTACTCAATATATCTACAAAGTTCTTATGGGTTAAGCAGAATCAGAGATTGGCAACTTTAGTGAAACTTATGGATATCTTAATTAACCTCACTTAATTTAGGGCAATTCATACTCATCCAGGACTAAAGAGCAGTTAAGTCTGTGACAACAGCAAGTCAATTATTACATTTGTTGCATTTAGCTGGGAAGCATGTATACATATGAGTAATACTGTATATCCAAAACAGGGCAAACCTGGAGCCTGACTTTGCAACCCTTATGCAGGTGAATTGTCCAACTGAAATCTTCTGTGCAAGTGTGGAGAAATCTTGTGAGTGCTGGCTGTCAGACTGGGACATCCTTTTGTATTGTGTGGTAGATGTATGAAAACACAACAGACAGAATTTAAACATTGTAATTCCAAGGGCACATCCTTGAAGAATTTTCATTATCAGTATACTATGAGCCAGACTTGAAAAATAGGGATGGAGCTGTGCCAAAGATATCTATTCCCTTCAGAAAGGCCACCGGAAGTTATGAAAGCAGTAAGAGAGCAGACAGTCCAAAGGCAATCTACATAAAAGCATGCCAAACACCCGATCAACCCTTGGTATTTGGTTTATATAGGTGGATACCCTCCTGGAATGCAATATATAGGATGATATATCCACGCTCTCTGTAGTTCTGACCCAGTCTTACCCGGCCTTCTGGCATCCCAGTCTTTCCCCCTATATCTAGATAGCAGCAGCTTAGATAATGTGGAGCCAGCTATTCATGAACACAACCAGGGGATTCACATTTACAACTGAGGTAGCAGCTCCCAAGTTGGAGTGGAAGTGAAAGACAAATTTCAGCTGTTTGTCTACTGATATTCAGAAATTATACAAATAGAGAGATTTGATAATTCTTTGTAGTTATGGCAACCTGTGTTCCTTGCATTTGAAATGGAAATACAAAGCCATTTGACTAGAGAGAAAAAAAGTATAGCAATTTTTGTCTATTATTGATTTAGGAACAACTTTTTACTTACGTTCTGTGATGAGAACGTCAATATGTCGATTACATTCTGACCATATTGCCACCTACTTCTGATTTTCAATTCTTCTATTTATATAAATGCTTTATATATTTACTCTCTCTCTCTCTCATTTTTGCCTCAGACCGGATGGGAATTATATACATTAATGGAAAGTGGATGGTTTCTATCAAAATGTTAGTTTCTACCACCAACCCTCTCACCTGCATTTGCGCTCTCTTTTTATTATTAATGTTATGGATTGCATTTAACTTTTATATGCAATGGATGCCATGAGCAAGGGCTCTTCCCTGGTCACTTGACATTATATTCTTTTCCCCAGATTCATAATAAGTTGCAATTCACTGTACCACTTTAGATACAACCTCCTTTGGATTTATTGATCTATAGTTCACAAGACACATGATGGGCCCAGTTCTCCTCTCTCTCCGATTTTTACACTATGGACTGTTCCTTGATTTACAGCAATTTATATAGGAAGAGAATTGAGGCTATATAGAGTTACGTTTGCTGTGAAGGGAATTTGCCAACCTACATGCTACAGGAATCGAATGTTTTAGAGAGGAGATATTATAGTTATTGGAATCTGTATTGCTTAAGAATACACAACATACATGTAGTTTTCATTGGAACACCTTGAAAAACTGTAAATGGCCATGTAATCAACATTTTAATGGTATCCTGTCCTAATCAATCACTCATTCCAATTAAATGTGAACAAATTAATTTTTTTACATCAATTTAATATAGTTAGGCTGATAACTTATGCACGCTGAAAGGGCACAGTACACTAAGTGAAACATATCATACAGAGAACTTCTTGAATAAATATGGAATTAAATGAAAAACAAACAAGCTACCAGCTCCTTCGACACATTCATTATACAGTCTCCATCATTATGCCCAGTGAATATCCTGAGAATGTACATTTCAGACTCCCACCTGTACATTTAATTTACTTTTGTTGTAAAAAGGGTTGGGTGGGTTTTTTTTTTGTTTTTTGTACAAAACAGGAAGTTCACTGAAAAATGCATTTTCAGGGGCAACAGAAGCTATTTGCAAATTTAGGGACAAACTTAACAAAATAGTTTTGGCTGAAAACAAAATGAGTTAAAATTTTTTAAAAAGTCAGTTGGTTTTGACATTCTTGGAAACAAAAAAAATTTGATAACTTTGATTCAAGTTGACCCAAATGACTTTTTTCAGTGTATTGTTCCATCAAGGAAAACCGAAAATTCAGTTTTGGTTCTAAACTAACCAAATTATTTTCCAGATTTTTCAGTTTGACCACCAAACCAATGTATCAATCATATGCCCAGGTCTAGTTGTGTATGCAAAATTCAATGAACAATGGAACTGAAAGGAATTTTCTTTTTACTTAAAACCACAACGATATATTATTAGGATGTAAAACTCACACAAACGAGTGATTACCTTTTGACCATACTTTCTGTTCATTTATTCTTATCTTTTCATAGAACCACAGGACTGGAAGGGATCTCGAGAGGTCATCTGGTCCAGACCCCTGCACTCATGGCAGGACTAAGTACTGTCTAGACCATTCCTGACAGGTGTTTGTCTAATCTGCTCTTAAAAATCTCAAATAATGGAGATTCCATAACCTCCTTAGGCAATTTATTCCGGTGCTTAACCACCCTGATAGTTAGGAAGTTTTTCCTAATGTACAACCTAAACCTCCCTTGCTGCAATTTAAGCCCATTGCTTCTTGTCCTATCCTCAGAGATTAAGAACAACAATTTTTCTCCCTCCTCCTTGTAAGAAATTTTCATGTACTTGAAAACTGTTACGTCCCCTCTCAGTCCTCTCTTTTCCAGACTAAACAAACCCAGTGTTTTCAATCTTCCCTCATAGCTCACATTTTCTAGACCTTTAATCATTTTTTTGTTGCTCTTCTCTGGACTTTCTCCAATTTGTCCACATCTTTCCTGAAATGTGGTTGAGGCCTAATCAGCATGGAGTAGAGCGGAAGAATTACTTCTCGTATCTTACTTACAACACACCTAATACATCCCAGAATGATGTTCGCTTTCTTTGCAACAGTGTTACACTGTTGACTCATATTTAGCTAATGGTCCACTATGATCCCTTTCCGCAGTACTCCTTCCTAGGCAGTCATTTCCCATTTTGTATGTGTGCAACTGATTATTCCTTCCTAAATGGAGTACTTCGCATTTGTCCTTATTGAATTTCACCCTATTTACTTCAGACCGTTTGTCCAGATCATTCTGAATTTTAATCCTATCCTCCAGGATTGCAACCCCTCCCAGCTTAGTATTGTCCTCAGACTTTATAAGTGTTCTCTCTATGACATTATCTAAAATCATAGATCATTTTCCCTATCTTCCTCCTGTTTCTTCTTTACTATTTTCTCTCCCATCTTCTGGTACCTGATGAATCAACAGACTTGTCACATACCTAAACCCTGATTCTGCATTGGGATTGGCTAGTACAGAACATGACACCCATGTACAGTCCTGCTGACATGAAGAGAATGAGCCTGCATGGGAGAGTGGGTCTGCTCTAAGGGATCACAATACAGGATTAAAACCCTCCTCAGCCAGACTTCTTCGGTCTGTATGATTGTACTGACTGGATAGCCATCTGTCTTGGACGGTTTAGAAACAAGAAATCTTGCATCTTGACAAGGGATTAGACTAGATGACCCTTGCAGTCCCTTCTAACCCTATGATTTTGTAAGGCCCTGTCTCCAAGCATGTTTCCATTCATCACTCTTTAAAAATTTTGCTGTTCTTGGAGGTGTAGGCAGCATTCAAGCTTGTAGAGGAAACTTGACACCAAACTAATCTACATTTAAAAAAAAAATCTGCTCCAAGGACTGGAAAATCAAGAAGCAACCTGAAAATTGCTGAACTGGTGATTTAACTTTTTTTTTTTATAACCAAACTTTTTGGGGTGTTTCTAATATAGTAATTGTAAAATTCAGGATCATAAACACAGCATGATACATTAAACCTGATGGATGCATGCACTTGTGTATCTCTGTAAAGCTGTCTGTTTTTAAAAATAATGTTATCAAAGAAAAAAAACAATTTACAATATTGTCTTTTTGATTTCCACTCTCCCATGAATGAACAAGTTGGGTTATTTATTATCTTCATTTCTTTGCTGTTGTTATTATTACAGGAACTGCGTTGTCTATTTCAAAGAAATAGGTATTTGGCTGAAACCACTGCTAAATGGAGATCTTTATGAATGCAGGTTACTATAGTTACAGTGGCATTGTGGGTAGCTTTTTCATTATAAATGCTGCGTGTTTATATATAAAGAGCTGAACTGCATTTTTCAACTTTAATCTAAGAAGCCACAGGAACGGCTTTGATTTCAAATTTGCTGATCAAGCCCATGACATTAAGAAGTATAAGATCAGAGGGGGGAAGATCATCATAATTCTATTCTCCATATTAAAAAATAAACAAGAACTTCAGGGAAAAATATTTGCTCTTTAGAAATCTTGAAAATAAACTCGATACCCACTGGAGTGAGTCTGTAACCCACACGCCTAACAGGGAGACCTCTTCAAGAGATCTACAGAGAAGGGGTAAAAATCAGTTATGCCTGGGACACCGTTGCTAAGCAAATGATCCACACTCAGAACTTTCTGGAATTGGGGGAGGGGGTGGTAGTTTTGGGCATGCTCAGTAGGTTCCCTGTAGCAGGACTCAGACGCCATCGAGGGCAAGTAGTCAGGGCAACTGCTTTGCGAAAGGCCACATGACCTGTGCGGATTAGGAGAAGCTGAACCACAGAAGCAGAAAGCAGGCTAGGTTTTGCCAACCCAATTCTGAAATATTTAGCAGCAGGTTATTGATATTGTTAACCCTCCAGCAGGGAAGCCCGGGCAGTGTTAATTACTGAAAGGGGAAATTGGGAGGGGAATCTAATGTCTTTTATTTTAATTGCATACTTTGAATGTTCTTTGATTTTAGGCAAACTGTTTTAGTTCAGTTGTCTCAACCAGCATGATTTACCAACTCTTCTCTTATTTAAATGTGGTGATTTTTCTATTCTCAGGTTTTGTATTTTTCTTGTAACAGGGTTTTTTTAAAAATGTATATACTTAATTTGCCTGGTTGGCTAATTAGTTAGCTGACTAGCTAGCTGAGTGACTTCAGCAGAGGAGGAAGAAGAGTCTGTATGGATTCCAGCTGGAGGTTTCTGCAAGCAAGAGGAGAGAAGATATTGTTGCAGTGCTCTTGACTTAGTAGACTGTATGGATTTTGGTGATCAAAGACTAAAGCTAGGTGAACTCAACCTAAGATTTTGGGAACTGAGTTACTTATGTTTCTGTGGGGATGGACGTGTTTAGATTTAATTTGGTTTTTTTTATTTATGTATAACTGAAGATAATGTATGTGGATTATGAAATAGCCTTGTTCTGTTGCAGGAATTAAGCTATTGTTATGTTTCTTTATCATACGATTTTCATAATGTTAGTACTTAAGAATTTAACTTAATTCTTTTTGTTCTTTTGGACTTGGTTATGGGGAGGTTGGTCCCCTGCAAGTCTTCCTGAAAATCCCAAATGACTGAATTCTGGGTCTCCATGTGCTTTTTTTAAAGGGAAGTTGGGCTTTTTAGGCACTTGAAAAGGGCAGTGAAATAAAATCTAGCCCATCCAAAGGTTACAAGTCCACATCCCACAATGATCAAATAAAACCCCAGTTCAGCAAAATACTTAAACACATGCTCAACAATCTTCCATATTTAGGGGAAATTCAGATATGGATGCAAACTTTAGGCCTCAATCCTATTTCCTATTAACTCATTGGATAATGGGTATAAAAAACTTGCTTCCTTCTATTGACATCATAATCCTTTAAAATCAGTTAGATGATAAACATCTGATCTCAATAGGAAATTTACACGTAGAAAATTAGAATAATAATAGTGGTTCCTGTATGTTATCTTATAAGCAATAGTCCCAAATTTTAATATGACTTAAATGATAAGGAACAGGACAAGTGTCTCTTCACACTAATATCAATGCTAGGTTGGTGGACCAGAAGCATTTTTAAATCAGTTATTTTGATAAAAGGTTTCATTTAGAATGGATACTACTACACTAGATCACTACAACTTCCTGATCAGGTAAGGTAGTTATTCCTCTCTCCAAGGACTGCACAGGGAGAAAACACAAACTAATCTGTGGCTTTTCTCCTCTCCCATCATTAGGGAGTAGCCTCTCTGCAACTTTAGCTGAGCGGAAACCACACAGTGTGTTTGCCCTTTAACAAGAAAATGGGGCAAAGTAACCAGGATAGTTTCCTCAGTGTTCTGAGGAAAGACTAGACAGACAGAATACCACAGACGAGGAAAGAGTGACATTCACTGTTTGTGTCTCACACATCAACCAAGAGCTGATGAAGAGATTCCCACTGCCGAGAAGAAACTACAAATTAAAAAGGGAACACCTTCAGGGGGTTGTAGAAGGAAAAGATTGAACCCTACTAGTCACTCCCTTCCAGAGTTCCTTTCTCAAGGCTTCCTAACAAATCAAACACAAGGTGATAACAAAAACAAACAAACAATGACTTCCATTGCCAGGACCCCAAAAGCCCTTCTTTGTCAGCTAATAAAAATAAATTAAAAAAAAAAAAAGCTGTTTGTTCTCTTCTTCCAACGGCAGATCAGCCTCTTGCCTGTGCATTTTTTGAAGAAAAATTCCCAAGGGGACTATGTCCCAGATTAGAATTTGGAGCTCTGCAGAAGCTCTTATTAGCTTCTCTGTCTCATAATAGTTGGTGTCTGATTGAGGCAGATAGGTCAGACTGCAAAACTGACATAAATGTGCTGTTTGTGGCACCGAGCCAGCTCAAGGCATCCTAGTGAAACAGTGCTTGCACCAGTTGCAAAATTAATCTTGCCCTCAAAAACCCCATACCGTGCCTAGTACAGTAAACTGGAAACTTGGGAACTAAACAAAATTTCCAAACCCTTCACTTCAGAAACTGGTTATGGTTGCTATGGGACAACCCTGTTGTCCCATGTAAACATGATTTACAAAACCCAGGCAAGGAAATGAATAGTAAAAGACATCACATCTTGCATTCCCGACAAAATCAAATAAAAACATGGACACTTTGTCATATCAAAACAACCTTAACTCTGGTCCAAGATTTGTTTTTAAAAATGTATTATTTTTATCTTTATTTCGGTATACAAATATTTGCTCTGAAGGTATATGCTTAAATGGGAAACAGTTGCAACCTTAACTATGGTGAAGCTACTCCCTCACATTTGCTGCAGACCTGGAAGTGAAAACCTGGTCCATCAGCTCCAAAAATCCAGGCCTCTACACTAAAGGAATAGGTCTTGAGTTTTCAGATCTGGAACCAGCTGTCTAACCTGGAACCAAGCAACAGGAGGGGACATATTCATATTCACCTGCATATATTGTCTGATCCAAAAGCACATGATTAAGTGTTACTGTTTCTTCTTAGCATATGTACAATGTGCCTCCTGTGGCACATGACAAGGATTCATCACCAAGTTTGGTCCACTGGTTGAACCATTAGCGTCCCTGGCCTGGGTACTGATTGAGTGTGTGACATGAACACTGATCCATGCCCTCCCTTACTCATGTGATAAGTGTACGGATATGCACATGCTGAAGCCTTTGCAGGCTCAGGGTCTAAAGAGTCTTAGCAAAAAACTCAACCAACCGAAGAACATCCTCTATGAGACTTTGATCAAAAGAAGCCAGTGTTGCATTCTTTCTACCCCTAAAACATCCACTGAAGTCAAGAAGTTTTGCACGCTCAAAGAATGCAAGACAAGGCCCAAATGGGATTCTTCACAATATGAAATAGTAGAAAAATCAATAATTATTTTTCTGAGGCTGTGTCTTCTAGAGAAGGCTGTTCCTGCTAATAAGTCTATTCCTTGCATTCCACACGTTGTGATTTACAGCTTTATGGGTAGATCATTAATGTTTTTAATTCACTGGTGTACTCTCCTTTCTATCATTTGCATTTCAATTCCTCCAACTTTATGCACACAGAGTAGGATTGCTTATTTAAAATAACACATTTTAAATATGTGCATTAGTGCTGCTTTAGGAACAAAATAGTCTTTACACTTCCTAGATTAGTGTCTCTCTCATTTAATTACAACGGGAGAGGTTAGAAACTTTTCTCATGCACACATATTCTCTGGGAATTATCTGACTAAAATATAATTAATCATCCTCTGTCATGTTTTTATTATACCCACTGCTCTCCAGAGTCATTCCTTTATTTCTTCTTCATTCATATTCCTCTGACCTTCCTCTTCACTCTGTTACCACAGACCTCAGGTGAATTTCAGCCTACTGCTCAGAAATGACTGGATATTGTTAAACCCATTTGTCAACCATATTATCAGCTCACAAACATGAGATCTCTGCATATGCTTAGCATTTTCCATACATAGCAGTCCAAGTATTTACATGGACGACATCTGTCAATGTTGACAAAAATTAAATTTCGCAACTACTGTAAATAATAAAGCAGTCATATGAAGATTATTTCTCCGGAGCATAAGCTACCAGTAAACATGATTTGCATATTGTGCTTACAGCTGTTTCAACATGAGCTGTTTGCTGTGGTTCATTAAAATGATTTGATTTGTCAGATTCCAGGATAGTTGCAAGTTTCTATGTAACCACACCAATGTATTGCACCACTGTAGCGACAGTTCAGATTTTCAGAACTCTGCACATGTGTGCAGGAAGGGTGAGCTGAACTGAATAATAAACATTAGAAACTGATCATTAGTCATGTTTTTGGACACACAGAGAGAGAAAGCATGTGTGCCCTCTAAAGACACGTACCTAAGTATTACTGAGTACAAATAGCACAGGCAATTTCACTATACAAAAAAACAAAAACAAAAATACACACCCCACGCACACTTTTTCAAAGGACCAGATCCAACGGCCATTGAACTCATTGGTTCTATTGACTTTAATTGGAGAATTAGATTGGGCCACAATCTAGGCACCTTCCAGAACAAGATATTTGAAAGTAATACCCCAGGCAGAATACTTACAAGACAGTTGACCTAGAAAATAAGGGCTACGTACGCAGGAAATAATTTATCCTAGAACCCAGGTAAAACTAGAGCTGTGCAAATCATATTTTTCCACATGAACATTTCTCCATTTCACCCAAGAAGATTTTATGCCCACACTATTTCATTTATCCATGACATTTCAGAGCACTGGATTTTGTGTGTGTGTTGCTTCTTGGTGGTCAACTCATGTTAAAGCATGAAAGGGCAGAGTGAGAAAAAATTCTCATGTCCACATGCTACAAATGTATTCCAGACCAAACCCCCTCCCCCACCCCCCAATACTAAGGTAGAGCTAAATTTGAGAGTAAAATAAGAAATCCAATCATATGAATAATAGGGAAAAGCACAAATCAAGACATGCAAACAACCTTAACGCTGCCCTGTGGTGACACCATGAAATAACCACATGGTTAGGATTAATGCATTTTAGTGTTCAGATGTACCACAGAACATATAAATGAAAGTCAGAAGTATCATAGAAAACTCAGGATAGGGTTACATGAATAATCTGGCACCAACTTTAATACCCAGTTTGTACTCTCACCATTAGACAGAAGCAGAGATCCTGGGCATTGTCCTAATGGACTTTTGCTGCTGCCAATGCTGCCCTAGCTGCCATTTGAGCTGGAATCCCAGTTCTCTTAGTGGAGCATGAGGCTACATGCATGGCTGAAAACAACTCTATGGGTGCTCTTGAGCGGCACCTGTAATGCTGTAGATTCACAGAGATTACATCCAGCAGGGACTGGTCTGATCAGATGCATAACACAGGTCACAGATCTTTACCCCGCAATTCTGATTTCAGGCCCATAACTTCTGTTTGAGTGACAGCACAGCATTTAGAAAGCCACCCGGTCTTGATTTAAAGACTACAAATGAAGTATCCACCACATCCCTACGTAAGTTGTTCCCGCATTCAGTTATCCTCACTGGTAACAATTTGTGCCTTATTTTAAGTCTGTGTTTGCCTACCTTCAGTTTCCAACCACTGCATCTCCTTATGACTTTAACACTAAATTAAAGAGCCATCTACTCTAGGTGATTGGGACCACAGCTTCCTCCTTCCCCCATTTATGCATTTATTGTACCAGCACAATCCCTATTCTTCAGGCTTCTGTTTCCCTGGCCTCCATTAGCTATTGTGCACCTGCTGTCTCCTTGTCTGTTCTCTTCCATTCCCTGTTCTCTTCCATCCTCTTCCTGCCTGCCATACTACTCTCAACCATCACAAAAAGGGGAATATAAAAGTGATCTTTTGTGTGCCTGTTTCTCTCTCCCTCCATTATGAGTCACAGAAGTACACTCTGCAATGTTAGGTTCTTCTTGGAAGTAAGACAACTGAAGAATAAATCCACTACCTGACTTCAGTCCTTCATTGTAAAGACAGTACAATGCACTGGACACCGTTTTACATAGAACTGTGAGACATTTGTCTTGAGTTAAAAACACCCATGGCTGCCTTTTTTGTATCTGCGGAGCTTCCAGGAAAATTGTGTTTTTCCTCAACATGTTTCACATCAATTAAAACTTCGTTGACATGCAGTATGGTGCTAACTATTTACCCTGTTTGGACACCAAGTAAAGTGTCCATGCAGCTTTTAGTGGTGTATTCTCAAGCTGTTTGTTAAGCTGGTTGGGTTTCAACAGATGGATGAAGCCACAGGATATTTCTTCAGAATCCCGGATTACCTGAGCCTGTCCCATGTGCTCAAGAGTGCATCAGAAGTGCATAGCACAGTTCTGAGCTCTGTACCCTCCATAATGAAATGCTCATGACCTCACCGACTGCAGGAATATTATAGTGATCTAAATATAGGTCTGCCTATTGTAATCTACATTTTGACACAAAATTGCAAGTGACTCTGTGCACCACCTCATTGTCTAAGGTAAGATACCCTCTATGCTGGACCATTGCTGTGTCCTACCCCTTCTCCATAGGAAAGGGCTTAAGAACAACAACAACAAGTCTCTCATAAATAAAATACCCTCTTGTTAATGCCAGACAGGTAGCATCACTTCCAGGAAAGCCAGGAAGTGAAATGTGGCAAGAATGATAGCTGAATTGATCCAATCCTAACAGAAACAAGTGAAAAGAGAACAAAAAAACCCATGCAGAAGCAAGAAAAAGGTTAACCTTTCCCAAGTTTCTTCTATGTATCAAAAGAGATGCCAGGAAGGATTATTAGCAATCCTGCAACAGAAGAGGCTGACCGTCTCAAGCAAAACCAGCTTCCCTTGACATCTTATTCCTTCCTCCCTAAGCTCCTACTCTGATTTCATTCACAAATCATGCAGTGCAGTGCAGTCCAAA
This sequence comes from Natator depressus, assembly GCF_965152275.1. Classification (NCBI taxonomy): domain Eukaryota; kingdom Metazoa; phylum Chordata; order Testudines; family Cheloniidae; genus Natator; species Natator depressus. The sequence goes on along the minus strand of NC_134240.1, from coordinate 8,466,104 downwards.
TAATAAAAAAATCACCTGCTGCTTTGGAAGTATCAGTGCCTGCCTAAAGTTCTCTATTAAGGCGTTGCGATTCGACTTCACTAGCAAGGTATTTAGGCAGGTGAGTAGCCCACTGAATTTATAGGACTACTCACATGCTTAAACTTAGGCACGTGCTTAAGTACTTAGTTGGATCAGGGCCCCGTGAGCCAAATTCTACTTTGTAATATATCTTCAATTCTTCCACCAGAAGTTACATGCATATAACTGGAGTTTAGATAAAGAAGGCCACCATTTTGAATATTCTCACTCTTTACCTTGCCTGCATCACTACCCAGACTAATGCTCCTGATCATATGAATACCATTGGTCTCATCTGCTGAGTTATCAACTGAAATGAATCCAATACAAATCCAATTTGGAGTTGACCTCTGTAGCATAGTTAGCTATGCAGTACACAGTTACTGTACAGATTCCCCCCCCCAGCAGAAGTGTTACTGCATATTTCTCACTTCCAGCACATTTAACTGATTATTACACTCTATGTATGGTCCATGGTCTCCAACAGGTGGTTTATTTAGATTAAAACGTATTTTTCTTCCATCCATATTAAACAGTTAAGGGTACTAAAAAGAGCAAAGTATGGATGCATGGCGCTGCTGAAGTGTCAACAATTTTTTACCAGGCTGTTACATGAAGCTTGGTTTTATTTTTATTGTTTTGCACAGTTAAAAGGCAGGTCTGCATTCGTTTCTGAATAAGGATTCAAATAAATCCCAACTGTGAACATATGACCTGTCCTTCTGTGGACAGGAACAGGTGTTCCCTGTTTGAATTTTATAGACAAAAGTGCACTTGCCTACTCACCCACATGTCAGTGTGTGTTGCTAGCCACTGTAGCTATGTTTTCTGTTAGACCCAGGTGTTCAGTATGTAGTCTGGCTCTCCAATGAAGGATGTATTTCAAGTTACAGAATGCCTATGAAAGTGTCCAGGGTCAACACAAATAGGAGTAAGATGGTTGGTTTTTTAACCCCATGCTATATAATACTTTTATTCTTTCTCAAACCATTGTTTAGCTGAGAGGGATTTCTTGGGGCCTGATTCTACCACCCTTACTCATTCTGAGCTCTAGCTACTTGCCAGCAGTTGTAGTGATTACTTGAGTAAGGTCACCCTAACAGTGGCAGAATGTGGCCCTTTGACTTTTGCAGACAGAAAGCTTCTTGATCCAGCTCAAATGCTCGGTCTTTTCTAATGAAGAAACAAAAGGGTAACATCCAGGCCCTATTGAAATCAACAGTAAAATTCCCATTTACTTTAACAGGTCCATGATTTCACCCAATACACGTATACAATTTTAAATGATACAGTTTTAGAAAAATCAAAAAAACAAAAGGGGAAAAAAAAAAGAAATCACAAGACAATCAAATATCCCATTCGTTCACCAGTTTAGTACCTACCTGAAAAATTTCTGCCTAACTAATCTATTTTTACTTTCTAATTCTTTGTGAGCGGATATGGCGCATGAGCTACCTAGTTAAGGAACTTATTTCAAAGGCTACTAAAGTCCACTCCTTTGGGCACAAACCAGGCTGTTCTCTACACAGAACTTTTCCTATTGGCTCACCTGACCGTGGATGAGAGAGCTCAGAGAGCTCTGTGTTCTGTTTTAGGCATATGCACCACATTTCAGAGGAGAGTCAGGACCCAGGCTAGAATTTCACTGCAACAAGAATCCATCCCAGCTGAAGACCCGCAGAAGATGGGAGTCTAACCCAAGTGAATGGATTGCAGAAGGAGGGAGGCTGCACACAAGACAAGTGTTCTGTCCTTATATTAGGAACAGGAAGATAGTTGTGGTTGATGGGGAGGGGCAAGGAAACGAGAAGGGTGGGGGGAAATTACCTGAAAAGAGGGGAAAGGACAAGAGATTGAGGAAACTGACTTGATGAGAAGAAGAGGAATTTCTTCACCTAGAGCTCCAGTATACCTAGGATCATCATTTTCTGCACCAGCTTTCAGTAGACCAGCTTGGTCCTAGTAATTTCATAAGTAAAGGCAGCCATCAGTGCTAAGCTAAGAACGATGGCTTTGTAATGCATGCTCCTGAACATCAAACACAAAGCACTCAGGCTGGTCTTGAGCCTATCCCCGAGTTCACTTCTTATTACTGAATCAGTTCTGCAAGTGCAGTGTAAAAGTTAAAAGGGTTGCAACATTTGATTTTAAAGCAAACCCTGCTGCAGACAGTCGTTTTTCCATGTCTGCCTATTTACATATTGAAGTAAAAAATCCTATAACAAAGCAGGAGAAATTCAACAATGGAAACTCCCAAGGCTGACTTTAAAAATTCATAAATGGAAAATTAAGATAAATAAGTAAAGCACTGGAGTGGACTAGATCAGGTAGGGAAAAAAAAGAAGAAGGCATACCCTACAACGGGAGAGTACATACAAGACCTTGATAGAGTGTTGGATGCCGTAGAATGATTGCAATGAGTGTTATAGATCTAAAACTCCATCACAAATCAGCTTGGTAACAGCACATGAGCAGGCTTGCAATGACCTCAACACCCTCACAGACTCTCTTATCAGCTAAATTGCTTTGCAGAACCTCACTTCATGTCCTTGACCACATTTGAAAAGTATTTGTCTCCAGCTTCCAAACAGCAGGCAGTCCTACTTTGTGACTTCCCAATATCTGAGGGTGTATTTTTTTCCATTAGCCATCCTCTTTTCTAAATGCAGTATTTTCCTTCTTCTTGCTGTTGATATATGAGTGAAGATCTAAAATGACTTGGAGGCTACAGTGTTCATTTATCAAATGAACCAGCTGTGAATTTAAGTGGCTAATGGTAACAAAAATCACATACTGCAGTGGGTGAAATAGGACAGTTTGAAAGGACTTAATATTAGCAAATCAACAAAAGGTTTTCAACTAGAAAGGATCGAGAACTTCCACAAGACAGATGATCCAGTGCATGTCGCTATTTTATTATACAGGGTCATACTTTGATACTTCGACTTACTGCATCAGTTCAATAGGGCAACTCACTGAGGGCCAGATCATGAGTTCCTTATTAACGCTAGTGAGCAAGTTATTCACGAGTGGTCCCATTTACTTCAAGGGAAGAAATCATGGTGGTAACTGCTCATCAAAGTGAACGCCCTAGCCTAAAGTTGGTGGAGTTTACTGCTCCGAAGTAGAATGGCAGAACCTGGCCAATAGAGATATAATCTGTTGTAACGCATATGTGTTTAATACAAAAGTTACATATACCCTCTGACGGAGCTACAACCCTAAACAACATACAGGAGATGAGAAACTAGAGTAGATGGTAGATAGAGTGTAAGGGGATGTTATCTAGTGGTTAAAACTAAGGGCTTGGAACAAAGAGTACTGGTGACTAGTTTGATCCCTGCCACGGTCTCATTGTGGGCCAGATTGTGCTGAATAGGCATTATCAGTGCAGAGCCACTCCCTGCCCTCCAAAAGATTGTGCCTGTATCCCTCCCTGGTGTATACAAAAACTGCCCACATTGCCCAGTACATTTAGGATGTTGTAGCTCATTCCAGCCATACAACTGACCTGCTCAACGAGCTGGTAGAGATAGTTCACTCTGCTTGTGTTGTACCCTTTCCCCACCCTGTGGGTGTCTAGCTATTTAGACTAAGTTATTTAGAGCAGAGTCTATTACTCTGTTTGTAGCATGATAGTGCCCCATTTTTGGTCGACCCTCATGTACTACTGTAATACACAATAGCAGAAAATTCCTTTTTTTAATAAACACAAAAAGGTCAGATATGCAAAAATATTAAGATGTTTGGAAAAATAGCTGGAAATATCCTAACAGATACCATATGTTTATGAAAAACAGGTGTGGATTTACAGGAGTACAATTCTACTTATAATTAAATAATGAAAATGCTTTTAAAAACAGAATTATTTAGCAAAGCACAAAATGGAGGTTGTGTGGTCTAGAGATTTATTTCACCTCTCATTGTTTTACATGATGGGTCATACTTCATTACCTTTTGCTCCAAGCTCCAAGTCAAATTTGATTAGGGACTATAATCTGATTCCACATAATGAGAATACTATTTAGGACGCATGTTTTAAATGGGGCTGTGTGTGTGCCATTTGTTAGGTTAATGAATTTAACAATTGAGAGCATTTTTGTGTTTCATGGGTGATTTGGTGTGAAATAAAAAATTATAAAATGTGCAAAACTGGCTAGAAAGTGGCATTTCAACCAAAACAAGTCGTTAATTACAGAAGACACAACTACTTCTACATGTCCTTCATTGATCTTCACATGGCTAGTGCTCGTTAGAAACTGTACAGAAAGGTGAACAACATGAAGTAAAGCATGCTTTTTTGGATGTGACCAGATCATTAACACAAGTTTTCTACTTCTCTCAATTCTTTAAACACTATCTACTTTATTCCAGCACCTGAGATACCTCTGACAAGCAGTTGCATGTAACCACATTGCTGGGGAAGTGCCCTCTTGTGGCCCTTCAGGCCACAACTCACCCTGCTGCAGGTCTCTATTGGTCTGCTTCTGTCTCTCAAGGTAATGGTGCTTTTGCCTTCTTTTGAGCTATGAAGTTCAAAGGCAATCAGGAACAAAAAACAACTCAAAGCCAGGGTCACCCCACAAAATGTGAGTGGGGCCTCACCCTTCTAGTCAGGGCTGGCTTCCAAAGCAGTCTGTGCTTCTGACAATTCCAGGATCTGGTTGTCCCTCCCAGGAGGGTTGATCCAGCGGGCAACCGAGCTCTGTCTCAGGACTACAAGCAAAGCTCTGGTCCCATTCCCGGTCAGCACCCAACTGGGCTCAGCCCTCTCTTTTTATCTCCCCTCTCCACACCTGACAATGGTTGGAGGTGTAGCAGGGTGGGGCCAGCTACCCTTTCATTGCAAGTGGAGAGCACGTCAGCCTCCTTAATCCCCTCCACTGTGGGGTCTCTCTAGCCCATCACAGGTATTAAAGTGGAATGGTGGTTGAGCAAAAATGGTACTAGAAAACAAATATTCCTTTTCTTATAGTAGTGTTGTTACACCCATGGCCCTTAGAGTAAGGATACAGTATATTTAATTGTTCTTTTTCAATCTGGAAATAAGGCATTGCTGAGTAAATATACTGTGGTAGTGCAGAGCACGAGTGCACCTTGCTCTAATTGCCAAGTTGTTATAACAAACAGTCCTTCACTTCACAGAACACAACAAAACTACTGTTGGAAACAGAACCTGAAGCCACCAGAGCTATGAAGTGTCTTCTCAGCAAAACAATCCACGGGATGGTCCCACTGAGGGTAGTGGCTTGGTATGTGTCTGTCTCTCTCAATCTTGCCCTGCACTCCAGCTCCTTCAATTATACTGAAGAGAGTTTTTTTAGAATTTGCATGATGGTGCCAGCAAGTGTTCTCTGTGGAGGCTCTGGGGCCTATGATGTTTGCCTTCCTTGGTCCCCTTCCCCTCCCACTGAGCAGAATCCAGGACGTGCACGGACTAGAGTGTGGAGTCAGAGAAAAAGAGGACGATGACAAACAGTTGAAGAATGGGGGACCTCCATTGGATGGTCAGGGCCAACCTGTTCCTGGAGGGAAGCTTTTCTAGGTGGGTTTAGGGACATGGGCTGCCCCGGCGTTTGCTGCAGTTGTCTTACAAGTACAAAGGAAGTGCACCCTATCTCAGTTACTCTATTGTTAAATGCAGCCAGCAGGCATGGTACTGGGAGTGGGAATGCCAACCCTCTTTACAAGAGACAGCTTCTCTTATATCCGACGCAGTGAGCTGTAGCTCACGAAAGCTTATGCTCAAATAAATTTGTTAGTCTTTAAGGTGCCACAAGTCCTCCTTTTCTTCTCTTTATTGAAGACCATTTCCTTTCAAAGTGATTGAGGCAAAATCATTTAAATTACACCTGATACTGACTCAGCCCTTACTCTCGTTTTTCTTGCTGTTGCAAGTTCAAGTCAGACTCTTAAGGTTATAGTCTCTGAAAGGCTTTTTTTTTAATGTTAAATCTGTTTGGTCTAATATTATTGCCAGGGCCATGAGGAAACAGATATATACTTCAAAGTGTTTTTGAAACAACTCTATTTTGTCACCCACAAAATATCAAAGCTAAAAAGTATACTCTTCAGAATTATTGTTGTGTCCTATCAGTTATTGTCTCTCACTTTGTTCTCTTGCTAAAGTAATGTATCTCTTTGTTAAGTGAGCATCACAGGGTTTGCCTTAAGGCAGAAATGGTAGTGACTACGTTACTAGCTAATGAGATACAGAGGAGAGGTTAAACAAGGAACAAAAAAGACAGCAATGTTTTCAGTTAAAGAAACATCAGCCACACAGATGATACTCTCTCAAACAATTTTTCATGGTTTCTAGAAGACATATGTATAAATGTGGAAATATTCAATGCATGAATAGATTAAATCATTAAACCATTATTTGCAATTTAGTGTCCCTGCTTTACTCAAATGGACAATGATTTTGGTGCCAAATTTCTCCCCTCTGGATGATCCATGGTTCTCATTGACTTCTATGGGGCCAGTTCAAGAATTTGGCCTTTTGTGAATCATAACAGAAGATATTTATAATGGGCTTGATCCTCAGCTTGTATAAATTTACTTCAACACAACTATGGTGACTTATGCCAGCTGAGGATCTGGCCCAACAATAATGAAACCAGCCCAGACAGAAGAACATAAATAAGAAGTAAACTGATGGTACAGGTTCTGCTATTATTTTAAAGTAACTCAGTTCAGTTTAATGGTAATTACTTGTAAGCTAGAGTCTACCACCTGAGATGGGGAGGGGAAATATACACAGAGGAGAAGCACTTCTTTTCCTTATAAGAAGTTAATGAGAATAAGGTATTCATTCTATAAACTGTTCACTTGAACATTCCCCTTTTATTGATTCTGCGATTCTAGAAATTATACAGTGCATCATTTGTTTAAGCTAACAAGTGTATGTGTGTGTGTGTGTGTGTGTGTGTGTGTGTGTGTGTGTGTGTGTGTGTGTGTGTATATATATATATATTTATTATCTATTATTAGAGTTTAAGCTTGGGTGCATGTGGCAGGCAGTTAAAAAGCATACACAGGTCTTCAACAAGAAATAGCATAACTTTCATTCTTTTGTTCATTGTATTGTGTGTGTTGATTTTTTGATGCAGATCAATAAATTAAGAACTCCACAATAAGTGGTTTATTTAATCATGTACTTTGCATAGATAATCTTAAAATGTATCTATCGCTTATGTAATCTTCCTGGCTGGCTGACATCCGATTTTGACTACTTGCAATAACTATAAGTAATTTTTTCTATGCTGAACAACAGTAACAAGTAACAACAGTACTTAGAGGTAGCTTCTATATTGTCATAACATAACTATATTAGTTTTTGATGGCAGAGAAGATATCAAGTTTCCACACAATGAGACAAAATGTTGCTAAAATGTTAGATGACAATGAAAGACTCATGCAAAACAGAATTACCATGATTACAGGATATAAAAAGTAATGCTACAAAGAAGCTCACTTAATACAGGAGAGAAACTGAACGAAGAATAGATTTCTATCAGAAGCTGTGTCTGGAAAATACTAGCACATGTTGCAGAAGTCGTTGCAGAAGGCTAGATTCCCTACTTTATCCTGAGTGTGCTCAGTATAGCAGAAGGAGGTAGGATTGTCAGGAAACCAGTTCCAGCTCCACACCTGCTGGGAACTCCCCCATTACCCATCACATTCTGTGTGTAAAGCTCTATAAGAATTATTCTAATTTAACTCTATGTCCATTTATGACCACAGCTTCAACCTTTATGCCAACTGTTGCTCCAGAGGGGCAATTAAGCCAGATATTTGTCTATCAAGCAGTACTCAATGTAAATAATTGCACGTACTATATACAACTACTGGAGGATATAGAGGGTGTTATCTTTGAATTAAGATGTACAATGTATACAGTGAAATAGTGGAGTATCCTTCATGAACATAGCCTACCTCAGAGTGCACAGATAGATTCCTTTGATTTATAAGTCATCATGGTTACCGTTAGTCCATTCTGTAAACAGTTCAGTCGCCATAATGGCTCTCATTGTAAGCAATACATAATGGTCAATGTGTTCTTGAATTCAGCAATAACGTCCCTGTGCCCATGTGCTGTAGTTTGAGAATAAGCACTAAATCCTGGTGTACCATTTCCCAAATTGATCCACTATGTAACATATATTTGCGATGGAGATTTAGCTAACTGTTGCGGTTATGGAGTGCTACAGTTATAAATGCTGTTTTCTCACAACGCCGTGTATATGCCAGTTTATTGACTGATTGTCTGTTTCCCCCTCTGTGCTGTTGACTATGCCTGACCTATATATAGTCTCTTGGTTTACCCTTGGAAAGATGTTTGAAATCATCCATGAACCAAGCTGGGCTTCTCTTTGTGGGCAGAAGTTTGTAGAATGGCAGAAAGGAGCACATATTAGGGATGAGTGAATAATTGGTGGCTGAACTGAAAAGTAAAAATATATATATATACATATATATTTTCAGAAAAAAGAAAAGGAGTACTTGTGGCACCTTAGCGACTAACCAATTTATTTGAGCATAAGCTTTCGTGAGCTACAGCTCACTTCATCGGATGCATACTGTGGAAACTGCAGAAGACATTATATACACAGAGACCATGAAACAATACCTCCTCCCACCCCACTCTCCTGCTGGTAATAGCCCATCCAAAGTGACCACTCTCTTTACAATGTGTATGATAATCAAGTTGGGCCATTTCCAGCACAAATCCAGGTTCTCTCACCCCCCCCCTTTTTTTTTTCCCAAAAACCACACACACACAAACTCACTCTCCTGCTGGTAATAGCTTATCCAAAGTGACCACTCTCCTTACAATGTGTATGAAAATCAAGGTGGGCCATTTCCAGCACAAATCCAGGTTTTCTCACCCCCCTCCCCAAAACACACACACACACAAACTCACTCTCCTGCTGGTAATAGCTTATGCAAAGTGACCACTCTCCCTACAATGTGCATGATAATCAAGGTGGGCCATTTCCAGCACAAATCCAGGTTTTCTCACCCCCCCCACCCCCATACACACACAAACTCACTCTCCTGCTGGTAATAGCTCATCCAAAATGACCACCCTCCCTACAATCAAGGTGGGCCATCATGTGCCAGCAATGCCCCTTTGCCATGTACATTGGTCAAACTGGACAGTCTCTACGTAAAAGAATAAATGGACACAAATCAGATGTCAAGAATTATAACATTCATAAACCAGTCGGAGAACACTTCAATCTCTCTGGTCACGCAATTACAGACATGAAGGTCGCTATCTTACAACAAAAAAAACTTCAAATCCAGACTCCAGCGAGAAACTGCTGAATTGGAATTCATTTGCAAATTGGATACTATTAATTTAGGCTTAAATAGAGACTGGGAGTGGCTAAGTCATTATGCAAGGTAGCCTATTTCCCCTTGTTTTTTCCTACCCCCCCCCCAGACGTTCTGGTTAAACTTGGATTTATGCTGGAAATGGCCCACCTTGATTATCATACACATTGTAAGGAGAGTGGTCAGTTTGGATGAGCTATTACCAGCAGGAGAGTGAGTTTGTGTGTGTGTGTGGGGGTGTGTGTGTGTGAGAGAAAACCTGGATTTGCGCTGGAAATGGCCCACCTTGATTATCATGCACATTGTAGATTGTAAAACACCCAACTAAATTTAAAAAAGAAATGCCATTTTGAACCAAGCATGAAATGTTTTGGGTCCCCCACATTTTTGTTTTGATCAAGATTATTCACTGAATTCAAACAGTTTCAGCCAACCTGCAACTGCGTTTTGTGGCAAATAAACTATTAGTCTGAAAACCTTTTCCCAACACTGGTCATGCCTTAAAGGACTGCAAGGAGTCATTCTGTTTCTCCTCAGAGACACTGTGCAGACACTATTTGTAAGTCGAACGGTTCTGTTGGTGATGGTACATAGTCTTCTACATCATCATGTTCATATCCTCAACTGCTTCCTCTTCCTTGAGGAGAAGTAAATCCATTAACAGCCCCGTGTAAGCTCGAAATCTTGTCTCTCTGCCCAACAGAATCTGGTCCAATAAAAGATCTCACTCACCTTGTCACCCTTTTACTGTTACTTCCTTTTCTCACATATGCAGCCTTGAGAAATAAACCAGCTCATGACGCACTATGGATGCCACTATTATTGTTTGTATTATCACAGTGCCTTGGAGCCCTAGTCAAGGCCCAGGACTCATTGTGCTAGGTGCTGTACAAACAGGAAACAAGACAGTCCCTGCTTCCAAAAAGCATAACTGGGAACTCCCACACTAAGAAAACCATGTGACAAAAAAGTTTCAATCCTTATCAATAAGTGGCTCTCTGAAGCCACTTTCATTTTGCTCATGCCTCTTTGCTTGATGGGGCTGGCTTTTCCTGGCTAAGCTTTCCGTTAGCCTGTCCTCTTCTCAGAGGAAAATTTTGTTGGCAAGCTGGCTAAAATTCTGCTCTGCCATTTTTGAGAGAGACTAAAGCATGAAAAATAGTATTCACCAGTCAAGACATTTTAGAAATGTTTTTGCACTCCCATAAATCAAATCTGTAAGTATCACAAGTGTACATAGATCTAGGTGTCACACTGAAAAGCATGCACCTGGTTTCAATTCAATCGTTACACATTAAAAGAACCGCATGTACTGGGTGACATGTTTTAGATGTGACAATATTCCAATAAGTGTACTGCATGCATTTTCTCTATCAGCATAGGCAGCTAAAGACAGATTTTTAAAGGTATGTAAGGTACTGCTGTGGCTTCACTACTCTTGGACCCTATGTTGGCATGACATTGAGGGTCCAGATACCCCAAGGGGAGAATGGGGGAGGTGGGAGGCCTGAATCCCAAAGAACAAGCAATTAAATCAGCTAGTAGTAGACAATGTTAGTGTGTACAAAAATACATCAAGTCTAGTCTTTTTAATATCTGAACTTGATGGTTATTTGGAGATATGGATACAGGTTATGGTTACGGATGAACGTATGCATGAAGGTATGTGTTGCTCCCAGGCTAGTTGTTTACACACAACTATCTTAAAATACACCCCCATTGTCCAGTCAGGAAGAGACAATGGTGGACCATTTAAGTTAAAGGAAAGACATCAAAACTGAAAATTAAACCTCAACCTTGGAAAACTGACAAAGGAGGGATTCTCCTGCTCTGAATGACCATAAGTCATCTTGTTCGGAAAAAGGGGGGAAAGAAGGGGAGAACAAACTTAAAGAGGCTTGGGCCTGAGGATTTTATCCAGAAATGGAGGGCCAGCATCTCGGTGGGGTCTTGTCCATTCAACCCTCTCTGTGACAGAGGGCACACACTGGGCAACTGTTCAGAGGCAATAGGTAACTTGTATTAGAAAAAAGGGAATTTAGCGAATACAGCAGTGTAAAGCCTGAAGTTGCATCTTTATGTTGATTTTCAGCATTTGCTTTCCCTTACTCTTTCACCTTCGAATCTATGGTTTTTCTACTAAGTAAACTTCGTTTATTTTGGCCCCAAGCGGGTCTCGGCTGTGCAAACTGTGTGGAGTATGTGTGTTCCAAAGTGAACTGATAACCTGGGAAGAAGGTTTCACTCTTTCGGGGTGATGAACCAGAGGGGAAAAGTCCAAGGGTCTAGTAGTTAAGAACTTGGGGTAGATGGATTTGGGAAAACTTGGAACCAGAAGGGCTGCTGAGGTCACCCTGCAAGGAGTAAGTAGGCTGATGGAAGCCAGGGTGAGATCCTAATGCTTGTAGGCTGGCTTCTGGTGTCAGGCCTTTGACCTAGAGCAGTGTAACATTAAGGCAACCAGGGCTACAGGGCAGGTGGGGACAGAACCCCAAAACATTACACCTGGGTCTGTCTACTCGAGCTGAAATCATCAGGTGTGATACAGACATAACCTTAGTCTTGCTTTGGTTTGTGATTCTTCAACCCTTACTTTGGGTCTTAATTTTCCAATACCTTGTGGTTCAGCCATATGCACTGATACAGAGTACGTGAAAAATCCTACCAACATTCTGATTTGGAAGCCTTTTACCTCCACCTTGCTCTGGAGTGATTGATGTGTAGGAGTGTATGGCCGTCCCTCCCAGTCAGTCTTGGAGGGAGGCCACGCCCCCTTGCTACAGATGACGTACAGTGCAAGGCAGCAGAGAATCTGTCCGTGTGAGATTAGTTGCATAATACTACTCAATGGGAACAAAGGGTGCAGAATTAGGCGAGTAGTGATCAAACCTAAGGATAAAAGTTACCTGGTGAAAGTGTTACAATGTTTTACCATTCCAATTAATTCCCACATTCAGATCACAGGTTACACATTAATAATTTAGTGTATTGGAGAAGTATGTGCCCTTTTTAAAAAAAACCCAGCAATATAGATACCAATTAAAGAGCAAATTAGTTATACCTTTTGACTTATGTGCAAAGAAGTGATTGCTACTGTATTAAAGAGTTTTTAACTACTGGGTAGTCTGGTAATTAGGGAGCTGTCAAAGCTTGTTATGTTATCTTGTAGCAGTTAGTATTCAAAATACTCCTTGCCACTCATGATCTGAGTGGGATGTCATTAATATGCAGCTGCAGTCTACAAGAGTACAAAGGGTAGAATTTAATCATGACACTGTAAATTCTTAATTTTCAATTATTATGGCACCAGGGAACTGCCCTTGAGAAAGGGCAGATAAGAGACATTTTGCCTTTTATAAATTACGAATAAACAGGAAAGCAGAGAGAAATATTTGCCAGGTTTGTGTGTTTTCAAGGGCTGTAGTACCAATTTTATTTTTAATTCTACATTGGTTACAAAATACTATTCACTTCTGTCAACATCTGTAACAGATCATTTGCAGTTTGTCTCAGAACTGCTGTCTGGATATAATCTAAAACAATACTTTGATCCTTCAGAGTATGGTAGTCCCGTCACTGCCAATGATCACAAAAGTTATGCCTTAAAGAGACAGTAATTCCTAGAATAGATTGTTATTGTTTGGAATGACAAAAATTCTTAGATATACAGTATGGACTGCCAGGCAACTCATTTCTAAATTCACAGTATCATCTAAGTATTATAACCCAGACTAAATATCTCATTACTGAGTAACATTGTGTATGTCCATCTAAGTGTATTGGACTGAGGAAGACTTTTATGTTTAAAATTATTAATGCTTCAAGTAGGATGCAAGAGATTCTTTTAGTGTCAATATTAATGTAGAAATAGTTACAGGGGAAAACTGAGGGAGAGAAATTGACTAGATTACAAACAAGGATTGAAATAGGTTAAACAAACAAATAGCGCCATCTATGCACCACTTAAGTATCACTTAAGACCCATTTTGGAGCCTTAAGTACCACATTGGCCATTCCTGGCTCTGTTGCAGGGGTGAATTTTACTCTCACACTGCAGTAATTGTATAGCCTGTTACTTTCAGCGAGCGTGGACAACAAAATGTTGCATTCTCTACAAGTGCATTTTGTCTGCCTTGATTTTCTCCCTGTCCAGGCCATTTTTCACTGACTAATAGAAATTCATGCCCCAAGGTAGCTGTATCTCGATGCACAGGCTTAAATAACAAATGCTCTCTTTGTGCCTGTGGCAATGTTCGGACTGGTGCTGTTTGCCATAAACTACTTTCAATTGCACACTTGGAGAGAAGAGTAGGTAGCATGTGCTTACAACATATTCCAGGGCAGGCACCCTTCACCTAAAGGATAATATTTTCTTCTTCGATGACTCTAGAAGTTATCATAGACAGTTACAGATTATTCTGTATTGGAACAGCCAAACTCCCAGCACAAAGAAATGGGTGAAACAGAATGTGATCTCTAGATCACATAATTTTTTTAAAATTATTTTTGAGGAGCACTCGTGACTAAGTAGTTAAGGCAGCAGTCACATTTCTGCTTAAACTGACTGCCGTGCACTTCTTAACCCTAGCCACAATATACACAGGTTAAAAAATAACTTCAGGGTCTGACCTGTTTAACTCTCTCCGCACCTTCCTATCTATGGTATGTATAAAATGCTGATCACCATAAGCACAGCTCCTGCTAAAGCTCATGTGGGGGTAAGTGGCAGGGAATTCATGTTAAAAAATGATAGGATCTGATGTTTAATGTAGCCTGTTTTTGAGTTCTATGGAGATCATTAAGCCAACTTTCATGGAAGTAAACAGCATCATTGGAGGGGTTTCAGAGGAATAGTTTGTAGGAATTCCCTAGCAAGCCTAAATGCTAAAGATCAAGACTGCATGGGCTGAAGGCCTTGTCAAGGTTCCTCCCCCACTCTGAACTCTAGGGTACAGATGTGGGGACCTGCATGAAAAACCTCCTAAGCTTATCTTTACCAGCTTAGGTCAAAACTTCCCCAAGGTACAAAATATTCCACCCTTTTGTCCTTGGATTGGCCGCTACCACCACCAAACAAATACTGGTTACTGGGGAAGAGCTGTTTGGACACGTCTTTCCCCCCAAAATACTTCCCAAAACCTTGCACCCCACTTCCTGGACAAGGTTTGGTAAAAAGCCTCACCAATTTGCCTAGGTGACTACAGACCCAGACCCTTGGATCTTAAGAACGATGAACAATCCTCCCAACACTTGCACCCCCCCCTTTCCAGGGAAATGTTGGATAAAAAGCCTCACCAATTTGCATAGGTGACCACAGACCCAAACCCTTGGATCTGAGAACAATGAAAAAGCATTCAGTTTTCTTACAAAAAGACTTTTAATAGAAATAGAAGTAAATAGAAATAAAAAAAAAATCCCCCCTGTAAAATCAGGATGGTAACTACCTTACAGGGTAATTAGATTCAAAACATAGAGAACCCCTCTAGGCAAAAACCTTAAGTTACAAAAAAGATACACAGACAGAAATAGTTATTCTATTCAGCACAATTCTTTTCTCAGCCATTTAAAGAAATCATAATCTAACACGTACCTAGCTATATTACTTACTAAAAGTTCTAAGGCTTCATTCCTGGTCTATCTCTAGCAAAGACAGAATATAGACAGACCCACAGACCCTTTGTTTCTCTCCCTCGTCCCAGCTTTTGAAAGTATCTTGTCTCCTCATTGGTCATTTTGGTCAGGTGCCAGCGAGGTTACCTTTAGCTTCTTAACCCTTTACAGGTGAGAGGAGATTTCCTCTGGCCAGGAGGGATTTTAAAGGGGTTTACCCTTCCCTTTATATTTATGACAGGCCTCAAGAAATCTTTTATTCAAACTGAATAAACAGCTATAATTGCATCTTATGCAACAGCCTTTCTTTGGGGGGGGGGGGAGGGACAAATAGCCATAATTGAAAGTTTACCTAGCATGAGACCCCACGCTAGGAAATTGTGCTATTGAAGTAATTTTTTTTCTGGATGCATTTTTAAAACATTTAAAATTTGTATAAAAACACCAGGAGGTACTTTTACAGTTATTTAGCATGAAAGTCCAATAAAAAACTCCTTAGGTTTTAACAGCGTGATACGATAGCTTTCACAGTATGTATAGTTAGCCAATTCTTATATTCAGTAATGTAAGGAACAAAGACACAGTACTTAATGCTCTCTGTCAAATCAAGAAAAAGTCATTTTTGCCACTTACTGTGATTTACATGCACTGCGAGTTCTGCCCAAAATGCAGTTCACCTACCTGAGGCTGAAGGGGGAGTGCAAAAAGGTCAGAGGCACCACAAGCACTTAGTACAAAGCCATTTGATTAGGTTTTCAGAGTTATCAGATGATGAATGAAATCCTAGCTTCATCTAACAAGCATATAACAATGCCCTAATTTGTGCAGTTACCCAACAGTTCAGGTTTTGACAGCTTTGCTGCTGTTAGGAGCATTTCTGATTCAGAAGGCTGTAAGAAGGTGGTATGCAAGATGCAAACCAAGGAAAATATGAAAAATGTATTAGGCTGTTTTCAAGTGATCAGTTCATAGAAGGAGAATCTCTTTCTGGTTTCTAATTTATTTTAACTCAGCTGTTTTGTTTCTCAAACTGAAAATTTAAACTGAAGGGCAAAATTCTGCCCTCAGCTCTCATTGTACAGTTTCCCACTGAAGTCAGTTGGGCTGGGTGGAAATAGAAAAATCTGCCCTTGGCTCCTTGTGTCCATGATTAGTGCATGCGTATTTTTAAAGTTGTGACCAGAGGTAAAGAAAAAAGTAAAAAGCCAGGGGGTTTTGTAGGACATCTGTTTTACCATCCTCTGGGTCACTCAGTAACATGTACATGGCTTTGGCATGAACCAAGCTTTTGAAAAATGCATGCAGAAAATAAGATCATGCATGCCTATATATAGAGAAATCTCTCATGTAGCTTTTCCATCATCAGTCATGATGGAAAAGTTACATTTAAAAATAAAGTTAATGTAGGAATTTTATTTCTGTGCACATGAACCTCTTTCCCCCTGCCAACTCCCCAGAAGAGGTCACAGGGTCTTTAACAACTGTATGTGGCACATATAATGCACTTCCCTGCATTCATATTCCACATCAGAATATTCATTAGGTAGGTTAATCTGCAAACCAAAAGGGAGTGATGAGCAAACCTAAAAACGTTTGAAAATTTGGGCCAAAACAGGTATTTAGCCAAAAAATTCTATTGTCATATAATGTAAGTTTGGACAGTACAGACTATGGAAACTAGCGCCCTCATCCTGCAAATACACACGTTTAGACTTTATTCATGTGAGCAGTCCCATTGCCAGCAGTGACAATCTCACAGCAATTCTGAGTCCTTCAGTGGCTCTACAATCAAAATCAGCTGTTTTTAGAATGTTTTTCTACCTGGAAGACCCATACAACCAAATCAAGAAACTAAGGGCCTGATTCTCCAGACAGCTATTTAATAAACATGAGTTCAGTAGGCCTCCTGGGATGAACATGAGGGGAAACAGTGAAACTGACTATTTATAAAGTGTCAAATGCACAAAGAAAACAAACTGCGGAAGAGAATAAACCTCCCTCCACCAGTCTTACAGCTATAGTCATTTTAGGCATTATTTGTAACAATCATAGGTTAAAAAAAAGATAATCTTCATCCAAGAAGATTAAAGGAATTGGCACATGAAGTTGCAAGCCCATTAGCAAGAATTTTTAATGAATCTGTAAACTCAGAGGTTGTACCGTATGATTAGAAAATTGCTAACATAGTTCCTATTTTTAAGAAAGGGAAAAAAAGTGATCCGGGTAACTATAGGCCTGTTAGTTTGACATCTGTAGTATGCAAGGTCTTGGAAAAAATTTTGAAGGAGAAGGTAGTTAAGGACATTGAAGTCAATGGTAAATGGGACAAAATACAACATGGTTTTACAAAAGGTAGATCGTGCCAAACCAACCTGATCTCCTTTTTTGAGAAAGTAACAGATTTTTTAGACAAAGGAAACGCAGTGGATCTAATTTACCTAGATTTCAGTAAGGCGTTTGCTACCGAGCCACATGGGGAATTATTAGTTAAATTGGAAAAGATGGGGATCAATACAAAAATTGAAAGGTGGATAAGGCATTGGTTAAAGGGGAGACTACAACGGGTCCTACTGAAAGGTGAACTGTCAGGCTGGAGGGAGGTTACCAGTGGAGTTCCTCAAGGATCAGTTTTGGGACCAATCTTATTTAATCTTTTTATTACTGACCTCGGCACAAAAAGTGGGAGTGTGCTAATAAAGTTTGCAGATGATACAAAGCTGGGAGGTATTGTCAATTTAGAGAAGGACAGGGATATCATACAGGAGGATCTGGATGACCTTGTAAACTGGAGTAATAGTACTAGGATGAAATTTAATAGTGAGAAGTGTAAGGTCATGCATTTAGGGATTAATAACAAGAATTTTAGTTATAAGATGGGGATGCATCAATTAGAAGTAACGGAGGAGGAGAAGGACCTTGGAGTATTGGTTGATCATAGGATGACTATGAGCTGCCAATGTGATGTGGCTGTGAGAAAAGCTAATGCGGTCTTGGGATGCATCAGGAGAGGTATTTCCAGTAGGAGGTTTTAGTACCGTTATACAAGGCACTGGTGAGACCTCACCTGGAATACTGTGTCCAGTTCTGGTTTCCCATGTTTAAGAAGGATGAATTCAAACTGGAACAGGTACAGAGAAGGGCTACTAGGATGATCTGAGGAATGGAAAACTTGTCTTATGAAAGGAGACTCAAGGAGCTTGGCTTGTTTAGCCTAACTAAAAGAAGGTTGAGGGGAGATATGACTGCTCTCTATAAATATATCAGAGGGATAAATACCGGAGAGGGAGAGGAATTATTTAAGCTCAGTACCAATGTGGACACAAGAACAAATGGATATAAACTGGCCACCAGGAAGTTTAGACTTGAAATTAGACGAAGGTTTCTAACCATCAGAGGAGTGAAGTTTTGGAATAGCCTTCCAAGGGAAGCAGTGGGGGCAAAAGATCTATCTGGCTTTAAGATTAAACTCAATAAGTTTATGGAGGAGATGATATGATGGGATAACATGGTTTTGGTAATTAAATATTCATGGTAAATAGGCCCAATGGCCTGTGATGGGATATTAGATGGGGTGGGATCTGAGTTACCCAGGAAAGAATTTTCTGTAGTATCTGACTGGTGAATCTTGCCCATATGCTCAGGGTTTAGCTGATCGCCATATTTGGGGTCTGGAAGGAATTTTCCTCCAGGGCAGATTGGAAGTGGCCCTGGAGGTTTTTCGCCTTCCTCTGTAGCATGGGGCCCGGGTCACTTGCTGGAGGATTCTCTGCTCCTTGAAGTCTTTAAACCACAATTTGAGGACTTCAATAGCTCAGACATAGGTGAGAGGTTTTTCGCAGGAATGGGTGGGTGAAATTCTGTGGCCTGCGTTGTGCAGGAGGTCAGACTAGATGATCATAATGGTCCCTTCTGACCTTAGTATCTATGAATCTATGAAGAGAAATTAAAACCAAGAGTTGCCCATTGGGTTTGTGCTGTCTCAGATGACATTTAGCCCTAAAAGAACCTGTCTTGCAGCAATTTTATAAGTAAATGCATTTCAACTGTACCGGTTTTGCTATTTAATATCCACTTCTATTACACCTCTTCTCTTCTGGAAGAACTGTATGATTTTAATTATATATGTTATGTTGTAAATACAGTAGACTGAGGATAACATGATGTTTCTGTGATCACTTAATGTCTCTTCTGAACAAAGAGCAATGCACTCTCAGGGCCAAATTTTTCACTGACTTACAGCCCATGTAACCTTGCTGAATTCAGTGGGATCACATAGGGTGTAATTCAGTGAAGAATTTTGTCCTTTGATTCCAAAGCTTCCTGATCATTCAGAACTCATGCTAATATGTTACAACAGTAACATACATGGCATGACTGTCAGCTAGGGTTGTTTCAATGATCAATGGTATTGAGAGAGTGAGTTGTGATAAACTACATTATTGATCATCTTAAAGACTGAAACAATTACAGCTACCAGCCCCATATGAGCATTGCAAAGGTCAATGATGAAAGATGTCAATGTTTTTATAAAGTTTTTTATGTCAAACTATTGGGTTTTATTTAAACAGTATTTTCCAACCCTCTTGAACTGATAAAAGCACCCTGCAATGACTAACTGGCATCCTTTTTTCAGTAAATGAAGTGCAGCTGGACTGAACAGTGACTGTAAAAATTGCACTGCAAGTCTTCAGTGACTCCCATATCAACTCTGCTGCATTTTCAAGTCAAAAGATGTTTTGCTTCACTGCTGGGGCTCTAAACCCCAACCCTGCTGCAAGCTCACACCTGCTGCAAGCTGCGCTTCTTCTGGTTCATCCTGCCACACCTGAGGTGCTGTAATTGGAGGTTAATTAAATTCATTTGATGGCACAGGAACAAGAATTGAATCCAGCTACTCTCTCAGGGTGGTGCTTGAGATGCGATGCGAACAGAGTAAAAAGTAATTAAAGTAGATGTCAGTAAAATAAGCAGCTATGCTTCTGAGCAGATACAGGGAGGGAATCTGCTGAAGGAAGAAGGCAGCATTTTCAAACCGTCACTTCTCTGATGATAGCTATACCCTTTAAGTACTAACTGCTTCAAAAATCATACTGAAAGGCACATTAGAGAATATAGAGATGGAAAAGTAATGCAGATT
This sequence comes from Natator depressus, assembly GCF_965152275.1. Taxonomy (NCBI): domain Eukaryota; kingdom Metazoa; phylum Chordata; order Testudines; family Cheloniidae; genus Natator; species Natator depressus. Next base: position 8,445,955 of record NC_134240.1, on the reverse strand, counting down.
TGTGCCATTGCAGGGTATATTCTGGCCTACACAAAAACAGGATTTTGGCCTAGATCCCCAAAGGGATTTAAGCATCTAAATCCCAGATTTAGGTACAGCTGCGATTCACAACTCTCTGGCTCAGCTGCCTCCTAACTCCATAGGTGCCTAAATTCACTCAGTGCCTACATTTGTTGTGTGAAAGTTCCCTAGGGTACGTTTCTGACTCTGGGCATGCACACAATGCCTCACTCCATGCATCCAGATGGCTTGCTCCTGCCTAAGTAAGCTCCAGCACAATCCTCAAACCAGGGGAAGAGAGGTGTCACCCCACCACCAACTCTCTCTCCTGCAGCACCCAATCTGGCAGGTGTGCTTAGAAGATGCCTATCACATCAGGCCCCCATTCAAAATCCAGAAGGAGGGGGAGCCTCCCTTATAGCTTTTATCCCAGTGGCCAGAGTACTCACCTGGGATGTGGTACACCTGGGTTCAATTCCCTCCTCTGCCTGATGGGGAGAAAAAAATTGAACAAGGTCTCCCATCTCTCGGGTGAATGCCCTACCCACTGGGCATTCTGATTTCTCCTGTTGAAGCTCCATTGGTATAATTGGTATAACGACTTAAATACTCATTGGGCCATACAGAGGGAGTGAAACTGACTATTGTCTGGGCATTAGGGCACTCACCTGGGACAGGGACACTTGAGTTCCAGTCCCCCATGCCAATGACTATTTAGTTATTTATCCTAACTGAACAGCTTCAACCAGCGAGATTCAGGATATTCTGATGTGTGCCTCCTTCAGTGGTTATGACCTTTCTCTTGAAAGGTGGGAGATCTTTGTTCAAATCCTCCCACCACCATTAGGCAGAGTGGAGAACAGAATTCAGGCCTCCCACATCCTAGGTGAATGCTCTAACCACTAGGCTAAAAAAATCATAAGGGAAACACCACTTCCATTTCTTGCCAAAAACAGGTTAGGCACCTAAGCTGCATGACTCCAGGGGAGGAGTCATAAGTAGAGATAGGCACCTAAGTCTGGGCTTCAGGGCGGTGCCTAACTCTATGAGGGGGCGGGGCTTCAGACACTCTTCTGAGCATCTTCCATTGTCTAGTTTAGGCAGCTCCTCACTCAGCCTGCTGGCTTTTGTGGCTCCCATTCTTAGGTGCCTCTCTCCCCAGGCATTGTACAGGGAGCCTAGGTTCCTGACTCAGGCTTTGTGGATCCCACCGTGATTTCAAGACACCTAGAAGTTAGGTGGTGCAGTGCTCAGCATTGCAACACTTAAGTCTCTTTGTGGTTTCTGGTCTTCCCCTCCTGCAACTTGTTTGTCTACTCCATATGTTATGTAGAGTCTTTTAGACCATAAACCCTTTCGGGGAGGGACTGTAATTGACTATGTTTGTACAGCACCTAACAATAAAACCCCATCCTGATAGTCTTCTAGTCATTACCCTAATATAAATGCTAAATAAGACAGGAAGACGACAAATTAACCAGCAGCCTTTTTAGCATCGAATAACTCCAGCTTTGACTCACTGCCGCATGACTTGAAGCAATCCTATTTTATAGATGAGAAATAAGCAGAAAATCTGTGTTGAGCATCGCAAGTTTTGGCTGACCAGGCTAATCTGAGGTGATCTCTAATTTAAGTCATCTGGAGTGACTTTTTAGAGGCTGCTTAAGTGACAAAACTTAATCAGCAAAACTGAAAAATGCAAGCCAACCAGTTGTTTTTTACTTAATATGTTGATGATCAACAATACATGCTGGATAGATTTTAAGACTCTGTTGACTCCAAGTGAGACACTTATTTAGCTCCAGGGTTTGAGCCAAGGGCAACTAGAGAGAAGTGGTTTTGCCCAGCTGTGCCCAATCCTGATTTCCTTCTATATTCTCATCTACATGTAATCTTCCCTGCTGGCTGAGGCAAGCAAGGCGGTGAGCCCAGCAGCAGAGACCAGTGCTGCTGCAGGAAATGGAATAACTCTTTTATGGGCTCTTTGCTTGTGCACACAAACTCAGGTAAGTATTTTCTCCTAGCCTGGTTTTATCCACAAGACATGCTCTTCCTAGCTTGATGGCAAAACCAACAGAAAAACTACCCCCAGCTAAGGCAGTGGCGTTCCAATCTTCTAGCCAAAGCTGCCTCTGACTTTGGCGTCTCTGTCCTGCTCTCAATACACTGATCCCTGCATTCTCATCAGGGAAAAGCAGTCTCAGCATTCTCCATACTGAGTATGAGTTGGTTCAGGGGGGCCTGGGCACTGACCCTTTTGATATCCAGCTGCTCTGCTACATGATGGAACTCAGACATGATGGAAATCAGGTTCAACTGTAACCATCACCCACTGAACCTAGCTTCTAAGCAAGTGCTTTCTTTTGCCTGGAAGGAGACTTCATCTCACTAACCCTCCTATTGCAGTAGCTAGTCCTTACAGGATCCTTTGGGCAAAGACCTTTGTGATTAACACTTTCTATGGATAGTTCTTTTAGCAAGTACTTCTATATCAATAATTCATAACATGCATCTGATTTCTGCTTTGGCCATGGTAATAGCCACAGTTTAGTCATGATGAAGGGAGGGGAAAAAACTGCTCTTCAAAATGAGAGAAGATTTTTCTTCCAACATAGTAATAATAGCAACAGCAATAATAAAGCACCACTGACTGAATAAAGTAATAGGAATTAGGTGTATTAGGTTCCTTCACTTAAAAATGGTGGCTTGCAAATTTGCATGTCAGGGGATATATTTTCAAAGCACTGCGTGAGAACTTTGCACAGAAGACTTATCATCGCACCTGTGGGACAGGTGCCAGAAGCCTGCTCACCACTTTAAACCAATGTAGCACAAACGTTTGTTTCCCATGTTCATTTTCTGTGTCAATCAGCATCTAAAACAAAGTCAAAACCTCCGTCCCCATTATAACACCTCAACCAATGAGAACTAAGCAGCTAGATCATCGTAAACAGCACTTTCCTATGCAATTTTGGATAGTATTTTAAATGACTACTACATAATTGGGTAAACTGAAAAAAAAAAAAAAAACCACCCAGCTACTTAAGACATTCCAGAAAACAGCCAAGTTCTCATTAAAACAATTTCCAATCTGGCATAAAGTAGAAGAGCTGAGACCATATAAAAAAGAAAGAGGGTGTCTGTGGCTGTCTTATGTTGTGATTATTTGAGCTTTAAACATAAAGCTCAACCCCTCATCCCCTCATCTTTAAAATATTGCTTTCTGAACCAATCAAGAATAACTCCAGGAAGAGCCAAATCAAACCGTATCTTGTCCTTGAGGATATTAGCTGCAAAACGATTTTTGCAAGCCATGCTGTAAGGCATACATTGATCTGAAGGCAGCTTTTGAATCGTTAGACAAAGTTGAACTTAGGCCTCTTCTTCAGAGTGCTGGCATGCTAGTCTGTGCAGCTGTGCTCAAGCAGGAGTTTTTACACAAACCAACAAATATACATATGGAGAATTTTGCCTATTTCACTTTACAGTCTCCAGTTCAGTGCAAGTCTGTGCTCTCGATCCAAGCCTTTCACGCCTCACTGTGAACTGAGCCATCATTTTAAAAGACAGAAAAGGGAGTTCAGCTCACTGTTCATGTTATTTTTGCCATGTGGTTTTTAACTGTGTGAAGGTTGTCAGTATTTTCCTCCTGACGGAGAGAAACTGTATGCAAACTGGTTCAAAGTTCACATTTGGGCTTGGGGTGGAAGGGGGAATGCTGGTCTGAAAAGACACCTACCTGAGCTGCTTCATGACCTGACAATGAATTTATTAGCCTTTTAAGAGTTGAATAAGGAAACTCAAGGTCTTGTAACCATCTGTTTAAAACAAGGCTTATTTTCCGGACTACTCGTGTGACTTCCATAGCATTTATGGCCTGCAAAAGGAAACATACGTAGTATCTGCATATATTATGGCTTTCTAGCCAGTCCTATCAACTTTCTCCTTAACATTCACTGAAATCTAACAAGACTAGACAAAAAATTATTTGCCACTGGAAGAGTGATTTAATACCAACATGAAGCAGGTGCGAAAATAACTTTATACCATAGTTCTCTATGGACAGAAATCTACAGCACACAGATCCTCATCCAAAGACGGTTAGTGTCAATTAAGCGATTCCCACCGATTTTGCATCCGGCCCATGAAAGAATAGCTTGGCTAGTATTCATGTGAGCAGCTACCATGCAGTGAAGCAACTTACATGTGAACCTCTCATCATTAGATGTATCTGGCATTAATCACCATCACCACCTTTGTCAGTCCCAAAATACATTTCATTCATAGATTATAAATCCAGAAGGGTCCACTGTGATCATCTATTGAGACCTCAGACAACTAAAGTAATTGAATGCCAGTCACTGTTGGGAACATGATCACACATTGACAAAGGAAAGTGCTATACACACCTAGGAACTACCATATTGCAGAATGCCACCTATACCACATAATGCAGCTTTTCCTTGGAGGTCACTCATTCAAGTCCTAAACATATAAAACCCTGCTTGTCTCACAAGGTCTGACAAAATCAGGTGGCAGGTAAAAAACCAAAACCCATCTTGAAGTTATTCAAACAAATGTACGCTTGGCAAATCTGGACTCTGCTCTTTACTAGCCTGGAGAGTGATACATTCTGCAACGGTAAAGAAGGTGTCTCCCCACAGATTGAGCCTGTTGATTACATGATTTCACAGGTGAAATGCAGAAAAGAATACATTTTTATGACTGATGGCATTGAACAGTTTACATAAAAGAACAGCTAAGCCACAACTCCTCTAAAACACAGCTCACATCTGTCCACTTTGCACGGCAATCAATACAATCATGGAATCATAGAATATCAGGGTTGGAAGGGACCTCAGGAGGTCATCTAGTCCAACCCCCTGCTCAAAGCAGGACCAATCCCCAACTAAATCATCCTAGCCAGGCCTTTGTCAAGCCTGACCTTAAAAACTTCTAAGGAAGGAGATTCCACCACCTCCCTAGGTAACGCATTCCAGTGTTTCACCACCCTCCTAGTGAAAAAGTTTTTCCTAATAGCCAACCTAAACCTTCCCCACTGCAACTTGAGACCATTACTCCTCATTCTGTCATCTGCTACCATTGAGAACAGTCTAGATCCATCCTCTTTAGAACCCCCTTTCAAGGTAGTTGAAAGCAGCTATCAAATCCCCCCTCATTCTTCTCTTCCACAGACTAAACAATCCCAGTTCCCTCAGCCTCTCCTCATAAGTCATGTGTTCTAATCATTTTTGTTGCCCTCCGCTGAACGTTTTCCAATTTTTCCACATCCTTCTTGTACTGTGGGGCCCAAAACTGGGCATAGTACTCCAGATGAGGCCTCACCAGTGTCAAATAGAGGGGAACGATCACATCCCTCGATCTGCTGGCAATGCCCCTACTTATACATCCCAAAATGCCATTGGCCTTCTTGGCAACAAGGGCACACTGTTGACTCATATCCAGCTTCTCGTCCACTGTAACCCCTAGGTCCTTTTCTGCAGAACTGCTGCCTAGCCATTCGGTCCCTAGTCTGTAGCGGTGCATGGGATTCTTCTGTCCTAAGTGCAGGACTCTGCACTTGTCCTTGTCCTCATCGGATTTCTTTTGGCCCAATCCTCTAATTTGTCTAGGTCCCTCTGCATCCTATCCCTACCCTCCAGCGTATATACCTCTCCTCCCAGTTTAGTGTCATCTGCAAACTTGCTGAGGATGCAATCCACACCCTCCTCCAGTTCATTAATGAAGATATTGAACAAAACCGGCCCAAGGACCGACCCTTGGGGCACTCCACTTGATACCGGCTGCCAACTAGACATGGAGCCATTGATTACTACCCGTTGAGCCCGACAATCTAGCCAGCTTTCTATCCACCTTATAGTCCATTCATCCAGCCAATACTTCTTTAACTTGCTGGCAAGAATACTGTGGGAGACCATGTCAAAAGCTTTGCTAAAGTCAAGGAACAACACGTCCACTGCTTTCCCCTCATCCACAGAGCCAGTTATCTCATCATAAAAGGCAATTAGATTAGTCAGGCATGACTTGCCCTTGGTGAATCCATGCTGACTGTTCCTGATCGCTTTCCTCTCCTCTAAGTGCTTCAGAATTGATTCCTTGAGGACCTTGAGGATACTCTGACTACAGTTGCAAATTTCCAAAGAAATGCAGCAAACATCTTTTAAACTCATCAGCTAGACAAAAATGGGATATCGAAATTAACATTAGCTCAGTCAAGCACGGCAGCTTGGTGTAATGACTAAGTGTCAGCTACTTTGAAACTTTACATCTTTCTTTAATTCCCACGATTACCCAACTGACTGGTTTTCTACTAATATACCTATGGGAGTCTACAAGTGAGCAATAAAATGCAACAAGCACAGATGTCAGCAAACTTTTATTCTACATATAGTATCTATATAAAGAGCCAGCGTTTGTGGCCAGTTGTACTGGTGCAACCCCATTGATGTAATAAGTAAGTAATAAATGCTGAGGTATGCTTTTACTGCTCAATGCTGTGGCTAGTTCCAGAATGTAGTTTACTAGAAGAAAGTTTCTTGAACTACGGAACCTCTTTCACATCACATGTGCCTAAAACGGAGTGGAAGTTTTCCATCAATATTTTTTTTCCCACTGAATAATTGTGGTTTTGACCACACAACGCTTTTCATGCAAAGCATCTGCTTTCTTGAAAACTCTTGATTTTCATCAGAAGACCAAAACTTCTGAAATGCAAAAACTTCTCATGTTCCACCAAAAAGTTTTCAGTTTCTGGCAGTCTGAAAACTGCTAAAAACAAAACAAGTTTTTAATTTTCTGACAAAAAGTAAACATTTTCTGGGGGTGGCAGGAGGGGGGCAGGGACAAAACAATCCCCCAACTCTTTCTGACCAGCTCTACATCTGACATATGCGAGACAGGGAAAAAATAGGAATCAGGCAAAGTAGTTTTATTGCAGTCCAAGCCCTCTTCAACCCATCAGGAAGAAAATACATTTGAATAGTTACTGAACTCCATAGCTGTGACTGCAGTGGAAGAGAAGATTTTTTTTCCCCTGCTGCACTGTAATTTCAAAAGTCATCTCTTCCATGTACCAGACCAGGAAATCCAGATTGTCCCGGCATGGATATAGAGATGAGTAATTCTTTGTTAAGAGTTTTCAGTCTACTTCGCTGCTGAAATCACTTGGATTTGGGCTAGATTAGCAGCTTCCTTGGCAGCAGTGCTGAATTGGGGGACCAAGTGGGGGAAGAGGACAAACATAGAGCCTTGGGATTCAGCCAATCTTGTTTCCCAGCATCTGAATGTGCTTGGAAATCTTAAGTCTGCCATTTATGATTTGCCCTCATGCTCCTCTCACTTGGTAATGTTTTGCAGGGAGGCTGTCACAATGCGCTCTACTCACCACTAGGTGGCACTTCCTTCCAGCAAACAGCTCCACCCATTTCAGCATCCCCATTCTTCTTTCCCCGCATGCTGCTCGTCTCCCACTCACAGAGTCACAGTATGGCTGCTTTGTGACTCAGCCTTCCAGCCAGGTCACACAGTGATTTCCCTCTTCCTGGGGGAATCTCTCAAATTCTTTCTCCACCAGCAGCATCAGACAGTTCCCACGCCTGCTGCTCTGACTAGGTCACTCCCGAGCAGTCTTCCTGATCACTGTCCAGGCAATGCCACTCTGCAGTGGCTGGGAGGGGAACCTGGGCTCACCCTGTACTTTGGGCTCTAGTCCAGCTCCCTATAGTGAGCAGTTAAGGTCTGTGTCTACACCAGTCTTGCTGCTCTGATGCTGGACTCCTTCCTACCATACATCATCTCCCCTACCTCAATGAGAGGAACTGCTAGCTTCTCCCCTACACTGTTGCTGGCCTCCTGGCTTTATAGAAACCCCTGTCTGTTCCCTCACAGGTGAGCTTCCTTTAATAAGCTCCACACACATAGCCTAAATCCCCCCCATTTACAGCTAAATTGGCTGATTGGGCCCACCTGGCCTAATTCAGCTCTTGCAGGGCCAGTGTGGGGAGTACACCCCCTCTCAGAGGCACATTGTAGAAGCAGATTGACAATGTTTCTCCACTGAGAGTGAGGTAGGAGCAACCATGAAAACATCTCCTGACATGATTAAACTGGCCAGTGACTACCCTGTGACAACTTTATTTTGGAGTTCCTGGTCCTCGCCCTCTGTAGACCTTATCCCCATGTGAACTCCAGCCTCTTCCTTTTGGAGCCAAGTATGCTGGCTGCCATGAAGAGGTGGTTTCATAATGAGGGCAATTATCACTGTATTTTAATGTACAGCAATATGGTGCCATGGGTCAGTAGTTTTACTTTAGAGTGAGTGTTATAATATAGAGCTTTAGAGGGATCATGAAATAGGTCTGTAACAAATGCTGGGCCCTGTGAGCCAGGATTTCATCACACTAGCCCCTGATTAAATGTGCTTTCAACTGCCAGGAACAAGAGGTGAAGACTCTTGTAATGATTCTGTAACTAAGAAAAACTCTAGGATCAAGTCATGTTTTTTTGTTCATTTCTATGTACAGCATCATCTAATAATCTTAATTGTGGCAGAATAGTGCCTACTGGAGATTGATATTACTACACTCAAGCAATCAAATCATGGCACAATGAAAGACAGAGACGCTCTGAGAAAACTAAGATTAACCATAGAGACAGGCAACTAACAGCACTGTAATAGTGTTATAAATCCCATTACTTTCAATGAATCTGATTCAGTAATACATACACATAGCAAGTAAGACAACAAAATATATAGGATAATTATTAGTTATTTTTAGCATACAGTCCTTGTTATGGGGGTTGCAAGCTCTTCAGGAGGAAGAAGGAAGGAAACCACTTGAGACAGACAACCTGCCCACTTTTCTATTGCAGGAGAATTCTGCATTTTCAGTGCCCCCATCAGGGCACGTACAATCCACCAGTGGCCACACTGGAAACCAGGAGCAGGGAATTGAACGCAGCAGTTCAAAAGCCCATCAGCTTAGCCAAGCTTTATAAATCCCTCTCCAGTCTGTCGGGCTGAAGAGAGGCAGCTGAACCTTGTTAGCAAATTGGCCAGGCCGGGTAGGGAAACTCCAGTGATTCCCAACAAGCCAATTAAGGAGACTTAAAAAGTGAGCCTGGCTAGTCAGTTAGAAAGGAAAGATTGGTATCCTTGGCTGGGGACGCAGGAGCCAAGATAGCCTTCCGGATAACTACAAAGTTTGTGAGAACGTGTGTGATGTTGTTTGAGTATTGGTTAAGATCAAGCAAGCAAGACACAATACAGCTGGAGATTTTGGATTGTGAGGCTGTTAATCTGAGCCCCCAGAGGCTGCAAATAAATCCAAGCCCTAATTAGGGGATTTCCTTTGCTTTGCAAACCCAGCGTGAAGTGTGTCGGTTCTGCTGTGCAGTCCTGACCCTTCCAACAATCCCGCTGCGAGACAGTGGAAAATGTTACACGTGTCATTGTACCTTGTGCCCAGATCTGCACTTAGGCTGTGAAGCAGCTTTTATAAATAAATACATAAAAATATACAGTGTCCGGGGCTTGAATCTTGCCAGGCTGAGATGAAATTTCAAAACAAGGCCTCTGGGAGAACAGAAGGTGGAAGCACTTGATGCAAATCACTGCGCACAACATGAGAGACAGAAAAGAGCGATTAGAGCCTCTAGAGTTGGTGGAAGAAAACAGCATAACCTACGGGGTATGAGGAGTCTGGGGAGGAGAAGAAGACAGAAGCAGCTTCTTCATTCCCCCTTCCATCTCCTGCTGCCTCTGCCACTGCTCTGCCCGTCACCAAATCCCAGAGTGGCACACCAGCCCCTGCCCACCAGGGAAGAGGAAGCCTGGCTTCAGAGGCTCTTCACGTGATGCAACCCCCAAATGGAGGGCTGTGTGGGTGGGCGAGCAGCTCCACCAGTAAGGCGTCCATCCAGAATCAGCACTGGCCCCACATGCCCAGGAGCCTTGTCATTTAGCAGCAGCACCAGCCAAAGCAGGGTCATTACCTACAGTGTATTTACAAAGGTTTCGAGCAGTCTCTTTTTCAGTGCCCAAGCAATGGGGCTTCCATCGCTTCCCTGGGAAAGCTATTTCGTAGTCTGATCGATCTTGCACTTAGCAAGTTTTGCCTGGTATTCAGCTTAATTTCGTCTAGTTGGGCCCCTCTTGAACTCTCTAACAGAAATCCTCACCCTCCTGGGTGTTTGCATCCATCGAATGCTTCTGGCATTAATCATTGCTTAGCCCAGCTGAGATGTAGCTATTTAGCTCTTTTCAGTCTTGCCTCGTCCATCAATCCATCCACCTCCCAAACGAGTTGTCGCTTTTCTATTGAATCGGCTCCATTTCTCCATCTCTCTGTAGTAATGACATGCCCAGAATCGACTGTGATCATGTAGGCATGGGCACGACAGGCCCATCAAAGGGAGGGCTTTTGCTGCACTGCTCTCTGACAGCATTCAGCAAGAAAACTGCATCCCGGAATTCTGGTTCTTCAGTTCAGAACATGGTTGGCCTTTTTTGCTACCATATTGCACTGCAAATTCGTATCTGGTTTGTAATCCATGATCACTCTGAGCTCTGTCAGCACTGGTGGAATCCATTCTTCCCAGTACCTCCTGGACACCAGTAGCATCGGGAAGGGAGGAGCTGAAGCACACTCCTTAGAGCAATGACTGAGCAGAGTGCTCCCCATGGTTCACTCTGCTGTCTCCAAGAGCTGGTGCAATGAAGGGGACAGGGGCATGACCTCCATCTGCCTCTCCTCCTACCTCTCCCACTTGGGGCAATGTGAGGTCCGTTTGTCCTGGTTTTTATATTATGAATACCGATGTTAGAGCAGCCCTAGCACAGATCCCTGTTTTGTCCCACGGGACACTTTGCCTCAATTCAGTATTTGATCATTTACTGTTACTTTCGGTTATGAGCCATCAGCCAATTTTTAGACCACATGACAGCATTCACATTCAAGCCAATTTTAATTAGTTTTGACAGTATGAGTTGATGAAACACTTAACTACTGTTGAACAGTATATGCTGGGCTAATATATACATTTGTAACTCTCCTTTCCTTCCCGGGTTACTTGGGAGCAGGCAACTTTCTCCTGTTGTCTGGGTGCCTTACGTCATTAAGGATAATGGAGATCCTGGAGGTCCCAGCTGAGATGGGGAGTTAGGTGTGTATCCTCTGCAGTAATCCTCTTCCTCCTATGAATATTTATAGTTAGCACTGCCTCCACCTGGAGAGGCATTGTACACCTGGTGGGTGTACCTTGGATGCTTCCAGGAACAAACACATAAATAGTGGCTCTTATGGGGGCAATAAACACCCAAAATGAAACCAACACAGTTTTATTTAAAAGTTATCCTAACAATACCAGTAACAATTGAAAATGCAAGAGATTCATGGAATAGTTCAGCTAAGGACCGCAGCTTTCAACTGCAAGTTGCAACATAAACCTAACCCACACTCTTAGCAATTCTACCAGATTCACCCCATCCTTGAGTGCACGCTCTCCCTTATGCTTATAATCCTGCGTCCTCTCTTGTGGTGGCGCCCTGGGCGAGCAGTTCAACCCTGCACTCTCTCAATCCGGCAAAGGCAGTCCTGGTGGAATAAGGAGTAAGGCAACTTTTACTGTGACCAGCTTAGGTTGCCCAGTACTAGCTGGCAGTAACAGCTGTCACGCTAGAGAGCGATAGAGCAGGGGTAAACTCGTTCTTTCCTCAATTGTCTGCAAGTGAAATTCCGGTCTGCTGCACAACCGACAGTCTCCAGCTTCCTAGCTGTGGAGAAGGGGTGTGTGGGCTAGGGCTCAGCACTAACAAGTTGCCAGCTGGGGTGTAGTTTTCACCCTGGTCGTGTGTCTTCAAGCCCAGCATCTCAACAACTTCTCACAGCTTCTCCTCAGCCCAGATCCAAAGGGAGAAGCTGCTCTCTGTTCCAGCTACCAGCCCACCCAATGGAGGCCGCTGACCTCCTACTGCTGTCTCTGACCCAGGAAGCTCAGTCCAGTCCGAAAGGGTGTTCGCCACTGCATTATGAGGCTTGCAGTCCTTCAAAGCCAGCGAACAGTCCATAGAAGTCTGTCTAATCAGAAGCTTTCTGAGAGTATTCAGAGGCTCTTCAGATAGGTGTTCCTACACACAGCTCACATCCGGAATATGTATTATTCACACCAATTATATTATTAAGCATTAAGCACACAATAGCAGTATACCTTACATATATTTCTAGAAGTTACGTGGCCTATGTCTTTCTCTAATCCTCTTCACTTATGCTAAATATCCCACATTATCTTGTATTAGCTGCAGGAAGCTTTGGCTTAAGTAAATAGAAAAACTGGACATATGGGTATTTTACTACAGTAACAGGTAGGGTGTTTGTCTCACAGACCAGTACTGGAATGTGTCGAAGAAAAAGAACAAGACATATGACTGTTCTACACTGGTAGAAATCTAGGAAGTGCCTACACGCCCCTGTGTACCTGTTCAGAACAGGTACGTATGTTAAGAACAAAGAGATACAGAAAAAACAAGGTAGAAAACTGATTGGTTCAATCTAATTTGAGATACACACACAGTTCCTTTTTATTTTAAACAGGCTGGGTATAAAAAGGATAGCTTTAGGGGTGTAACTTTGGAAACAAGCCTTCTATAAAGTGAATTCAACAACACTGCATGCGATGGCTTCCTGGAGGCTTTCTTCCTGTATTATACTATTACTGACTTTTAACAATTAACCTAACTGGTATCGGTTATTTGGTCGCTTGAATATATTTCATAATGAACCAAAGTGTAATCAAGCAATTGACTACGAAATTTATCAGTGCTACAATTCAGATGTGTTCGCTCTACCTCCTTCCCTTCATCCACTAAGATATTGCTAAATTACATGTAGGTATGAATCTAAAGAAATCTTTGTCTAGTAGAATCTAGTCTTTAGATTTAGATCAATTTCCATTTATTTAGTTTCTTGGTGCTAGAACAGTGTTATCTATGTTTTGCATGGTGCTGAGCATACTGCAGGCAGGGGCTATATAAAAGCTAAATATTATTAATTGTATAATATACATCACACAACAATGCTACAGACTGCTCATGGTTCTGTCATCCTTTAGAAATTTAGTGATCATTTCCCCCCCACCGCCCCGCTCCCACCTAGTACTTATTCCAGAAAAGCTAGAATAGAATTCTAGATTTGTATTGACAGGATATAACGGAAAACACCATCCATGCATTGTGATGTCACCTGTAAGTTCAAGCACTGAGTCCATTAAAACCAAATCTCTTCTCACTTATGCAGAATTCTAAAACTGGAAGCCAGTGCGACCAGTCTCAGAAAAGATCCCCTCTGCATTTGAAGGAAAATGGAGTTGAAGGACATGTTCCTAACTGCTTCACAGTGCTTCTGAGTTTAGAATCCCCTCCTCCTCAGGAGAGAACAAGACCTTCCTCAGTTGCGTATCTCCTAGAACACCCAGTGCAGTTAGTAGTTTGTTTGGAAAGTGTGATTTATAAAGGAAATGAAATGAGGGATCGATTGGCCAATCTATAGCTGAGGGAATAAGCACGGGAAAGGTCTCCACCATAATCCCAGGCCTTCGGTCTCCGATCGTCTCCCAGAAAAGGCAGCCCACAGACTTTAAGAGAAGTTCTCCTTCCCCACATGCTTTAGTTCAGCAATGTGTTACCATTATTTTGACAAAGAGCTCTGGTAAAATCCTTCTTTCCCCAAAGTCCGAGATAAATTCTGCGGCCCGGGGAATGTAGGCATGTGGAGAGAAGAGGTGAGGGTTTGGGAAATTAAACAAAATTGCTCTCTCATAGCTATAACTAACTGTGGATAAGGAAAAACAGCTTGTATTAAGATCCACTCTGCCAAGAATGTTTTTTATATTTTGTCCATGAAACATTATCCTGTATATGCTGATAGTACAGCACAGGGTTCAATGTGCTAATCTGAAGTAGGGTCACACCCCCGTACAGTAATCAGGGTGTCTTCCCCTGGGAAATTAGTTTGAAAATACTTCCCATTAAATGCAATCTAATCCCTTCCAAAGGCAAAAAAGAACAAAAAATGTGCTCATTGGAGCGGAGCATGTTTTCTGAGCCCCAAGGAAAAGTCGTCTCTGGCAGGGATGATTTAACAGTATCCAGAGAGGGGATAAACTCCATCAAAGGCATGGATGTCATCCCAAACTTCCCTTCGTTCAGCGACTGGAATTTTATCAAGGGACTCTCAGGAGACCAGTCCAAAATATCACGACTTTAAATTAGAATAAACTGTTAGTGGCTGGAAGTTTCACTACTGGAAGAACAAACCAAAGGAAATACTATTAATGAAGGCCGACACTGTAGTTACTATAGTGTGTACAGACAACAGAACACCCTGCACTAGAGACAAAGTCTGCCTGTAACTCCTCCTGTGCCTCCTTCCTGTATCCCCCATATGATTTCATTTTGTCTGGCTGAATCAAAGTCCTGAATCTGCTCAGAGACCCTAAACAGAAACCTGTTCAGCACAGTCAAAGCTCTAACAAAGCTCTAAAGGGCAGGGCACAGGACCATAAAGGAAATGCCAGGTATCAGACTCACGGAGTTGGGTTTTTTCACATCAGTCAAACTTTCCTCTTCACCAGCCCAGGAGTATAATTTAAAAAGATTCGGATTCAATTCTCTTTAACTTCAGGCTTGTCCTTGATTCTTACAGCAGCAAGATTGTCTTTTAGTAATTTTACCGTTTCACATCACTAGTATAGTCTTCACAGCTGTTAAAATAAAATCCCTCTTGGCAAGAATTCTTCTAGCCAAGGTAAATCCAGTCTTTACTGCAGGGTTCAGAGGCCTCAAATCTCAGTGAACCAGTTACTAAAGAGTTTCTTAGGACCTCCTGATTCCACTTGATCGGGCAGAACAGCGCATTTTAAATTTTTAAGCTAGCATGATATTTAAAGATATCAGCCTTATTTAGTATTGATTTTTTGTTGTATTTTTAAAACCAACATCTCATCCAAATAGCATCATCTCCTGAGCCTGAGCTCTCTCCCATCACAAGTTTTTAAATCCTTGTTGTTAATTTCCAGGGTGGTGTTTTCCAATTTTTTGTCATAAAGATTAGGGGTTGAATCCTTGTCTCATGGAAGTAAGTGGGAGTTTTACCATTGACTTCAGTGGGACCAGGATTTGGCCCTAAAAGCTTCTCATATCCTATCAAATCTATTGTGTAACATGTTCCGGCTTCTGGCAATTACAGTTATGAAGTCAGATCATGTGTTTTTTGGTCAAGTGAGCCAAGCTCCTTAAGCCACTAGATAGGCAGATTTTGGTTGCACGCCATCTTTGCTCTCTGTGGACACAAGGATATGTCTTTTCCCTGGCTCAAATTATGTGCAACCCTACTTGCCACAAGCAATTTTTTAAATTGGAGATAATTATGTATGTAATTGTCAGAATCCTTCTTATCTCTGTGCAAAGACTAAGATGTGTTCTAAATTGTAGGTTAGTGTTTTCAGATGGATGGCATGCAAAGTTTGGCCATAAACATAAAAGCACTGGGCATATCCTTTGGGCATTAAGGAAGACTGATGCAATGTCTCTGAGACAAATGCTACCACGGTGTCCGCAATTTTCCTTTCCAGACCATACTATTCTGATGGAGTTTGTACAGCAGAGTAAATGCAATATGTCTCAGCCACTGTATACTCATATCTATTTACCAGAAGAAACTACAAATACAAATATGATTCAATTTGGGTTCAATCAAGTTTTTATACTATGTACGAATGCCTTAAAAAAACAAAACCACAAACAACTAAGGCCACATTGTTCTGTTGATGTATTTCTTTTATACCATTCATAATTATTTCATTTTAGGCAAGGAGGGCTGGTGAGAGGTGGTCATCTAATAAATGGGGAGTAGAATTATACTCAAAGGACCATATCATCTCCGCATTAATCCCCACCACTCAGCCTGCACCTGGGAGGTGGGATATGGCCCTAGATGGGGAGCTTTCTGGGGGCATACAGCTGGCATAGGCTATTCCAATGGCAATTACTAGACCCCCCACATTGGTGTAGGGAGAGGTATAGGGAAGAAACACAGCTGCATTCCACCAATTCATAACTGGTCTCCAAGGCACTTTAGCCAGCTGGTGCAAGTTAGAGAAGCCCCTAAGGTGCTCTAAATTACAGCTGGGCTGGCGCAGATGTGGCTTGTGAATCAGAGAGCTGATGCCCCCACCCCCGACCGTACTGATGAGAGCTTGATGCAGGAGGGAATCTGGGGCCAATATGCTTGGGGTTACTTTAGGACAGTCACTTAAAGTAGCCTAATAAGAGTAGTCTATTATGTTACATATTTCTGTAGAAAAATGGTGTTTTACTAGCATATATTTAAATATTAAAACGACAATGCTTTCTAACTCTAAATAGCTTTCAGTATCTCAATACACATTGGAGAACCAAGAAGGCCCTCCTAAGATTGTTTAAAACAACCCCAATCCCTGAGATACCTTTTTAAAAATCACCAAATATTCAGCAATTAAAAGAGTCTAATATCATATTCATACATTCCATGTATCAGATGCTCCTAAAATGTACTTGCTGTATGTATGCGTTTATTGCGATGTGTCAAACTGTGAGTGATAGTCATGGTCTTAAATTAAATTACACGACATCAAAAATCAGACCCTGCAGTTCTATCTCAATCTTGTCAAGCTGGTCCGCTCCAGAGTTGGCCACTTTTCTTAACATAATCCATATCTGTAATGCCTGGCCCTGCCCCCGCCATTGAAAAATCAACTGCTTCATACTGAAAAAAAGGTGTGGTGAAGCATTTTAAGGAGAAGAAAAGAAACCCTGACTGCAGTAATCTCCTCTACTCTCAGAGGGTCAGTTTAGAAGCACAAGAAGCAGACATCTGGAGTAGTTTTTTTTCTTTGCGTAAAACTTTTGCTCCCGAAACGTTTGAATGACACATCTGCTATGAACATTCCACAAGTGAAAACTGACTGCTGATGCTTGACCCTTTCATTAGTAATGAGGTCACTGCAGAATGCAAATCTTTGAATGTGGTGAGTCATGTGAACAACTCAGCGGCTTGGCTGATTGCACAGTGGGATATCAGGCCAAAGTCTGTGTAGTGAGAACTAGGAACCTCTCTCATCTCAAACCGACACAGGCAAAAAGCATCACAGAGTTCCCCTCAGACAGTTCTAGGGATGCCATGATGGAATATGACCTCATCTAAACTAATTAGCACCAGGACTTTTTTGTTGTTGTTGCTGTTCTGGGCTTCCCAAAGGCCACTCAAACAGCAGTATCGACTGAAGTCTCAGCAAAGGATGGTTGTACTCTCACTACTTTCTACTGGGACAAAGCAAACACATTTCCTTTGCTTAAACATTAATAAAGATCGTGTTAGGCACATCAATACAGGCTTACAGAAATGCTGCAAAGTTTCAGATACTTGGCTTTTTCGGAAAGCTATTCAGACATGCTAAATAATCTTTAATCAATGGAATGCTTTGCACTTGATTTTTGTGAATCATTTTAAGATAAAAGAGCCTTTTAAAAGTGGATTTATGTTGGTTTCAGTCCTACAGTATCCCTTTTAGAATGCAGAAAAATGGCTCTGCAATCATGTACTGTATTCCCAAGAAATGTACATCAGTCAAAAAATCAAAACGTTGTCATATAGACTTAGAGATATTATCTGGAAATTGAGATCTAAGCACAAATGTTCTAACAGTATAGTAAATATTAGGGGATGATATATTTAAAATGAATCTCAGAGTCAAATAGTGCTATTATACTGGAGAGGTTTCAAAGTAGCAGCTGTGTTAGTCTGTATTCGCAAAAAGAAAAGGAGTACTTGTGGCACCTTAGAGACTAACCAATTTATTTGAGCATAAGCTTTCGTGAGCTACAGCTCACTTCATCAGATGTCACTGTATTTTCCACAGTATGCATCCGATGAAGTGAGCTGTAGCTCACGAAAGCTTATGCTCAAATAAATTGGTTAGTTTCTAAGGTGCCACAAGTACTCCTTTTCTTTATACTGGAGAGGAGGCTACATGTTGATATTCTGCAAAACTACAGGTGAGATTTTTTTAAGGTACTCAGTTCTGGCCTGAGTCTTATCTAAGGAAAGTCATCAGGAATTTGTGCGTAGATTTCAAGAGGAGTAGAATTAGACTAACAATGAGGACTTTTGAAAATCCTGCCCTATGGTTTTCAAAGACCAGAAATTCTTAGGGATCATATTTTCAAGACTGGCCATGGAAATTGCAAGTGCAAAACTGTGTCTGCTCCTCCATGTGCATAGAACTACCTTTGCAAAGGCAAAATGCTGTTTCTGTGTGTGTTATATATAAAGTTAACTTGGATTTCCCCAGTATTCATGCGCAAATGCAAGTTTTACTTGTGTAAATAGATGCATCTCTGAAAATGTGGCCCTTAAAGTACAAAGCCACTGAAGGCATTATACTATACTCAGTGTGTACACTAAAATCCAATTCAAATAACTGGGAGGTTTGGTGTCTATCAAGAGCATAGCCAAAAAAACACCCCTCACACCTCAAACCGCCTCCACAACCCACCCACCAACAAGTACTTTTATACACTTGCAAGTGCTATAAAAGAACAAGTAAAGAACATGAGAAAGGTCACATAATTATACATAAGGGATCAAGAAACAGCATAGCTCTATCAAGATGACTAATTGTGCTGCTGTATATGATACATTTCTATTCAAATGAAAAAAGTAAAGATTTTCAATAGAACCGTAATAAGCCATTAAAACCCTGTAGTGTGTGAAGGTTGAAAAGGTACCTAACATACAATGTTGAAGGTATTTCAGGTTTCTAATGTGTCACTTCAAATCACAATTTTCTGTACTGCTACATGAAAACTCTAGAATTGGGATGAGAGAAGCCACACAAAGGTCTCAAATGTGTAAACCTAGGTTAAAGAGGCATCATATCCTGAGATATTTATCAAGTGATAATGTGAACCAGCAGCAGATGGGGACAATACTTCTCTGGCTGGTAATCAAACAGTTGGAGCCCAGAAACAGACAGTTTAGTGGCAAGTGGATGTCCTTGGCTTCTTAAAATATTAATCAGTGTAGAGAATGCATAACAAGATGACATCTTAAGCTTGATCTGGTTCCCACTGAAATCAGTGGCAAATCTTTCATGTCTCTTTCATTACACACTATCCAATCTGTGCACTGAAGACCCAGAAGTGCTCTCAGTTGCACTGCTGTAACTTCACAGTGAGTATATTGGCATCAGTTGATTTATTCCAGATTTATTACATGGTGGTAACTGCAGACAGAATAAGCAGGACCCGTGTTTTATTCACTACCTGCCCCATTCTGTGTGCACTGATCAAAATGAGCACTGCAGGACTGATCTTGCATTCTGGCCCAATTGAGTATAGCATTTCAGTCCATGCTTAACTTTAAGCATGAGTATTGATGGCACCTTACAAGGTCAAGCCCTGAAAGAACAGGGGGAGTGCAGATGTAGCAATGATTGAACATCACTTCAGCCCAGGACCTTGACTGAGTACATAGGTAGCTGTATTCAGCCTTTGCATTCCCAACATCCTGAGGCCAGATCATTCCCTGGCACAACACAAAGCAGCCTCAGGGCTTTTCCACCTTGCACCTCACTGCAATGGCCCCTAGAGGCCATTCTGGCAACTAGAGAACACTGGAGCAGAGTGGTACTCTGGTCCCTCCTCTGAAGCAATCTTTAAAGTGTGTGTTTATGTGTGTGTGTGGGGGGGTGGTAGTTGTAAAAGCCAGCTGTGCCACTTGTACACCACCCAAGGATTCAGCTATTAAAGCTACCTTTGCGGTGCATTTGTGCTGCCAGAAAGGAGTTGAGGATCTGGCCCAAAGACTGCACTGGATGAATATTTAGAGCTCAATGAATAAACGGATTTTTGGGGGTTTGGGGGACGAATCGTGAAACCAGAGAAAAATTCATTTCAAAAGAGAAATGTTGTGAATTCTCATCAAATGGAGAAATACATTTAAAAAAGAAATCATCTTGTAAATACCCAGCACGGTGTTTCTGAAATGAACTTTCCTCCCCCAAGAAATGCAGCTGCTGCGTGAAACTGCTGGTTTTGTCATCCAGCAGTTTCCAGGAACCACAGTTCTGTGGGACCCCTTCCTTGGAGTCTCTGAAAGTTCATCAAACCCTGGAGTTCTGGGTGAAACATTTGGGGCTTGACAAATTGACACTTTGTTTAGGTGGGAAATTTCCAGCCAACTCTATTCACATGCACAACAGGATGAAATTACTGTTGTGCAATTCCTTACGTGTGACTGCTTCATTTTGCAACCTTAATGGTCTTCTCAGATAGGTTTTTAAAGGTAGTTTTCTAGGTCTCTTTAAACACAAGAAATTCTATAACATGGACTCAGTGACTCAATGACACCAGAGCACTACAGACTATAGGTTTGGAGCCCTGTCTGCATTCCATGTGCACCTTAAAATATCACACTAAATATGAGAAAGGTCCTTCACCTAAGTATTTAGGGTCTGAGCCTGTGAAGTACTAAACTCCTCATGGAGTTCAGCTGGAGGTGAGGGGGCAGGAGTCACTGACTGAGACAGAGTTTTCCCAATTTACTTGACTATTTTAGCCTCTCACTTCGTGCAAATTATGATGTTGTTTGAAATTATTCAGCTTTTTTTGTGACTTAAAAAAACCTCCACTACAGATGACAAACAGCTTTCTGCCAGTGCTCACTAGTCAAAGTAAGCTGGTTAGCTGTGATTGGTTAAATAAGTCACATGGTATTGTTCGGGTTTCTTGATTGGATGAGTGCTAAGGCGCTTTCAGAACAAATACTTGCACATGTATTTTTGTGAAGAGCAATTACCGCAGATATTATGCACACAGCTTAGAAATGTTCTTTCTACCAACATTTGTGCTGGTAAAACTGTATTGCAGAAATGTTCATCGAAAATGAACACATATGAACCCCAGCGATGGCCAAAGCAAGCTCATTTACAATTCTGATGATGTTTGTGTTATTTAAGTAGTTCTAATAACAATAGTTCTCTCTGCACTTCCAACATCAACACTGCACTACAGCCACTGAACTCTGGGACCTCCAGCAGCGGTAGAATGTCACATTCATAAAGATGTGATAAAACAGAACACAGATACCTTCCTACACTGACACCAGTAGGTCTTGTAACTGTAGCCAAAATCTTGATCTCCTCTGAATCCCTGGCAGCATTCCCATGGGGATCAGCATTTCGCCCTTAAAATCCACCCTACAATAGAGACATCTGCAAAGGAAGCACTCCTAGTCCAAATGAGACAAATGCACCTTTGATTGAAAAAGAGAACATGTCTCAACATGCAGCTATGTAATTATGGGCTGCCAGAGGCTGGTCGAACTTATGCTTTGGCATTTACATGATGTGAGGTTTTGCTTGAAAATACTCACTGAACACTCATATTTACCATGACAACCACTCAATTAAACAGAAACATTCACACAGTTTTTAAAGAAACATCACCCAAGAAAGGAGTAGGCATATTGAGGGTTGGTAGTTTGCTTTTGTTCTGCTTCACAGGATATTTGCAGAACTAAAATGGAGTGTAGGCAAATCTTAAATAGGGAAGAGGGTACATTCTGGGGTGCGTTGTTCCATCCTTCCTTGTCATGACACTCCACCCCTTCCCCTGCTGGGCAGTTATTTTTCCACATCTAGCAAGGTATCTAAGAAAGGTGTCAACCATCTATAACAAGCATAAACAAGTGAAGAGTGTGGGTGCGGAAGTAGTTGCAATTGGGCCTCGAACATGCATTTTCAAAGCAAAGGGCAGTAAATGGAAATGAATAGATTTAAAAACCACTTACCAGGTTTGGTCATGGGTATCAGATCTACAACTGAATTCAGTAGAACTGATCTTCCATGGTGAAGTCTATATGTCTTTTACGTACAGTGCGTGAAATCCTGACCCTACTGAAGTCAGTGGGAGTTTTGTCATTGATTTCAATGGGACCCTGATTACACTTGGAGTATTTACAAATTTTCATTATAAATATTTCATAACTATAAATGTGAATTGCAATCAAATCCAAACAAATACCTTTAATGGGACAACCCTCTTTAAATTGGTTCTGCAGATAATTTATTAAAAAGAAGGTTCATACATGAAAAATTAACAGAGCCAAATAATATTGGATAATGTAACTAAATGATTTTTTTTCTCCTTGTTTTATGCAACTCAACTCTCCAGATTGGTGCCTTTGCTTTTCATCTGAAAGGATGAATTTGTAGATTGCTTAAAGATAGATGTAGACTATTCTTCCTCTGCCCCACTAATGCTTCTTTGCTATATTAATATTTTGGCAAGTCTGCTGACACTATGTATAGTTTTTATCTTCTGATGTAAAACCAAATTTGTTGTGAGTGGCAAGTAATTCATTACAGAATTCATTTTTACCTTTCCATGCCTGGGCCATCCTTTCACTGGTATCAGGACATTTTTCTAGCTAAAGCATCAAATCCGCTCTTCTATTTATTGCACCAGGCAGTTTTGTGTTTTGTTTTGGCAAGCTTCCAGCTGAATTAATTTGACATTCACTGATCAATCAAACGGACTCATTATTACCTTCTACCTGCCTTGTCATCGTGGTCCAGTGTTGACAAGAGTAAGAAATGAACATCCGCAAGGTCACCTTCAGAAAATCTTGTATTTAATTGTAGTAGACCTGCTGCTAAGCTCTGGGGTTACCTGCAATTTCCCTATATGTCTCTCTCTTTGTTTTACATGGGTAGTGAATTATTTTACATAGCCTCATGCAGTTCACAGATGGAATGACTCCAGCAGTTATTTAAGACATGGCCTTAGTAATTACACTGAGCGTTAGCATGAGGGTGATTGTTTTATTTCAAAAGCCTCATGAATGGCAGTACAAGTGGATCACTCAGACAGAAGTACTCAGAAAGAGGGTACTGGGAAAATGAACAGAAACCTCAGTGTGACATTATTTATTATGGATGTATTCACAAGCAATCTCCTTTTCACAGTACATAGTAGATTCTTCTTCTTATTTATCATTTACATATAGCACCAATATACACGGTATTAATTAGGATATGTGCCAACTACATAGTTGTGTCACTGATTAAAATAGTTTACTCTCTAAAGGGATTTCTTGTTTCTTTACAGCTGTAAATCCTTTAACAGACTAACTTTTATAGGAGCTTTTTATAGGAGCTCTTGTGGAATTTCACAAGAATGAAACCAATAGGTTTCTAGAGAAATTACCTTAAAAACTACAGAGAATTTAACAGAATTTTATAGCTTTGTTTAGATTTGCCATAGAAAGGATATAATTTGCTACTAAATTCTATAGGATTTTTCCGTATGGGACTTTTTAATGTACTTTTTAAATAAATTTTCAGCACTCACAAAAGGTTTCCATTAAAAGGAACTGAAATCCTCTCTTCATTCATGAGGCAGATGTGGCACAGACAGCCTCAGTGCTACCCTTTTTACAATTGCTCTCACAAAGATGGCCCACCTATAGCTATAGGAACCATCCCTATGACAGAAAGTGGAGTTCGGTCTCTGTACTCATCCACTCAGTTGCCTCTTGCTCAGGCTGGCAAATGAGGTTCCAGTTTTGGGATGTGGAGACCTGTTCATTAAGATCTGGATTAAGACCATTGAGTTCTCACAAGGATCACAGAACAGCTGTCGGAGTAAAAGGCTTTTGTTCACTACCAACCTCAGTTGCTTTTGAATCAGTGACCTAGAAATGAATCCCTTCATATCAAACTGAAAGTGACTAGAATCATGGCAGTTTTGAGACAGCAATTCTGAGACAGCAATGCTGAATCCTTATATCACAATATTATTATGCACAAATTCTACTGCCAAGAGCCAGTGATAGAAGGCCACCAGAATGATTCCATGTCCCATGGATGAATCTGTATCAGACCGTGAGATCAGTAGTGGCATTCAGGTCATGATGACTGCCTGCGCCTTCAGTATTCGATCATAGAGCGGAAGAGTTACTAAATAAGCTCTGTAAGAAGCATCAATGTCAGTATTACTGAGCTTGAAAGTTTGGTTAAAAGAATAAGTAAGAGAACAAAGCACGATGACATTATCACAGATTCACAGATTCCAAGGCCAGAAGGGACCATTGTGATTATCGAGTCTGACCTCCTATATAACACAGGCCTGAGAACTTCCCCCAAAATAATTCCTAGAGTAGATCCTGTAGAAAAACATCCAATCTTGATTGAAAAATGGTCAGTGATGGAGAATCCACCCCGTGTCTTGGTAAATTGTTCTAACAGTTAATTACACTCACTGTTAAAAATGTACACCTTATATCCCGTCTGAATTTGCTCAGACTGGCAAATGACCGGGTAAGATCAGTGTCGGAAACCTGCTTAGCACAGAGGTCATCTTCTTATATGGTTTATTTTAAAGTTCAGGACAAAAAACCTTCCTCAGAGTCAGATGATCTGAGCCTGCCTGTGAATTTAAATATGTGGATTCTATAGTCTTCCTGGAAGCACCATAACCGCCCATTGGGAGACCTGAAACTACAATGCAACCCATAAATCTGCCTTGCAGACCACTTAGTATTCTGTATACCAGATACAACTTGGGCTTTGCACAGTGAAATAATTCAGCGTCTGAAATACCCTAACTCTGTTGCACACTGTTTAATTAGAATACCATGTGCCCGCTGTTTCTTACTGAAGTGCCAGGGAACAGACAAAAGATGATACATCTCTGCAACTACTGCTCTCCTCTGTGTGTGTGTGTGTGTGTGTGTGTGTGTGTGTGTCTAATTAGCCTGGCGAGACAGCTGTGCAAATTAGCAGTTTGTGACCTACTAAAGAGAGAGTTGTCTAGAAACTAGTTAACCTTTTGGTTTAATCCCTGCCACTCCTTGGAAACTTTTCCTTTGTTTAATAAATATGAAACATTTTGTTAAGAAAATCCAGGTGGGTGCTTTGAGATTCTTCAATATGCATCAGCTTCAATAAGCAGCCCTTCAGTTATAACTTTGTATTAAGCTTTCAGATAAGCTGTACACTTTTGTTAATCCCTTTGTCAGTCACAAAATGTTTACCTGGATCCATATTGTCTTTGCTATGTATGAAAGCTTTTAACCCCTATTAGCCTGTAGGCTTCAATCTGAACTGAGTGCCTGTTTTCATTTGGAATCCAGATTGTTAGTAAAACCTTATCTGCATGACAAAGAAAGAAAAACTCTAAAATATCTTTATAGCTATGAGGTCGGCTAGCCCCTGCCTTCTGCCTTTGACTCAGACCCAAATTTAAACCAGAATAAGACACTTAAAGCAGGAGTTCTCAACCTCATTCTTTCTGAGGCCCCCCAAACATGCTATAAAAACTCCACGGCCCACCTGTGCCACAGCAACTGATTTTCTGTCTCTGTATCAACACACCATACCATCATATCTATAGCATTGCAGATACACAGATTTGCACGCAATAAAGCTAGTACAGAGAGCAAAAATAACATGGCAAATACATGTGGCAAACAGATCTCATTATAAGAGAAAAGTTGTGTAGGATGTGGAGAGAATGTTTCAGCAGTCCAAAGCCATAAGACGGACATCATGGGACCAATCTGGTAGGTATTTAGAAACATTGGGGTATCACTAATCTATACAATGAAGTGTCACTTTGGAATAAAATTCATGGCATCAAACCAGTGATGAAGGAATTAAAGAAGTTATTCAAATAGATAACAAATGAGTTGTTAGCTTTTAAATATACTCCTTGTGGTGCACAAGGGGACTGAGGTATAGCAACACCAGTCAGGTAGAGTTGTAGCTTGCTTATTAAAGCACTCCTGGAAACACCTGGTCAAGCCTTGACATGGTATGTTTGGAACAGAGTTAATAAAGGAGTCTTTTGAGCTATGAGATTACTAGCAGTAAGCAACAGAGGAATGGAGATGTGATGGGATGTACTCCCCACACTAGCCCTGAGAGAGCTGAACTAGGCCAGGTGGGCCCAATCAGCCAATTAAATGGCAAACAAGGGAGACTTACGTTGTGTGCAGAGCCTTGATTAGACAGAAGATCACCTGTGAGGGAACAGGCGTGGGCTTCTATAAAGCCAGGAGGCTGGAAATAGTGTAGGGGAACAGGAGTGAGGAAGCCGACAGTCCCTTTCATAGAATATCAGGGTTGGAAGGGGCCTCAGGAGGTCATCTAGTCCAACCACCTGCTCAAAGCAACTAAATCATCCCATCCCCCAACTAAATCATCCCAGCCAGGGCTTTGTCAAGCCTGACCTTAAAAACCAGGAAGGAAGGAGATTCCACCACCTCCCTAGGTAACCATTCCAGTGCTTCACCACCCTCCTAGTGAAAAAGTTTTTCTTAATATCCAACTTAAACCTCCCCCACTGCAACTTGCGACCACTGGTCCTTGTTCTGTCATCTGGTACCACTGAGAACAGTCTTGATCCATCCTCTTTGGAACCCCCTTTCAGGTAGTTGAAAGCAGCTATCAAATCCCCCTGAGGTAAGGGAGAAGAAGATGGTAGGAAGGAATCCAGGGGTGAGAGCCATAAGGTTGATGTAGATGCAGATCTTAACTGTTCATTACAGGGCACTGGACTGACACCCAGCATACAGAATGGGCCTGGGTTCTCCTACCAACCACTGCCAGAGTGGTATTGCTAAAGGCAGTGGATAGGAAGGCTGTTGGAATCACTGTGGGAGTGACACAGCCAGGGAAGCGGGCCTGAGGACTGCCTGATGCTGCTTGTGGAGAGAGAGAGGCTACAGACTGAAGGAGGGACAGAGAGATGGAGTGCAACTGCAGGAAGGAGCGTCAGCCTGGCAGAGCTAATCCACAGAACTGCTAGGAGGAGGTGCCGCCCAGCAGTGAGTATAGCGCCCCATCACAGGGGGATGAGGCAAAAAAAAAAAAAAGTGTTTTGTTAGGAAAATGAAGCATGTCCAGATTCACACCTCTAAAAAAGGACTGTGGGAAATATCGTATGTGAGGGTACAACTAAAGAGTGCATCATAGTGCATGCATACAAAGGGACAGAATTAAAGGTGCACAGGCTGCCTGAATTCTGGCATGTTACAATGCCTCACTTTGCAAACTTAACAGTGTTGTCTAACCACAGGTTTTTTTGCATGACATATGCATGCGTGGACACACACACACACACACATACTGTATGCCAGCTGGTGTCAATTGCCCCCCAGAATATAAAATTTTCAATCAATGCCTCAGAAATGACTAGCAACCATGGAACATCTTATAATCCATTAGACGCAAACTGATTTAGGTCATTTAACTGAAGCAAGGAAAGGACAATCCAGTTAGAACATATTCCTTGCTGCTTGGAAGCAGCATTGAGAGGAAACATCTCCAGTTTATCCTTTTCTTGCCCTTTCCAAACAGGAAAGGGGCAAGCGCCGATCTCGGCTATGTTACAATTTCACAGCACTGCATCTTCTGCCCTTCTTTTAGGTAGCAAATTCCAAACTGTCTCTACCTGAGAAAGGGGCTAGACTATGACTAGCCCTTGTGTGGGGGTTTGGAGGGGAGAACAGAAAAAACCTGATCGGCTTTGAACCCACCATAGGAGGGCACGGCACACGTCTTGCAGTACCTCAAACAGACGGTCTTCCCTAGCACCCTGGGGTGCCAGTGTAAACTCTTCAATGTCTCCCCCCTATGCCTCATCCACAGACGATATATGGACTCTGCGATAGATGCCAGCTAGGTGACTTGGCCTTTTACCTCAGGCTCTAGAGGCTTATGTCTTTGCCTGGATGTGTCCCAGCTTCACTTGTTGCTATGACCAAGATGATGGTCACTCTAAAGAGGCTGGGGAGGGGATGGAAGAAGATGGGAGCAGAGCCTTCACTCCACCCTGTGTACTTGCTAGCACAGCTGGGAATGCTGCAGCACACACGTCCTGTGTCCCTGACCCTAAACTGCTGAAAAAGTTCTTCACCCTATTTAAAATTAACAGGCAAAATGAGAACAGTTAATACTGTAGTTCCTAAGCAGTAAGAAGGCCTCAGTTGTGCTTTAAATGAGATAAGGTTTCCTACGAGTGTAATTAGCACACTATGCAGGTTCACTATGGGCATTGTCAGCTGGAATCTGTTCCTGCCCAAATCAATGGCAGCTTTGAACCCTTTATTAACAGGCAGTCAAAGCTATATCCGCTGTACAGTTGGCTCCAGGAATCTATAAATGAGCAAGGGTGCCTCAGCCCACCCTCTACAACTGTTTGTGTTATTCTGCGCACTATGGCACAGATTCTCTGGTACCTTAGGGCAGCATATCACCACCAGTTCAGAGAAAAGCTGCCCTAAGGCTTGCTTACCCGGCCCCTGGGAGCGTCTTCCTGGCATTAGGGTATTTTACAGTGCTTCCTCCACCACTTCCCCGCAGGCATAGGGGGTGGGGCCAAGAGAAAGAGGGTGTGGCTTGGGCTCCCTGGTGGTCCCCAACTGGTAGAATGGCCCCTCGGGACGATTAGGAGCCACTGTAATTAGAGCAGTGCTATCAGACTCTTCCAGTTTACACCATGGTCCAGGCTGAGCCAGGATCAGGGGGAGCACAAAGGTGGCTTAAAGCCAGCTTGAAATCTTCCTTCTGGAGCTGTGCCAAGTCCTCCTTGGCTGCAGCCCAGGTCCTCAGGCAAAGGCCTCCATTATTGGAGTGTACAGATCATACAAAGTAGGGTGGCCATCTTTCCAATTCCTGGTAACTGGACCCCTGAGGCCCTGCCCCTGCTCTGCTTCTTCCCCCCGAAGCCTCCCAGCCCCATCGCTCACTAGATCATCTCAAGGAGCCTGCCTGCAGGTTGGAGACAGCCCCACTGAGCAGGGGCTAGCATGGGTTAATGACCCACGGCCTCCCCCGACCCAGCAGGAACTGGGCTTTGGGTTCAGGTGCCATTTAGGGTTGTCGGGTCGCCAAAAACTGGGCACCTGGCAACCCTAAATGGCACCTGGACATAGAAGACAAAAAACGGACTGTTTGGGTAAAAACTGTCTGGGTGGCAACCCTAATACAAGGTGCGCACTAGAAGGGGAGTCTGGTAGTTGGACACCTAGCTGATTTGCACATGCAGTGTCAGCTTTGGACCTGGCGTATGTGAATTTAAAGGCCACATTTGAAGAGCCGGGCCCAAATAGGCAGCTGAACTTTTTAATGTCATAGTAGGTCCACAATGGCAAATAATACCAGTGTCAAAGCTCAGGCAAGTGCAACCTCTCCTGCTCCTTCCCTGCTTCAGAATGTGGCACCAGTGTTGCAGTCACACCTAAAACGAGTCTTTCGTTGAACCGTGCCCAGAAAGCATTGCCGCAAACGGCCATTCACGGAGTGAGGCATGCCATTGCCACATACGAAGGAAACTGATAATGAAGATTTCAGAGTAACAGCCGTGTTAGTCTGTATTCGTAAAAAGAAAAGGAGTACTTGTGGCACCTTAGAGACTAACCAGTTTATTTGAGCATGAGCTTTCGTGAGCTACAGCTCACTGCATCCGATGAAGTGAGCTGTAGCTCACGAAAGCTCATGCTCAAATAAACTGGTTAGTCTCTAAGGTGCCACAAGTACTCCTTTTCTTTTTTCTTTTTTGATAATGAAGAAATTATCACGAGAGAAATTAACATCACAAGAGAGAAAAACAAAACTTTGGCCCCCGAATTGCATTTTTATGTGGTGTTTTTCATAACAACCGAAGGCTTGTCCAAATCAGAGGGTTTGCAGCTTTTGTACACTCAGAGAGTCTTTCTGGCCCAGCTTATCAGCTTGGTGCCAGGGTAGAAATAGCTTGCAGGGACTTTAGTTCTGCTGGTTGTGGAAATACATACATGTGAATCCGTGAGGGGAAATAAAGGTAAAGGATCTCAGGACACTTCACATGCTCTTGCACACATCAAAGAGAAAGATGGGGGGCTGATCTTCCCAAGAAGTAGTCTAAAGAAGTGTTACAATTGTTTGGCAGTGTAACAATGAAAAACATGGCACAGCCTGATGAAACAGTGATGAGTGATTTCCATGACACTTCTAACTTGTCTCCTACCTATTACAGATGGGCTTAATGGCATGCTTTTTGTCCCATTTGCATTTAATTGTAAAATGAAAAGAAACACCATCTTTAAAATAGGAAAGCACCATGTCTACCTGTGTGATGAAATATTCCATGCATATTAGACCTCAGAAGGGTTAGTAGACAGTGGTATGTGGTAGCATAACTACTGCTAATAAGTCATAATCATAATACCTAGCACTTGTATACAATTTCACAAATGATTAATCTTCCCACTGCATCATCATCTCAGCAAGACAGGTCTCATCATTAGGGCTATTTGACGATTTTTCCGTTGAAACTGTCTTTCCATAGAAAATTGGGTTTTTGACAAAACAAAGTGCATCATGGAAAATGTAGTCTGAGGAAGGACCCCAGCCTACAGAGAAGAATGAGAACATGAAATTGAGCATAATATTTCATTTTTTGAAGTTTTGGTGAAAATGGGTGTGGGGGGGGGATTCTGATCAGCTCTAATGACCGTCATCCCCATTTCACATGTGAGGAAACTGAGACAGAAAAGTTAAGAGATGGGTCCTTCCTTGGATACAATGTCAAAGCAGTGATTAGAATTTACAGGTATCTGGCTCCTTGCCCTCTATAGCTGCCTTTCTTTGTAACTGATTAATTCACACAGCACTGTAAGAAAGCCATCATATTGTTGCAGGGTGCCCGGGGAAGATTTGTTGACACCAGGGAAAGTCTCTGATTTTTTGTTTTCTACAGTTAAACTGAAAATCCTTTTTCTTATTTATTGTATTCAGTTGTAAGACAGATGTCAAGGATTCATATAGTACAAAAAAGGATATTTTAATTGATGTTTTTGTTAAAAGAATTAATGTTTGTTAAAGGCCTGTGCTTTCCTCCTGTAGATTTTATTTCTGATGGAGATTTAGGATTTCTACTGAAGAAAGTGCATGCACATTTGAGCCTTGAAATGTATAGTTTATTTACAGCTGGTTATGTGGTAATTGGTATTTGTTTAACAATTATCTCCCAAAATGTGT
The DNA here is from genome assembly GCF_965152275.1 of Natator depressus. Classification (NCBI taxonomy): domain Eukaryota; kingdom Metazoa; phylum Chordata; order Testudines; family Cheloniidae; genus Natator; species Natator depressus. The sequence continues at coordinate 8,414,815 of NC_134240.1, read as the reverse complement.
TTTACCTATTTGAAGACAGACTGTTATTTATTTTAATGCCTCTTTAATGATTAGTTTTCAAAGGTTTAGGTTCTTGGTGCTTTTTTTTTTTTTTTCCAATTCCCAAATGTATAAAATGTTCTGACATCAATAGAAGTTTCAGGGAGTTCTGCACAAGTTATATTGAAACGAGCAGGCAGAAGCAACAGACATGCTGAACAGAAAAATTCTCTTTGGCTTCCACTTGATCTATTTCCACTGGATTACTGCTGTACTAATTACTGTGAGGGAGGGAACGTTGGATTCTTATAGCTAACACTGAAAGCTGATTATTCTAGATATTTCATAAATTGATATTTGCCTCACTTTGCAAAGTCTTAGTTGCTACACTGATCCAGTAAGTAAAGATTGGCCCAAACCGGTATCTTAGATCTGAAAACATCTGAGAATTTTTTAGGGGGGTGGGGGCTTAGGGGGCATTCAAATTTAAAGCCCTGGATCCAAACAGCCCCGGGAGTGGTCTTTCTGCGTCACACCCAAAACCAGAAAAGTCCTGTTTTATATTTGTTACATGAGATTTTGGCCCAATATATCACAAATCTTATCGTAACTGCTGCACTTGCACAATTCTCACAATTTTAACTGAAACCTCTCAAACCCTCTTGAGATTTTTGTACTGTCAGATTTAACCTTGACCCATGTTATGTCCCTGAACCTGTTCTCCAAATCCTAAACTCAACCTGGACACAGGCCCCTCAGTCATCTATATTAATAAGTGATTAAATTAGCACATTTTATCATAGCGTTCAAACAAAATATCCTTCAAATGCTGAATTTCCTCCCTTCTTTTCATCACGTGCCATCCTAATCTCCAAGAATGGAATGAACCTGACTAGTTGTTATCAACTCTACTGCATTGCTAGCTGATCAGTCTGGCATTGCCTAGCCACTGGAGCTGGACAAAGCTGGAAACTTCTTCCATCAGTATATTTACATTGTATTAGAAAACGTTTTGATTCATTGTGCTGATGCTACTACTCAAATCGCTTATCAAAAATGGTCATGAGAGCACCCCCCTCTCCCTCCCCCATTAATCTGTTCTAAAAACACTTCTGGTTTACAGCAAGTCACAACGATCTGGCACGAGCAAAAACGCCAGTTGTGATGACAAAGCTGTGGGGGTGGGTGACCTTTTCAACTCCAGTCCCATCCCTAGGTTTACTTTGAAAACTATTCTTCATTGCCTTTCCTAAACTGGTGTATATTCTCCGAGGTGCTGTATGTTAAGAACGTAAGCATGTGGTTAACATCAGGCTTGTTAGCAATCTTAAACTAGACTTCATAATGGCACTATGGATGTTCTTAACGCTAAGCATGTTTTTAAGTGTTTTGCTGGCTTGCTGCTGCTTCACCAAACTGTCTGTATTTCAGCTGCAAGTGAAATTAAGCATAGCCAGCCTATAAAGCACATTGCAGTCCATTGTGAAAAGTGCTATGCAAAAGAAATAATAATTTGTGAAGCGTGCACACACACACCTGGAATGATTAAAGGAAAAATAAAAAATACTACAACTGTGTTTCTGTTCCATTTTGGCAGCTCAGAATTCAAGGGGGTGGGGGAAAGCTTAGTGGGTTATTGATTGTTGTAATAAGCCATAAATCCAGTGTCTCTATTCAGTCCATGATTTTTAGTGTCTAGCAAAGTTATGAATTTAAGCTCAGAGACTCATCTTTTGAAAGTGTTGTGCAGGTTTCCTTTGAGGCTGAGGACTGAGAGGTCAGATATGGCCTGATTGCTTTGTGAAAAGTGTTCACCCACAGGTGATATGATGTTTCTGTCTTTTATCATTTTTCTGTGTGAGTTCGTTCGAGAGCCTAGTGATTGTTTGATTTCACCCACGTAGTGCCCAGGATAAGGTATACCACATGTTAAGATAAGCATGTGTAGGACCCCTGGATTTTGAAAGGTTTGTTGTGGAGGGTGTTATGTCACAGGTTTTGTATCTATTGTTCCAGCAGGCTCTGGTACTGCTTCGAGTTGGTGTGTCCTGGACTGTGGGGAGCTTGCTTCTGATGATGAGCTTGGAGAGTTGGGGGTTGTTTGAAGGCCAGAAGAGGGCAGTTAGGAAAGATTTCTTTCAGGATGTGGTCCTCATCGAATATGGGTTGTAACTGTTTGATGATACCCCATATGATTCCAGTGAGGGGTGGTTGGTGACAACTAGGGGTATGCGGCTGGAGCGGAGTTTATTTCCATATTGAAGCAGGTTCTCTTGGGGGTATTTGGGTGGCCTGTTCCAGGATGTGCTCTATTTCTCTGGTGGGGTTCCCTTGTTCGGTGAAGGCAGTCTTAAGTGTGTTAAGGTGTATATCCTGGACTTCCTCTTCAGAGCATATTCTGTGGTTTGAGTGCCTGTCTGTAGCTAACAGATTTCTTAGTGGGTTTGGGTTGGTTACATTGATGAAGCTGATGCTATTGTGGAGGTGTTCTGGAGAGTTTAGTGGATAGGGGTCATTGTTGAAGTTGTGGTAGAAATCTGAGGGACTCTAGGTCATCTGTCCACAGGATGAAAATATCACCATGCATCTCAGGAATTATAACTTTCATGGTACATTTGTCCAGAAATTCTTCCGCAAGGTGGCCCATGAAGAGGCTGGCATTTTTCGGGAGCCATCCTAGTACCCATGGCTGTTCCCATGGTTTGAACAAAGTGTTTGTTGTTGAATGTAAAAACTGTTATGGGTGAGGATGAAATGGATGAGTTTGGGAATGTGTTTGGGGTGGAGAGCTGAGTGTTGTCCATTGTCTAGTAGGTATTTGAAGTAAGCAGCAATGCCGTCATTGTGAGGGATACCGGTGCACAGGGAGATAACTTTTGCTAGACACTAAAAACCATGGACTGAATAGAGACACTGGATTTATGGCTTATTACAATAACCTATAGCCCACTACCTCCCCTTCCCCCAAGCTTTTTTCCTCCTTCCTTTTCCCCCCACCCCCAAATGACTAGAAAGGTATTAACTGGCCACTTCCCCTTGAAATATCTGTTAACTACATATGCTAAATGATCTGTTCCCCCTTGTAGTTAACAGTGACGCTCTGAAGAAGAACTCTCTGTAAACTCAGAAACTTGCCACTCTCACCAACAAAGTTGGTCCAATAAAAGATATTATCTCGCACACCCTTTCTCTCTAATATCCTGGGACCAACACAGGTACAACAACACTGCATACAAGGATATCGCTTGTCCTGTCATTAAAACATGCCTTATTCATTATTGTTTCTGAAGTACAGTTAAGAATTTTTCTTTTAGAAATGAAGGTAAGAAATCTTTCAAGTAAGAACAACAAAATCTTCTTGATAATAATATTAGATCTCATCATCTAAACATTAAAACACAGAGACTGAGAAAATGTGTATGTTAATAAGATCTTCAGTATCTTATTGTAAGGGGCATAAAAGCACGTCAAACACTTCCAGCTTTACAGCTGGCCTACTAGGAAATAGCATTAGTAGGTGGCATAAAATCATTCCATTTTGAGCAGTAACCTGACCCCTTGTTTTTAATTGTGTCAGATCTGAGAGCTCAAAGAGACAATGGGAAAAGATGGCGCCCTAGAGACTGATAGAGCACACATTTTTTCTATCAGTCAAATAGTCTTTCTCTGTCCTCAAGTGGATTGAATTCATGAACATGGTTTGAATTAGAATCACTATAATCTGTTTGTCTCCAGTGTTTGATATTGTAACTGTATTTTCATAAGAATTAAAAATTTACCAGGGATGCACAGAGCATAACTCCTGTGCAGACAAGCTATTCCTGGGCCTGCCTAAAATGCCCTTCAACTGGGTGAAATTAAAAAGGGAAATTTGACTCTGAGGTGCAAACTCATTAGTGATGCGACAAAGGACATTTTGAGATTGACAGTAGCCACTTCATGTAGCAATCTGGATAGTTAAGGCCTTTATCCTACACAGAGAAATGTGCAAGAAGATTCCTTCACTCACACGGAGCATCTGTGAGGTCAAGATTCAGTGGGGCTCTGTGCGGATATGAGGATCCCTATGAAGGACTCAGGTCTAAGCCGGGGCAATCAATTATTTTTTTGTCAAGGTATAGTCAGGGTCCAGACTCCAGAGAAAATAATACAAAAATAACAATAATAAGTAAATAAAAAGATTTTGCAGTCCTTCCAAAAGCATCCGCTTATTCACTACCCCTGGTCTAAACTATTTAGTGGTTAGGGTGACTATTTTGCACATGTAAATGTTTTAAGATGAGCCTTTCTTTGGTGCCATATTATAATAAACTGACATTTAACTGATCCTCTTGAGGAAAACATTTAGGAATAGTTTTATTTGACAATTTGGGGGAAACTGTGTCAAATTATTTGCTAGTTATCAATTAATGTAATCTAGCCGGCCAAAGAAACAAACACTAACTGCAAGTTTATTTAAAGGGAAATGCCAAACCTTGCAGAAGAAATTGTTGGCACTGAATAATTCTATCAGAACCAGCAGACTCCACAGGTACAAGGTGCTGAATACCTCCGGAGACTTCAGTTGAGCTTAATAAGAGTTGAGGGAGCTCAGCACCTATCCGAAGGTGCTTACTACTTTGCTGGGTCAGACCAATAGTAGCCAAGGCCCAGATCCTCAAAGGTATTTAGGCCTGTTTGAGCAGGGCTGGATTAACGCATAGGCAAATTAGGCATGTGCCTAAGCCCCAAATTTGTTGGCGGGCCCAAAATGGTGGTAGATTTTTTTGTTTTGTTTTTAAACCAATGCGGATTTGCACACAAATGGAAAACTTCACTCAGTTAAGTGACCTAGTGCACCGGGTTGCAACACCACTCAAATTTGGCCCAGCTGCCCCTTCCATTATGATGTAGGGGTGGATGTGCCAAATCCGAATGACTGGCATTGGGACCTGGTGCATTGGGGTCCCAGCACCATTCAAATTTGGCTCAGCTGCTCCTCATTATGAGGGAGGGGTGTACCAAATTTGAGTGGCGTTGCAGCCCCGAGTGCCAGGTCACAATGTCACTCACTCGAGTCAGTGAAGTTCTTTCAGTTTGCGCCCAAAACTGCACCAATGGATACGTGGGTAGACAAAATCATCACACGAGGCTGATTGTCACTTTGCCATTCCCAACAGGAGGGTACTGGGTAAAGAAATGGCTTCCTTCTTCAGCAGTAGTAAGTGAACAGGCTGGGATGGAAATTTACTGCAGTGGCACGTATGGGAGGAAACATCACTGAAAGTTGTTTTTCATATTAAAAGGCAGGGGCCCAGAAGTGGATGTTTGCTAAGGGCCTAGATGTTAATCTGGCCCTGTTTTTGCGAATCTTGGCCTAAATTTAAACCAGTGTATTTGGCTTTATCTAGCATCTGGTCAAACATTCCAGAGCTGCCAGATAGGAGTTATCGACTACCCTATTCAGGAGTTCACAGCTATTCAATTTCCCAGATGAATGGCAGCTAGGGAGAGGAAAGCACCCCACCACTGAGTAAGAGGTACACCGTGTGTTTACAGTGCCTCCTGGGCATCATCTTTAAAGCTTCAGAACTGAGATGACGGAGTTTATGGGCAGATAGTGGGGTTCTGCAGCTTCCTTTGGGTTTGTGTTTCCTACTCAAGATCAACTAAGATATCCATGGTCATGCAATCAAATCAGGCCTGATGCACCAGGACTATGATTTGGCTCCTACATCCCAAAACACTGCACAGAATCAAATGATACAATTGCCAACTTAACATTCAAAAAGGGAATGCAGATGGGGAGAGAAGTGAAGGGTTATAGGCAAGGAAAGGAAGACATTTATGGATGAGATTTGAAAAAAGAGTTATTAAAGTGGAGAGAGGCACGAAGGCTCTTCCAGATGGCTGGAACTAGAGAGAGGAGGAAATTCTAATACCAACAGCTGCAGGATTTGCAAAGGGAATGAGATGAGGCTGGTGGTAGATGTGTAGAGGGAAGTAGAGACATAAATCCATGACATGGTATGAACAGCTTAATATTCAGTACAATCATACTTTATATGATTCGGTCTTTGGGACTGTAAAGTCTGGCCCCTTTCACTGAACACTAAACTGACTAGAGAAAAAATGAGATTAAATTTATGATACACAGTGCTATCCACTGAACACTGCAGCACACCTGTTGTGTGGTAGTTGTGAATTTGTCACTGATTTCCCACTCAGATCATATATATATGCACCTGGCCTATGGGAGTATTGCAAACTTGTAAATATCATTCAGTGATATTTAATAAACCAGCCTGAGACGTAAATAAAAGGAATCTTTTAAATTATGCAAATTTAAACTTAAAAATTGTGGCTAAGGAACATGAACTGTGTGGTATTATACTTGGCACTGGTTATAGACAACATTTTTGTGGAAAGTAAGCACTTTAGAGTTAATCTTTTTTTATAATTCTGGGATGAAGATTTCAAAGGCAAATGATCGCTTTTCCTTCATAAAAGTCTGACCTTTCAATCGTGCCCCTTAACTCCCACCAAAAGAATCCAATCCCAAAGAAATTTCAAAATGCCGTACACCTCATTCTAGGGTAAATTTTCTTCTTAATTTTGGAAAAAGGCAGAAGAGCAATTTTAAATTTATGGGGCAAGATCGTCAACTGGTGTAAATGAGCATAGCTTCTTTGACTTCAGTGCAGCTACACTGATTTTGCAGCATCTTAGAAACTGACCCATGGTGTTTAGAACATAATGGGTGCAAGCCTGGCCCTACTGAAGTAAATGGCAGACAGGGTCACTACTCATGGACCAGCATGGTGGTGTGCTAGACACTGGACAGCATATAACAAAAAAGACATTCCTTGCCACCAGGAAATTACTGGGGTCTTCAATAATCTGTTTTGTCATTTGCATTTATTTTGCCAGTTGCAAGGGATAAGTTAATGCTGGGCAGGTGATGTAAATTTAGTAGAGAATTTTTGTAATGAAAGCGTAATAATGTTTTGGGGCATGAGCTGGACTCCTGTGAAACACACTTTCAACCTAAGCTCTGTTTACCAAAGACTTTTGTTTGTGAATTGGGGAACTGTTCTTCGAAGTGCTGGGGTAGGAAGCTTTGTTGCCTGAAACATTTCAAGTTCGACTGGACAAAGCACTGGAAATATACCGTGGGGAGGAACTCTTCACTGTGGGAATGGCAGTAGTATTTCTTTTTCTAGAGCGGGGTGAACACGTTTCAATGAATAAATTAACACAGGTAACCTTTTTATGAATTGTTCACAAACAGGTTATGATTTACATCAAATCTATTTGTTATTAGCCCAATAATTTCTGTAAATAATCCTTGATCTATAGTTTATTTGTGAGCAAGAAGTTGCAAGTATTCAGGATTAAAACTGGATCTACGCAGGTTAGTGTACAGTAGACACAGGATTCATGGCATGTCTCAGTTGCAAGATTGGATGAGTGTAAATGAGGTTTTTTTTCATAAAAACTCATCTTTCCAAGCTGAACATATCATTTTCCCCATAATCCTGTAGTAGTCCCTTAACATGTGCTGCTCCCAGGAGCAATCTAACATTTGAGAGAAAATGGAATGGTGGTCCAGTGTTTAGCCTGCTAGCATTGGACTTGGGAAACCTGGGCTGAGTTCCCTACTCTGCCACAGATGATGTGTGTGACCTTGGGCCAGTGACTTAGGGACAGACTTTTATAGGCGTTTAGGTGCCAAAAGATGCAGATAGGGGCCCAGTTCTGGCATCTTTAGGCATCTAGATGTCTTTAAAAATTTGACCCTTAATCTCTGAGCCTCAGTTCCCAATCTGGAAACTGGGGAGAAAAGTAATTCCCTATCTCAGAGGGGGTTGTGAGGATAAATACATTGCAGAGTGAGAGGTGATCAAATACTGTACTCACTGGGGGCCAGATAAGCATTATGGATGGATTCCTGCTACTCATCTCATTCACTAAAATATTTGTAGGCAGAAATACAAAAGGCATTGTGACCACAATCAGGCTGAATTCACTAAATCATTCCATTAATATTAACTAAAAAATATTGCAGTATTCACCTAGCTGTTGGCTTTGCCACCTATTGCCTCAGGTCCTCAGCAAGTGTAAATAAACATAGCTCCACTGACATAAATAAAGTAACTCTGATTTGCAGCAGCTGAGGATCTGGTCCATCATTTCTGCATCTGGAGCAGGGACTCTCCCTTTTTTTTAACTGGTCAAAGGCCTTTGGAAAAGGAATAGAAAAGAATCTAAGAAGCTCCCAGAGGTACTGGGAGTATTGAATAGTGTCGGTGTGCTGTTAGAAAGACTGTGCTTAAAAGATTTAATTTTTATTAGCTGCATTTCAGACTTTCTAAGAAATGAATGGATTAAAGTTAATTTAAATAAATATATTTAATCATGTGGCATTAAGACAGAATTGGCAGTATATCCCCAGACATGAAATTTTAAACAAACTAAAATAAAGAGAGAGAGAGAGAGAGAGAGACAGAATGAGATATTTATTCTTCTGCCTAATGAAAGGACAAAATAATTCATTTCAACTTCCTTACCAGACTTGTGAGCTGCTGTTATAGACAGTAAGACCAGCCATTGTCCACTGCACTTGTAAAATTCTTGTTAACAAAATCACTGTGACCAAAAGGCCTCACTGTGCAGTGCGTACTCAAGCAAAACACTCACTGCAATCTGCCCCGAGAAGCCTATGTCCCATGAGTCTTAATACCTTTGAAAATCCGTCCTTTAGGCACCTAAAGATGAAGATAGGTTCCCTAGTGGGATTTTCAAAAGGGCCTAACTGGATCCTCAAATACCTTGGAGGATCTGGGCTAAATCTCCTTTGGAAATGGGACTTTGAAAATTTTATCCAAGATCCCAAAACTGCAAACCATACAAAATAGGCATGTTAAATGTTGGTTTAACCCTTTCAAAATAGTGCAGCTACCTCGAACTGAAGGCTTTTAGAGAACATGCAGGTGGTCTTGTTGAGTTAGGACTATCCATCCTGCTCATCTGGAGTGATACCCCTCTCTGCAGGCAGTCCAGCTGATGTCAGTGGGGCTGCTGATGGAGGGCGACACTACTGTTTCATGTGATGTGTGCTAGGAGATAACACGAGAGGACTCCATTCCTATTAAAACAGGCTCCATTAAAACAACTGTTGACAAAGCTGCTCCAACTCCCTCTTGACATTCCCAGCAATGTGCATGTACCCTGACTGTATAGTGCCTTCTCCAAACTTTGCCCTCCAGCAACCCATTCTTCTACCTCCAGGTTCCATGCAGGTTGTTACACCACTGACCCATTGTGGCTGTGTCTTGCATGGGGTAATGTTTTGTATATTTTGAAGTGTGGTGAAGCTAATCCATATTAACTAACTGGTATTACAACCTAGTGAAGACAAAAGTAAAACCTAGCTAACACAGGTTAAAACTAGACCTGCCTTGTCTTCTCCAGGCATATGTCTTCACTGCAGTATAAACTTGGGAAACCCAGTCTCAGCCCACACACTAATAAGCCATACTGAAGTTAGATGCATACTGTGGGGACACAGTATCTATATACGCACCTATCTGTGTTGCTAGAACTCATGAAGCCATATCCCATGCTCCTTAATACTTGAGTATGCTGACCCACTCGATGATCCTTTCCCAGTGAACAGTAGGAGGACTTGTCTGCCCTTCTGGGAATGGGGGGCAGGCGGCAGGCTGAGTCTGATTCTAACCTTGTTCAGAATGCAAGTGCCCCCAGGGCTGAAGCGTGACTTCACAGCTCTCATAGACAGAGTGAAGCAGGAAGAAAGAGGAAGATCAAGGAGCAGTGTAGCCAACCCTTGCTCTTTCATTGAGCCTGGCAACTTTTAGTATTTCTTTAAAAGCATGTTCTTTGAGCCAAGCCTGTGATTTTGGGGGGCCAGACCCCTGATTTTTGAAGTTAGCAATAGAGTAATGGAGCAGAGCGTTCACTCTGGTGCAACAACCCCACTCTATGGGCTGGTGCAGAGGCTACTGAAGGGGTAGCAGGGAGCGAGCCATCCCTGTACACCTCAGCGTGAAAGGACTGCTGTTGTTGGAATGCCCTATACTGCAGGCTTCTGCATGCCGACACCTCCCAGGCGTTCACCACAATCTGGACCAGAATAAATACACAGGCAGAGAGATCATTTATGTTGCAAATGTCCTATAACAACCAGCTGGAAGGATTTTATTCATCAGTTTAAAAAAAAATACGTTTATTTATTGCGAGCCCTCTTCAACCAAATGAAATGTGTCAAAAATTAGCTGGAGCAAATCCCCAAAATTGCTGTAAATGAGCACACTGCATGTGGATCATGCACAGCCCCTGGCCCTTGCCCAAGAAGGGTCTCAGAATTCGTGACTGGACGGATCAGGCTAATTATTGTGAGGATTTCACACCCTTCTGTAGAATTTCCATATTTTGTACTTGTTGACAGCAGTGATCCAGGAAGCTTTCCGAACACAGATAAGAAAAAAAAAGCTCAGAAAGAGAAAACTCCCCAAAGTACTGGAGAGTTGCCAAATCTAAAATGGTTAGTGGCTAGAAAAGCTGTGCTCATAAGATTTAATTCTTATTAGCTGTATTTCAGACCTTCTAAGAAATAATGGATTAAAGTTAATTTAAATAATGATATTTGACATGGCATTAAGGCAGATTTGGCAGCATGTCCCCAAACATACAATTTTAAACGAACTTTTTTAAAACAAAAAGCAGAAGATGGCCTTAGGAGATTTGATGTGACCCATCAATTTCTGCAGTGTTATGTATTTTATCCAATTAAATCAATGTCAGTCAGATTGCTGGATGGCTAACCCTTATTTAGTTTTCAAAAATACATTCCCCTGGTCAGAAACCAGCGTATTTATTTCTGATCATGCAGTAAACAAAACAATAAAAGCTCATCTTTTAAATTGTCTTTTCAAATAGTTTTTTGACCGACTGAACAGAACAAACAGCCTCTCTCAGTCATTAGAACACAGAGATCCAGTACCAGAGCCAACCTTCTAGAGAAAACGAATCCATGGGAATAACACTTGTTGAAACAGAATGCTGTCACAGCACAAACACCTCCTGTTTTAAAGAGAGCCTGCCACAGCTTTGACTTGGAACCATTATCTTAGGACAACAATCTAGTCCACATTATCAGATGTGTTTTTGCTTTGGAGGTGAAGGACTGGGGAAGGGCATACTGAAAACACTCTTGGATCTAGCAGTGTTGCTTTGTGCTTTTGGGGAGGGGCAGGGAATGAAGAGTTTTTCTTTGTTTTTTTTTTTCTTTAACACAAACAAAAAAAATCTGCTGTAGCCAGAATTTTTTTTAGGTCAAACCTACTGCTGCATCTACTACAGCTTTTGCAACTCTGAGGTGCATGCATAAGACTGATGAACTTGCAAGTGCTTTTCTGTGATGTGTTCAAGTATATTTCTTACCAAGAGTGACTCTAATTACCCTGATCTTGAGGCATAAAGGATATAATGGAGGGGCATAAACAGGTGGTGGACAGGACTATGGACATGTTGCACTATGTAGCCTACATTCTACCCATACAGTAGGTACAGTGGACAGGTTAGACCATGTGACTACATGGATCTACTGGTCATTCCCCTTACATGTGAAGGTAGGAGATGAAAGAACACCTGACGCAGGACTACTGCAGGCCTGGAGCCCACAGTAGCAATCACCGGGAAGTCTATGGGGGAAACCCATTAAGGATAAGGAACACTCTGCTCATAGCCCACATATTCAACTTGCCCTTGTCCCTGAGGGCTAGACTGGGCCCTGGACTGTATGCTCATGAATGGGCATAAAAGGCAGTAAGAACTCTCCTTTCATGGGCTACCCAGACAAGGGGTCTGGGCAGGCAGGAATAAGCAGGAGTGGGGCATCTTTTTCTCCCTGCCCTGTCCCGTACAGCATGTAAGCAGGGAGGCCCTGAGTCAGCATGAAACTTAAGCATGTGTTTATTTAACTTTAGGTACATGCTTAAGTCCCAGTGAGTTGCTGAATAGAGATGGATTTAAGCAATGCTTAAATTCTTTGCTGCATTGGGCCCAGAGTAGGTAAGCATGACCTCTTAGTGAATGTCAGCCTTCAATATATAAGCATTAACATTAGAACAGACATACTGGGTCAGACCAATGTTTCATCCAGCCCAGTATCCTGTCTTCCGACAGTGGCCAATGCCAGGTGCCCTAGAGGGAATGAACAGAACAGGGAATCACCAAGTGATCCACCCCTGTCGCCCATTCCCAGGTTCTGGCAAACAGAGGCTAGGGACACCATCCCTTTCCATCCTGACTAGTAGCCATTGATGAACCTATCCTCCATGAATTTATCTAGTTCTTTTTTGAACCCTGATATAGTATTGGCCTTCACTACCTTCTTGCAAAGGTAGGTAGGAGATGAAAGTATTACAATGAAACCTTTAAACCCTTACAAACACATACACATTAGTAAAATATTCCAAAGTCTTGATGGTCAAGCAATTGCAGAGAGCGCTCTAAACTAATTTCTATGTACAGGTAGATTGCCTCAGGCAGAACTGTTTTACTTTGACACAAAATTAAAACACCTCACTGAAATGTCTTATGTGGTACACGGAAAGCTATTCTAGAGGGGAATATAAATGTGCTGCCTGCTTCATTGACAGGCTATTCTTAACATTTATTTTTTTAAGATATAATGGCTGAAGCCATATTTCCCTAGTGATAAAAATCCCTTTAGTAATCCCTGCAAAATCCTAAAGGGCTAAAAAGCAATGAAGAGGATTTTTAATGGTAAGTTATAAATCCTTTTAGAGAACATCTTGCTTTAAAAAAAATTTTTTTTTAAAGGAATGCTTAAGAATGTAGGGCTGTGTAGGAATCCTGCACCAAGCTCAAGGACACTCAGAAGGGTGGCCACATTCTAAGTCAAAGAGTTGACAATGAGCCACGGTTTTCACTGGCCACTTAGGAACCAAATTTCCTGGCCTATGGGAAGAAAAAGAGACATCATCTTTTCATTGTTGGAATCCCATCTGCTGGAAGATTTATTGAGTGCTACACGTCAGGTCAATAAGAAGATGAGTCAAGATCATGGTGCGGGAAATGATGTCTGCAGTTGAAGTAAGTAGGATCTTCCAAGCAAACCGTGGTGCTGAAGTGGAAGCAAAGTAGCAGAATGCAGTATATTCGGCTGGATCTTTCTCATAATAGAAGCACTCTCTACTGTACTACGGCCGATTTCTGCTGACTACTTTATATCTCTAGTCATTGGGGACCCTATATTTCAGGTTCCTTTTTATAGTCACTTTAGGGCCATGTATGAAAAAACACCTGAAACAAGACTACTGCAGTCCTGAGTCCCCAGTAGCAATCACAGAGAAGTCTGTGGGGGAAACCTATTAAGGATAAAGAATGCCCTGCGGCTAGCCTATGTATTCAAGCTTGCCAAAGGCCATAGTATTTGTCCCTTAGGGCTGGATTGTCTCCTGGATCCATGCTTCTTAAGGATCATAGGAGGAAGCAAGAACTCTTCGTGAATAGAGCTACCCAGACCATGGGGTACTGTGTGTGTGTGTATTTTATATTTTTTTTTATATATATATATATATAAAATTATATGCATTAAAAGTGCAACATTATGTATATATCTTAAAGAGCCATTATATCTTAAAAATAAATGTTAAGAATAGCTTGTCAACGAAGCAAGCAGCACACACACATATATATAATGTTGTACTTTTAATGACGACTTCAGGGCACCTCTAATTTCGACCCTTTTCATTTTTTGGAGGATGACTTCTTTTAAATGTTTGCTGGATACAGTGATTTCTGCTGAAAAGTGGAAGAAGTTCATGGTATCAAAAAGACTATGCAGATACACATCACACTAAACAGCTGTAGTAGGTCAGATTCATGCTCTGTGTGACTCCATAACTGGAGTTGAAATAGGCATAAATTTGGTGTAGAATCTCTGGTTATTGAACGAGAAATTTTAATTGAAGCCTATGCACTTATGTGAATGAAGGCAAGACTGAGTCCTTGCTTCATAATCATTTATATTAAATTATTGATTTTATCAAAGAGGCTACACCTGGATACATCATATGGATTTAACAGGGATGCAAACTAGTGGGTTCTAAAGAAATTGAATAGGATTCTCCGAAACTCACTAAAAATTTAATAAAGAATGACATATATTCTTTGAATTTTCAGGCCAACTTAGAGAATTCTACAGCAGAAGCATAAGTCTCTGTTAAATTGTATAGGTTTTGTAGAAAAGGCTATCATTCCCAATAGAGCTGTTTTACACCACGCATGATCAATCCATGGTACTCATTGCCACAAGCTATAATTGAAACCAGGAGTCAAGAAGGAATCAGATAATGATTAGACAGTTGTATGGATCGGAACATCAGAACATTAGATGAGACTGAAAAGAAATGACAATGATTAGAGATATTGAACATTCATGTTCACAGCCATAAGCCAGCTACTAAATTTCAGGGAGATAGGAAGGAACGTGCCGTAAGGGCAGGTTAATTCAGAATTATCAACTATGGGGTTTCCTGAAACTTCCTCTGAAGCATCTGGCTCTGGTCACTGCCAGAGACAGGACACTAGCCAGCACAGACCACTCAGCTGATATGGTATGGTAATTCCTATGACCTTCCAATATGGGTATAGGTGGAAATTCTGCATAGTAGCACAGCATGTTGGTGGTAAAACAGATTAGGCTAGCAGCAGGAATCCTGAGGTGCAATTCTGGTTGATTCAGGCAGAGGTCCTCCTGTTTCCCAGAAAATTCATGCTGCAGTGGCAGCTCCACCACCCTTTCAAGGGGTGCGGTGTGTATTCCCCTCAATGATCTCCTGTCTGGCAGGGGATGATGGCCCCAAACCCCAACTGCTTATGCCCTCTTTCAAGTGGCTAACATCCAAGGAGTATGAAGAGGGAACAGCAATGTTCTATGGGAGCCCTGATTCAGCAAAGTACTTAATTTTAAGTGCTTTTCTGAATTGGGGCCAAATGGGTTTGTGCCTGGCCCTTGCCACAGATTAACTGGGAGTGAAGAAAGCTCCTTGGTGTGCCCTCTTCTTCAGAGCCTCCCAAGAGGCTACACCCACCGATAACTCAGCCGTTTGGATAAGGTAATCCACTGAGGGGATAAGGGTCCTACTTCTAGTGAAAACTAGAGGAGGTCTCCTTTAGCTCAAGTGGTAGAAGGCTGTGGTTTTGGAGCTAACATTGAAGGGTTCTCTGGTCCCAGTTTCCCAGGCATATGCAGGCATCTTATTTGGTAACTGTCTTAGTTGTGTGCAGAATATAAGTTCATTACATGTCGGGCTGAAAAACTCTGCTCTGACTCAGACAGAAGAGAGACTTGAATGCAGGTCTCACACATCCCAGGATCATATCCTAACCACCCGGCTATCGAATGGTACATGAACATCTGTTTTTGAGAGAATCTTCCAAAGGTTTTAGTTTCATCCAATGTGGAATGAAAACCAAGTGGAAACCTCAAAAGTTGCCATGAAATGGAAATGTCCTCCAGCCAGCTGTGCTAACAGAACCAGCTGACATACAAACTGCCCCAAGAAGCAATATAAAACACACTATAATCCTGACAAGGCACCTGCTGTCCTGTCCTGGATCTCTTCTGCAGTGTAAACTGACAGAAATGCTGTGCTTACGTGTATCAAATCATATAGTAGTTTTGTTCATAGATTCCAGCGCCAGAAGAGACCACAGTGATCATCTAGTCTGGCCTCCTGCATAAAACAGACCATAGAACTTCCCTGAAATAATACCTGTTTGAGTGAGAGCATATCTAGGTGTCGTGTTGATAAGTGGCAATTAAGATAGGAACGCTCAACTTACTTGCTTTGCAGTTAAGTCACGGTATTAATTAAATCGGATCTGTGGTGACAGGAGGCAGTATCTTATTGGGCCGCCTGGCCAGCATTTTTAGTGGCCTTGTCACCCTAATTTTTAGAATCACAGATTGAGAAATGTAAAATATATATAAAATAAAGGATTCTTATTTAGAAGTAATGTGCCATTTATCCTGATTGTAATTTACTGTGTCAACTTTTCATGGTCACATTTCTCATCTTGAGACATATGGCGTGACGTTATTTTAGAAATCGTTTTCAAACACACCTTCACTAATTTGATATGAGAATGTAGTGGTATGGTGTATTAATAGCACGTCTTTGCTGTGTCACATTAAACTAGTTTCATACTTGTGTAATAGCTTGTTACGGATATGATCAAATATTATGGACACAGGGAAGCCATTCATTCCAGAAGTACTATCAAAATTATACATTACAATTGGTACATTAAACACTGCAACATCCAGTGATACTCATAAAACCCTTAGATGGTGCACCATAATCAACTGCAGAATAAATTGGGTATTACAAATATAATGCATGTTGAAATAAAGGTGTTTGTGCTGAAATGGACATCTT
This sequence comes from Natator depressus, assembly GCF_965152275.1. Lineage (NCBI taxonomy): Eukaryota > Metazoa > Chordata > Testudines > Cheloniidae > Natator > Natator depressus. The sequence continues at coordinate 8,398,361 of NC_134240.1, read as the reverse complement.
GAATAGCCAATTCAATGCTTCCGAACGGACTAAAAAGAACTACCCATTGGATAAAACGTCTCTAATCAAAGTCACCCACTTTTGAAGTCACCCACTTTAAAAAAGTGATTTAGGAATCAAATATTTGGAAAACATCTTAAATGTAAAATCACTTAACTAAATGTATTAATAGTCTACCACCAGCTGCATGCTTTTGAATGTACAGTAAACGTAGCGAATAAACATTTACGTGCTTGGAGTTCTGCTGTTGTGTTTTCCTGCAACCTTGTGCTGGAGATTGCCTACAGCCCCACTTCCCAGCTGCAGCATGGGAGGGCATGAAGCTTCCCACAAGTTCGGGTCTTCAGGGAAAGCATACCTGCTGCTAACTCACTTCATGTGCTCCCATCCACAGGCAGGTGTGGAGCGGGAAGAAGGGGAAGACTTAGAGCTGACCCATCTCAGCTGGAGCTGGTCCCACCCCAGAAGTACTACCAGGGAGCCATCCCTCTGCTCAGGAAAGTGCAGAGACTTCAGTCCTGGCAGCTTGTGCCTTTCCATTGACTTCAGGTGGCTTTGGTTAGGCCCCTAGGCAGGGTTCACACACAATCTAGCCCATAGTGTTTATTCTGCTTCAATTAGTGATGCGGACTACCTAAGGTAGGCAAATAGACACGGATGACCATTATTTGAGAGGGCACCACTGCTTCTGAACAAAGAGCAATGGGGTAAAAAGTAGTTCCCAACCATGCATTTCAGCTCTGAGTCTCATTCATTAGCTTCTTAGATACATTCATCATTAAACTCAACACTTCCTGTTGTAATGAAAGGAATGAGTTTAGGAAGTGGTCTTTAAGATAAAAGTTACAATTACTCAGTGGGTCCAATTCAAACCTAGTGTCAATCCACTGGAGACAATGGGTGAAGTCCTGGCCCCATTGAAGTGAAAAGGGCCAGGATTTCACTCAGTGATTTTACTTCACTGATTAAACTCGCCCGCAGGTTGCATATCGGCAAACAAGACCACTAGAGCAGTAAATGCCTTGTTTTTCTTCCATGAAGAATGCTGAAGGGTTTAGGGAGAGCAAGGTATTTTAAAAATCTATAGAAGTCCCACATAACCTATCCCAAAATACTGACACTAAATATAATACAAAGGGGGGTTTTTTGTTTTGTTTGCAGGAACGCAAGTATTACGAATGCTTCCCTGAATGTCAAGTATGAGCTTGGAGAAATTATCCTTGTTTACAAAAGGTTCAATTTCCACGTTAAAATTTGCATATTCCCTTGTTCACTGTTGTTCGTATCATCTTAATCATTCTGCATTACTTATTAAACAAGGCATAAAATGTTTATAAAACAGGCCTAATGTAGTCAGACAGAATAGTTCAGCCAAGATCAAAGTCAAGCTTTATACTTTTCCCCCCTCACAGCCTACTGAGTCGGGGATGGGGAGAAGATCTCTAAATCACACATCCATTGTTCAACTTCTGAAGGTTAACAAGTGGTTCACTCAGACAGTAAAGTAAGCCTGTGGGTGTTTGAAGGGTAGATCTACTAACAGGATCCCTATCTACTACGGATTTGAGGCTATTGAAAGTGCATTTACGACACACTGAGATTAGCCAGTTATGCTAGAAAGAGGAACAAGGCAGCACTTTTATTCCGGAATAAGAGCATCCACATGACGTTATACAGAAATAGCTGATTCCAGGTATAAACGAGCCCTCAATCACTAGAAGGGACTCTGACTTTTTACATTTGAACTCTGGTCTAGGGTACTGTGGCTTATTGCTAAGTCAGAATGCTACTATGTGGATATGGGTTGTATTCTCTTGTGAACTGTTGTAAACCAACAAAGGTATCCTGCTACAGACACAGGATTTGGGTTTTGTATTTATACCTATTTTACTTACAAAGACCCATCCCTTGGGGAAAGTGGTGTTTTTTCAGTAAAAGTAAAATGTTTACAGAAAAATACAGAACTTCAAAGTCTTTCATGAAAACCTCCAGACTCAAAATGAAATAGAAAAACCCCAGCAAAACAAAAAATACTTATTATAAAACAAATTGCTCTTAGTTGACTTACTAGTGAGAGAAAACTCTCATGAATCTAATGTTAACAGAGAGAACTGAATTGTGAGATTCCTCACAGCTGTGAAGAGCCTTACTTAAATGATAATTATCTTTCAGACAGCAGTTTTTCTCATACTCGCTATTTGTTATGTCTACTCTGAGTCATATGAGCTCAGTATCTCAGCTGCAGTAATTTTTCATTATGGTGGTTGTTAAGCACATTTAAGTAAGCCAACTTCATAATCTATTTAGTGTATTTTATCATGTGCCTTTTATTTACTAAGCAATCCATTTTGGAATGAAAGATATACTTCAATAGGAAATGTATTATTACAGATTTCCTATTAGCAATAAGAATAACTCTGAGATCCCTGCATCTATCAGGTGACGTCCCACAGTCAGTGGGCCCAGTTCTGCACTCCTTGCACAGGCAAAACTTCCACTAAGTTGCCTAGAACTAGAGTTGAAATTTGATACTGGGACAGAATTTGGTCCTGTTTGTTCAGGAGGAATAGAAACAATTTTCTTCTTTGTTATTACGCTCACACACGTAAGTGGAGAACAAGCAGAAGTTGAAACTTTGACATTTTAATCTGCTATTAGACATATGGGCTAACCTTCCCCTGTATAAGTATCTGCACAATCTGCTTAAAATATCTATTGTCTGCATTTTTTGAAACTGGATGGAGGAGATATTTTGAGCTAAAAGCTATTACAATGTGAAAATGTAAAGTGGCGGGCCCGAATCTGATGTACTGTTCTCTAATAGAATGTGAGAACACTGTCTTTCTAAAAGCACTAACTCTAGGCTGTATGATATTTGACTGAATATCTAATCATAGTGGAGGTTCTCTTGTGCTTTGCAGCAATAAAATGTGGTTGCTTGATAAAGGAGGGAAAAAAATCTGCCTCCCTTAGCATATTTGTATGTTTATCAATGTGCATATTGCATGCATACGTAGAAGCCAAGCATTGTAGAGCACCAAGTGTGTGTAACTCATAGTGCTCTGTATTACCACTTATTAATTCTAACATCCATACAGTACAGATGAAAAAGGTCAAGTAAGTACTCAGACTCAGAGGATTTTCTTTACTGGCCATTCCATTCTCAGCCACGATATTACAGCAATATTTCACATGCTGATAAGACGGAGAAAGAAAACAAGTTTACCCTTCTGTTATAAATAAAACAAATGGCAGACACTCTCCTGAGTGTGGACGGTCTAAGTGTCAATGGGCATCCTCCGCTGCCTTTTTCTAAGGGACCCAACTACACTCAGAAAATGACATTATTTAAGCATGCTTCTTTTACAAGGGTTGGAAACAAACCACATTAGAACATGCTTTGGTTTTGTACGTATGTATGTATGTAGCTAGCCAAAACAATAATCAGGTGACAAACCCACATGTGAGCTCTGGTTTTTACAGTACGTTTTTAAACCTGGTTATCCCATTGTTTAGTCCAGACTACGTAAGTCTGTTACATGGTGGTCTCTAACCATGCCAATCAATCTTATTTTTAAAGTTGGTCAATTTCAGAGTGTGGATGGTTCCTTAAAAACTTTCTTCCTTTCAGTTCTTGGCCTCTGTACATGACTTATTTATACAACTAAGTCCAGTTTTTGTTTTGTAAGTGAATTTTTCCAATTACTGTGTCTAGCATACTTCACGGATTTTTTTTTATTACTGAACTGATTTGATTAATTTCTAACTGCGCCCAGTTCTTTTGCCAGAGACAAATCTCAATGGCACCATCATTTTATTTTTCTTTCCACTAGCATCTTGCTACTTACTTTATCTCTTCACCATGGACATCTCTTCAAAGAGGACTTGTCTCCATTAGGAAATATTTCAGCAATGCTGAAGCTGGATGATTGCTAGATGATTCCCAGTGTAGATGTACCCTGATCATGGCCAGTGCCTGCTTGGGTACACAAAGGAAAGGGATTGGGGAAGGTGCAAAAGTCTCTTCTGATTACAGAGCCTGCTCTTGGATTGTACCCTCTGGGGGCTGGTCAACCCTCCCGTCTGCACCACACACAACAGGCTGTATGTGGCTGCACAGAGAAGAATATGTTGTGCCCTCTGGAGGGGTGTAACTATGGACTCACTACCCCTATGTTTGGGAGTTCACCACCGTTGAAGCACAATGTCTCCTAGAACTCTCAAGCTGCATCAGTCACAACTGCAGAGTTGAGCACAATAGATTCCCATAACAGATGAAATCTGATACTGAGGAAGTATGCACAGTACCTGCAAATGACTGAAAGTTTATTTTTGGGGGTGTATTCTCCAAAGTGTGAGAGAGGAAAAAATGAGAGATTTTTCTATGATGACTAACAATTAATTCCGGCTAACTTTCCAGAAAATCATCTTAGTCAACCTTGAGAATACTCCTCAGGACTTTGCCAAAAAGGTTTTACAGTCCTGCACGCCACTGATTTCATATTCTGAAGAGGAGAGAAATTTTGAGAAGGTGCAAACAGAACACTCCATTTATACATGCTGACTCCATATCAGGACTTCTTCACTTTAGTCACTCATGGGCTATCCAATCATTTATTACTCCTGGAGTAATAAAAAAAAAAGCATATTCACCATCTCCAGACGAAAGGATTAATCCTGTGTTTTTACATTGGGAGAGCAGGTGTCTGATGCTGCTTTGATATGAATGCAGTCATGTAATAGTCCATGGAATTTTAGTGGGCAATTCAGAAGAAATCATCAAGTTGATCTAATTTAAGCTTTTCTACAGAAAGCTCAAGTAAGCTTGAACTCTCAGATTAGTCAATGTTCGCAGGCACTTGAATAACAACATTTCATATATTCATAATGTAAACATACAAATCTGAGCAGTTACGTGTTCTGCTGTCAGTTTTCTCTTTTTTTTCCCTTAAGAAAAGAATTAAATGTATTTAGAAGCAATATCTGGCTATGATCATACACACAATCGAACAAAGGAAAATAAACAGCTGTATTTGCATCCATAGTCCATTTTATCTTGACACTATGAAGGCTAATTGCTATATCAGTAAATGTGGAATGAAATATTCTATATGAGCCTGAAGGTACTATATTTATTAAATTGCTTATCAGCTATGTCTTTCTGTTTTGACAAAGATACATTCTCTTTTTGTCCAATACCACATTTCTGTAGGAGATAATTTTGAGTAGTCCCTGTCAAATAAAGTTAGATTTAATGCAGCCACACTGCTAGTAATAAAAGGAAAGGATTGACATTTTCTTCTTTATAATTAGATGTTGCCAATGATATCTAGAGGGAAGACGCTGTTTTCCTGAATAGTGATTGTTGCCGGGAATGCTCATTGCATTTCCTGAAATTTGTATTGTCCCTGTGGGCATAGGGCATACACTAGAGAGTCTTGTACTACTGATTGAACTGTCATAAATCGATCAGCTAAAAATGTGATAGAACTCCATGAGATGAACCCTACCTGAACATACAACAAATATATCCCTTGCTGCCACTGGTTATTTGTATCACAGTTCACAATTTAAAAAGAACAGCAATATGTTATGCTCTAGGAAAATATCTTAACAGTCTACGCAGGAAATACACGGGAGCTGAGGTTTCCTTCATGTACCATACATGCCCTTTACTTTTGTTTCTATGGAATCATTGTCTAAAACAAATTAGCAGATGATAGAATGATAATTTCTGTATTAAAATAGTCCCAGAAGGCCAAATCACAGGCAGGACCGCATTGTGTTAGGTACTGTACAAACACAAAGACAGACACTTCCTGCCCTGCAGAGCATGCCATCAGCTTTAAAACAAGAACTAACCAGTGGGTGGAACAAACAGGAGGGAATGAGGATAACAGTGCTAAGAACATGCAATGACACAGAAAAGCTAAGTGCAAAACTTAACAGTTTGACTCAAAGTGGTTTTAAAAGTACATAAATAAGGGCTTGATCTTTCATAGTCGTCAATAGAGAGATTTCCATTGACTTCAATGGAGTTTGGATACATATCATTAATCTCCACTGGCCATTGCCCCAGGCATCAGTATTATAATTAATATATTTAACAGCAAAGGTTAAAAACATACGTGATTTAGTAGATGTTTTTCCTGGGGCAGCCACGGGCACACCCACAGAATATTGGACATTCCAGTACCTCTGGGAATGGCATGGGCCCACACAAGCCTGCTTGACCCTACCACTGGCAGCCTGACCTTGCATGCCCCATGCATGAGAGATTATGCCACACACAGGATGCCATTTTAAGAGTACGGCACTCTGCCCTCAGTGACATAACCTCGCACTCTTCGGGGGGAGGGGAGCAGCGTGCTTCAAAATGGCATCCCTCACCCATGATACCAGACAAAACCGCATCCGGTATGGCCTCAGTACGGGACAGGGGAAAAAACATTTTCAAAAGCGGGGATTTTCCAGCTTAAAAACAGATGAATGGCCTGCTTAGTTTTTCCTCTCCAACTATTGTGACCCTGGGGCAGCATGGAGCTCTCTTGGGGCAGCATTGCCCCAGTGGGACTACCAGGAGGACAACTGAATCCATAACTGCTCAGGGGGTTGGTCAGCTTTGAATTCTGGGAGAGAGGCTGGGCCTGCCACAGCTAGGTGACCAAATGCTAAATCCAAAATATCAGGACCGCTGCAGGGGGAGTGCCTTTTCAATTGTTACACTCACCCGGCACGTTCGGCAGCGGGAAATAAATCTTGCCGACGAAGAAAGAAGTACCCGCCACCGAAATGCCGTCGAAGACCCAGACGTGTCGGGTGAGTGTAACAATTGAAAAGACGCTCCCCCCTGCCTGTCACCACCACCTAAGCAAAACCAAAAAACCAAAACCAAAAAACCCGTGCCCCAAACAAAATATCGGGACAAATGGTGTCCCGACCGTACTTCGGTCGGAACGCGGGACAGACTGCTCAATATCGGGACAGTCCCGATTTTATCGAGACGTCTGGTCACCCTAGCTATAGCCAGGATTCTCCTCTGCCCCTTTTGGGTTGGCTAGTGCCCAGGAGGTTCTGGCAGGAGCAGTCCGTGGGCTCACTAGACCAGTTAAACTGTGATAGTGGCTGGAGTCACTGAGGCCACAAGAAGGGGTTGCTCCCTGCAAATTCATTTGGTCACCCCATAAGAACCCCAGTCACAGACTATGAAGCTCCCAGGGTATATAGGCATTCCCTATGATATAATGAATGACTGGTGTTAATGGTTAACTGTGTTCAAGTCCAAAGACTCTTCCTATCTGGACATTTATGCCCCAAAAGATATTTTCTGGGATTGTTATTGCTCTTATAAACTGAGACTAAGAAAGAAAATGGACCCATGCCTTTGTTTTTAATGGATAAAACTGTTTGAGTGAGTATATATAGGGCATTTCTAAGGAAGAATGGCTAACGTGCAGGCCCTTTCATTTGCTGAAACAATTCTCAATATTACATTCAGCTTGTAGATTTACTGTTCATAGGCAGAGAATGAGGGAGAGGACAACAAGGAGAGAATCTAGAACACAAACTATAAAAATTGTAAATCCTGCAGCAATGAGAAGGCCTCAATCTATCCCAAAATCTAGAGAAACTGCCCTGATTATTTGTAGCTATGGAAAGGCTATAGATGTTTATACCCTTTTGAGGCTGTTGAACTCAGTTACTGGATGCAAGCCAGTGTGCAACAAGGTTTCCTGAAAAAACCTTAAACCTCTTTTCCTAACAACTGGAAGTCCAGGAGGAAATGGTCAATATCAGCCTAGAGATTAAAGTTTTCCTTTGCCATCTGAAAACCAGTTTTAGTTTTGAAAATATTTAAAGTTAGTTTCCACTTGGAATCGAAAAGGCAACTGGCATATTTTAAGAAGAAACCAAATTAGAGCCAGTCATTTCTGCACCTAAGTTTAGACCTGTCTTGTTTGTAATTTTTTTTAAATGAAAGGAGATGATCACACTCAAGTAATCAGAAATCTAAAAAGCAACCAATCAACCAGCCAAACAAAAGTGATCTGAAAACTGTCAAAACATGAAAATTTCAGCAAAAAGCTGCCAAAACTTTTTATTTGTGGTGTTTCAATGGGGGGAAAAATAAAATCGGAATTTGAGGAAAGCAGACACTCTATGTAAACCTTTTTCATGGAGTCAAAAATAAATTTTCCTTTGACAATTTTTTTTTTTATAGAAAATACTTGACAAGCTCTAGCTAGAGGCTTTGACAGGTGAGTAGCAGAGAGTTAAGGTACAGAAGTAGTTTTGGGCGTTGGGTTTGGTTCTCGACTCATTCAGAAACCATTTCTGATGTTCTCAAAGGTAGTGCTGTTTCATAAGTATTCAGAGAACAGTTTGGAGGAATAATTTTGAGATTCATGAGATATTTGCAAACTGTTCAATACGACTATTATTCACAAGTTAATGGTTTGTGACTGGTCATGTGAAACGCTTCTGCTCCCCAGTTGAAAGCTTTTAAACAGGAGAAGAAACCAATGACAGTCACCTAGTAAACAATAAGAAAAGGAGGACTTGTGGCACCTTAGAGACTAACCAATTTATTTGAGCATGAGCTTTCGTGAGCTGCAGCTCACTGCGTCGGATCCTAGTTCAGTAATTGATTGTCTTAAAGATCTCATGATGTACATATAATATACTGTGGAAATTGCAGAAGACATTATTATATACACAGACACCATGAACCAATACCTCCTCCCACCCCACTCTCCTGCTGGTAATAGCTTATCTAAAGTGATCATCAAGATGGGCCATTTCCAGCACAAATCCAGGTTTTCTCACCCTCCGCCCCCCCCCAAGAGAGACAAACTCACTCTCTTGCTGGTAACAGCCCATCCGAAGTGACCACTCTCTCACAGGTACTCCTTTTCTTTTTGCGAATACAGACTAACACGGCTGTTACTCTGAAACCTGTCATTATGCAAGGCACTGCATTTAGCCGTATGGAGTGGAAATCTATCAACTGCATGAAAAAACTTGTATATAATAATGTCTTCTGCAATTTCCACAGTATGCATCCGATGAAGTGAGCTGTAGCTCACGAAAGCTCATGCTCAAATAAATTGGTTAGTCTCTAAGGTGCCACAAGTCCTCCTTTTCTTTTTGCGAATACAGACTAACACGGCTGCTACTCTGAAACCTAGTAAACAATGAACAGCATTCTGCTGGTATAAATTTGTGAAACATTGGGAACACAAAAAACCTTTTGTACACTGGTGGTTGTCAACAACATTTTCAAAAACCTAACTGCGCAAGTAAAAGCAAGGTGAATGAGAGTCATTTATGTACCTATATACTAACTAATCTGTTTTTAGTTTCTATTATTTAAAAAAAGCTTGAATATACAGTATATGAAGAATTCTGAAAAGACCAGTGGGAACTCAGATTTTAAACTATATTAGAGCTTACTGCTTATACCAACTAAATATAAAGTCATGTCTCATACATCATCTAAAACTGCTTTGTAATGTTACAGTTTGGATAAGCTCTTTTAGTTTATTAATTTTCAGTTGCAATTAAATTAAAACGTTACTGAAATGTAATATCTTTTTGAGTGCATATATTTTAGATTACATAACTGTATGGTTTCCTTATTGTTATCTCATATGCACATGCTGTTACACAGCATTTGTTCATCTATTTTCTTGACATATGAACTAGTGTTATGATTATTTTGTGTGCATGGCCTCCCACCCTCTGAATTAAAACTGAATATAACCAAATTACATCTCTGAACAGAATGGCTTTATTAACAAATGCAATACCTTAATTCTTTTTGTACTACTACATAGTGCTGAAAATCATGTGGAAGATGCAAGCCATAAAATTCAGAAGCGATGCATGATCAAAAGACTTTTTTAAAGCGATGACTTGCACTACCCACAAAGGAAAAGTACAATAGTATTTGCATTCTGCTATAACAAAGAACAGACAGAGAACTGTGTATACAATACACTGATAAAAGTTATATGGCAACAGACTTGCCTAGGAACATCAATCAGAAACCTTTTATCATGTTTTTAAAAAAAATGTTTAAACTACTTCTCCAAACTGGAACTTCACTATATTAATATGCATCACACTTTATACCTCACTAGAGACAATACAGAGAACCATAACAAGTGATGAAGTGCTACAATGCATGATAATACATGACTTCTAGTTCATTATACCCTAATGTTATGACATTGCTTTTCAAAACTTGGTGCTATATTACCACTTAATGAAGTCCATTGAAGAAACATTAACCTTTGACCTTCTTGACATATTTGATGGACAATGAACAGTCCTGGGAAAACATAAAAAAGGTGAACTTAAATGAGCTTGTGAACAGATGACATGGTGAAGTTAAAGAAATCTCAGACAATTTCAATCTGATGCATCAGTGCATGTTGGCGTATTGATTGATAAATGGGAACAATGTACAGGAGCTGTCATGCTGGTCGAACATTTATAGTGATTTATGCTGAAACATTTGTTTGTGTATGTGCATCCATGGTCTTATGTTATCAATAATCATCTAAAAGCTACTTTTTAAATAAAATATGTATTCAATATTATATTAGTTTTATGTGCTATTCACACACCAGCTAGCAAGAAGAAACTATTGCAATAAAATGGGTACACTAAACAGAGTGAAAACCTTTAACTGCATTACAGTGAAGTTAGTGTTGAGAAACATAAGTACACTAGCTTATATAAACCAGTATTCATGCAGAGAAATATGTCTAACTACTGTGCTTATGAAGAAAAGTGTCAAAAAAGACAGGACTTGACAGAAACGTGAGAAAACTGGGAGGAAAGAGAAGAGTCCGATACTAATACACACAGGATCTAAGGACATATTCATAATACTCAGCTTCATTAACATTTTTCACTGCTTAGATGACGTGCAGACTTTTGACGTTCTATTAATATGAATAAAACTATCCATGGATAGAGTTACATATTACGGGCACATACACACAAAAGACATACCGCTAGGTGTAAATCAAAGTGAATTATTACTGAGTGGAAACGTAAGTTAAAGCAAGATATAATGTGAGCAATGGCCACACGGATTGCATGGAAATCTAGAAAATAGAGCTCCCCACCCCCAATTACAGTGGAGTCGCATCTTACGCGGGGAGATAGGTTCTAAAGTCAGAGTGTAAGGCGAAAATCGAGTATAGTCAAAATTACATTGAGTGTAATGGCGGGCGGAATCGCCCACACTACAGGTAGAGTACTCAAGTTGTTATTTTTCTCTCTTTTTTTCTTTTTTGGCCGAGCGCGTATAGTTAAAATCGTGTAAGTTGAATCCGCATATGATGCGACTCCCCTGTAATTGTTTGTTTAGGGGACGAAGGTGTTGCTTACACACCCTTTCGCCAGCATGTTACTTGGTTTTATCTTATAAAGGGCATTCTTCCTTGAACTCCACACGTCAGAAGAGCCTGTTTTGAGATGCATTTATGCCTTCTAATAAAACAGTGGGTAATCTCTGGCTTTAAGGCCCAGCCTGAGGTACAGGGTGACTCAGGGATGTCTCAACACTGCAGAAGCTCTGGCAGGCACGGTGCTCCAGGCAGGCACAATACCTCCAGGCACTGTAAAGGGAGTGTGGCAAGCTGGGCATGCTCCATTCTTCAGGGTACAGCATGTGCTCCCCCATATGTGCATCAACTCTGCTGGCCTGTAGAGAAGGAAGCGGTGGATGGGTTTTGCTTGACTGTAGAGATTGGCTCATAACCTATGTGGGAGGTGGCGTATGGAGTAACATTTAGCTCTTTCATAAAATCAGCCACTCTGTCTTACAAATAGCTCTTCCTTCCTTGAAGAACTCTCAGTAGGAGCTGCTTTACCACACTGGGATTAGTCAGCTCAGGCATGGCCCGATGCTAATAATTTTTCTGAGCTAGGTAAAGAATCTGGATTCATAGAGTAAGAAAGCAGGACAAAAGTGGAATTGCTATGCAATTATGCTGGAATGTTAGGCTTTTCATACATTGAACATAAAGCTTCAGATTTAATGCAGCTTATCAATGGAATGTATGTTATCACTTCAAACATTTGTGATGATACTGTGTCTTACACAAATTCAATTGAAAGAAAATAACTCTAGGACAGTAGAAGCTTGTTATGGGGGGGAAAACCATGTTATACTGGATTTCTGCAACTGTCATTAGCATGGACTTCAGAGGTCAGATCCTCAGCCAGGGGGAATCAGCTACATGAACTTCAGTGGGATTTGCTGATTTACACCAGCTGAGGATTTGGCACATCATCATTTTTAATGATCCTTTACCATCAATTCCACCTGCAAAATACACACACAGAAAGGAGCAGCAGTAACATTAGCCATTCACAATCAGAGCCCTCAAGATTTACAAAGCAAAGTGTAACACCCATCAGGTTTTAGCTTTCCCATAACCACAGCCTAAGCAACACAGATAAGAGAAGGAAGGAAGATGGAAAGAGCAAGGGAATAAAAATATTCCCAGCTGCCACTGGAGGAGTAGGAGGAAGTAAACATGAGGCCAAATTCTCAGCTGAAGAAAACTGGCTTAGCTGCATTGAAACTGAGGATCCAGCCCATGCATGCAGACATTTATGCTGTGGTGATATTATTTCTGAGCCATTCAGCTAAAGTGAGGGTGTTAGAAATGCATAGAAGTATCACAAAACAATGGCAATTTAAATACATATACAGAAGCAATAGTGAATACAGTGTACACTATACATCCTATTTGTTTTCATCTGAGGGGATGGACACCAAAGGGGAGGTTCTGGGAATGTTGGTTTCCGTCATCACAAATTCCCCAATAGTGTAGTTTTCCTCAGTGCTAAGAGGAGTGAGAATGCCATTCTAGTTCTAGTTTTCCACTGTACTGTTTGCCAAAATCCATTTAACTTTGCTCAGAAAGTTAAAGGTTTGGTAGACAGAGCTCCAGGATCATTTTTTATCTTTATTTCTACGAGCAGCAGCATAAATCCCAGATGTTCCTCATTCTGTTTGAAGTAAATATTGAAATGGTGTTAGGAGATATTGAAACAGAGCTAACTGAGTCAGTAGCCTGCAATCCAAACTGTACTAAAGTTGAAACACTTCTATCAGCAATTGCCTACTTTGATAGTATTGCATACCTGCTCTCTGCAAACTATCAATATAGGGCAACATATATCTTCCTAATCACCTTTTTCCCTGTGACGAATGTGAACAAATCAAAGCTAAAGTCAAACAAAAGCGCTAAACACCTTCAATCCATCATGAAAGCTATGCTTGCTCAAGATATGAAACCAAATATCTGCAAAGCCTGTGTCATGCAAAACATGCCGAGTAAGATCCTTCGCAAAATAATAGTTTGCAAGTAAAGTGGATATAAAATCTTTTTCCTTATTGACTAACCCAGAATATTTCAGTTTGCTTAACTTGAAGGAGGCATCATTAGTGAGTGCAGTAATCGATACTTGAAGCCTTGTAAAAGTACCACTGTGTGAGTTCTTAGCTGAGAGAGGCATTTGATATGTTACAGTGGTCAAAAATAATTGGCCTTCTTAAAAAGTGGTTCTCCATAGAACATTTGTGTGTGTGGTCCCATCAAAATGAAAGATGGGAAAGGTGGTTTTATATAGGTCAATAGAGCTAGATGAGATTAGTTGGGTCTTATTTTCCACGGTCATTGCAGACATGTTGTCTATTCATATTTCCTCCCCAAAATATATTCTATACAGTGGAGATTGACAAGAGTATTGTTTCAGTTAGCTCTCTCCCTTTCCTTCTCATGATCTCTGCAAACTTTCACATTTTTGAGATCCAAATTTTCATATTAAAACAGGACTAGAGTGAAGACCTGGGTGAGACCCTCAACCTGCTCCAACCCATAAACACTGGATAAAAAGACTGGAGTACAAACACTGTGTCTGGCTAGGCAGAGGACTTCCCAAGCGCTGGCCCTATGGAAAACAGCCATAAGGTTGTCCTGTGAGGACTGAGGGAACTGGGATTGTTTAGTCTGTGGAAGAGAAGAATGAGGGGGGATTTGATAACTGCTTTCAACTACCTGAAAGGGGGTTCCAAAGAGGATGGATCTAGACTGTTCTCAGTGGTAGCAGATGACAGAACGAGGAGTAATGGTCTCAAGTTGCAGTGGGGGAGGTTTAGGTTGGATATTAGGAAAAACTTTTTTTTTCCACTAGGAGGGTGGTGAAACACTGGAATGTGTTACCTAAGGAGGTGGTGGAATCTCCTTCCTTAGAGGTTTTTAAGGTCAGGCTTGACAAAGCCCTGGCTGGGATGATTTAGTTGGGGATCGGTCCTGCTTTGAGCAGGGGGTTGGACTAGATGACCTCCTGAGGTCCCTTCCAACCCTGATATTCTATGATTCTATGACTCCCTTAAAAGCCCTGGTATCAGAGGCAAAATTGGCATGGTGATGGGCATGTTGGGGGTTGACGACAGAGCGTACAGTGCTGCAGAGTTCTGGGAGCCTCTGCGGCCCATTGGCCAGCCTGGAGATCCTTTCATAACTTAAAGAGGCTTCCAGATCTGCGTCAGTTCACGGAAGGCCTTTCCAGCCCAGAATTGGGAGGGCACAAAGATGGCTTTAAGTTACCACAGCCCCCTCTCCACCTGGGCTGGGTGTTCTGTGCTGCACCTTTTAGCGGCACATCACAGGCTGAATTTGCATATCTGGGATGACAAAGCCACAAGGTTTGAAAAATGGCTGTGCAGTAGCTGTTTTGTGGTGCCTGGGGTAGTAGCAGATCGATCAAGTTACACAGATATACAGGTGCACAGTCAACGTGTTGAACTTGTTGCCAGGGGAAGTTGTGAAGGCCCAGTGTATGACTGGGTTTAAAAAAGAATTAGATAAATTCATGATCCCTCAGTGGCCATTAGCTAAGGCGGTCAGGGAGGCAATCCCATGTGCCAAGTGTCCCCAGGGCTTGTGCTAGCCCATTGGGAGACCTAAGCAGTAATATTTCCTCCACACACACTCCACACACTAATACTTAATAGAGGACCCCCTTGAGCTCCTTGGTGCCCTAAGCAATTGCTTTGTCTGCTTATGCCTAGTGGCAGCTTTGAGTGTCCCTAAAGCTTCAACTGGACAACAGTGGATGGATCATTCAGTAATTGCCCTATTCTGTTCATTCCCTCGTAAGTGTCTGGCACTGGCCACAGTCAGAAGACAGGATACTGAGCTAGACGGACCATTGGTCTGACCCAGCATAGCTGTTCTCATGTACTTTTGTCTCACTTCAGACAGGAATAGTGGAAAATAAGTAGATTCTAATATAACATTGAACATTCTATGATTTCAGCAAATACATCTCTTTAACCTAGTTAAAGAAATTCAAAAGCCATAGACCTGAGTCTGACATCAAGAACTGCTAATGCAGTTCTACGGAAGCTGATAGCCCTCTGCACTAGTGGATCCAAAGCAGGATCAGGGCCCTTCTGAGAAAAGCCATGCTAATGAAGGAGAGAGGAGACATTAATACCTTAGGCTGGTATTCTCAGTGGAGTCTAAGGGAGTTAGATACCCAGGTCTCACTGAATTGGAGCTTGAACCTAACTCCCACAGGCTCCCTGGAAAATCCCTGTCTCTAGAAACTTTCCCCTGCTAAGAATAATGTTGTCCATTTCGTTTGATGTTTGATTATCTTTATCAGAGACTGAATGGAGTGGAGGTAGAAAATAGATCTATTACTTTTTAAAGCAAGCACAACAAAGAATGGGCCAGGGAGATATCCGAAAGAAAAAATCAAAATTAAAAATTAAATCAAAAATTTGCCCTAGCAAAGATGAGCGCTCAGTAATTATTAATAGAAACAAGCCAGTGCCTTCTGATCAGAAGAGAAGCACTAAGCAAGGATATCTTTCACCCTGCAAGAGGCACCTTGAGAGCATTTCAGGAAATTATTGGAAGGATGACTGTTGAGGGTTCAGAACTCAAGGCAGGAGCTTGCCCTGTATATTCTGAATGACATTATTTTATTCTTAAACTCCAGAATGTTCCGTTTCATCTCTTTCATCCACTGAGGATATCAATCAATTTTCCAGCACCACATTAAGTCCTGCACTATGCCTGTATCCAAAAACAATAATACAAACGAGAAACTACTTTTTTTCTTTTTTCATGGACCCCTAAGGAGATCTCGTCATTTAGATTTCCAAATTCTTGCCAATTTAATGAAACTTTATAAGCTAAGAAAGGAACAAGTAATTCAAAATGCCAGGAAAGAGTTACAGAGACAGCAAATGCAATGTCTGACTTGCAACAGCTAACTAATGTCTTACTTTGAAGCTTGGGGCTGGATTTTTCATGGCCTTTTATATTCATCCAGCCCCCTCATCTATTCTGTAGTCCTCTCATTGGCTTTTCAGAACAACGTACGTCTGTGCTCAGTGCAGGGACCTATGGCAAAGTGCAGCTCTCTGCTAAACCAGTTTCAATCTGGAGTGACTCTGGTGAAGTGTAACTGAAACCCAGTTCGTACCACAGGATTTTTCTTCAGCGTTTCCTCCAATGTCTTCAATCAAGGATATGATTATCTTCTGAAAATAACAGTGGCTCCAGTATCGAACTTCATTGCTAGGGGGCCATCTTTGTTGCTTACCCTCTGAAAATACACACAGCAGCATGGTCTGGTATATCACACTAAAGCTGGGTGTCTGAAGTTCTTGGTTCAAATCCTGGCTCTGTGTGACTTTAAGCCAGCTGTGACATCGTTCCCCCTACCATCTTTTGTCTGTTTAGATTATATCCTCTCCAAGGCAGGGACTCTCTCTCTCTGTTCGTACAAATCCTAGAACAATAGTCCTGATCTTGCTTGGGATCTCTATGGACACTCCTGCAATACAAATAATAAAGAGGAGGAACTTCCATACTCAGTTTTTGTCAGTGAATTATCCTTTTCCCCATGGGTGAAGAAGGCCAAAGCACAGTGCTGTGTTACTTAGTAATATAAATGTTGTTTATGGACTCTGGTGCGTTAGTGCTGCTTTTCTAATTATATAAGATGCAGTCATTCATAGAAGAATTCCTTGTTGACTAATTGGCAAAAGTATAAATGCAGCTAAGTAGCACACTCTGGCCTACTTTGAAATGTGAAACTGTTCGATTCCATCCTCATTAGAAATTCTCATTTGCTCTTTTAATTGCATATCTTTGCATATTTACAACAATTAATATATTGCAAAAATGGAACATACTAAACTGGTTTAATATTTGCATTTCTGGCAGTTAAATCTATTAAGGCACCACCTACATTAGGTTTTAATTATTAGAGGAACGCAAAACACCTGACACCACAATGTGACCACCAGACCACTTCCTTTGCACACCGCTATCTGGTCACTGACCAAAGTATTGATTTACCTCCCAAATTTGGCTAAAAATGTGCTCCTTTTGCGAATGACACCAGGACTTGCTGTACATTTTTATAACTGAGTAAAAAGCCCCTGAAATGCTGATATTAACAACAGCAGTATGAATAACACCACTGTAATGAATTGCTTTCTACTTTGTCAGTTATGTAACTAATAAACTGCATTCAGTAACACTACCTTCTGACACTGCAGAGGTCTTTTCAGCACTTTTAAAAATGTCTGAGAATTGCTTATTTGTGATGTCTGAAAATACCCTGTAATAGTTAATATTTTAACAATAAAAAAGATCTATGGGCATAACTGTGGCATTTATGAGACTACTGCATTATACATGTTTAAATCAGTGTAGCTCTCTTAGCTTCAATGGGGCTAGGCTGCTTTACACCAGCTGGGGAATCTAGCTCATAGTATTAAATGGACAATGTTACTGGATCTATCCCTACCTTATATGAAAATTCAGTAATGGGCTTTCTTCATTAATAATGGCTGAGGCTCAACCCTGCAAAGCTGAAGTTATTCATCACCCTGTAGGATTGGACACATACATTTGCCTGCTGTTTTACCTGTTAACCTTGTATGTAACATGACTGGAGCGATGGCAACATTGCATTCAACAAGTTGAGACATTAATAAATAAATTAAATAATATAGAGCCATGTACAATTTCTGTGCTTTTCAAAACATTATTTAAATCCACTCTCATGAAGTAAGTATTGTTCCCATTTTACAGAAATGGAGACAGTATCCAGCAATGAAGTAATCCTGCTATAAAATGTTCTTAGATTCTGGCCTTGCCCTGGTTACAGAGGTCTCTGTTGAGCTAGTCTCCTAAGGCTGCTCCATTAAGTTAAAAAGCTCTTTCCCCGTTGTAGTCTTTTATTCTCTCTAGTCTCTGTAAAAACCCTTCAAAAAGGATATTTTTCAGAGCGCTGGGGAGTCCCGCTAAGAATATGCACTCTCCATTTACCAGGGATCATCCCTCCACGCCCAGCAAGCCTACCAGCCACCACATGAAAAAAATCAAAGAGGGGAGAAGAGCCTTTCTAATTGCCAGTTCAAGTTCCGGGAAGGGGGTAAATAGGCTTCCCAGCTGAGATCACACCTCAGGTTATAAACTGCTGGCTTTCTCCTTCCCCACTTCACATGCATAAGAATTCGTGCAATAGAGAGAGCAAGGAGGCAGTGAAATGTGGGTTTATAGCAGGGGCATGCCTAGATCTTCTCAACTACCCAGCATACTTCCCCCTGGATGTATGCCAGGAAAGTTGTGTGATGGCCACCATGCTGTGGATTGAAACAGGGACCATCAGAGCTAAAAGTGTGAGCTGCTACAGCCTGCACTGAAGTTCAAAGACTCTGTAGCTTGTGCTGTAACAGACTCACACCTAGAGCTGACCAGTGTTTTACTTCGTTTTACTTTCATATTGGAACAAAACCACACATTTGGTTTCTACTGCCTGGAGAGAGCCACATTCAGCTCCACCTGGTTCAGAACACAGCTTTTTATCCCCCCGTCGCTCTGATTCAGGCATACTCAGGATTTGAACCTGGATTCCCTACGTCCCAAGCCAGTGCCCTAGCCACCAGGCTCCGTAACATGAGCTTGTCACTCAACATTCCATTTTCTCACAAAGGTTCTGACCAGCTCTACTCACATCCTCTGGGGATCAGGCATAGAGGGTTCTGGACCAGTCACTTGCAGGTTGCAGTTGCATTGAGTTTTATTTTACAGAGAACTCTGAAAATCCCAGTCTTGTACAGGACAAAAGGCATTTGAGACAACAACTTTCTTACACAGGAAGCAACATGATTAGCTCCCTGTAGCAAGGTGCCTCTATGACACTATATTTAAATACATAGCTATCTTTTCCATGCATTAATTCAAAACTATAATACTGACATTTCTGAAAACACATACAGCTAGTGAACCAAAGTGCTGCTTTTTCTTTGCAAGTAGAGCTTATGGATTTTAATATAATAGGATTATTTTAAAAGTGGCCATTTTTTTTCTGTTACGGGAACATTTTTTTTTTAAAAATAGTTTTAACCCTTCCTTGCTTGGTATGGCACTCTGTCTCTCTCTCTAGTGGTGACTAGGCCAGCTAGAGCTTGCTAAACCTGCTATATCCTTGGCTAACAGATGTGTCTTTTAGTTCGTGCAGTAGAGGCTCATGCATTAAACTCCAGAGGTTCCAGGTTTGATCCCTGCTGCCAATGTGGGTTGGCATTACAAGTGTGGTTCCCATACTGGGAGCTGACATTACAAAATGTATTGTTTTAGTTATAACTGGTCATTTCACAAGATATGCACGGGCCTTTCCCACTAAACATCAAAGCACCTCTACTGTTGCTAAAACTCTTTGGGAAAAGTACTTTGTACATTATGGCCTGCCCAAGCAGATGCACTCCGACCAAGGGCAGGACTTTGAGAGTCGATTGATTCAAGGAATTTCTGACTATATACCTATATATCATGGCCCCTCAGATACGTCTCTGGGGTCTGTTGTACCATCACTTGAGCCAGCTCAACCTGAAAGTACAACTAAAATGCCCCCTGAAATCCCTGGAAGCTCTCCCACAGGAAATGAAGGAAGCGGTCCTTAGGGAGGGCGTGGATATCTGCAGCAATCCCCCTAGGTCTTCTAGTGTAGGGGGAAAAGTTGCTACGGATGTTGCTCCTTCTTCAATGGGTACTTCTGTGATGGATGCTAAGTCTGAAGGAGTTTTATTGACAGCTCCTGTAGAGGAGGAAGAAGGGATGGCACAGCCCTTAAGGAGGTTCCGGCAAGAGGTCAGGCTCCCTCAGTATGATGTAGCTGGAGTCAGCAGTGAGGAGTCCAGCCCCACAGTACACCGAGGGGTGCTTGTGCTGAAAGATTTTTGAACACCTGTAGATTCCACACCAATGATGTGCATCCTCTGAGGATGGACTCAGGCTAGATGCCTAAATTGTGCCTATTCTAATGGGCCTATACTTAACCCTGCATTGAATGTTACCCCAGATAGCAGGAGGAATTAAGAGTGTATGTATTATGTTCTGAATTCCTCTGTTTTTCTTCTTTCTTCTGATCTGTTAATGGGGACATTAAAGATTTTTCTAGTGGGGGAGAATATAGGCACCCTTTACTAGAGGGGCCTCTGAACTTAATTGAGAGTGTTCCAGTTGGGAAAATCCTGAGTGCTGTAATCCAGACAGGGTGACTACGACTCTCATGATGCCTTGGGGAAGAGATTGAGAGAGAGAGAAAGAGAGAGAGACTGTTCCTCTTCTAGGGAATGCAGGGAGAGCATGCGGGGGGCTTCATTTGGGGAGAGGAGCTGAATTGCTTGATGGAGCAAACCGTCCAAACCAGGAGTTGCTGCTAAACTGCTGCTACGAAGCCAGAAGCTGCTGCTGAGAGCCTGCTGGGGCTTTGATCAAGCACAGAGGTTGTTGACGGGCTTCACTGAAGCCAGGGCAGAGACGGTTGCTGTGCCCAAAGCTGCCTGAGCTGGGCCTGCAGTGAAGGCAATTTGAGTAACCACCACCCTTGTTTGGGAAAGTGCTTGCAAGGGGCAGGAACAGCAAAGAGACTCTAAGGCAGTGGTTCTCAAACTTTTGTATTGGTGACCCCTTTCACACAGCAAGCCTCTGAATGTGACCCCCCCCCATAAATTAAAAACACATTTTTTATATTAACACTATTATAAATTCTGGAGGCAAAGCAGAGTTTGGGGGTGGAGGCTGACAGCTCGTGACCCCCATGTAATAACCCTGTTTGACAACCCCTGCGCTAAGGGGTTGTCTGAGTCTGAGAAGAGGCAGAGTGGTCTTTTCATCAGACCAGAACCCAGGGTTGCTGACCTCTGCTTAAACCATCTCCAGTCTTCAGAGGGGGTGTGCAAGTTGTTGCCTTGGTTGGACCGATTCACTGGACTAATGGTGCGCTGTCTCCAGCTTCAAGACCTTCAAGCGTGCCCATGCAAGCAAGCGTTTAGAACTCCGAAATCCAGAGGAATGCGCACTCCAGGATGGGGCCAACGGGGTCAGTGTAAATGCAAGTTAAATAAGTTTAATTTTACTACCCTAAACGGGATTTGTTAATTGATTTACTGAACAGCCCCTTGCTGATTTAAATTAGTAGTGACATCCCATCTCAGTGTGTTATATCATCCTTCCTTAAATTGTTATGTAAAGGTGTGTTAACTTTAGTCTAAATGCATATTGGGTGTCTATTGTGTATAATTGGTATTTCTGAGTTAGATCCATTGCATGGATTATTTTAGGTTTATTCACTGAGTGTGTACAGGGCCCAGCCAGGTGGAGGTTTGAATGTGTTCCCAAAATAATCAGATCTTGAGTCTGCAGAACTGGACACAACTATAATTTAAAAGATTTCCTTAACTTCCAGTTACTGAAAGTGAAAAAAATACTTTCTAAATAATTCAGAACATCAAAAAATATTTGGTTTTAATTTGCAGTGAGCTGTGGGTAGGTAGAAAGCGTATCATCCATCCCTAATGGATATCATCCCTAAATTGTATCATCCATCACTAATTACGGGCGAGAGCCTTATAACAAATATCTCACTCCACAAGTACTGCCAAGGATGACGTGGACTACTCATGGAGTATGGTACTACTAAAAGAGATTAAAGGCATGAGAAATCTGGCCCTCCAATAGGAGTACTTGTGTTCAGAAAGGAGGAAGGCTCCTCTTGTGTCTAAAATACAGGGCTGAGATGTGGGGAATCTTTGTTCTAGTCGGAAAATTATTTTTTCCCTCATAAAAAGATTGCCCCCCAAAACCCTGAACACCTTTTTGAAGCTTTCAGGGTTTCAGTTTTTCTAGAAAAAATTCTAATTTTTTTTTTTTTTGGTAAAAATTCCTATTTTGCAGAAAAGCCATTTTTTCTAAAAGTTTTTATGACCAGTTGCAGTCCAGTCTCAGGAGATGCTGTGTGTGATCTCAAGCAAACCTTTATGTGCCTCAGTTTCCCCTATCTATAAAAGAAGGATAACTCCTCCTGGGGATTTTGTGAGGAACGCATTGTTTGTATACTGCATTGAGATCATGGGAGGGATGTGCCTATGGTCACAAAACTATTATTACTTTATATTATGTGTCTTATAATTTTACAGCAAGAGAGGCACAAAGCTAGGTTACTATGAGGATATTCAAGAAAATCTTCTTTTAACTATCATTCACTTATTTAGGTTTATATTATAAATCGTTACACATCTGGAATTATTCTTTGTCACTATCTGTTTTGGGGAAGTATTTCTAGCATAACTGGAAAATTCTCTCACACACTGGAAAATGGGGTTGTGACTGAACATCTGCACTGAAATGAATTATAGCACAATTTGCAACTCAAGTTGAGAGGATGCACAGAGGCCAGGAAGTGTCTGTTTTTGGAAGGGTTATACAGCTTTAGGAGCATCCAGCAGCCTGTTTCAATCAACCACAGGAGAGTGCAGCTATCTTCAGCTCGAAGAAGTTTAATCTATGGCTAGGATCCAAAAAGACCAAGTATCCTCTGAATTCAAAGGCAGCCTGTCTTCATAGACTTGAGAAGAGATTATCTAAAGATTATGGTAGTAATTAACTGAGAAAATGGAAAGTTTGGATCTGTCTCAAAGTGACATTGCTCTTCTCATTCCACAAGGGATATTTGTTGGAAGTTGTGGGCACACTATGGAGGACTAGAAGACATGGGTAAACCAAGAATATGGTCATGAAAACAAGCATCTTTGCATAGCCAACCCCCTCCAAATTTTGGTGAACCGGTGCTGTACAATTACTGGATAGCAGCAGATATAGTTAATTTGTGTAACTCAAATTAACACTATTAAACAAGAATTAACAATTACCACTGGACTCCATCAACTTAAACAAAAATTGCATTGTACTTATGAATGAGTAAATACTATTCCAAGTGAGACTAGAGATTCTGAACGCTGCTTTCCACACTCAGTGGCAAAACACTGATTCCTCGTTTGGGAATAGTAATATCCCAATCCACTTAGCCTCTCATTTACAGTCAGGAAAAATGCCCCTAATTTTGTAATATGGTAATACCCTGTTAAACAGAGACATTCAGTGATTCTATTCCTGTACAATGTTTCTCTGAACAAAAACAAAACAAAAAAGGCTGACCTATTTTTATGATTATAGTATTGTTTCCAATATTTACATGGCTAGGATTTGTAGACTTGACAAAATTTCCAAAATAGTTATTTTTAAAATGCTGTCTTCTACATCTAACAATATCACAGTTCAACCAATGAGTTCCACTTAGTCAAACAGACAGACTGAATGTGCCCTCCCTCTTCACTGCACAAATATCCAGTATTCACTATATATATTCCATGCACACACCCAAAACAAATACAAACTGACTGGTTCAAAACAGCAAGGGTAACTTAATGACAGAATAACTAAATATATGGAGGTAATACTTTAGTCGACTACTGAATGGTGAGCCAGTGGCCAATATCTCAGATATAGTGGAAGATCTGGATGTTAAACTAGAATCTAACACCAAAGTAGATGGTTGAACAGTGGAAAGGCACCAGGTCCGGATAACATTCCAATGGAGGTTCTTAAGATGGACTCGAAGAACATACTAGATATTTTGATAGGCCTCTTGCAAAAGATATGAGAAGAAGACAAAATATCAAACGAGTTGGAAGGGGGCCATATAATGAAGCTGCCAAAGAAGAAAGACCTTGGTCAGTATAACAACTTGGAGGGACATTCAATTGGTGTGTGTGTAGAGATAGACAAAGATGGATAGATAGATAAGAATAGACATATTATAGATATGGGATAGATATGTATTATTCTAGACAGAATAAAGAAAGCAAGAGATTGAAGGTTGTGACAAGAACAGGCAGGATTCCAGCAGGAGAAATAACATATAAATCAAATAGTAATCTATGCATCATCATAGAATTGTTGACTGAATGGCTGTCACCACTTTATATGAATTTTATAGATTTCCAAGAAGCCTTTGATAGAAGAGTTTTATGGAAGTTGCTACACCACTATGGAATCCCTCAGAAATTTGTGATTATTCACAGCACATATGAAAAATATGACATGCCAACTAATACATAAGAGCAACTGACTATGCCATTTGAGGTTACTAGGGTGTCAGACAACGATGTTTTGTGGCACCCAGGATCCTTTTACTGGTAATGAGAAAGACAACACCACAGATGAACTAACAGGCATACAATGAACTTTCACACAGAAGTGCGGGGACCTTGACTTTGCAGATGACACCAACTTGTGATCCCATGCCCAGAGAGTCATGCAAGCTAAAACAAATTATCTCCAGGCGTATGCCCAACTCTTAGAGCATCAAATCAACATTGAGAAAACTAAAACCATGAGAATCAATGCACAACAAGAAACACTAACACCACTTTCTGGGACTTGACAGAGAAGAGGTCCAATATTTCACATTTCTTGCAGCACTGTGGAAAGAACAGGTGGAACAGGCAAAGGCAACAGGAAAAACAAAAGCTAGATGTGCCTTTGTAACACTAAAGCCAATCTGGAGAAACAGAAGTTTTGCCTTCGCAACTAAATGCTGAATATTTAACATCACTGTAAAGTCAAACTTACTATATGGTGCTGAAACATGGAGACGTAAGATCTTACTATGTAAACTCCAAATTTTCATAAACTGATGAAATCCTCAATATCAAATGGCAAAAAAAAAAAAAAAAAAATCACAAGCAAAGAACTCTAGAGGACAAAATAGAAACCAATAGGACAGAAAACTGTGAAATGAAAATGGAGAATATGCTATGGGGAACTACATAATAGGCTAGGACACACATGGTGGAAAGACCTGAATAACATAAGACAGGCATTGGACTGGAACCTCCAGGGTGAAAGGCAATGAGATAGACCAAAGAAAACATGGAAATGCACAATTGAATAGGGTGACCAGACAGCAAGTGTGAAAAATCAGGATGCGGGTGGGGGTAATACGAGCCTATATAAGAAAAAGACCCAAAAATCGGGACATCTGGTCACCCTACAATTGAAGCAGAACTGAAAGTTATCGGAACGACATGGGAAGAGGCTAAATCTGCACTAGGAGACCAGAAAAGATGGAATGCAGTGGTGTAGTCCCTATGTTCTGCATGGAATAGAGAGGCATAAGACAGAAAAAGAGATCTGCATCTTGAAGTGTGGGTGTCTCCTGTATAATGAAGAGCCTCCTGAGATGGCCAGAGCAAGGAATACCACCTCCACACAGCTCTGGGCTGGAGAAATTCCCAATGGCAAGCTGCAACCAGCCCAAGTGCATATAAACACCAGCACACAGCATTTCTTTACAGACCAAAATCATAGTAAAACCCTCAGTGACAAAACTTTAGTTTCTTACCCCAAAAGGAGCAGTGATAAGCTATGAATTTTTAGGATCAGTGTCAGAAGCTCCTACCATCAGTTATCTTTTGGGCCTAATCCACATGCCAACAGACTGCATTTGTTGATGAAAATAGTCTAAACCCAATTTCCCACAGCCATTATTTCCAATTAGACACACACTCTGCGTGCAGATTTATATGTCCCAAATGTATATGAACAGATATCCAACATGCTTGTGCAAATCAGCTATTTGCATGCACACGTGATCAGTTAGGTGCTTAACTGACCCCAGGCAAGCACATGTTTTATCTGTGCGCAGACATTGGCTATTTTCAAGCAGAGGTCTGTGTGAGCAAATACATGTACACAGCTGCACATGCTTAAGTATGCGTTCATCACATCCCAGCTGTTGAATGCTAGCTATTTTTACCATGCCAACAAGAGGAAACCAATGCTTTAAATTGGCCTTCAATTTTTCAGAGAAAAGAATTTTTCCCCATTATTTGCTACTTTATGGCCTGACATTAAGGGCTTTACTGCTCATTGCACAGTGTTAATTTGTCATGGGAAAAGCTAGACCCTTTCTGATTTCCTTAGGAGATGGAGCAGCCAGCCAGTCCTGCACCACTCCAGAACAGCAGTTTCAGCAAGGAGCTTTTACAGCTCAGAGCATCCTTGAAGGCTAAAGATGTCAAGCAGTTTCAATACCAATGAAATCAAGACAACACAAGGCTCAAATGCATTCGGCAAAAAGGACAGGAATACAGAGATCACCACTGTGAACGCAAGACTTTGTTCTGTATTAAGGAATAAGTGCTCCTAGTTAAGGCAGGATTGAAACTCCTACCAACTTAAATGGGAACAGGAGCAGCATCAACACCAATTTCCATGGCAAACAGCCTGATGACAAGTGTTTGGCTTCTGAGAGAAATCTACAAGGTAAAGAAATTCCGAATTAAGGATTTAGTTGCCAGCTGTGAACCTCCCTATCCTAGACAAGTCAATGCTGCAGAACTGCAGTTTTCATTTTTAAGTGTGCATTTCCTGGAATCTGGGGGAGAGGGGCCTGGGAGGATCCCTCACAATGTTACTGTTTATTATAGCCAAGCATTTTTTGTGTTTATGTCATTTCAATTTCCTTCTTTTTAAATCATGGTAGCCAATTGCCATTTATCAGCTATGAAAAGTAGACATGGGATGCAAGATATTTAAGTGGAACATGCTGTTTATCCTAATTATGCTGGTGTCAAGATAGGTGCTGTAAAAATGAAAATAAATACGTGAGTAAGTAATTGGGTAATTAGTTCCTAGAGGCAGCTGCTTGCATTACAAAAAACCCCCACCATTACAATCATCACAGAGTCATATAAGCAGAATTCAATGGTACAGTCAGCAAAATAGGCAGAGAGACTAAATCCAGCCTTTAAAGTGATCCCTCCGGAGCAAAGTAGAGGAAAATTAGCAGGGCAGTGTGAACAAGTCATACACCTTACCTGTTCTCTTCAGGTAACTTAGCTCTCCATATGCCAACATCCTCGCACACACCAGCTCTCTGTCAGTCTAGTTTGAGGAAAGGAACCACAACCCATGACCAGATCCTCAGACTGCTGCCTCTGTCACTGACACTGTCTCCTCGGAGACCAGTTACTTTTGTCTAGAGCAGCCCCAAAGCATTTAAACCCAATGTAACAGTGTCCACCTCCAATTCCAAACAGCAAATATTCTTGGTAGAGTACACAGAGGAAAGAAAAGCATGACAAAAGTTGATTGAAGTAAAGATACCCGGTCTAGAAATTCTCTAAGCTCAGCTTGCAAAGCATGGGGCATGTTATGAAATATTGGGTTATATAGTTAAAACTCTTAGGTAGCAGAAAGTCCTTGGTCTGACCCAGAAATATTTCTGTGTCTTATCTCAACAAGAATCGGTCAATTTGGTAGCTTGGAATAACCTGTCCAGGCAGAGAAGGGCCTCATGACATCTCCCTCCCCTTTGTTCTTCCAAAAGTTCACACTGGTCCCCAATGAATTAAGTCACCTTCCAACAGAGGGCTTGCCCTATATCCCAGCCCATCTAGCCTCGGTCCCTTTACCTTCCCATGCAAGGGCCAGGGACAATTCTAGGCCAATCTGAGGGGCTGTGGGAATGGCAGAATAATTTAATATACCTCTTTCATTCTCCAGTTGGTTGCTTTTCATATTACAACCCCACCCCTCAACCTCCTCAGTGTGTCAATTACATCAGGTTATGTCAAATTACTGGCATGCAACTTACAGTGAAAAATTAGAAATTAAACATAAAATGTTATTTGTGATGTAAACTTCTGTGACATAGTCTGTGGTCATTCAGGTTCTGTACAATTTTAAGCTTGCTTTCTGAATAGGATGATCTATCTAGGGCTCTCGAGAGAAGCATGGTCCAGTGGCTAAGGTGCTAACCTGAGTTCAATTCCCTACCTTCCCACAGGTTCCCTGAGTGACTCTGAGCAAGTCATTTAGTCTCTCTGTGCCTGAGTTCAAAAAGGGATAACAGTACTTCCTTATCTCACAGTGGTGTTATATTTAACTACATTAAAGATTTTGAGCTATTCAGATACCAGAATCATGAGGGTCATATAAGTCAGTACCTTAGATATACAGACACCCCCCCTCCACCCCCCCCCCCACTTATGCAATCGTTCCGTTCTGGAAAGCCTTGTGTAACTCTTCATTATCTTCATTAATGATCTGGAGGATGGTGTGGATTGCACCCTCAGCAAGTTTGCGGATGACACTAAACTGGAAGGAGTGGTAGATACGCTGGAGGGTAGGGATAGGATACAGAGGGACCTAGACAAATTGGAGGATTGGGCCAAAAGAAATCTGATGAGGTTCAACAAGGACAAGTGCAGAGTCCTGCACTTAGGATGGAAGAATCCAATGCACCGCTACAGACTAGGGACCGAATGGCTAGGCAGCAGTTCTGCAGAGAAAGACCTAGGGGTGACAGTGGACGAGAAGCTGGATATGAGTCAACAGTGTGCCCTTGTTGCCAAGAAGGCCAATGGCATTTTGGGGTGTATAAGTAGGGGCATTGCCAGCAGATCGAGGGACGTGATCGTTCCCCTTTATTCGATACTGGTGAGGCCTCATCTGGAGTAGTGTGTCAAGTTTTGGGCCCCACACTACAAGAAGGATGAGGAGAAATTGGAGAGAGTCCAGCGAAGAGCAACAAAAATGATTAGGGGTCTGGAACACATGACTTATGAGGAGAGGCTGAGGGAACTGGGATTGTTTAGTCTACGGAAGAGAAGAAGGAGGGGGGATTTGATAGCTGCTTTTAACTACCTGAAAGGTGGATCCAAAGAGGATGGATCTAGACTATTCTCAGTGACAGCAGATGACAGGACAAGGAGTAATGGTCTCAAGTTGCAGTGGGGGAGATTTAGGTTGGATATTAGGAAAAACTTTTTCACTAGGAGGGTGGTGAAACACTGGAATGCGTTACCTAAGGAGGTGGTGGAATCCCCTTCCTTGGAAGTTTTTAAGGTCAGGCTTGACAAAGCCCTGGCGGGGATGATTTAGTTGGGATTGGTCCTGCTCTAGGCAGGGGGTTGGACTAGATGGCCTCCAGAGGTCCCTTCCAACTCTGTTATTCTATGTTTCTATGATTCTATGAACTCGAATTTTGCGTAAGTCAGAAACGTATACCTGTACGTTACGCAAAAATTTCCGCAACTCAAAAATCCTATTTCTGGTTTATGGAACTTTTTCCGTAAGTGCGAATTTTGCGTAAATCGGGTCTTGTGTAACCCGGGCAGCGTCTGTATGGATGCACACAAAAATACATGTATGCAGTTCAAAGCCTATACTTTGCAAAGTTGACAAAAACTAAAAAAACGCATTTTGGTGAAAAAGAAGAAAGCATCAACTCAAAGCGTACAAGAGCCTATTCCAAAGAACAATGAAGTAGCAATGTTTCAGCTGATAATGTAAGTAAAAAGAGCCCTTAAGGCATTGTAAAAGAATGGTGACATTTTTGCAAACGTTCCAGTATGCTGTGCAGTGGGAATGGGAGTTAATACACATTTAAACTATGGGTTTATTTTTTTAAAATTTTATGGTGGGTTTTTTTTAAACCACTCTGGAATGAGACCCTGTATGCCAAGTTTCAAGGCTGAGTGAATTTTTATGGCCAAATCACAAATCCTTGAAAATAGAGGTTAAAATGGAGATGTTAAATCAGCCTTAACTGCTGCATTCCTAGGAAATGCCCCTTTAATGATGTTGGCTGAAATGCA
The DNA here is from genome assembly GCF_965152275.1 of Natator depressus. Lineage (NCBI taxonomy): Eukaryota > Metazoa > Chordata > Testudines > Cheloniidae > Natator > Natator depressus. The sequence goes on along the minus strand of NC_134240.1, from coordinate 8,368,291 downwards.
TCATCACTGTGATTTACCTACCCTTGGCGGGGGCGGGGAGGAGGAGGAATTCAGGAGCAGGGAAGTTTTACTGCATTCTGCTAGTGGTCAGCAAAAGTATTTCAAATACACTGTGAGAAAGTATAAGACCTGGCACTATATAGTGCTCAAGAGCAGTGGCAGTTTTGCAATTGAGGCAGTCAGAAATAATGATAAAATACAAGCAATGTCAAATACATTTTCCTTCAGCAACATTCACAGCAGAGAATTTAATGGTGCACTTTTTCCATACTTTGGATAAGGGTGCTATGTGGCATCAACGGTTCTAGTGTCTGTGTAATTTGCTCCAAACCAGCCGATGAGCATCCCTACTTCATTGAGCCACCTGGGCGCCAAGGCAGAGGAATGAAGGACACTTTCAGGACTGCTCTTAAACAATGAGCACAACCTCAATCCTGCAATTGGATGCATGCAGAATCTACCTCTGTGGACCCTACAGCATGATTAGGACCCATGTGTGCAACTAAAGAGCACGAAAAGAGGTACAATCCCCCATCTAATCTGCTGACCTAGAGACAACACCAATATTAAGCATGTAAGTTGTGAACAGACTAGGAGGAGAGGGGGAGCTTGTTCTTGACAGATGTAGTTTAATATCTCCTATAAAATGAGATTGTTAACTTGAGCATGGGTTGTATGCAATTTTGCAGTTATGCTGCACAAGTATGATTTCATAATCCAGAATGCTGGCTTTTGAAATTATTTATGAATCTACCTCTTCTCTCTATTTTATAGTAGTACAGATCCATGTTATAATGCAGTAAGTCACTCCAAGGTATGCAATCTTGAGCCATTATCAAACTCTAAGTGCTTAAAGGTAAGCAGCTGCAGAGCACATCTTGATGTCCATAATCACTAAAACATTATGCAGCCACAGCATGCAGGACCATGAAAGAGGGATGGCCCAAACAAAACCTTCTTTATGTAAAACATACATATACAGCATAAACTACAGTGCTGTGAACCACCATTTAAACAGCAGCAAACGTCGTAGTTATTTTCCTCGTTCTCCAATACTTTCCATTTCCCGCTATTAAAAACCAATACCATCCACTTTTAAAGATGACCATGAGCTACTCAGCATTATTTACCTGTGGAGTAATATAGCCCCACATGAGTACTGGTTAGCCTTTATCACATCAACAAGGTATGCCCAGTCCTCAGCTGTCGTCTAGTTGGACATTTGTAACTAATTAAAAACATTAACACACTTTTCTATTTTACTTTTCAGCCAGCCAAATTGCCCTCTCTTCTCAATCTTCAAATCAGTACTGTATTTTCACAACTTGAACTAGAGAAGGAATAAGTTCATTTCTGACAAAACACTTTTTCCCCCTTTCGGTCTTTTTTTAGCTTTAGGCCACTAGTGAATTACAAGGCATACACTGACAGCAGGGTAATATACTAGATATTACAGCTTCAGCAGCCTTGCTTAACGGAAATGGCAAGTATTATTGATTTCATAAACATCGAGGTTGTGCCCTTCACCTCCATGGCAGATCAGTTAGTGAAGACTTGAGACTCAAGGGAGACCTTCTGGTTTGTAAACATCAACTTGTGGTTTGTTGTAACACAATATACTCTAGAACTATGATTGTAGTGAAGTCTGGGGAAAGTATAAGGTAATAGTTGCAAGAAAAATATATATATATTGGCAGAATATAGTCAAATCACAAGAATATATTAATGGAATTAAATTCAGCAGCAAAAGAACTATTTGCCAAAGGAAACCCAGATTTCAATGGCTGACATTTTTATTTACTGCTAAATTTATAATAAAAATGAAAAATTAGATGAAATTTTAAACATTACCTAAGGTAAATGGTGACAAAAAAATAGCTCTTTATATTCACCTTTCAGTAGTCATATTATGCATTTAATTTAATTAAAGTTAGTGCAAGATCATATATTGACAATGGCAAATGTCTTTTATCATTAACAGCTGGTACGTTATTTCCTTAAAGAAAAACATAAGGGTAAGATATGCCTCACTATTTTGGGGCTATCGTTAAATGTTTAAAGTATGGTAAATATTCCATTTAATATACTCAGTTATCCTCTAAACCACAGACTCATATCTGTGCGCCCTGATGAGCAATACAAGGATGGAGAACAGAAAGATCAAAAAGATCATACTCTATGGGAAACCGCCCATTTCCTCCCCAGTAATAAAGGAGACCTGCATATTAATAATCACTCTACAGGTCACTGGGACAGACAGACCAACAGAATGATGGGACAGATGTTTCAGTGTTATTTGTCTGACCTTAGAATAACTTATTTTGTGCTGGAAACAAAAGCAACTTCCCCTGCCCCTTAAGTTAATAATGCTTCATTTTGTCCCCAGCTGTTAAGTTTTTAGAAATTAAAAGTCATGACTATTTGTCTTTTGCCAACACGAATTTAAAAGTGCCTTTAAAAAAAATCTCATTAACATTGTGTTTTTCTTCCCGAGCAGCTTCAATACAAAACAGATTACATCCTGTCTGTGCCAGTAAAGTGCACATAAATTTTTCACAAACCAATTTATCTTAAAAAAATTGTCTTTCCTCATTTTGATTCGGGACACAGAGCTCACCAGACAAGCACTCCTGGTTTTTTTTACGAGAAAGTAATTCTAGAGAGGGGTATGCATTATTTGTTTTGTTTTTCTCCCTTCCTTATAAATGTATTCTGAATGATAAAAAAAACCCTCAATTTTTCTGCAGAATTACATGAAACAAAAGTACAACACATGAACTTGATACAATTACTTTATCATAAGGGTTTGATATAAAGTGGAACCTGCATTTTAAGGATATAACTAGGGAACCCTCCAATGAGCTATAGATGGATACGGTGAATATTCACTTGCCTGAAGAGAGCCTGAGTAAAGCTGTACTGGCCCCAAATGAGTCAACATGGAGGTGTCTTCAGGGAGAGGCCGAGGATAGTTCAGAAGAGGACTGTCTGGATCAGTGATGAGGTGAATTCAGCTGCCCATATTCCCCCCATACAAGGATTTGTAGTGACCACGGTTCCAACCAGTAGGCTGTAATAGTGGCCGTACTATGATCCCAGCACCAGCCCAAGAGTTGGAAGGAATAAGGGCTGAATTCCAGCCTTCCCAATCCTGCTTCATTCACTAGAATTTCACACTAGAAAATAGTTCTTGCTTTGAATCTGGCCCAGGCTGGCAGAGGCTGAAGGCAGTCATGTTACTTACTGATTTGAAATGGGTTTGGAGGGCTTATTCCTGTGGGGGATGGGGTTGGAGGTTTCTAACGAACAAGTGTCTGCATCACAAAAACACACTATACCTGGCGCTGACGGCCATCCTTATGGGCAGCGTGATGGGAACGGCCATGGACTGAATGAACAGAAAGCTTGGGCTGCTATTTCTCCTCTACCAGTGGCTCCTAAAGGTCAGGGCAAAGACATATTGCCGGGGTCGAAAAGTTTCCGCTGCTACTTCTCATGCTCTACTTCCTCAGCCTCTCCAGTGCTGAGAACAGAGACTTCTCAAGTGCCCAATTCACTCTATGAAGAAAAAAAAAAGCCACACCTGGGTTTGTGCATGGCACTGCGTAGAGAATTGGAATGACAAGTGCAATGCGCTACTGCCAGACGACGCTTATTATTGTTAGACCAAGCCAGTACCTTCTTGCTTTCCTTTGCTTTTCTTTTATATCATACTTCGAGGGTTTCAACAAGCTTTCAAACCAGCTAATCAAATATCTACTAGCAGTATAGTTACAAGAAACAATATTGTTTCCTCCCTTAATCGGACACCAGCACTGCCCCTCTGCTGAAGTTTAGCAGTTGTCTGGGGCCTTGCAGTTCTGTTTCCCAGCAGAGAAAAAACATTAGTTGTGAAGGGTTTGAGTCTATTCCGAATGTAGCTTATTGTTATTTACATAGATACACACCAGTCCTGGAACAGAAGTATCACAAACAATATGCAGCGCAATCCCTTCTTTTGGGAATCTTAGACACCCAATTCCAGTACCTGGTTCCCAGAAAGGAACTCTGTCTCAAGAATCGACTCTAATCTGAGAATTATGGAGACAGCAAACTCTCCTGCTGCTCACTCAGCTCTCTGTCCAGAAACTGCCTCTACATAGAACCTTGTATAACCCCAAACTAACCACTACAGTGTACATCTTCCCACATCTGAACACTTACTCACACATTAAGAAAAATATCTCAGAAGACTGTGTTTAACAGCACCACCTGGTGACACCTGCCATAACAATCTGAGCTACAGATGCTTTTCCTCCTTAGCCAGTATGCTAGAAATGTGATTAGATATACTGGTCTAAATTCTGCCCTCATCTTCAATAATGCAACCTCTTTGAAATCAATAGGGTTGCATGGGTGAAAGAAAGAGCAGACTTCTGACCACTCTGTACCGATCCACATACACTGAGCTGTTTTTAGCAACATTAGCTAAATTAAATGGTTTTGGGAGGGAATCTAAAACCCCACATGTTTCAGGGTGTAAGCCAATCTCTAACTATTAGGGATTGGATGCGATGTTAAATTATCCCACATCTACTCAACACAAGGTTTCTTGCCCCTTCCTCTAAAGCAGCTCGTGCTGGCCCCAGTTGGAGAGGCTATACTGGGTATAGTGGACTAGGTGGACCATAATCCTATATTTTATACACACACACACACACACACAACACACAGAGACCTTGTGAAGGGTGCAGCACCCCAGAAGGCAGCGTCACAATTCCTTGTTTGCTTCCTAGTTGCTCTAGGCTAGCGATTTACTGCTGGCTTATAATAAAAGACTAAACTACTACCTACTCACATGCCCTGGCTCAGCCACTCTGGTCCTGCAAGGACAAGACTAGAGCCAAGCTTTTTGCCTGTCTGCTGTATCTACTCACCCACTCCCCGCCTACCTGCTCTTTGGAGGGACTACACAGACAACTAAGCTGCATGAAGGGAGGTGGTTCTTGCTCCCTCTACCTTCCTTGTGGAGACAAATACTCAAAGCCACAAGCTAAGCCATATGCATTTTCAAATTGAAATAGAACTTGATGGGAAGACCATCATTATGTATGTTGCATATTGGGAGTTTGTGGGAATACTCGGGATAACTTCTGGATAGCTGGAAGTTGAAAGTTAGTGAAAAGTATGTTTGTGGCATCCTGAAGTTCCCAATAGCGTTAGAAAAGTGAAAATACGATAATTCTATCTATCAAGGCCAAAAGCAGATACTGCTCTGAGAAACAGCAGTGTTCTTATTTAAGGCAAACTGAGTTTAGGATAACTATCATTGATATGTCCTGCAGGAAACCAACACTGAATTACCTGTAGTGTGTATTGAACTATTCCATGGCCTATAAAACTCTACATCATTAAAGTAGACAAGTGGAATCCGCATAAAAGGACTTGAGACACAAGAGTAAATATTCAGTTCAGAGGAGTAGCTGGCAAGAGCCAATCACACAAACAGGAATTAAGATTCTAAACCAAAGTTCATGAGTTCAGTGTACTTGGGAACCCACTAACATCAAGCAAATGACACTACTATGGGGCAATGTCAACGCTACTCTAAACAGAGGAGCTACAAACACTCAGCAACTCCAGAAATACATAGCTATTGCTAAGCCAAGAAACTCAATTTCCAATCTCTAAAAGAATCAATTATATATGGGCACTTCCTGGTCAATAGAGAGTTGCAGACGCCTTTCCTTTCTGGATACCCTGTTCTCTGGCATGGATCAATGTCAAAGTACAGAGTAAGCCCAATCACACCCTGCTGGTGCAGGCGGTTGCATCACTGACTGTCTGAAGTATGCTGCAGTGCTTGAAATGTTACCATAAAACTCAGGAGATGGGTGCCGCTGAAACCAGCATCAGCTGCCTGACAGTCACTGCACGGGATAGGAAACCAAGAGAGTTTCCAATTCATGTTGTCTGGAGCCACACACACACACACACACACACACACACAGGGTGACTTCTAGCAAACCACTTCTCCTGTAAGACAGACTATAAACAGCACCTCAGCAAACAATACAGTGGAGGCCTCATCTGATGTCTCCTTTCCAGGGTTAAGGGCCAGATCTTGCTCTCCGTTCCCATTTAAATCAGTGGGGTCGTAATGGTGTTAAAGACCTGATCCAAGATGCATTTCAATCAGGGCTTAGGATCAGGCCTTAGCTGAGGGTAGAATTTGGCTCTAAATATATTCCAAGTGCAAATACTTGCAGATAAGCTTTTGTTAAGCACTTTCTCTTTAGGGTAAAAAAATGTTCTAAAATGACTTTAGAATTATGGTAAAAAAAACAAAGCGACACGACCCTTTTTGCTTTATCAGATTAATAGAATTATTCTCCATCTCTTCTACCATTCTCCCCACCCATTGCATTTTTGAAGAATTCAGTGAGCAGCTCAAGCTAAGCAACTTCCAAGTGTGTCCCCAACATTCTCTTCATTTTTCTTCATTACAATTCTTTTTTATTATCCCAGAGCTGTAAGATCATCAGCATAGAGTCATAAGATAGCCAGATCCCCATTTGAAAGCTGACATCTGAACAGGGTTCCCTTACTGAACATTACTAAGGGAGAGTTTCTGTAAAGCTAAAAAAGAATATATATAAAAACTGTTCCTTATTCTTTCCTTTCTCTTTTAATAACTGATACATTCTATAGGAATATGATGAAGAAACACACAATTCACTATTTTGTCTGTTATTATATGTTGTTAACTTTTAATAAGAAAACAGGTTCTTAGATTATTTCTATAGTGCATGAGCTCTTTCTGCATCCAACATTTAACAGCCCTCTGGAAGGGCATGATCAGATTATTGATTCCAGTGAGTCCCTTCCTATTCTGAAGTTATCTTCAAGACTGATCTTTAATTCCCCTTTAATTGAAGCCTGGTGCTGAGATCCCTGCACCATCCACCTGGAGATTGTGTGCCCTCTTATGAAATCCTTGCTATTCTGATTGTATCACAGCTCTTCCCCCTTCGTTGACATTTTCATAGTTGAAAATAGCATCTGTAGAGCACCTTCAGGAATGCCATGCTACCTATCAAGGTGGGATGATTGGCAGTGCTTAATAGATTACAAGATGAGGAATATTAATGTCCCACTAACAACGAATGTCAGTATAAAGTTAAATGATTCCATGCCACAAGGTACATCAGCCAGGCGATGGGACTAGCCCATCTTATGACAGTGTCATTGCAGAAGTACCCATCACAGAATCTTATCACAAGGCCAAAAACAGTAGAGTCATCAGCTACCCTGTATATATCCTTTCTCATTCAGAACAGCAAAACTTTAGACACCTGGAAATAATAAATACAAACAACTATAAAAATTCCAGAGCATTTTAAGAAGCATGAAAAGGACTAATTCTAATTTTTATCTCAGAGCCGGTGCATCATCAATTTAGGAAAGGCAGGGAGAGTAGCCAAGTGGTTCGAGCTGGGAAAAGGGTTGTGAAGATTCTTCTCAGTGGGGAGCACTTTGAATTAAGGGAAGATGGTATCGCGTGGCAAAAGCAGGATCAAGTTCATATTGAGTCCAGGACAGGACGCCAAGCAAATAAGTTGCTTTAGAGAGAAGGGACTACTACTGCAGCTTAAATTCAAGGTTTGACCCAGCGATTTTTAGCATGGGGAAAGGACTTTTCAGAGTTCTTAGACTCTGCCATGTTTTTCTCTTTAATGATGATTTTCTTTAATTTTCCAGGAAGTATTGCTTTACCAAAAATAATTTGTCTTATAGACTGTTAGTGGGGATAATTCCTGCCTGACATGCTTGGGAGAAAGAAGAGAAATGAAGCTCTTAGCTCGGGGAGAGAAAAATGGGGTAAAAGGTACCTTGTCAGGAGCAGTCAGTCAGTCAAAGACAAGAAGCAGAAGAGTGTCCCTATCCTATCAGGAGTTGCCGTCCAGGGGATGTAGTGAGGGTGCCATATGGGAAAAGGTCTAAAGGTGGAAAGGAGGAAAGCATTGGGGGAATCAACAGAAGCAGGGGAATGAAGTAGTTCCTCCAACCTGGTGGCAGGACTTGGGTCACCTGTGTGGACAGCTAACAGCTCTTATTACCAGCCAGGTCCTCCCCACCACCAGGTTTGTGGCCATGCAGTGGAAGGATGGGTTACTTCACCAGCACCCCACTTTGCATACTCCCACAGAGAAAGCTACCACTGTGCAGTTCTCAGCGGCATGCAGGGAGTAACAGAGTCCCTCTGTATGACCTCTCTAGCCTGTCTCCTCTGTGTGTCAAAGCTGTGGTGGGGACACTGCAGTTTGGGCCTTGAGTGCCTACAGAAGGGTGGAAGATGAGAGTTCACACTTAAGACCATACCCTGGGCCTGCTGAGATCAGTGGGAGTTCAACAGAAACAGGGTTCTGCCCTTAGAGGATACATAAAACCAGATATTCTGAATAGCTGAATGAAGAGAGCACAAGGAAGACCATGTGATCATAAAAGGTGCCTACAACAGAAAATCATATTTCAGTCATTGTTACTGATATAATAAGCAGCTCCACCATGCGCTGTGCCAAGTGTGATAGGCACCAGGATGGCCATATGGATAACAAGACCAGCTGCTTCTTTTAAACACAGTGATAGCAACAGAGATGATCAAAATAAGTGGGAGAAACTGAAGGTGCAAATTAAATGTATTATTATCCAAGTCCTCTGCCACAAATGTTAAAAGTGTGACTTTGAGGCTTTATATGCCCTACATGACTGGACTGGAAGTTAAGTGGCATGTGCACTGCACTTGGGCAGAGTGGAATAGCATGCCCTACCAGTCAATCATGGAAATATGGAGTAAGGGGTCAGCATATCATACCATTGGAATCAGTTAGTTATACATCTTAGCTACCGTTAACAACTGCAAAAATCAGTTCTACAGCTTTCCTCCAGTCTTGGGCTTCTCATGGCAAAGCTATTGTTCACATTATTTATAAGTATTTTCAGACATTTTAAAATACAGCAGCTAAATTGCCCAATTTTGGCTTTTTTTTCTAAACTCTCACAAATTTGCGATTAAACACAAATAGTTGTAAGATGTGTCAATATAAATAGACAACAAAATACAGCTTTACTTTTCATTAATTTCTGTATCTTAGGTGACTGCAGTTGCCTGTTAATGAATTACATGACTAGTAAAATACAATTAAATGCAGCTGCATATGTTTACAAAACTGCAGAACCAAATTACAGGTATCAGTAGCATCCATAATTCATCCATAATTGACAATTTTCATATTACTGGAATAAGGAATCAAGTCATGCAGATGATTACTGCATTTGCCTTTGAGCACTAGAGACCTAGGTTCATTTCCTATGCAGCACCACAAATGAAACAAATTACATGCTTTCAGGTTAGGATAGACCTGAAAGCAAAAACACCACTGAAAGACATCCAAAAAACCCCATATCATTCAAGTTCTACTTAACAGTCAATAAAGGTTCATGAATGGCTGACAGTTGACTTAAATATATTGTTAAATAAGTAGCAACTTTTATGTATGAATCATCATGTCTCCATCACAGGATAGAACCCTAAAGTTCCAGGTTTTGATCCGAGTTCCACTGATGGAAATCTGGAGTAACCCCAAGATTTCAGTGACATTACTCCACCTTTTGCAGAGATGGGAATCAGATCAGAATTTGTGCTCAGGGTTTTTTGTTTTCTTTTATATGCCAAGCAGTGATGATCTCCTCTGAGCTGGACCTTCTGTTTCATCAACTAACTCATCATTGAGACAGATTTTATTTCAATCCCAGCAGGACCTTACATAAAACATGAGGGGAGTCTCTCAGTCATGCTTTTCCTTCCCACAGCTCAGCCCTAACATCACACAAGTACATTCCCATTGACGTCCCAATAAAGTGGATCGTTGCTCTTCCCATAGTGGAGGAAAGTAGTTATGCAGAAACTGTTTATTCTTGTCCATATAGGATCACTCTTAGGACTTGTCTACACATGTGTAGAGTACACACATTGCAAACCCTCTCCGGCATGGGTATGAATAGCAGTGTAGACCACGAGGCACTGCTTAGGTGATCTGAATAAAGACATGCCTGAACCCTTAGGGTATATACCCTACATGGCTCTCTACACGTCGACACTATGGTAGTGTCCTGCTGCCTCATTGCTGAGGCACTTTTCCCCGCCGCAATGAAAGGCTCTGGCAGCGGGCAGAGGCTCTGGCCGGGGAGAGACAGAGAGGAACTGTCCTGAAGCCAGAGCTTTCACTGCCATGTGTCGCTACAGAATGGATGTAATCTGCTTTTGTGAGGCATGTAGCTACACATACCCTACATGCTGCTGCAAGCATAGACAAGGCCTGAGCAACCCAGGGAAAAGGCCTCGGTTCACATCATTTTAAGTAAAGGGGTTTTAGCATTAGAACCCCAAAACATAAGCGGAGACTACACTTACATCAGTTGCTGATATAAAAATAAGCTGATGAACATCCTAGCTTCAGCCAAGTGCTGCAGAGTGCATCCAATTTTTAATAGTAATACTGAGCAGCCTATGCCATGGAGGCAGTGTGGTCCAGTGGATAGGCTAGTGGCCCAGGACTCAGGAGACAAAGTTTTGTTCCTAGTCCTGCCATTGACCTGCTGTGTGACCTCAGGCTAGTCACTTCATCTCTGGGACCGTACTGCCCTTCCTTCTCTGTTGTGGCTATTTGGACTGTAAACTTTTTGTGGCAGTGACTGTCTCTCACCAAGTGTTCGTACAATGCCGAACACAATGGACCCTTGTCCTGGTGGGGACCTTTAGACTCTATTGTAATACAAATAATAACTTTTAGTGCATGTTTTAAAAGTAATGCCATCTTAGTAACATGAGGCTTTGCGGCAGCACTGTGCTCTTATATATTTGCTGAAGTCTGGAGAGATAATAGATTTGTGTGTGTGCAAATTATGGGTGTTCAGATTAACAAGGATCAATATCAATGGGACTGCCTGCAGAGGAAAGTATTCTCAATATTAGTAAGGGTGGCAAATTAAGACTCATTATTTTTTTGGAAGGATATATTTATATCCCTCTATCTATGTCTAGATACAGAGACAAGCCCACATATCCACCTCTCTATAAACACACATCAATGTTATACAACTGGGGGGAGGGATAGCTCAGTGGTTTGAGCTTTGGCCTGCTAAACCCACGGTTGTGAGTTCAATCCTTGAGGGGTCCATTTAGGGATCTGGGGCAAAAATTGGGGATTGGTCCTGCTTTGAGCAGGGGGTTGGACTAGATGACCTCCTGAGGTCCCTTCCAACCCTGATATTCTATGGTTCTATGATTCTATAACCTATCCTTGCAACAAAGCCCGTTGCCAACTGTGTCCACATATCTATTCAGGGGACACCATCATAGGGCCTAATCACATCAGCCACACTATCAGAGGCTCGTTCACCTGCACATCCACCAATGTGATATATGCCATCATGTGCCAACAATGCCCCTCTGCCATGTACATTGGTCAAACTGGACAGTCTCTACGTAAAAGAATAAATGGACACAAATCAGATGTCAAGAATTATAACATTCATAAACCAGTCGGAGAACACTTCAATCTCTCTGGTCACTCGATTACAGACCTAAAGATCGCAATATTACAACAAAAAGACTTCAAAAACAGACTCCAACGAGAGACTGCTCAATTGGAATTAATTTGCAAACTGGATACAATTAACTTAGGCTTGAATAGAGACTGGGAGTGGATGTGTCATTACACAAAGTAAAACTATTTCCCCATGTTTATTTCCTCCCTGCCCCACTGCACCTCAGACATTCCTGTTAACTGCTGGCAATGGCCCACCTAGATTATCACTACAAAAGGTTTTCTTCCCCCTTCCCCCCCCCCCCCCGCTCTCCTGCTGGTAATAGCTCATCTTAAGTGATCACTCTCCTTACAATGTGTATGATAACACCCATTTTTTCATGTTCTGCATGTATATAAATCTCCTCACTGTATTTTCCACTGAATGCATCCGATGAAGTGAGCTGTAGCTCACAAAAGCTTATGCTCAAATAAATTGGTTAGTCTCTAAGGTGCCACTAGTACTCCTTTTCTTTTTGCGAATACAGACTAACACGGCTGCTACTCTGAATACTGCATAGCTGTACACATAAAGATGGCTCTCATGGTATCTGTCCATCCACCTGAAAAATACTATTAGGTCACAAAGTGAATGGAAACAGTACAGGGAAAACTATGATTCTCCTCTTGTAATTCATTGGGGGGGTGATACTTAGCCAGGCTGGCCTTTCTGATGCAAAATAGGAAAAATCTCATGTGGGCATCTGTTTGGAACGTTATACACGGGATCTGTATTAAAATTTATAGGTAGGGTTTTACTTTGAAAATTTTAAAGCAGCATTTTGCAAATTCATATGGACAACTTGGCATTTGTTATCCCTTTGGAAATAAAATATCTCTTTACAGCATGCAATTTACATTTATGGGATTTATCACTGCCAAAAGGTCACAGACTCATGCTTCTCCCTATAGCCAAATGAATTCTCTTCTATTCCATGCATAGGGCTTAAGATCTGGGACAAGACCAGTGTTGCAAGACCAAGCCCATAAAAATATTCCTAGCAACAAACTTTCTTCTCTGGTATAATAAGAGCTGGGAGATATTTTTCAAATGTATAGTTTATTTGACAACAAAAAAATGCAGTTTAGTGTTAACCAAAACTATTCCTGAATTGACATGTATTCACCAAATAGTTTCTGGAAAAATGAAGTCATAAGAATGGCCATACTGGGTCAGACCAAAGGTCCATCTAGCCCAGTATCCTGTCTTCTGACAGTGGCCAATGCCAGGTGTCGCAGAGGGAATGAACAGGACAAGTAATCATCAAGTGATCCATCCCCTGTTGCCCATTCTCAGCTTCTGGCAAACAAAGGATAGGGACACCATCCCTATCCATCAATGGCTATTAGCCAAGAAAGACCTATCCTCCATGAATTTATCTGTTTTTTTTAACCCTGTTATAGTCTTGGCCTTCACAATATCCTCTGGCAAAGAGTTCCACAGGTTGATGGTGCGTTGTGTGAAGAAATACTTCCTTTTGTTTGTTTTGAACCTGATGCCTATTCATTTCATTGGGTGACCCCTAGTTCTTGTGTTATGAGAAGGAGTAAATAACACTTCCTTATTTACTTTCTCTACACCAGTCATGATTTATAAACCTCTATCATATCCCCCCTTAGTCATCTGTTTTCCAAGCTGAAAAGTCCCAATCTTATTAATCTCTCCTCATACAGAAGCTGTTCCATACCCCTAAGCATTTTTGTTGCCCTTTTCTGAACCGTTTCCAATTCCAATATATCTTTTTTGAGATAGGATGACCACATCTGCACTCAGTATTCAAGATGTGGGCGTACCATGGATTTATATAGAGGCAATATGATATTTTCTGTCTTATTATCTATCCCTTTCCTAATTATTTCCAACATTCTGTTCACTTTTTTGACTCCTGCTGCATATTCAGTGGATATTTTTAGAGAACTATCCGCAATGACTCCCAGATCTCTTTCTTGAGTAGAAACAGCTAATTTAGACCCCATCATTTTATATATATAGTTGGGATTATGTTTTCCAATGTGCAGTACTTTGCATTTATCAACACTGAATTTCATTTGCCATTTTGTTGCCCAGTCACCCAGGTTTGTCAGATCCCTTTGTAATGCTTCACAGTCTGCTTTGGACTTAAATCAGGCTAGATTCACAAGGGGATTTAGGCACCATTCACAAAGCTGGAACAGTGGTGATGGAAGTTGGAGCAGTGATTTTGAACTGTCTCCCCCATATCCCAGGTGAGAGGCCTAACCATTGGACTATAAAGTAATTCTCAGACTCTTCAGGCCAATGACTATTGAATTCTTGATTTAAGGAGGGACAACTTCAGCAGGAGAAAGACAGGAGGCCCATTCCAGAATACACTATAGCCCAATGGCATTCTTGGAATATATGTGTACTCTGAATCAGGCAGAATAAGGACTTGAACCCACATCTCAGGGGAGTGCTCTCTCTCCAAGTTCCACATCTCACCCACCTTCTCTCTAATATCCTGGCGACCAACACAGCTACAACACTGCATATGAAATTAGATGAAACATTTTGTTTTGGTTCAGGTCAAATCAAACTTTTTGTTTGACCCAAAATGCTTTTTATTTTTCAGAGATAAACTGAACACCTTTTGTTTCAGTTTGATCTGAAGTTATTTCCCCCTCTCCCACGCCGCACCCCATTTTTTGGTACAGCCAGAGAACAGCTGTCAGTGTAATAACTACGCTCAGATTCTCCTATGCAAAGGTCCATTTCCCCCCAGAACACTTCATCTCATTGGTGGTTGAAAAATAATAATAATAAATAATAATAATAATCCAATTTCACCAGCCTAACATTCCCCAAATGCAGTGGGCTGAAATACACGTGACTGTGGGAAAAAAACCACAAATGAATTGTTACTCTAGGCTCCACAAATCTCTCTGCATTTTTGTTTAACACAAAAAGAAAAGGAGTACTTGTGGCACCTTAGAGACTTATGCATCCGATGAAGTGAGTTGTAGCTCACGAAGCTTATGCTCAAATAAATTGGTTAGTCTCTAAGGTGCCACAAGTCCTCCTTTTCTTTTTGCAAATACAGACTAACACGGCTGTTACTCCGACACTTGTTTAACACACTAAATCCTGCAAGACCTTGTATGCCATACTGCAAGAAGCTGCTGGCACTACAGGTCTTCAATATACCCCTTTTTGGCATGCTCATTTCCATGCTTTTCATCTCATCACTTTAGTCAGTTTTCCATGAGCATGATGGGTGGAGGCACTATTTCAGACTTACCGCTGATCAAAAGGTATTCATAAAGCCCTGATCTGGTGCTTTGTATGGTGCTTCGCATCAGCAGCACCATACAAAGCTTGGTAATCATCCTCTGTGAAAGCTGAGCGTGGCAAATCTCGGCAGAGACTCTGCATCTGTGATACATGGAAATTTAGAACACGGAGCCCATAATTTATGGTGGCCCAGATTGCCTCCCACATCAGATTCAAGCCCAAATCCCCCTGCCTGCACAGACACATGTGGAAGGTGGAGAGACCAGCTTCCTCCAGAGCATTATTCACTCCCTCTTTCAGGCCTTGCAGAGGGTAATTTGCAGATCAGGGTGGTGTGTGGGGAAAGGGGTGGGGAGTGGGCAGGCCAGGGAGAAAACACAAGACAGGAAAAACCACACTCCAGCCCCACTCTCTCTAAGTGAAAAAGTGAAGGCTGTCTGGGACTGTATTTTCTGCTGAGGTTGGTGGGCAAACCACATGGCTTATTCAGTACAGGGCAAATCTCACTCCCCACCCCTTTCCCTACACAAGGAAAGATCCAGGCCTGTGTTAAACTATTATTGAGAGCTATCACCAGCCTCCATCACACGCCACTCCCACCAGAAGAACAGTAATCCACCCGTGCCTTAACAGAAGCTACTTATATCCTGTAGTAGGAGGCTTTACCAGCTTCGTTTAGCCTCTAAGTGATAGAACACAAATCTGTCACTGCAGATGGTTTTGCTGATAGCATCTGTGGCTGAAGTGCTGAGAAAGGAAGCCATGCTTCTTACCACAGCTCATAAAAAGAAAACTTTCCTGCAGTAATATTTCACCACTGACAGCCCAGCATCTCAGTTAAAAAAAGAAACACTGGTGTATCCTAATATTCTGTCTTAGTAAATAATAAAAATCAAACCTTTACCTTTGTAGCAAGGAAGGATCCTCACTGTTTCCCCCCTAGAGATAGTTTGAATTTCCATTTCAGTCTAATCTTCAATAGGAGGACAACCGACCCATTATAGAGTTCCAGATTTTCTATATGTTTCAGGGACATCTTTGTCTTCATTATATGTAAAAGAGGCAGCTTATAGTTTTCATTGCCATTTTTCAACTCTGAGTTCATAGTATACATTTTTCGTGCTGGTTTTTGCTATTATGTATACAGGTTAACTGATCCTCATGCACTCACACATACACACTTGTGCAATTTATCACATGGCTATCACCATCATGTAATTTAGCACATATCCATGACTACATAATCTATCCACTAATCAAGCTCTCTGGAATTTATTTTAACAGATCAATCCCCCCCTGTCCCTAGTCTCAAAACAGCCAGCTTGTTATTTGTTTTTTAAAATCAAGCTATTGGGTGATTCTTCTCTCTCCTGTAAATGTGGAATTTCTCCCCACAAGTTAATTCTACTCAAGTTGCAGGACAGTCCAGGTTTGGTTCTTGGCCAGTAAGAGCTCTCTTAGTAGGATAAGTGTCACAACTTAAAAATCCATTAATTCACATCCCTTCAGAGACAGAAGCAGATGATCTATCCCTTTGGAAAAGGGTTACACAAATGTTAACCCACTGTGAGCGGACTATCAAGCCCAGCTAATCCAATTACCCTATCAGGCATTCTATATGCATATAGATTTCTTAGGCATAAGACTATTGGACAAAGTCACTATATTATTTTGAATTCTAATAGCTTTTTAAAAAAGCAGGATCAGTTTTAGCTGTTCGATGCATGACAATCTTTTTGCTTGTATTATCTAAATATATGCAGGGAATACGTTAACAAATACAACTAAACATATGTAGAGAGCAGACCTTGCAGTTGAATTGTGATGGAGATTAAACAAACATGCCTTGAGAAAAATATGAAACTGTAATCTGCTCATATACTTTATATTGCCAGAAATGTAATTTGAGAGGAAGCATGTGTTAGGCATCCGACATATAACAGGCATTCTCAAGTTCAGGGAATATTAACACACAAGCTCTACTTTCAATTCTTTTTTTAAAAAAAGTCTCAGAATTGTCTGGTGGACAATTAAGTAATTTTTCACATCTAGTCTGGTGCCCTGGTGTCATTAATTTATGTTACCAGCTGGGATGTTCTCATCTGAGAAGACTTAAGACGTGGTTTGCTATATACTAATTGTGATGGCTTGTTGACACTGCAGGATGCCAGGTGAAGGGCGATAACTGCATTGTTCAACCGGCAAAGGGGTGCTCTAAACAATCGACAGAGAGACACCGGCAGCATCTCTCAAACAGCACCATTCAAGCAACATTGTATCCGATGAAGTGAGCTGTAGCTCACGAAAGCTTATGCTCAAATAAATTGGTTAGTCTCTAAGGTGCCACAGGTCCTCCTTTTCTTATTGTACCCGAAAGGCACAGAGACAGAAGGAAAAAAGACTAAACCTAAAAAAGAGGGTTGCCCGTGTGTGTCCTTCTCTAGAAGCAAGCTAGACATGATAACTTCCCTCACTAGGCTTCCCAACAGCCCTTCGTCCCCTCTGTGGGCATGCACCCTGGGTCACAACTTGGCCCAACAGGGATTTCCTGGTTCAGCTGTAAAACCAGACCCTCTGTTTAATTAGATATAGGAAATGTTCTTCACTGGAAGGGATAGGGCAGGTCATGATTTAAAAGGTACAAAACTGTTTTGATAGAAAGGAATATGTGAACAAAGTGGCCAGTGGGTCCCTAAAGTCCCTCTTTCATAAACAATCTCTATACAAACAATTAGACATTAAAAGAATGCTAAAGCTGCAAAGGGAAGCACTCCAAAGTCAGGACACGACAGAGTTAAGGATGCTCATGCAACATTAATACTGCCCCCTTGTGCATGTGCATTACAATACAATCTTCACATGATCAAATATTCCTTGCTCAAGAGGGCTCTCTTAATGTGGTCTGGAAGGTGCTTATTGAAGAACACAAGCCATTCAACATTTATTCTTATCCTCAATCAATGTGTGGGTTCCGTGCTTCACACACGACACAAAACCCAAAGCCTGCCGTCAGTGAAGCAAGAATCCTGCTGAATTCACTACACAACACTGGCTCATTCACCATCCAACCTGCACAATGAAGGAGGCAGGTATCCTGTAGAAAATACAAGCCCTAAGGGAGCTCCATCTCAGGAGGGGAGGCAGCTCAGGAGATCCCCAGAAGAAATAGGACTGATCTTTGTCCAAAATCTGCCTACATCGTGGTGAGCAGGATAAATGTACATTT
Organism: Natator depressus; assembly: GCF_965152275.1. Taxonomy (NCBI): domain Eukaryota; kingdom Metazoa; phylum Chordata; order Testudines; family Cheloniidae; genus Natator; species Natator depressus. The sequence continues at coordinate 8,350,188 of NC_134240.1, read as the reverse complement.
CAGTATCTAACAGGGTCCAAGCTCTCCCACAACAGGGCTCTGATTAGGGCTTCTGGGTGTTACTGCAGTAATATAAACTAACAGAAACGACAGTATGTGCCAGATGATTTTCTGATTGTTGATAAAAATATTGATCTTCTCCATACTAAGAAATTACTAAGAATACTGAGAATACTGGGCCAAATCCATTGTTCATATACACTTTGTGCAATCACAACGAAGGGCCCAGTGGGATTATAGTCAGTGCTGATTTCGACCCAGTGACTTCATAAAGTTTTCCCTGTTTATTTTTCCTCCCCAGGTACTTAAGGATTATATTAATCTGAAGGCATAGGGGGAGAGTGAGGAAGAGTCAGCTCACTGCCAGCACACCTCTTTGTGGCTGGGCACAGCCAAGGAGGCTCTCTCCTCCTCTAGTGGTCCACTCCAGCCCTGCAGTGGTCTGCCCCTTCTCACAACTAGCCCTCCATCCAGGTCAGGTTTAGTCCCTCCCCTTCTGAGGTAACAGAGTCTAACAAAACAAACGCCTGATTCCTCCATCTGATCCGCCATCCATCACTTGGGGCCCAGTGCTCCATATACCACTTTCTCACAGCTTCCTTAGCCCATATCTCCTTTTCAGAGGCTTCATGCCACCTTACCAGTGGCTGATGGAGGAACCCAGGCCATCCAAGTTCCAGTCTGAGGACCCTAGGACAGATAGTCAAACTTCACCCCCCCCCCAGACTCCTTGCTGCCACCTCCCTCAACTTTATCCTCATTCTGCAAGAGCCTTCCTAGTCCCTGCAGCTCTCTTCATTCCCACTCCCAGAAAAGCAACTCCAGAATTCCTCCCTGCAGCCTTTTCTGCTCCCAACTTCTTTTGTTTCCTACACCACCCAGCCCCTCCTCAGTTGGCTTTCCATCATTAATTAGGCCCGGCCCAACCTTCAGGTGCAACCAATGGGTTAACTGGCTTCAAGCCTACATTAACCCTTTCAGCATCTATGTGGGATGGGCATCCCGCCCCAGGGAATCAAGATGTTCCTCTTTCGACACAAGCAGAAAGACTGAGATCATGACTCTTCCTGCAGTGATGGGAGAAGTAGTAGGGAGTCTCCTTCTCTTGTTCCACACTCATGCAGCAATGCTTCTGGTGAAGTATCTCTTAAAATAAAGTGTAGTGAATGCTGGGGGTTTCTCTGAGAAGGCAACGTGGTGCATCTTCTCTTTCGCTACAAGGGGCTGACTCCATTGACTGCGGTGGGTTTTGAATCAGACTAACTGCACAGAGAGAGCGACCGACCTCAGCATGGTTAAGTTGCTCAAAGGCAGAATTTTACCCAAAGCACCTAAATCCTGTAATTCTTTACTTGATTTTTTTAGCACATGCCTTAGGCTATCATTTATTTTTGTTTCCCTCGACAGAACAGCCTCAATCATTTTCAGCAGGAGAGCAGAGGAAATTTATCTTTCAATGTAGCAGTTTGGAATTAATTAACACACCGCGTGGAGTAAGTGACAACAAACAGATAATGTGGAATCAATGGGAAAACCTGAAATTCCAACTCACAGCTTTAGGAGTTAAGTAACTTGCTTTAATATGATTGACAGCATATAATTGAATCACTATTGCAGCTGAACTTATAAAATAAATAAAGTTTAGGTTATTCTTATTTGTAGCTGGCTAAATATAACACACAAGAAGACATTTGAATGGACATGTGAATTGCCTCGGGGAAATAAAATCTGATGGCAGTTTGATAATGTATTCCACCTGCTTGAAATTCAACTTGCATTTCTGCCATCCGATGGTATAATATCCATTGTGAAAAAATATCCTGAATGACTGAAGAGAAGCCCAGCCCACCTTAGATACTGTTGCTATGTCTACTGGGCTTGTGCATTGTTTTGACAATGGTAGGGACTGGCAGAAAGTAAAAACTCCCTCATTTAACATTAATTACTTAGCTGCTTTCTGAGACATCTGAATGAAGGTATGCCATTTGCCAAAAGATTGGCAGATTTTTGACTGGAAAATACTAGTTTAGCTTTATTAACTACTCACTCCACCTTGTTTGTTGCAAGTGACACAAAAGCAGTGCTTTTAAATGTAATGGCAAACTTCTGGATGCTGCCTCTTCAGCCCTTTTCCTGATTGGCTCAGTGGCAAATATATATCAATGTGGCATACAGGAAATGATGACAAAGCTACACAGAGTGATGGGTATAGCTATTAGACTTTTAGAATATCAGGGTTGGAAGAGACCTCAGGAGGTCATCTAGTCCAATCCCCTGCTCAAAGCAGGACCAACACCAACTAAATTATCCCAGCCAAGACTTTGTCAAGCCCGACCTTAAAAATCTCTCAGGAAGAAGATTCCACCACATCCCTATGTAACCCATTCCAGTGCTTCACCACCCTCCTAGTGAAAAAGATTTTCCTAATATCCAACCTAACCCCCCCACTGCAACTTGAGACCATTACTCCTTGTTCTGTCATCTGGTACCACTGAGAATAGTCTAGAACCATCCTCTTTGGAACCCCCTTTCAGGCAGTTGAAAGCAGCTATCAAATCCCCCCTCATTCTTCTCTTCTGCAGACTAAATTGTCCCACTTCCCTCAGCCTCTCCTCATAAGTTATGTGCTCCAGTCCCCTAACCATTTTTGTTGCTCTCTGCTGGACTCTTTTGAATTTTTCCACATCCTTCTTGTAGTGTGGGGCCCAAAACTGGACACAATACTCCAGATGTAGCCTCACCAATGCAGAATAGAGGGGAATGATCACGTCCCTCGATCCCCTGGCAATGCTCCTACTTTTACAACCCAAAGTGCCTTCTTGGCAACAAGGGCACGCTGTTGACTCATATCCAGCTTCTCATCCACTGCAATCCCTAGGTCTTTTTCTGCAGAACTGCTGCCTAGCCACTCGGTCCCTAGTGTTACAACTCAAAGGTTGTTTTTGTGGAATGGAATTATCTTAAAAAAGGCCAGAACGAAGTGTTGTTAACTCTTGTGATATTTGGTGTTATTTTAAAACTCTAGCTCCTGGAGTCACGTGATGGGTGAGACTCTCAGGTTTCATTAAAAAAAATAAGTTTCAGGCCCTCCTGGTTGCAGAGAAAAGCTTGAAACGTGAACTGAAGGAAGCTGCCATAGAAGCCTCTACTAGTGGAGTCCAGCCTGGCTGAAGGTTCAGTTAGATTGTGGAAGGAGGTGAATGGTAGGAAGTGGCCCAGGGAGGCAGTCTTAAGGCAATCCAGGGTGCTTGATGTTATTGCCTCTCCTATGGCCGTCAGTTGGAGCTGGTGGAGTGGACGGGCCTGGTCTCCCCTACCAAACACCCTTGCTGTAGAAGGGTATAAACCTCACTTCCACCCCCTCCCAGAAGTAAAGAGAGGGTAGTGATGCTAAATGCCCCATGGCAAAGACGAGGCACTTAGTGGAGCTGGGAGACAGACTGAGGGTCCTTCCCTGATGGAGGAGGCTGTGAAGGCCACTGCTAGGTGGAAAGGGGCAAACACAACTGATGACTCAGCTGGAGGGCGAAGTCACTGCCTATGGAAAGACAGACCACCACATCATTGGTGTGACTGCTGGGGAGGGACACCAGAGATAGGGGAGAGCTTGGACGCATTGATCTAATCACCAGGTGGCACCAGTGGGAAACCCAGCCCATCACAAGCCCTTTTTAAAAAAACCTCATGAGCCAATCTCGTGATGTTTTGTGGCCTGACTCATGATTTTTGAATGCTGAGGGGTGGCAATACCGAGAACCAGAGCTCTAAAACGGTTTGTACTTACTATTTTAGCATCTCTTCAAAGAAAGATGCACAAATGACAGATGCCACAAGGACAACTGGTACCAGTAATGATAAATAAATAATCATAATAAATACCCACAATGCTGGTAGGTACCTATCAAATGTTTAAAAAGAGGTGGAGGAGGTAGAACCGACTCTGGCGTGAAGAATTTACACTCCAAGAGAAAAAGCAAACAGACTAATACATAGAAGGGAGCACAACTTGTAACTAAAGTGGGCAAGGAGCCATTTGGCCGCAGATAGGCTAGAACCACAGCTGATCTAAATCAGCATGAAGTTAATGTGCCTATGCCAACTTACACCTGCTGAGGATCTGGCCCATAATGTTTAGCCAGCGCAAGGATTTTTTAAAAAATTCAATATAAAGATAAACCCTAGGGGTCCACACAGTCTAGCCATAAAATGAACCAGACTGATACCCTTACTCAGGCATTCTGAATAGTACCTCACATCTGGAGTAATATTACTGAAGCCAGTTCAACAGTTTATTTTGTTTGTCATGGTGAAAGTGGCTCTTCAGGAGACACATGACTGCAGTGGTATATTGGTTAAAAAAAAAAGAAAGAAAGAAGTGGGTATAATCTAAACTAAACTCCATATCCCTCCAAAGGGAAGTAAGTAAGCGCCATTTTGCCCTTGACTACTTTTATTGCATGAATGTAACATGAGCCTTGTGAACCAGCTCAGAAGACATTCCACACATAGGGAGAGTTCCTATAACATGCAGTGACTCAAATAGCCATTCACTGGGATATATGAATTATTATACAGCCAGCGCTTGCTTATAGGTCTTTCCCTCAACAAGGAATGACCCACATTTTGCTCCATCCTCCTCCAATCAGACATACTTTACCAGCTCCAACATGCAGCAGTAACCTTGCATTAGGAAGCATGTCAAGAGAAAGATCTTCCAATAGGATTTACTCTTTCAACAAAGAGGCCTAGCTCAAGAGACCCAAACAACAGAGCCTAAACAGAAAAGGATTCCCTGTATGAATCCTTTTGTTCTTGAGGATTTAGTTTGAAACAATGGTTACCATGTCAAAGTGAAAGTAGGCATGTTGGCTAAAATGCTTTGGTTTCCCTCCCACCCGTCCATGACCATTCAAATAGACAGGCTACAAAATGTAGTCTTATGGACTCTTGGAAACAACGGAAGAGCACCTGTATGCCAAGAATATTTCAAATAATGAGTAGGATAAGTCCTGCAGAAGAGAAAATACTTATCAACAGAATATTTAGCTCCCTTCCTTTTTAGAAAGAAGGTGCAACATGGAGAATGCACCGAACTATTCCTGACCTTCAGTACAAGTGTCTCAAGGAAATGTATTTGTCAGAATGAGAGAAGTAGAAAAAATTAATTGCCAGTCTGAAAGCAGAATGTTCACAACTCAGGAAAGCACAGAGAACAAAGTTTGTCTTAGGAAGTGACAGGGTGGTTGTGGAATGATTGATCAGGAGTGTGTCATAATGTCTCAGAGCCTCAGCAACGGGACATGGAGACAAGATACTGAGTTTATTTTTAACATTCTCGTTTTTTTCCCCTTCTAGGACACAGAGAAGGGGATGGGGGGGGTAGGGAAAGGACACCTTCATCTGAATCCCATAGATATCTGCTTGTCCCTCATCCCATCATTTCTCCTTCCTTAGGGCTCAATATATATATAAAACTTATATTCTAATGTATGCTTTTTTAAAAATAGGTGAGCATACCAAGAGTGTTATGTAGAAAAGTTGCCATGGTGAGATTGTTCAACTGAGGAATAATTACTAGAGGAAAATCACATACAGTATAGGGATTGATCCTTCAATCTTTACCCAGGTAAAACTCCCACTGAAGTCAACCTGACATCACAGTTTGCTTTTTTTCTCCTTTTGGACTTGAACAAACTTATACCACACTCCCATGTAAAGAAACATTAATTTCTTTGTGTGTAGTGCAGCATAGACAGTGGACTATTTCAGCAAAATCTTTTTTCAAATCAGACTCTGTCCTTTGCATCCCACCTCATAGCAGAAGTGGACCAAAGGAGCTAATCAATGATTGAAGTAAAAAAAATATTTTTTTAAGTGCACACCGCATTCTTTCTACTAATGTCAGAAATGCAGCCAAACGGGCCCTTAAAACATAACTGAGGTCCCTGTTTTTTCTTGAATCAAAAATAATAATTACAAACACAAAAAAGACACTTTTAGACATGTTCCAGCTGGCTATTGACACTGACTGACAGAAAAGGACCAATACTTCATCGCACTGAACAGAACAACTCAGAAGTTAGAGTTCTGTCTCTTCAAATAGTGGTGGTTACATAAATAAGCCTTCTGGTGCTTTCAATGGCAGCTTGCAGAGAAAAAGTTTGCAAATAGATTAGTTCTTCTTAGTAGCTGCTGTATCCTTCAGAGTTCCTCAGCCTCATAGCAAAGCTATGAGTATATTCCTCGATTCCTCCCAGCTCTGAAAGTAAGACTTGCTGAGCTCTCTGCTTTTGTACTTGTGTAAATTCTTCTATGCCTCAGTTTACGGTAATTTGCTACAATATCACGTCTGTAAAGAGTGCATCCTATTCGGTCCTTTAAAGAGTCCTCTGTACAGAAAATAACACATTTTCCTAGGGGTTAGCTCCTTTCATAGTCTGAATACCATGAAAGCAGCTACAGCAGATTTGGCCAAAGTGCAGTTCATGGGCCGTATCAGCCCACTGGGTTCTAAAATGCATCCTGCAGCCTTCTTAATCTCATTTTAAACACTGAGCTGTAACTCAGAGAGGCTACAGGTCTGAGCATGCGGTATTCCACACTGATCCAAGTGGCCTCTGCTTGGCAGAGCATGGGACTAGGTAAGCCACATCTCTCTATTAAAGGTGAATATGGGATTTTGCACCATTTTAATACAAACATTATGGAAGTAGCATAAACAAGCCCAAAAAGGCATTCTTATTCTGAAATAAGTGTCCACCTGGGGCATTATTCTGGTTCCACTATATCAGTTCATATATGTGTTCATTATATCAGTATATTTCCACTAGTAAATTTCCTCATGCAGACAAGTCCTTTAGTCTTGACCCTGACTGGTGGCAAATACCCCAAACTCTCAAAATACATGTTACAAAAGCAGAGATTACCAAATATAAAACTCCTCTAGATAATAAAGACCATACTCAGAGAGCAGAACATCTTAGAGACATTGAAGTGTTTCTTCTTTTCTTTTCTCTGTGAAACAGAATATGCAATTCTAGGATTGCAGTATAGTTTCTATCTATGTCAGTATCACAATTGACTGAGCCCAGTGCTGTTTCCTGATGCGCAACTCACAGGTGCAATGAAATCACTTCAAGCTGATGTCAGGCTTAAATCAATCAATCTGTGGTCCTGATTTTGAAACCTGATCAGAAGAGGTGGATGTCTGCATCCATGCAGAATCCCATAGGGTCAATAGGACTCAAAGGCACCTTTGTCTCCCAGTACAGATCAAATTGTCAGATGAGGGCTTAAAATTTAGTTTCACTAAAGGTTAAAACATTTTTTAAACACAAAAATATTTAAGCTCTGAGCCGGGAGTGAGTTCCATTCAAGCAGTCCCCCTCCCCCCCCGCACCCCTCCCCCCAGAGCTCCTTCAACATCATTAGCGCTCTGTCTGCATGAAGCTCATGGCAGGATCGTGGGCTTAATGTGTTGTAGATGGTAGTTGCTTTCCCACAGTTTGATACAGGTTAACATTACTGGTTCCATGAGGATTAGAGCTACCTAAGACTGGGAAAAGAAGTAAACTATCTTTAAAAACTGCCCAGAAAGAACCAAAAAGCCTCTTTACTGAAAGTTATAAATTAAACGCCAGTTACTTGCTAGTACAGCAGCTAAGAGCCAGCCCAATTTCAAAATTTAATTAATTAAGCTGAAGGCAATGTTCATTTATTTAAAAAGCCTCAGTACATCTAGATTAGTAGACCAGCTCAGTGAAGCAGCAGCAAATGTAACCAGAATTTCAGCATTGAAGGACCCCAGGCACATGGACCTGACTATGCTGGTTGGGGTAGAACTTACGCCATTTCTGCCAAAGAGGAAATCCCATGTAGCATTTTCTAGATTCCTCTCACACAGAATTAGAGACAAACTTGTTATCCTATGTCCAACGGAATGATGCGGCAAATATCAGTTATTGGTTTGAATCAGACAAAGCAAAAAATCAAAACCCCACAAATATGTATTTAATTACAAATGAAGGCATCTCATTCCATGGGCAGCCATAAAAATCTGGTTAATCACAGTGATTTATAAATAGGTAGCACCGGTGTTGACATATGTATGCTCGGTGTGACAGATACGGCTAGTTCTTACAATAGCCTTGAAGACCTTCGTGTGTTAAGTTTATGTATTATTGTGGGCCAAGATTGTATGTAACCTCTCTAGGGAGGAGAGGTGACAGATGTGCGACCTGGGAGTTCTAGAGACTATTGTGAAATTGTGCCAGACAAGGATGGGCTTTTGGGACAGTAAGCGTTAAGTAGATTTCCTGGGAATTCCCTAGGGAAACATCAATGCAAATTCCCCAACTCTGGTTTTGCAAAAATGCAGCCTTTTGAAGCTATGCCCTGAGGAGAGGGTCATTCTCTGCTGATTACCTGTTACAGAGGCCAAATAGATGAAGTTCTGAGCTGTGTAAAGAAACAGCTGATCTGCCCAGTCTAGTTCAGGTTCTGGCTGTAGAACCGATGAACTTGTAACCATGAGGAAATCCCATTTATAGATTTTGAAGGTCCAAACCTACCAAAGCTCTTGGTTGGAGTTGGGGTGACCTCTGGTAATCTTTTTAGCGTGCATGTAGGTCCTTCTATTAATTTAATATGTCTTCTCTGTGGTTCCTCTACCTTAAGAATAAATGTGCTTGCTTAGATGGAACTGTGTAGTAACTTATAACTCCAGGAAATACACTGGTCATAGCCCTTGGAGAGAAAGAAAAGCATAGGCACCTGCCTTTTTAGGTAGTCTGGATTGCTGGGCTTATAAACAGTGTAAGGCAGATCTCTAGCTGTGCCTTAAAATCCCCAATCAGGAATGAGTGAGACATGTATCTCCTCCCAGGTGATGCCTGGGAGCCAGAAACCTAAAGTGGGTGCCCTTTGTGGACCACAAAGGGGAAACACAGGCACAGTTGCCCTGAAACTGTGACACTTTGCCATACATGGATAGACAGCAGGACATCATTAAAGTACCAGTGGGATGGCCTTGTTAAAAACATGACGAGCATGATTAAGATAGGCTTCAGGTTTGAAAAGAGTGGAGACTAATACCTAAATAGGGCTTCTAACAAGAAACAAAAATGAAAGAGCGATCTTGGAGGGCATAATGGGCTATGTTCAGATGAACAGCAAATGCGTATAAAAAACAAGGTGTAGACAAAGTTATTATTTACTATTAATTTTATAAAGCTTTGCAATTATATTGGCTTTGCAAATATATTGGAGAAAACAAGCCAGCCTAGAAGTGTTCACAGTTTAATTTAGGCAAGATAAATATAGGCAAGACCAACTCTGTTACGGCAGAGTGTTGAGCAGAGCTGGTTGAATATTTGCCAGTGGATGAATTCCATTACCTTGTTTAAAAAAACTCCAGAAATTTTGGCCACTTGGAGAATCAAGATGGCATAAATGGCATGTGGAGGTTAAAGGGAAAGAATGAGAAGCAACCAGAGGAGATGGCTGACTTGGAAGGAGAGAGCCTAGTTCCAGCAAAAGCAAGCTTGTGGAAGCAGGAGCAGAAAAGTGGACTTATATGAGTTTCTTAGGGTTTAACTGTCTATCTACATCAGTTTAGTTAAAGTGGTGAAAAACTTCAGTTTAGCTTAAATCAATAAAGAACAGGTTTAAGCTAAACTGAAATAAGCCACTTAGACCAAATTCAGCAGGCAGTAGCTGCCCTATGTTTTGCAGAGGAGTTGGTGGTAAAGACTGTCACTGGCATAATCGAGACTACCAAAATGTGACATTACTGCCCTAGGGAGACGGCACTTAGGAGAGAGAGTTTTCTATTTACAGTCATAGTTCTTCAATTAATAAGCACAGGTTTCAGAGTAGCAGCCGTGTTAGTGTGTATCCGCAAAAAGAACAGGAGTACTTGTGGCACCTTAGAGACTAACAAATTTATTAGAGCATAAGCTTTCGTGAGCTACAGCTCACTTCATCGGATGCATAGAATGGAACATATAGTAAGAAGACATATATATACACACATACAGATAAGTTGGAAGTTGCCATACAAACTGTGAGAGGTTAATTAGTTAAGATGAGCTATTATCAGGAGGAGAAAAAAAACTTTTGTAGTGATAATCAAGATGGCATAAGTGAATTTACTGTGGTGGAAACAAGATTTTCAGGTAGTACATTTGGTGAATTGATAAGTTATACACAATTAAATATGCCCTGATTTGCATTCTACCATGATTTTCTGTGGGCAAGTCTATAAAACCGATAGCCAGAAACGCACTTGAAACAAAGCCGACAAATTTTCGGAAGCCCAAACAGCAGCACGTTGCTCAAAGCTGATCTCTATTTAAGAGAGGCAGAGAAAAAAAGCAAATAAATAAATAAATAAAACTAGTTCATCAGTGATCTTTATTTCTCACTTAGAAGTAGTATCTCAGTTTCTACTGCCTTACAATGGCCTCTTTGCTCCAGCATTCCTATAGGGAAGGCTACACTTTAGTCATGGGTATTTTTTAGTGAAAGCGCTTAACCACCCTGACAGTTAGGAAGTTTTTCATAACGTCCAACCTAAATTGCCCTTGTTGCAGTTTAAGTCCATTGTGCCTTCTCCTATCCTCAGAAGTTAACGAGAACAATTTACCTCCCTCCTGCTTGCAACAAGCTTTTATGTACTTGGAAACTGTTATCATGTCCCCTCTCAGTCTTCTCTTCTCTTCTCCAGACTAACCAAACCCATTTTTTTAAAAATCTTCCCTCATAGGTCATGTTTTCTAGACCTCTGATCATTTTTGGAGAATGTCCAGAGAAGACCCGCAATTTTTCCACATCTTTCCTGAAATGTGGTGCCAAGAACTGGACACAATACTCCAGCTGAGGCCTGATCAGCATGGAGTAAAGCAGAATTACTTCTCGTGTTTTACTTACAACACTCCTGCTAATACATCCCGGAATGATGTTTGCTTTTTTTTTTTTTTTTTTTTTGCAATAGCGTCACACTCTTGACTCATATTTAGCTTGTGACCCACTATGACTCCCAGATCCCTTTCTGCAGTACTCCTTGCTAGGCAGGCATTTCCCATTTTGTGTGTGTGCAACTGATTGTTCCTTCCTAAGTAGAGTACTTTGCATTTGTCGTTATTGAATTTCATCCTATTTATTTCAGACCATTTCTCCAGTTTGTCCAGAACATTCTGAATTTTAATTCTATCCTTCAAAGGATTTGGTTCAGTCTGCAAACTTTATAAGTGTACTCTCTATGCCATTATCTAAATCATTGATGTAGATATTGAACAGATTGAACAGACCCAGAACTGATCCCTGCAGGACCCCCAAACTGCCCTTCCAGTTTGACTGAACCACTGACAACTACTCACTGGGAACAGTTTTCCAACCAGTTAGGCACCCACCTTGTAGTAGCTGCATCTAGCTTGTATTTCCCTAGTTTGTTCATGAGAAGATCATGTGAGATGGTATCAAAAGCCTTACTAAAGTCAAGCTATACATGCGTTACTTTCCCCCCACCCCCATCCACAAGGCTTGTTACCCTGTCAAAGAAAGCTATTAGGTGGGTTTGACATGATTTGTTTGACAAATCCATGCTGACTGTTACTTATTACCTTATTATCTCCTAGATGTTTGCAAACTGATTGCTTGATTATTTGCTCCATTATCTTTCCAGGTACTGAAGTTAAGCTGACTGCTCTGTAATTCCCCGGGTTGTCCTTATTCCCCTTTATATAGATGGGCACTAGATTTGCCCTTTTCCAGTCCTCTGGAATCTCTCCTGTCACCCTTGACTTTTCGAAGATAATCGCTAATGGCTCAGATATCTCCTCAGTCAGCTCCTTGAGTATTCTAGGATGAATTTAATCAGGCCCTGGCGACTTGAAGACATCAAACTTGTCTAAATAATTTTTAATTTGTTCTTTCCCTAATTTAGCCTCTGATCCTACCTCATTTTCACTGGCATTCACTATGTTAGACAGCCAATTTCTACTAAACTTTTTGGTGAAAAACAAAAAAAAGACATTTAGCACTTCTGCTATTTCCATATTTTCTGTTATTGTTTCCTCCCTCCGCCCCTACATTGGGTAACTGGCCTACCCTGTCCTTAGTCTTCCCTTGTGCTTCTAGTGTATTTGTAGAATGTTTTCTTGTTACCCTTTGTGTGTCCAGCTAGTCATGCCCCCCTGTAGTGGCTGATGCACTTAGGAGGATAAGATTTCACTACTTTTACTAGCTAGTGGAATAGCTAGTAAACTGAATATAGCTCTGTTAACTAAATGTCCAAGGCATAGGTATTTAGCACCCAAGGTCCTAGTTTCAAAACTCACCAGTGCCCCAGGCAGGCGATCAATATGGGCAGTTAAAGGAATATGCAGTTGCTCCTAAAGCACAATGATTATTTGACTTTGAAATTCCAAAACGTAATATATGTAGCCATAGGAATTAAATATTTTACCTCTTATGTATAAAGTATGTGCTCCAAGAAGGATCCTCAAAAAAGTGGGTAATGAAAATGTATGCTTTCCCATTTAGAAGTCAACATTTCCCAATAACACAAGAGATTCCTGCTTTGCTAAGCATAAGGGACAAAAGTGGTGAATATTCACAAATGCTGACTTTGAGTGGCAGCCACTGTTCTCCCAACCAATACAATTAGGGGGAAAAACCCGCACCAAACAATCAGTTTGTCAATCTTTGCAGTCTCTTCCTTATTATGTAATACAATCAATTACTAAGAACTGGCACAAGCAAGTAATTTAGTGCTTAATAAATACTTAAGAGAATTACAATCTTAATGAGTACAACTGAACTATCCAACAGCCCCTAAAAATCAATGAAAGCATATGAACAAATTGAAAAAACACTGAATTGTGTGCTTCAAAAACTTTTTTTTTTAATTTGAGTTTAAAAGCTTGTTTTGTTAATTAGTGAGATGGCAATGCTTTAAAAAAATAAATAAATCTGATCCTGGCCTGGGATTTCTGCCAAGTGTGAAATTTATCTTTTTTTAATTTAATGGCTGATCCGAAAAGTCTTAAGGAGAGGACGTTTATCACATACCAACAATGAGCAACCAACCCTGGCAAATTCCAGTTTGGATACCATTTGGCAACATGTACAGAATTGGGAACAGTTACGACCGTCAGGGAAATGTAGCATTCTGTCGTCATGTATCCATCTTCGTATTTCTCAGATTGTATTAGGGTCTCCCATAGCAACTGCAGCACATACAGTACTAAACTAACATTTTATTTTATTTTGCAAAGCCCTTCTCAAATATTTAAACACTAACACTGCAAATATATATTTCATCAAGACAATTACAATCATCCTTTCTATAAAAAAAACCAAAGCCTACCCAATATCTAAATAATTGATGCAAGGAGTCGTGAGGTTACAGACTTAATTTTGAGTAGTCTATCACAACACAGTATTGTAGCCCACAGGCATAGTGATTAGAATGATATACAAGTCAATTTAATGCATGGTTGCTAAATGTAAAAGTAATGCTGGAGAATACTTACAGGTGTTCCCAGGCTAGCTAATGAAAATGTTTTATCTTATTTTTTCAGTTTGAAAAATCGTAACTAAGAGTTTACATATATTCTATTTCAACCTTCCAATAACATTTTCTTCTGTGTTTTATCAAAGTTTTATTGAATCATATTGCATGGTACAGTCTTTTAAAGATAATTCCATGTTTTTTGCAACACAGATTAAGATCCCATTTCTGCTATTGGGTCCATGAAGGGAGACCCGGGAGCTTGAAATCAATGGGACTCTGCAGGAGAAACTCATCCCTTGAATTTGACATGATTGAACTAATGGGGAACACAAGCCTGCTTTGTATAATTCCAGTTAGTTTTTTTTTAAAAGAAAGGCTCCCAGTTATCACGCCAAGCTTAAAACCAGAGCAAGATTTCACGAAATAATTTCTGGGGTTCTTCTGTCTGCCAGTATAACTGACTTCTGCCCGCAGTGATCATGCCTTTGAAGTTTGGGGAGGGTCAGTGTCCTCATTCTTGGATAACTCTTGATGTTAAGGGAAAAAAACCAGTGGCAAACTTTCAACCCTAGAGATTGAATTCCATCATTTTGCATATTCAAAACCATTGTGAGCAAAAAGGATAGATTAACTTTTTGAAAATGGGAAGAAAGCTGAGATTCTCCTTTAAATGTATACATTTGCAGAATCAGGGAAGGCTGTTTTCAAAGACCCAAAAAGTTGGCTCCAATTAAACCAAATATCTTATATGACCAGATTTTTGCAATTCTTTAATTTTTTAAGCTCATTGTTGGTATGTTTAAAAACTCATACCTAGTGTTAGTGTGGGGGCATGGATCAGTGTTCATGTCACACTCCCAGTCAGTACCCGGCCCAAGCTGGGGAAGCTAATAATCCAACCAGTGGACCAAATTTGGTGATGAATTCTGGTCACGTGCCACCTCAGGCACGTTGGACTTACGCTAAGAAGAAGAAGACTGCAAGAGTAAATAGAAAATGATCATGCCTAAACCTGTCTATATCTATGCTATGTTTAGTGAGCAAAGAATTAGTGAAGTGAAAGAATGATACATTGTGCAGTAATGGAAAATCTTAATGACTGTTGCAACTAACGAGGTCTACTCAGCTTTCAATAAGGAAATGAAGAAATTTAATGAAGTCTTCCTTTGTGGCCGAGAGGAAATGAGATTCAATGGCTCTATTGAGTAGAAATAATCAACAGTCTGTGGATCTGCCACCAACCTCCAAGCCCAGGTGTACTGGATTCTATGACATAGGAGCTGTACTCTATTCCTTGGTTGTACGATCTCGATAATGCACGTCAGGGATTCTAATTTTACACTTATATAGATGGCAAAGCACAAAAGGCTGAAGAATAAATGTTTGACATTAAGGTATCCAACCAGAATTGCATTGGTGGTATGGAGAACAGCAACATTTTGGAAAGTTACAACAGCACAGTTCCACTAATATTAGGGAATAATGATACAGCAATAAAATGACTAGGTTATGAGAGTGAACATTTATTTAAATGGTAAGGTAATAGCTTGCTGAAAATTTTTGAATAAAGAAAAAAATGAGGCTGTAGAAATTGGTATATTATTTTTTCTGTTAAAAAAGGTGCTCTGCCAACCCAGTTGCTGCTGATCATGGACACTGGTTAGCCTAAAATATTGCTTTTAAATCTGCTAACCACGACTCAATTTTTTTATATGAAAGTCAATTCAAAAGCAGAATCTGATTTCTAATAAAATAATAATTAACCTCAAGGTACTTGAGAAACATTACAGGATGATTACAAAGTATGGATGGAAGGAACACTGCAACCCACCACTTGTGAATGCAGTCGGCTTTGGGTTGGAAGGGGACACCCTTTAAGCAGTATACAACAGTGGTAAATAACAAAGGAAAGCGTACCATATCCAGTTCAAACTAAAGGAATTTGGGTAGGTATAACGTAATTACTCAGTGAAATTTAGTGGGGATACAGAAATGATCTCCTTCCCCGTGAAAAATGCCACGGGGACTTTAATGGCTATCAGCAGTCAAGGCACAGGTGTTATGTCTCATGTCAAGGATGGCACCTCCAGCACCTCCACGCCTACGAACAAACACTGTGCTCAAGTGTTGGCTGAGTGTCAAATCATAGAGAAGAGTAACATTTACTGACTCACCTTGTATTGGGATCAGCACCCACCTCTCACAAGCACCCCCCTGGGTTGAGTGTGTATGCCTTCAGTCTTTCAGTTTCTCGTGCTGTAACGGGGTGATACCCACCTCTCATGAGCACCCCCCTTGTTTGAGTGCATGCCTGCAGTCTCTCAGTTAGTGGTGCTGTAACGGGGTGGCACCTGCCTCTCATGAGCATCCCTTGGTCAATGGTTTCTTCGGCGAGTCTTCAGTGACTCAGCCCTCCAGCCGAGTCTCACACACTGTCTGTAGTTGGAACAGAACAAACCCCTTCTGGGATAGAGAGTCTTTACCTTTACCCGTCCCTGGTATGGGGCCATACCCTCCCAGGGCTTCCTCCCTGGAGACATTATCTTCCTGCAGCCCTCCCTGGTCTCAGTCCTTATGCAATTCAGCAGCCAACCTGCCCACACTGAGCTGTCTGTATCCTGCTACTCTTTCAGCCAGACAGGAACATAGTTACATAGTTGTCTCCCCCCCCCCCCACTCTAACTAACTGATTCTGTCTCTGCTGCTCCCTTTTATATGATGCTCCTGGCCCCCAACTGGCCATTCCTACAGTGCCTCTGATTGGCTGCTTCTCCTGCAGCCCCTCTAGGCTGCTTGGAGGACTTCTGCTTCTTTCTGGCACAGGGCATGGCAGGATCCTGAGGCCTCCAGCAGGGGGCGCTGGGTCTAGTCCACCCTGGCACACACCTATATAAATTTATACAGCATCTAGGCTTTCCTTGGAGGTCTCCCATACAAATATTGCAAAAGCACATACATGAGTTAGGTGCCTAGGTCCCATTTTCAAAAGTGATTTAGGCATTTGGGAGGTTAAGTCTCATTGGGCCAGAATTTGGAAGGTATTTAGGCTCCCATTGGGATTAGGCTTTTGAAAATCCTGCTAAGTGGTAGCTACATCTTTAGGTACATAAATATCTTTACGAATCTGGCTCATTGACTTTCAAGGAGACTTAGCCGCCTAGGTGTCTAAGGGCCAGATTTGTAAAGGTGCTTAGGCACCTAAACATGCAGGTAGGGTTTTGCCAACATGCTTTTGGAATGCTCATTGGGGTTAGGTGTCTAGGCAGCTAGGTGCTATTGAAAAACCCCCTAGGTGCCTGTATGAGCCCTTAAATATCCTTGACAATCTGACCCTCTGTGTTTAATACTTTTGCAATTTGGCTAACTTTTTTTTTTAATTGCACGTATATGTTGAAGATTGCTCCTGAGAAGACAGATACCCCAAAATGCCAAATGATAAACCTGAACTTGTCATATTTTCTGTTTTTCCACCATCTGCTTGGCACTAGCAGGGAGTCCAGGGTGTTCACTTTGAGGGTCACTCAGTAAGGAGATACAGATGTGAATTATCGCTGTAAAACCTTCTGAGTAAAAAGAAAAGGAGGACTTGTGGCACCTTAGAGACTAACAAATTTATTTGAGCATAAGCTTTCGTGAGCCACAGCTCACTTCACAGGATGCATGAAGTGGAAAATACAGTGGGGAGATTTTATATACACAGAGAACATGAAACAATGGGTGTTACCATACAGACTGTAACGAGAGTGATCAGGTAAGGTGAGCTATTATCAGCAGGAGAGCAGGGGTGGGGGGGAGGGAAGCCTTTTGTAGTGATAATCAAGGTGGGCCATTTCCAGCATTTCTGAGTAAGAAGTCAGTAGCTAAAAGCACAACTCTGACTATAGGGACTGCAATGAATAAGATATATGAAAACATTGGTTTGGTAATGAAAGAGTCTGAGAGGAAAAAAAATGAAAATGCAACACTAGTCTAACTGAGAACACTGGGGACCATGGGCTTTGAGAAATCTAGTGGAAGATCAGAAACATACATTCAGACTAAGAAATATCAGGTTGGTGTGGATCTTTCAAAGCCCAAAAAGCAAAGACATTTCTTTTGCAGTGGATTATGAAGCTTGAACTGACAACTTGTGCCATATATTGCATATCCCAAGGAAGATCAATGGGGCTATTATAGAATATATAGTCCTTGGAATGAGAAGGGAAATCTTGAAATCAGTATGTTTCTCTTGTTTTCCAGGTTCAAAAATGTACTTACTTCAAATTGTTTTTGTCTGTCCCAAGCAAGGAGAGGAAAAGCTATTAAAGTTGCATTAAATTTTAGATTTTCATTATGGAAAAAAAAGCCAAGACATTCAGATTGATGGATCCAATTACAACCTTTATCCCAGTTCCTTGTGTGGAGACATTACAGCAAAGTGTTTCATCTCATGATCTCTAAATATAAGCAGCCACCAATACAAAATATTACTTCCAAATACCTGTAGCTACGGAAAAGATATGTGGCTCATTTGGATTATATTACAGACAGTTACGTGCTGGCTAATACATCACAGATCACATGGCCCTTTGTTTTTTTTTTTGTTTTTTTGGTTGTTGTTTTTTGTCATTGCTTTGTTTTGGTTTTAAGTTATTTGAGAATAGAAAAGTACCTTAACAGGTAGAAAAAACACTTTTCCCATGTCTCCGTAACTCCAACAAAGGCTGATGAAACCCAGAAGGAATATAAATTCAAGAAGTAATTTTTTCAATATAAAATCTACTGAAATCAGGGGTTTAAACTGGAAATGCCCCTCAATTATACTCAGGAAACTGGTTATTCTATTTGTATTGTGGTAGTAGCCAGAGTTCCACAGTGCTGGGGACTGTACAAACATAACAGAAAGACAGTCCCTGTCTCACACAGTTTCCCATCCAACTCATTTTCGATGGTAATAGTATATTATATGTACATCATGAGATCTTGAAGACAATCAATTACTGAACTAGGATCCGATGAAGTGAGCTGTAGCTCACGAAAGCTTATGCTCAAATAAATTTGTTAGTCTCTAAGGTGCCACAAGTCCTCCTTTTCTTTTTGCGAATACAGACTAACACGGCTGCTACTCTGAAACCTGAACTCGGACTGAAGACAAGTAAGAGGCATATAATAAATATCATACAGTAGCCAACATTCTGCAGGAAATGATAGAAAGATGGTTATCTTGTTGCAGTGAGGAATAAGTTATATATTTTATGTAAGGAGTCACAGTACCTCCTGGTGCATGCGTAGATTGCAAAAACTCCCAATGGTCATCCTCCATGATACCTTGTCACTGACTTAATAAAAATGTTTAGTGTATGTTGAACCTATGCAAGGCAGCTTTCACCTATTTTGCAGCAATAGACCTCATCACTGTAAACTGCCCTTCTCTTTGCTTCATCCAATCACACTCTCCCACTTTTGTCTTGGAGGCCAAACCTGGTGAGAGTTATCAGTGTCCTATTGTCACATGTACTGTGGAGCCCCATTTTCTAAAAATGGAAAGGTCTGATTAAAGACAAGGATTTTCCATAATGCATTGAAATAGTGAATTATGAGGAACAGCTATATTTCCAGTCTTCACACTGTGGTGACAGTGGAAATCACTGGGGAAATCTAAAAATTCTTTGAAGTAAACATAATTAATGGCAAAACACTTACCTGATGCTGCCTGTGTAAAATACAGAGATCAACACCTGCTGGATTGGGCCCTGAATGAGAAATTGACATGCAGCTGGATATGCAGTCATAATACCATATAAGTATGCCTAGGATATGAATCCAGCACTCAAGAAATGTGTCTGTTTCATTATGACTGCATGCCCTGAAGTATGTTATTGCTCTTGTAAATTGCTTTTTCATTTTCCCCATAAATATAAGCCAAAAAAAGGGATCCTTCCATTATTAAAAGTAGTTCATGTTCAATTAAAAATTGGTCTTCGAAGGAAGTTTTAATCAGGGTTTGGACTTTCTCTTATATCTCAGGCTCTATACGAAGTGGCTGAAGAACTGTGTATTCTGATTCTGTATGAGTCATATCCTCTCAACATACATGTGGTTAGGCATTTTTGTAAAGGGCGGGTGGGGGGGGGGTCTATGCTAATTTCCAAGCAAATGATCCTGCTCTGTTTTTTCCCCACTCTGTTCAGGATTAAGAGTTTAGAGCCATCATGGATCTTGCATCATCAGAACTGCTTCAAAACATACGAGAGGGGCTAGATTATATGCTGCTTGGTGTTGCGGGTAAAAATTATGAAAATTTCTGTATCATACTTTCCTGTGAATCTTCATGCTTATAAAGAGTATTGGCCTGATAACCTTGGGCAATACAGATCCATATTTATCTAGAGTGAAATTCTCCTCTGTCCAAACCAGAACCAGGCCTATGCACCATTTCTGAGGGCTTAAATTGTACAGTCTTTGCACAATTTCAGCCTACGGAGCAGGTAGCACAAATACCGAGAGTCAAATTTCCCTACAGGGCCTCAACTCTGCCCTGGCAGGGCAACCCAACCCAGTCCTTGGCTCTTCTCCCGAGACTGCCATCAAAGGTATAAACTGCTGTAGTAGTTCTGTGATACAGTCACGATGTCTCAAATGCGTCTGAATTCCACTTGCACATCAGCAAAGCTGTGATGTGATGCCGACACAAAACTTGACAGTGATTGGGCTGCTGGTGTGCTGAGACCACTACCTATCATGCTGTGTCCTTGTACTCCTCCACAGGTCTGTATTTGCCTGTTGTCTCTTGTCTATTTAGACTGTAAACTCTTTGCTGGAGAGACAGTCTGTTCTGTGTTTGTACAGCGGGGTCATGGTCCATGACTAGAGCTCCTAGGTGCTAGGACAATACAACTTAATAATAAAATAAATAAATAAATAAATAATAGGCATGATAAACTGTGATTTGCACTCACAAGTACTTATTATGAACACAGCATCAAAGGATGTGCCCACGTATTGGCATTTACACACACACACACAAGTCAGGAATAGGCATTTTGAAAAGCCTGGCTCGAATTTAGACCCTAAGAACTGGATGAAATGCAAATATCCACCCACCGCAGCAGATCAGTCCGAAGGAGTAGTTGGTTTTGCTTTTCTTTAATAGTTCATAACTATAGGATGGAGGGCAATCGTTAGAGGAGCCAACTATTTTCCTTGTGAAATTCAGATTTTCCTTTAAACTGCAAAAAAGAAGTTTCAGGACAATGCTAAAGGCCAGGGCTGTTCATGCAGACAGCCTGTTTGAAGTGCAGAGGAGTCACTGTGAGCAGACTATTTGAATTCAGCACTGTCTGGAGGAAAGCACCTCTCTTCCAGACTACCAGGGCTTTCTTAATCTGAGCTAATTGTGGAATGCGTAAACTGTGCAGTCAGCGGCTGCTTTCTTAAATCCCATTTGTCATTAACAAAATATGCTCAAATGTCCCCAGGCTCTGCTGCAGTGGCTGTGGTCAGGTCATTGACCAGACACACACCCACTTTCTGGGACTGCCCAGAGATCTAACATTTTGGTCACACACACACACACACACACACACACACAAAATACACTTCTTCCAAACAGTAACAATAACCCCTAGGAAAAGTGTCACCAAACCATGGAAAGAGAAACCTGCTGTTACAATGTGGCTTGCTGAGATACAATTTACAGGAGATTACATGGATTAAATTACAGCCCAAATCAAGGAATCCCAAGATTGATGGTTATTTTATTATTATTACACGTCAAGATCCCCAAACAGTGTTGGGTACTTTACAAAACAAGTCCCTGCCCCAGTCTGCACACAATCTAAGCCTAAGGCCCCCATCCTGCAAAGATGCTGAAACTTATACAAGGACCCATGGGACCAGAACCCAGCTCTGTGAAGCCTGGGCTAGCTGACATTCTCACATCACCCCTTGGAAGCCATGCGACGCCACCTCAAAAGAACACTGTGGAGATTAGCCGCCACAGGACATACCACCCAGAGGGTCCAGAGTGACAGCACCCTGCAACCCTCCGATTGGCTCCTGCTCACTACTTACCCCTGGAGGGTGCCCCCAGGAAGTCTTCTGTGCAACCACAAAGACTTCTGACCTGCTGTGACTCCAGACCAAACCTTGCTCTCTGATCTCCAGTCTCTGACCCCAGCCTAACCAACGCTTGCTTATTGATCCTGGCTGTAGTGATTACTCTGATCCCAGATGACTGACTACCGTCTCATGGCTATCCTTGACTTGTGGATACCAGCGTGGCTGTGACTGCTAGGCCAGACTGCCTACACCCCAGTCCCTCTACAATTTAAGCAGGTGAGTAGTCCCAGTGCATCGAATCCTGGCCCCGTCAATGTCTTTGCCACTGACTTCAGCGAGGTTAGCATTTCACCCATTGCATCTAATGGGACGTGCATAAAGTTAAGAATGTGCATAAGTTGTCACAGCACTGGTGCCTACATTTGACAAGACAAGTGAGAGTCATAAATAGACAGTAGAGAGAAAAGGGATGAAAAGGACAAGGGCAACAGTAGCAAGCATGTATTTTTAGTAAGTGAGGCATTGATGCATATCACACTGACTCAAATCGCTTTAAAAGCATTACTTATTTTATAGTTACCCATCCTTCCCCTCCCGTCTCATAAGCTATATGGCAGAAGTGAAGTTTTAGGAGGGATTTGAATGTGTCGAAAGAGGCAGATTGGAGAACAATTAAGGAGGGTGTATAAGGCAGCATGGAAGCAGCCTGGCTGTGGGAGAAAAGATGGACGATAACAGATCCACTATTTTCAGTATAGCATATAATACAAACAACCCCAGACCTCAACTAAACTACACACAGACATTCCCAGGAGAATGAGACATAACCACACCAAACATCCTGAGTGCCTATTCGTGGAAAATGATGACAGACCAGCTCTGTATAAATCCTGGCTCACCGGCTCATCTGCTTGCTACTTTGTTTACCAACTGATTTACTGTAGCAAATATCAGCTTGGCTTCCTGCTATCTTGGTAACAGTGGGCAGTGAATAGTCCTGTGTTGTCTCCTGCTTCTATCTTTATCTGTGTACCTGTTTGCATCAAACACCTACAGGACTACAGGTATATTCTGTGTCCTATGCTGTGTGCCTGTTTTTATCATCTAACCGCATAAGTCCATCTACAGTGTTTGACCCAATTATCTATTCAGTTTTGTACATTTTTGTAACTAATCCTTTGAAATGCTAAATACAAGGTCAAAAGAGGGGGGAAACGATTCTTTTCGGTTGCTGTTCTGAAAGTTGTCAAAATGTCTTTGTGGGATTTCAGGTTTATTGTCACTTCATGATTCCCAGATCAAATATGGGGGTTCTTAAAGGCTGGCCCTACAAACTCAGACTTTGAGCTGAGAACCAAGCTGGCACCTTTACTTCTCTTACATCAACACACAGTATCACATTTGCTGCCCTTGGTCACACCTGTGCTAGCCCATTGCCTTCGGTGGACTTGCACAGTTGAAACTGATTGGAATTTGATAACGAGTTCTATTTTTGATGGACATAAAGGAACAGAATCCAAATGACTCTCCCAGCCATGTTGGCTGTTCAGGGATAACAGGAATAAAAAAAATACACTCTTATTTTGTCAGTATTGTCAGCAGATGGGACTCGGGGAACAGATTTGCTGACTGAGAGAGTGATGTTTTTCCATGGTAATGTTTCAGAGTAGAACTACAGTTAAAATAATAAAAACTTCCAGAACACACTTTTTCCAACTGCATATCAGAAAGGCCATGGTTTTATTAACTGCTACTTTTAGACCACAAAACAGGCTATTGAAGATTTCATATTGTTACTCTACATATTCGTCATCCAGAGGGATCCATGTGAGTAACTGAGCAAGAAAAAATGGGGAGACATTAACTCATATTTTCACTTAGTAGGAAGGAGAATGTAGCTAAGATAGATACTTGATTACAAGTAAATTAGCAAGAAATAAAGACACCAGTTTTCCGTCATGTCTTTTTCCAGCAAAGAAAGTATTTAGAAGAGACAGTGTCTCCAGTAAAAGATTTTAAATACTGATTTCAGAAACCCATACATCTCTGAACAGTGTGTGTGTGGGGGGGGGCGGCTAAGAAACAAGACTTTAAATTGTGGATTAACATAATTTGTATTATCCCTGAGAAACTGAGTGATTAATAGCACAGGTCTGAAGCAGAGTCAAATTCATTCTATTCTAATCAAGTTCCTACATTGTGCCAGTCACCAAGGTATCGGAGCACCTCCCAGTTATGTATTAACGGGATGTCTGCAGTGAAGCTGCAGGTGTAATAGACATACCAGGGTGAGCTCTGATCCAGCTAGCATACTAAAAGTAGACGTGTATCTGTGGCGGCATGAGAGGTAGGATGGCTAAGCTGCCCCAAGTACACGCCTAAGGTCTCAGAGAAGATAGTACTTGGGGTGGCTAATCCCTCCCGCTGCTCACAGAGCTACTACAATACTTCCACTGTTAGTCTTCTAGCTCAGAGTTAATGCAGGCATATGTTCTTGAGCTGGTATTACACATTCCAGCTTGATAGTAGATGTACCTTGATTGACATGACTAGCATCTGTCACATGGTCCTTCTTTCTTTCTTTCCTCAGGGGGAAAATTACTTGTGAATGTTGCGTTCTGTGTTATTAATAGTGAAGGGAAGATTGAAGAAATGTGCCTTGCACTTGGAATGGAAGGTGGCCGGTTTGTGCAAGGGACCAGCACAAGGTCTACACTGGAAGTCCCACTTAAGACCTGTTTTGAGTGGGACTCAAATAGTACTTGGACTTTGTGCCAATCCTCTGGATGGGGTGAATTTCATTTCCATTGCATAACTCATTAAGTGAGTTGTGAGAGAGCAGACATGAATTCCAACAGTTGCAATGCAATCTTCCTAATGCACTTCAGTGTGGACCTTCCATTCTCCTGCCATCCCAGTTCTAGTCCTCTGGATTGCACAGATTGCCAGGCATGCCAACCTATCAGTTACTGTTACAATATGTGTCAACAGACATCAAGAGAAGACCAAAAAAAAATGTATTTTTAACTTGTGACCCAGAGAAATTATTCAAATCCAGGGTGAAAATCTAGTCTTTTGTATTATCACTACAAAAGGTCCCTCCTCCCCCGGCTCTCCTGCTGGTAATAGCTCACCTTAAGTGATCACTCTGGTTACAGTGTGTATGGTAACACCCATTGTTTCATGTTCTCTATGTATATAAATCTCCCCACTGTATTTTCCACTGAATGCATCCGATGAAGTGAGCTGTAGCTCACGAAAGCTTATGCTCAAATAAATTGGTTAGTCTCTAAGGTGCCACAAGTCCTCCTTTTCTTTTTGCGAATACAGACTAACACAGCTGCTACTCTGAAACCTGTCATTAAACCATTGTGAGGCTAGTGCATTTGAAGTCTACTTTAATGTCAAGCTGGCACTGAAATCAAGTGACAACCCTAACGATTTTACTTCTCAACATGCAGCACTATGATTCTATTTGCTACAGTGCACCAAGGCATGTAAAGATTTCCCCCCCCTCAAAAGATTTCTTCTAAAGGCTTCACTTCAGAAATGCATTGAAAGAGAGAGAGTGTCTCACCAATGATCTAAAATTCCAGGACTCCAATATTTTGAAAGGTTCATGTGTCTGCCCAGGTTTTCCATTGCAAGTGAGGCAATATAACTTTCCCCTTTTGCTCCTCCCTCTTCCCATGTCTCCATCTCCCCTGTGTCCTGTCTTATCTCATCCTTGTGGTTTTGATTTCCTGTACCCTCTCCACTCCCTGCTTTTCTCTCCACTATTGCCAGCCACCCATCTACTCTCATTGCACCATCATCCTGTTATTCTTCCTTTTCTGTTCCTCTGTTACCTCAACCCCTTGTCTATTAAAGGTAGTTATATGGTCTCCATTACATTACCTGGAAGCCTCATGTATTATTTCATGTATTATCCTCACAATTCCCCTATGAAGTAAGAAATACTATTAAACCCATTGTACAGATGAGCAACTGAGGAAGGGACATGGCGTATGCCGAGACTGCAATCATAGATGGTGACTGCAGCTCGAGTAGCTGTCACGAGACTCAGAGTAGGGAAGCCGTGGTAGCACAGACTTGAGCATGGGCTCTACAAGCCCATCCAGAACCTGAGGTAGTTACTTGCAGGGCTAGCCCATGCAGATGTGTGCACTGCCACAGCTTCACTGCTCCAGCACTCAAGCTAGCTGGATTATAGCTAGCTCAGGTATGTCTACTCAAACTGCAATCACACCCTGTGATTGCAGTTTTGACATACTCACTTGTCACTTTCTGCTTCAATGAGCTTTGAATCAGACATTGGGACAGCAGAAGAATCCATCTAGGAGGGGGTTATGGTAGGGGAAGATAAACAAAATGGTCAAAAAATCACATCAAGATTGTGCAGCCAGTTTACTCATGTGTCCTGGCTTGATCTCTGCTTATGCTAAAATCAAAATACATTTTCAATGACAAAATTATTCAAGACTGGAAAGAGCCGAAGTTCTGACTCAGATCAGAAATTATGCAAAATATCATGGATGTCTGAACCCAGTGGGTTGATTTAGTACATTATACAGAGTGGATAATGTTTATTCAGAGGTGTAATGTAGATACTTGCTGGCACATGTTAATTTTTGCTACTCGTCATTTTCACTCATTAGTTTTTTCTCCTTGCTGCTAAACTGTTTTCAGTGTACACCACCCAATATCTTGATATGAATTTAAAAGAAAGCAGGCCCTGCAATAGGAACATGCTTTGTATTCAGTCCACTACTGCCAATTATAGTGAGTTCATCTGATGTTTGTTTGAAAATTTCCAAGGTGTTTAGTTTTGACAGGAGATGTTTCAAAGAGAAGCTGTGTTTTATTAAGCTGTACCCTTTAAACACAGAAATCACTGCAACTTAAAGACATCATTTCCACTACTAGCACTGGACTGTAAATTGTGTTTAACTCTTTGATTTCAAAGTGAGAAGAAACTATAAGGAGACATGCTTTATTAGCTTTATAAGACTTTCCATTTTATAGTATTTCCCTGTTTTATTGTGCATGTTGAAATCTTATTAGCTAACCTCATGCCCTGAGAACAACTTGAAAGCACTCCTAAATGTACAATGCTACTGCACCTTTAATAAAAGGCCACCTTAATTAAGCAACCACTTTATGAATATCTGCTGAGAGGTCATTTAGGACAGCTGTGACTGTACACATTATTTCTTAGATTGTAAACTCTTTGGGGCAGGTTTCCATGTGTGTTTGTACAACAATTAACACAATTAACTCCTACTCTTAACTGGGGCTTCTGCGCCCAACTGGAATATAAATAATTAAAGATCATACACTGCATGTACATACTGCATTTTTAATTGTGACCCCTGTATCTGCCATTCACTGCAGTTTTTTGAGATCACTGGTTGCCCAGGCACTTAGATTAGAAGACAGTGGTGAAGGTGTGGTATTTGTTGGCGAATGTTGAAATGTTAATAGTGACCACTCTGTATACATCTGTATGATGTAATTTTGTTATATAAATATTTAATTGGAATTCACCTGGGATGCCTGCATTACTGGTGGCAAACTCTGAAGTGAGTCATGAGTGCCTATAGAGCCTTTCTGAACACACAGTCTATACTGGCTTATATCATCTACGCTACAGAAAATTTTAAATATGTTTTAGAGTGTTTAAATTTAATTATTGGTATATTTTCCATATTCTTCCATCTTTAAAACTAGTCCCATTTAGTAGCAGGATGCCACTTGCAGAAATACAGTGGGAGAGGAAAATTATAACTAAGCCATTTGATAAGCCTCTTAAAATGATTTCAGATGTAGGGTGCATTATCAGACCTTTATTTCTGGATCTGGTAATGTGTGATTCTTCTGTAATTAAAATAAAAATGTCTTATTGCTTTGGAAAAGAGAAGACGCAACTCCCATAGTATAGAACACTTATTGCTGACCCAGACAAGACATGAGATGTTGCATCTTAGCCCTCTGACTGGTCCAGGACTGAATCCAGAACTGATCCAGCTTGCATCTCAGACTAAAAAAAATTCAATCCAACAATCTGTATTGAGGGAGAAAAGGGAAAGAATGTGGCAGGTTTATTTTTAGAAATATTGCAGCAGTCTGAAAATTGTTGAGATGGTTAGAACATTAGCTGTAGTCCAAGGAAGAAGAGACTAATGAGCAGAGTGCAGGTGAGGTGATCAAAGCTCCATGATAAATGCAATTTATAACATGGGCCCACAGTTTACCCATATATATATATACACACACACACACACACACACACACACACACACACACAGAGTGATGAGCTGCCAAAATCTTAACAATGGGTTCCCTCCTCACCCCACGAGGGGGTCGTTGCCCACCCCCCCACCCCCGGGACTCCTGCCCCATCCAACCCCCCTGCGTTCCTTGATGTCCCCCCCCCAGGACCCCTGCCCCATCCACTCCTCTCCCCTGATTACCCCCAGAACCGGGCAGGAGGGTCTCGTGGGCCACCGTAGTGGGTGCCCACCCCACCCCTAAGAGCCCGAGGCACCTGCCGGGGGCAAGGTGGGGAGTCCTGGTGGTGCTTACCTGGGGCAGCTCCCAGGAAGCATCCAGCAGGTCCCTCTGGCTCCTAGGGGCGGGGTAGCATAGCGAGCAGCCGCTCCCCCACTGATCACATCAAAAGTGGCTGGAGCACCCTCAGGGAAAATTGGTGAGTGCAGAGTCCCCATCGGCAGCTCCCCACCCCGTGCCCGGCCCCAGCTCTCCACCGCTTCGCCTCCGCCTCCTCCCCTGAACGCACCGCCCTGCTCTGCTTCTCCGCGCCCCCCCCCAGGCTTCCCGCGAATCAGCTGTTTGTGCGGGAAGCTGGGGTAGGCTGAGAAGCAGGCTGCGGCTTCCCGCTCAGCCTGAGGGTGGTGGAGGTGAGCTAGGGCGGGGAGTGGTTCCCCTGTGTGCCCCCCCCCCCGGGTTACCTGCTATGGTGCAGGCGGCCCTCTTCGCACCTCCCCCGCCCCGGCCTGAGCTCACCTCCACCTCCCTGGGCCTGAGCGGGAAGCTGCCGCTTGCTTCTCAGCCCGCCCTGGCTTCCCGCGCAAACAGCTGATTCGCGGGAAGCCTGGGGGGGCGGAGAAGCAGAGCGGGGTGGCGTGTTCAGGGGAGGAGACGGAGCAGAGGTGGGGTGGGGTGGGGAGCTGCCGGTGGGTGCTCTGCACCCACCAAATTTTCCCCTTGGGTGCTCCAGGGCTGGAGCACCTGTGGAGTCGGTGCCTAAGGCGCCACTTTTGGCCGGTTAAATTTAGAAGCCCTTTTAGAACCGGTTTTCCCTAGCGAAACAACCGGTTCTAAAAGGGCTTCTAAATTTAACAACCGGCTGCAACTCACCAGTGTGTGTGTGTGTGTGTGTGTGTACGTACACACACGCGCGCGCCCCTATTTCTGTAAAAAGATATATCAGTTTTGTTAAATATACGTATACTCACAAGTTATATATGCACATAAAATTTATATATACTAACAAAGATTAAAATCACAAAGTAATATAAATGAAAATAAATACTTAGTCAAAAATTCAGAAAAGCTATAGCAGTTGTTGCTTTTCATTCTAGTGAATAATGACTTTGAAGCTAGACAACAGTGGCCCTGAATCTAATAGACATGAAGGTGATGGCTGCGAAATTTCAGGCACACAGAAGTACAAAAGAAAAGACTTTAAAAAGCATATGAAAGCTTTAATACAATTCTTAATTCAGTATGCTAAATAGTAAAAGCATTAGCATTATCATCCATTTATCATTATTAAGGGTCTCTTCACCCCTGAGTGAGCAAAATGAATTCCTTTTAATGATACTGACAGTTACATGCATCCATCAAGGGAGTATAGAGCCATTTGATCTTGCATAGCTCCAAAAAACACAGGATTGCCAGAGAACAATATTCAATGCAATTTTTTTAACCAATGCACAAAAGAAAATGGAAATGAAAGTCCAAGTACTATCACCAAATGCTATACATTTTAGTTAATTTGGAAAGTTTTAAGAAACTATTCAGGCTAAAGAGCCAGATTTATAAAGAAAGATTATTTATTATTTGTATTTCTGTAGCACCTAGGAACCCAAGCCACAGACCAAGACCCCATTGTGCTGGATACTGTACAAACACAGAACAAAAAGATGCTCCCTGCCCCAATGAGCTTACAATTTAAATATATGATAGGAGATGACTATCGACAGATGGGGAGCAGGAATTTGAACACACATTTCCTCTCAAGACAAAGAGGCCAGCCCCCAACCCCTGGCAAAAGGGAATTCTGGGGTGGGTCTCCTTCAATCTCTCCTGTTGAAACCATTCCACATTGTATAAATAAGTCATTGGAAGGGAGATTAACTAGGCTTTTCCAAGTCTAAGGTGAGTGTCTTAACCACTGGGCTATCAAATCACTCTCTCTCTGGCCAAGTGTCTATTTAATTATTTATACAAAGTGGAATGGTCTCAACAGGACAGACTGACAGATATCTACTCCCAGGATATCCTAGAGCCCCATGGTGAGGACACTCTCTTGAGATGGAGGAAATGCGGGCTCAGGTCCCTGCTCCACATCAGGCGGCGGGTGGGGGGGGGAAGAATCAAGCTCGGTTTTCCCATGTCCTGGGTGAATGCCCTAACCCTTAGAAGGCAAGTTACACAGAAGGGCTACCACCACTCTGTGTTGCATGAAAGAACTTGGGCACGAACCTCCAGGAGAGAGTTCATGGCTGGGAATCCTGAGTGGAGGTAGGAACTTCCCCCTGACCCCAGAGTTAGACATCTAACTCCCACTGAGGGGCGGAGCCTAGACCATACCCCTCTCCTTGGCATTTCCTATCGGCTAGCTCGGGCAGCTCGCCGCTCAGTTTGCTGACTTTTGTAGATTCCATTCTTGGGCATCTAACTCTCCCCACAAGTTATAGGAACCTGGGCACCTAACTCAAGGCTATGTATTCCATTAGGCAGCAGGGTTTTTTTATTTTAGGTTTTGTAAGGCTGTATCTTAGTCCCTCTCAGTTTCTCAAGGAAACAGCTAAATCCCTCATCGAATCAGGCCTTAGCAAGCCACTTGGTAACAATACATAGTCAAAATAACGAGGTTCAATTAAGACTGGCAAACTGAACTTTTGACCTGCTCTTCCCAGTGGAGTAGATTGTATGATATGTAAAATACCCAGGTAAGATACATTTTGTTATAGTAGTTAAAAAAAAAAAGAGGGTCACCAAATGTACATATACATCCCTAATAATGGAAAGCCAAACAAAGGTAAAACTCCTGCTGAACTCAATGGAAATTTTGCATCCATAGACTGCAGGATTGGGCTCTTTGTACATGCAAAGGTTTATGTATTTTGCAAATCAGACTCCCTGTAATTCTAAATTCAATCCTTGTACAACAGTAGGTATCCAATAGTAACTAAGCAATACCATTTGAACAACACAAATGTTTCATATCGCTCTTAAAGACACAAATGCTAAACTCTGAAATGTGTGGAAACAGCCAACAATTCCATCTCCAAGAATGTAATTGTGGTCTTGCAATTCATGGGGGTATCTTGTCAAAAAGACCCTTTTCATTCTGCAAGGTGCAGATAAAAATTCATGACAAACATACGAGTAGGATAGTGTTCAAACCTTCTAAATTTTAACCTCTGTTTTTCTGATCAGGAAGAAATGATGTTGTTTGTGTGTCATTTAAGGAGTCTATAAATGGCAAGCTGTGTTTGATATACCAAGTGTCAGATAATGGACACTCTTCTCCCTTTGGGGACAATAAGAGGACAACTTTTGGAATAGCTGTGCTTTTCGGGAACTGACATGATAGATGCAAAATAATGTGTAGATATCAACCTGACGGCTTAAGAATCCTGGCACCTTGAAATAAAAGTAATAATTATCCATCCGCTGTCATTAAGAGAAAAGAAGTAGAGTCATTGGTGTCACTCTTAATATTCTGAGGGACATCATTAAAGGCAACAGTTCAAGGAAACCTATGGGAGGTGCTAAAGTAAGGCAGAAAATCAGTACAAACTGAGTTGAAAACAGTGGCTTGACTACAAAATGAACTTTGGTAGACACTGTACAGTATTTGTTTATGAATACATCTAATACCTGTCATATATTTGTCATGACATTACACCACACAGATTTTCATACCTTAGAGGAAGTTGGTATGTGGAATACTAGAGGAACTGAAGGCAGGATGGAAGAATGCATTAATGCACTAGCTTCTCGTGTTTAAGAAACTGGGACTGATCTGTCCCAACACAAGTTAAGCAAACTGCAACTTTATCTCTAGCAGATATTTCTCCATATCATACAACTTTCATCTAATTCTTCAGGACTGGCAGTCTCCCTTCAGGTAAAGCCCAGAACAAAAATAGCAGGGTTGTGTTACCAAGTCAGGTATGAGGCAGAAGAGTTGGTAAAACTGTGTGGGAATGTTTTTATTTATTTTACACACATAACCTAGTCCCATATTATACTTATCTCTAGCAGCACAATAGAAAATGAACCAAATATTGACATCCTCTCTCATATTTTATTCAGTCCTTATTCAGACAAACTCCCATTGAAATGTAATAGGGCAGGAAAGGAGTAAAAAGTGAATAAAACTTCCTGAGGGCATCAGGGTTTGGCCAATGTCTGCATTCATATTAGTCCTCATGAAAAAGAGATACCTTTTATGTACCCAGTCATGCCCATAAATAGGATCTTGCTGATCTCCACCATGTATATATTAGAACCCATATCCATCTCTGTTTGGTTCTAGAAAAGTACCTATCTCTGTAGTGTCTAAAGGCTAGATTGTGACTTGATTCCTCATACTCCCTTGTGTTGGCATATGGGTCAAGGACTCCTGCTACATGCCTGTGTGGACTACCGGTGAGTGGAGAGGAGTGGAGTCTTGACTCCTTCCCCTCTCACTTGCTGGACAGTACATGGGGGTCCGTGTGCTGCTGGTATAGGCCAACAAATTCCTACACCCTGCTGACCACCCAGAGCCAGGAGGGTGCAGGAGAGGAATTTGTGACAAACTAATGTCTGAGTCATAAAATCTCCTAAGGCTACTCCTGGAGTGGTGCAGCTCACACACCAGCCCAGGGATGTGCCTCAAGTCGCAATCTAGCTCTAAGAGCTTATTTGTGGATCTAGTAAAAGCCATCATCTTTATCAACCTTGCTCACAATAGTCAATGCAACAAATCATAGCTACTAAAGAGGAAAAATAAAAGCTGAACTAACAGTGCAGGATATTTAGAATGTGCTGGCAGGTCTGAAAAGAGTAAAGGAAATTTTGCCAACACATTCCTTTTCTGCTGTAATAATGTGCAGTTTATAAGTGTTTCTGAGAAACGATCATCAGGGAACTTGTTACAAATGCTGCAAACGGAACTTGCTGTAAACAGAAGAAAGAGTTAGCAACAGGGTAAAACCCAGAGCCACTTACCCAAAGCTTGCAACCCTGCCTGAACTTTGCTGGTGGGCTTTCTTATGGCAACTCACAGAAGTTACTAGATCACAGGACCTGGTTCTCATGGGAGACTTCAGTAACCCTGATAACTGCTGGGAGAGCAATACAGCGGTGCACAGACAATCCAGGAAGTTTTTGGACAGTGTAGGGGACAATTTCCTGGTGCAAGTGCTGGAAGAACCAACTGGGGCAGAGCTCTTCTTGACCTGCTGCTCACAAACTGGGAAGAATTAGTAGGGGAAGCAAAAGTGGATGGGAACCTGGGAGGCAGTGACCATGAGATGGTCGAGTTCAGGATCCTGACACAAGGAAGAAAGGAGAGCAGCAGAATATGGACCCTGGACTTCAGAAAAGCAGACTTTGACAACCTCAGGGAACTGATGGGCAGGATCCCCTGGGAGAATAACATGACAGGGAAAGGAGTCCAGGAGAGCTGGCTGTATTTTCATAGAATAATAGAATATCAGGGTTGGAAGGGACCTCAGGAGGTCATCTAGTCCAACCCCCTGCCCAGAGCAGGACCAATCCCCAATCAAATCATCCCAGACAGGGCTTTGTCAAGCCTGACCTTAAAAACTTCTAAGGAAGGAGATTCTACCACCTCCCTAGGTAACGCATTCCAGTGTTTCACCACCCTCCTAGTGAAAAAGTTTTTCCCTAATATCCAACTTAAACCTCCCCCACTGCAACTTGAGACCATTACTCCTTGCCCTGTCATCTTCTACCACTGAGAATAATCTAGAACCATCCTCTTTGGAACCACCTCTCAGGTAGTTGAAAGCAGCTATCAAATCCCCCCTCATTCTTCTCTTCCACAGACTAAACAATCCCAGTTCCCTCAGCCTCTCCTCATAAGTCATGTGTTCCAGACCCCTAATCATTTTTGTTGCCCTTCGCTGGACTCTCTCCAATTTTTCCACATCCTTCTTGTAGTGTGGGGCCGAAAACTGGACACAGTACTCCAGATGAGGGCTCACCAATGTCAAAAAGAGGGGAACGATCACGTCCCTCGATCTGCTCGCTATGCCCCTACTTATACATCCCAAAATGCCATTGGCCTTCTTGGCAACAAGAGCACACTGTTGACTCATATCCAGCTTCTCGTCCACTGTCACCCCTAGGTCCTTTTCCGCAGAACTGCTGCCTAGCCATTCGGTCCCTGGTCTGTAGCGGTACATTGGATTCTTCCGTCCTAAGTGCAGGACCCTGCACTTATCCTTGTTGAACCTCATCAGATTTCTTTTGGCCCAATCCTCCAATTTGTCTAGGTCCCTCTATATCCTATCCCTACCTGCCACCATATCTACCACTCCTCCTAGTTTAGTATCATCCGCAAATTTGCTGAGAGTGCAATCCACACCATCCTCCAGATCATTTATGAAGATATTGAACAAAACCGGCCCCAGGACCGACCCTTGGGGCACTCCACTTGATACTGGCTGCCATCTAGACATGGAGCCATTGATCACTACCCGTTGAGCCCGACAATCTAGCCAACTTTCTACCCATCTTATAGTGCATTCATCCAGCCCATACTTCTTTAACTTGCTGACAAGAATACTGTGGGAGACTGTGTCAAAAACTTTGCTAAAGTCAAGAAACAATACATCCACTGCTTTCCCTTCATCCACAGAACCAGTAATCTCATCACAGAAGGCGATTAGATTAGTCAGGCATGACCTTCCCTTGGTGAATCCATGCTGACTGTTTCTGATCACTTTCCTCTCATGTAAGTGCTTCAGGATTGATTCCTTGAGGACCTGCTCCATGATTTTTCCGGGGCCTGAGGTGAGGCTGACTGGCCTGTAGTTCCCAGGATCTCCTTCTTCCCTTTTTTAAAGATGGGCACTACATTAGCCTTTTTCCAGTCGTCCAGGACTTCCCCCGATCGCCATGAGTTTTCAAAGATAATGGCCAATGGCTCTGCAATCACAGCCGCCAACTCCTTTAGCACTCTCAGATGCAGCGCATCCGGACCCATGGACTTGTGCATGTCCAGCTTTTCTAAATAGTCCCTAACCACTTCTTTCTCCACAGAGGGCTGGCCACCTACTCCCCATGCTGTGTTGCCGAGCGCAGCAGTCTGGGAGCTGACCTTGTTCGTGAAGACAGAGGCAAAAAAAGCATTAAGTACATTAGCTTTTTCCACATCCTCTGTCACTAGGTTGCCTCCCTCATTCAGTAAGGGGCCCACACTTTCCTTGGCTTTCTTCTTGTTGCCAACATACCTGAAGAAACCCTTCTTGTACTCTTAACATCTCTTGCTAGCTGCAGCTCCAGGTGCAATTTCAGAGTTTAGCATTTGTACATTTGTACATTTTAAAGAATCCTTATTGAGGTTACAGGGACAAACCATCCCGATGTGCAGAAAGAAAAGTAAATATGGCAGGCGACCAGCTTGGCTTAACAGGGAAATCCTTGCTTATCTTAAACACAAAAAAGAAGCTTACAAGAAGTGGAAGATTGGAAAAATGACCAGGGAGGTGTATAAAAATATTGCTCAGGCATGCAGGAGTGAAATCAGGAAGGCCAAATCACACCTGGAGTTGCAGCTAGCAAGAGATGTTAAGAGTAACAAGAAGGGTTTCTTCAGGTATGTTGGCAACAAGAAGGAAGCCAAGGAAAGTGTGGATCACTTACTGGATGAGGGAGGCAACCTAGTGACAGAGGATGCAGAAAAAGCTAATGTACTCAATGCTTTTTTTGCCTCTGTCTTCACGAACAAGGTCAGCTCCCAGACTACTGCACTGGGCAGCACAGCATGGAGAGGAAGTGGAGAAAGAAGTGGTTCGGGACTATTTAGAAAAGCTGGACGAGCTCAAGTCCATGGGTCCGGATGCGCTGCATTCGAGAGTGCTAAAGGAGTTGGCGGATGTGATTGCAGAGCCATTGGCCATTATCTTTGAAAACTCATGGCGATCAGGGGAGGTCCCGGATGTCTGGAAAAAGGCTAATGTGGTGCCCATCTTTAAAAAAGGGAAGGAGGAGGATCCTGGGAACTACAGGCCAGTCAGCCTCACCTCAGTCCCTGGAAAAATCATGGAGCAGGTCCTCAAGGAATCAATTCTGAAGCACTTAGAGGAGAGGAAAGTGATCAAGAACAGTCAGCATGGATTCACCAAGGGCAAGTCATGCCTGACTAATCTAATTGCCTTCTATGATGAGATAACTGGCTCTGTGGATGAGGGGAAAGCAGTGGACGTGTTGTTCCTTGACTTTAGCAAAGCTTTTGGCACGGTCTCCCACAGTATTCTTGCCAGCAAGTTAAAGTAGTATAGGCTGGATGAATGGACTATAAGGTGGATAGAAAGCTGGCTAGATTGTTTGGCTCAATGGGTAGTGATCAATGGCTCCATGTCTAGTTGGCAGCCGGTATCAAGCGGAGAGCCCCAGGGGTCGGTCCTGGGGCTGGTTTTGTTCAATATCTTCATTAATGATCTGGAGGATGGCGTGGATTGCACTCTCAGCAAATTTGCGGATGATACTAAACTAGGAGGAGTGGTAGATATGGTGGCAGGTAGGGATAGGATATAGAGGGACCTAGACAAATTGGAGGATTGGGCCAAAAGAAATCAGATGAGGTTCAACAAGGACAAATGCAGAGTCCTACACTTAGGACAGAAGAATCCCATGCACTGCTACAGACCAGGGACCGAATAGCTAGGCAGCAGTTCTGCAGAAAAGGACCTAGGGGTTACAGTGGACGAGAAGCTGGATATGAGTCAACAGTGTGCCCTTGTTGCCAAGAAGGCCAATGGCATTTTGGGATGTATAAGTAGGGGCATTGCCAGCAGATCAAGGGACATGATCATTCCCCTTTATTTGACATTGGTGAGGCCTCATCTGGAGTACTGTGTCCAGTTTTGGGCCCCACACTACCAGAAGGATGTGAAAAAATTGGAAAGCGTCCAGCGGAGGGCAACAAAAATGGAACTGGAACTAGGGGACTGGAACACATGACTTATGAGGAGAGGCTTTGGGAACTGGGATCGTTTAGTCTGTGGAAGAGAAGAATGAGGGGGGATTTGATAGCTGCTTTCAACTACCTGAAAGGGGGCTCCAAAGAGGATGGATCTAGACTGTTCTCAATGGTAGCAGATGACAGAATGAGGAGTAATGGTCTCAAGTTGCAGCGGGGGAGGTTTAGGTTGGCTATTAGGAAAAGCTTTTTCACTAGGAGAGTGGTGAAGCACTGGAATGCATTACCTAAGGAGGTGGTGGAATCTCCTTCCTTTGAAGTTTTTAAGGTCAGGCTTAACAAAGGCGTGGCTAGGATGATTTAGTTGGGGATTGGTCCTGCTTTGATCAGGGGGTTGGACTAGATGACCTTCTGAGGTCCCTTCCAACCCTGATATTTTATGATTCTGTGTTGGTGGGCATCAAATGGGACAGTGACCTGACAAATACAAAAATCCAACCTACAGTTTTGCTCCCAGCAGTCTAGCTCAAGTCTCCAGGAATGATCAAAAAAGGAAAGCTAGAGATTAAGAAAGATTTATTTGTATGGCATGTGTGAATCATGCACAAAATAGAATAAATAAGTCCAAAATACACTTAATTTCCTAATGCTGTCAATTTGAAAAATTCCAGTATCTATGGCAAAGACTGACAATATTAAAGAAATAAAAGGACTGCTTGGATAAATATGCATCTTGCTCAGCTGTGCTGGAGACACAAGATACCTCCCATGTGTGGTGCTGTTCAGGGTTGCATGCAATAGCTCTGGAGAGCACAGAGGATGCTTGCTCCTTCTCTATCAGCAAGGGAGCAAGGAACTGTGTACAAGCACAATGTTTGAAGGGGATAGGAGGGGTAAAGGAGGAGGCAATGGGGTAACATCCTCACCTCTCTCTTCACTGTCCAGTGGAGCATGCCCTGGAAGGGGCATTCAGCAACAGCCCAATAGCTGGTGCAAAATGCATGCCCGTACATGTCCTCACACTGGGAGAATTTAGTCCTTCTTTAGGCACAATCTTTCAGTGCTCCTCTGGGACAGTGCAAGTCCACACCATCATCCAGTCAGGACTTGTGGCTAAATGCCACAATTGAGCTCTGTGCTGGCAGATGTCTCATTGGTAAACAGGTTAACGCTACCAGAGAACAACATTTACTCTTGAAAGTTATGCATACCCAAATTGTCCGTATATCTATATTGATTCCTTGAGGAGCAGGTCCTCAAGGAATCAATCCTGAAGCACTTACATGAGAGGAAAGTGATCAGGAACAGTCAGCATGGATTCACCAAGGGAAGGTCATGCCTGACTAATCTAATCTCTTTCTATGATGAGATTACTGATTCTGTGGATGAAGGGAAAGCAGTGGATGTATTGTTTCTTGACTTTAGCAAAGCTTTTGACACGGTCTCCCACAGTATTCTAGTCAGCAAGTTAAAGAAGTATGGGCTGGATGAATGTACTATAAGGTGGGTAGAAAGTTGGCTAGATTGTCGGGCTCAACGGGTAGTAATCAATGGCTCCATGTCTAGTTGGCAGCCGGTGTCAAGTGGAGTGCCCCAAGGGTCGGTCCTGGGGCCGGTTTTGTTCAATATCTTCATAAATGATCTGGAGGATGGTGTGGATTGCACTCTCAGCAAATTTGCGGATGATACTAAACTGGGAGGAGTGGTAGGTACGCTGGAGGGCAGAGATAGGATACAGAGAGACCTAGACAAATTGGAGGATTGGGCCAAAAGAAACCTGATGAGGTTCAATAAGGATAAGTGCAGGGTCCTGCACTTAGGACGGAAGAACCCAATGCACAGCTACAGACTAGGGACCGAATGGCTAGGCAGCAGTTCTGCGGAAAAGGACCTAGGGGTGACAGTGGACGAGAAGCTGGATATGAGTCAGCGGTGTGCCCTTGTTGCCAAGAAGGCCAATGGTATTTTGGGATGTATAAGTAGGGGCATAGCGAGCAGATCGAGGGACGTGATCATTCCCCTCTATTCGACATTGGTGAGGCCTCATCTGGAGTACTGTGTCCAGTTTTGGGCCCCACACTACAAGAAGGATGTGGATAAATTGGAGAGAGTCCAGCGAAGAGCAACAAAAATGATTAGGGGTCTGGAACACATGACTTATGAGGAGAGGCTGAGGGAACTGGGATTGTTTAGTCTGTGGAAGAGAAGAATGAGGGGGGGATTTGATAGCTGCTTTCAACTACCTGAGAGGTGGTTCCAGAGAGGATGGTTCTAGACTATTCTCAGTGGTAGAAGAGGACAGGACAAGGAGTAATGGTCTCAAGTTGCAGTGGGGGAGGTTTAGGTTGGATATTAGGAAAAACCTTTTCACTAGGAGGGTGGTGAAACACTGGAATGCGTTACCTAGGGAGGTGGTAGAATCTCCTTCCTTGGAAGTTTTTAAGGTCAGGCTTGACAAAGCCTTGGCTGGGATGATTTGATTGGGGATTGGTTCTGCTTTGAGCAGGGGGTATGACTAGATGACCTCCTGAGGTCCCTTCCAACCCCGATATTCTATGATTCTATGATCTATGTCAAAGAGACACTCAAGAATAAATTACTTCTGTACCTCTAGAAAATAAGATATTCATATTCAGGAAGCATAGAATCACAGAACTGTCAGGCTGGAAGGGACTCAAGAAGTGACCTAGTTCAGTCCCGAGTGCTGAGGCAGGACCAAGTGCATCTAGAGCACCCCTGAAACGTGTTTGTCTAACCCATTCTTTAAAACCTCCTATGATGGGATTCCACAAACTGCCTTGGAAGCCTGTTCCAGAGCTTAACTATCCAATATTTTCCTAATATCTAACCTAAATCTCCCTTGCCACAGTTTAAGCCCATTGCTTCTTGTCCTACCTTCAGTGGACAAGGAGAACAACCGACCACCATTCCTTTATAACAGCCCTTAACATATTTGAAGACTATCTCGGTCTCCTTTTCTCAAAGCTAAACATGCTGATTTTTAAGCCTTTCCTCATAGGTCAAGTTTTTAAAGCTTGTGTCATTCTTGCAGCTCTCCTCTGGCAAAGATCTAATTCCATAAGGATGATATTATGATCGAATGGTTGCCTAATGCATTTACTGTATTCATTGTGATGTTAAGGTGGGATTTTTGTTCCATCTGCAGCCCACAACATTAAAATGTTATTCTTTCCTTTATGTGGGCCCAGATTTTGTTATGAATGATGACAACCTCTTGGCTTGTCAAATTAATTATCTAATAAATAGACTTAATACACAAGGCCTGCCTGTAATAATCAGTTGGATGCATTTTGTATATCAAACAGAACCCATTCTCTTGCCAAGATGTGGACTTTATAAACATTTTGAATATCTAACTGGATAACTCTATTGAAAAAAAAATCTTGTCAAAAAAGTAGGAGCTGAGAGACTGTTTGATTGTCTAAAAGCTCCTTCCA
This sequence comes from Natator depressus, assembly GCF_965152275.1. NCBI lineage: Eukaryota > Metazoa > Chordata > Testudines > Cheloniidae > Natator > Natator depressus. The sequence continues at coordinate 8,309,759 of NC_134240.1, read as the reverse complement.
GGGTAACACATTCAGTTAGTGAATCTCCAAAGCAAGACTAACACGCACATCTGTTGTAACTGTCAGCTCAAGTTCTGGTGGGCAAAACGTTGTCTACCAGCAAACTTCAAGCATCTCTGGCACATGCTAAACATTTCAGACTTTTTTAAAAACATCTGTACTTAGCTCTCTGCATAGCAGCTCTTCCATCTTGTGGTAGCTGAGCATGCACACGTCTGCTTCCAGTGGTTCTAGCTGCCATGGGTTAAAGAGATAGCTTAGCTCCAAGTTGAGATAATGGACTGTTTTTCACCAGAAGAGAATGTAGGAGAAATACAACAGCCTGAGCAAAGAGAGAGTCAGCAGCCCAGGGACAAATAAGGATCCAACCCCGTTTGGAATACATCTACTACCTGGCACCTCTGTATAAGTGCCTTTCAACTGAGCGCCTCAAATCAGTTTGCAGAGATTAATTAATCCTCAGAACACCTTCTGACATATTGTTTTTGCTGTTCAAAACAGACCCAGTTCCACAACAGTATGGCTACCAAGTTGTTTATGTAAACAACTCCCAAAAAACAACAAAAAATAAAACACATGGCAAGTTATTATTTCCAGTAGTCACAGGCACGGAACAGAAGGACCAATATAAAGGTACTTTCGAGAAACAGGTCCAAATGGTATATTAGAAAACATCACAATCCTTAAACTTTTACCCACTGAAATGACTGATGGCTGTTTTGCTGAACCCTTAACAATTTCGTTTGCAGTATAAAGTGGTTCCTTGGTAAACAGAAAATGCAAAAGCATACACAAAGCACAATACACAAAGGGAGGAAACTGTAAAACTGCTATCCAAGCACTAAACACTTTGCATCCTCAGAAGTCAAGGCACACAACTGAGTCTCCTGACAGTTCCTGACACTTGACAGCTGGACAGATTCCTTATCTGAAACTAGGAAATGAACAATGCCCTCAATAACTTAAGGTGTCTCTTTCAGTAGATGACAGTGACAATTTAGCAGTTTGTTGTGGCAAAACTAGAAGCATTTAATTACATTCAGACAGCCACATTGGAAGAGTATTTCTGTCTTTAGTTCACTGACCAGTGTTTCTCAGATGTCATGGTTAATGACTCACCATTTATTGACAAATGGCTTTTGCCTCATACAGCTGGTTAGTCTTAAACCCTGTGCTAGGCCATATAGTCTGACTTTACTTGCAAATCCAGTGCAACTATTATCTAGTGAATATCAGAGAGAAGAAGTTGCTGTTCCTCTGAAAAAGAAATCAAATCACTTAAAAGGTGCTTGACTCCCTCAAGCTTTAGTAGAACAGGCTTGGGTTGTACCCAGCTATTGTGTTTGAGTCATGGACACTCATTTAAATCAACAGTTAATTATTCCAAAAGCAATTAGTTAGTGGGCTGCAGAGGGAGTTAAATCTGTCCTAAAATGGTTCACCTGAGAAACAAAGCTAGCCATGGATAAGATTGCAGGAGAGCTCTACATTTGGAGATGATAGGGTCCCCTGAGATAGGGAATTAGCCTTATTGCCAAACATTCAGGGGTCTGGTTAATATTTCTACAGCCCCCAGATGCCATCTGTATCGCATCTTAAACTTTTGATTCTCTCTGGGAGGTCAAAGTCATCCAGGATGGGTTCCTTAAAGATTTAAGGGAAGTGTTTTGCAAAAGAGATCTACTGGATTTGAATGACACTGCCCTAAATGAACCAGCTTACTCCAATTGCGAGATATTCTACAGATTTGGTTGAATGGGGAATATTAACTATGGAATGTTGTCTTTAATATCAATAACACCACTGTCCTACTAGGTCCAGCAGTAAGCACTCTCGGGGTCAGAATGTTAATCTGCCTAGACAATATCTTGCCATAATTGCTGGTCTTTCATAGGAAATAATAAAACACCATTTGACTCTGAAAATCCACCTATTAAAGACCTTGGGATTTCAAATAAATGGAAAGAAATTCATTAGGGCTCTACTGAAACAGCTGCAGTTTCTAGGTTTACAATAGACTCAAAGATAGAATTGCAGTATCCCTGAACTAAATTTAATCAATTTCCTAACCAGGTCAAGAAAGCATTAAAGTACAAATGGTTGTCTTGCCAGCATGGCATTTTCCTTAGTATCATGGGTGCAACTTTCATATTACAAAATCCTTTAGCGTTTGTTGCAGAGTCTGAAAAAATTCATATAGAACACAGAGGTGTGGTAATATTTAAAGGCCAACCTGTGGTTGGAATGAGTGACACAAAATTGTGTGTAACCTCTAACTTTCTCCTCCAGCCGTGTTTTAGGAGACAAGATGACTTGACATGTTACCTGCATGATACTGCCATAAATAATGTGTTACAAAATATCACACTTCTTAATGAAGATATTTTCAAGGTCAAACCTTCTTTGGAATTTGATGTAGAATAGGGAAGTGTAAACAGGCACAAACTACTGACTTTATGAAGGGCTCTCCCTTCAGTTCTCTCAAAATGGTGAGTATCAAAGCCAGCATATAAAGAAACAGAACAGTAGTAGCCTAATTAAACAAAAAAGAGAGACTTTAGGAGACAATATCTTCCAGACCCAGCTGTAAAAATGTTACTGTTGGCAGATCATTATTACTGATTTCACTCTGCTGCCCCATCTCTGTACAAAGAAAACTCTTCTAATGTTTGTTCTTTCCAGAGGCTCAGAGCTATAGTTCTGTTGAACCTGGAATACAGTTATCTTAACTACTACTGTACAATGGGTCAGTACCTGAATTCTTTACTCAGTCCTCACTCAGGTTCTGTCCTGAGAAGACAATGAAAGATTGAATAAGGACCACAGGCTTTAAGCTAGTTATATGTTAGCTAGGCTGGTGTATCATTTAATGATTGTCATTCAGATTTACACCTGGTCTCCATTCTCCTTCCCCTATCCTAGAAACTCATGCACCTGCATATTTTAAGGGAGAAATCCTGTCCTGAACATTCATGATTGCTGAAGGCAACAAATTCAAACAAGGCATTCGCTGTTACATTTAAGCAGTTTGGGAATTTAGAACCTGTTGCATTTTTAAAAGAAATTAAAACAGTTTCACAACCCATGAGATAGTTATCTGCAAAAGCTGACATCCTTTCTGTTCTGGGTAGACAGAGGATCAAGATTTACAGGTAGTTCCAAATTTTAGAAGATTGCAGGTTAAGAGTTACAGTTAGACAACACATATAAGACTCTACTACTCTGAGTTTGGCTACTAGATTAGAGACTAGCTGACTAAAAACCAATGGGATGAATTTTCAAATGCAGATGTTTCTGTTGTGCATTATACTATGTACAGGTGTGTGTGGAAATTTAGCCATTTGTTCTTGAAAAACATAGCTGATGTGTTCCTTCCTCTTTGGAAGTTCACATGGAAGTAAATGTCAGGAAAGGTTATAGTAGGTTAAGATCCTGCTCACATTTGGGCAATGCTAAATCAACTTGGCTCTAAAATGAGGCAAATGCTGATGTAATGTGTATTATTTTCTCCTCACTCCTTAAGAGTCAAAACCTGTATTCCTTGGTCAGTCAAAACTCTCCTTTAAGACAACAGGAGTGTTGATTGATAATGACCACAGGATTGTGCTCTTACGGGAGAAGTGATCATGTATCTTCGGAAAGAACAGGAGTGGCCGATAACTGCAGAATTGGGGCTGATAATCAGGAAACTAATAGTAAGATGAAGCATGACTGTTGCCTTAATTTGGAGCAGTCAAGGATAATCTAAGGAGAAAAATTGACCTGCTTCTGTTTATTTAAATTTCCCTTTGAATTTCCATTTGCTAGACTCAGTTCTGGTAACTAGTGCTCTGCCTATAGAAAACCTCACTTTTATAAAACATGGCAAAACGGCCTGTATTTTTGATGTTTGTTTCCCTGTATTTAATGATCTTGAATCTGATACTCAAGAAGCTTGTTTATTCTTCTTTATACTACATTGATCATGTATTTAATGCTCATATAAACCTTGCTTTCCTTGGTGACAGGATTTACGAGTTAATGATTATTTAATTGTTAATTATCTATTGCTGATACTTCAATTGAAGTCTATGTAAATAAGCACATTGCTTCTTCTTTTTCCTGTGATTCTAAAATAAGGATACTAGAGAAAAAAAAGTAAATTCTGCTTGTGCTCGTGAACATGGGTGTTTGCTCTTAAATTAAAAAAAAAACCTCCTAAAAAATTAAGTGAAATTAACCCAGTCACACTCTAGGGACACACTGGTGGTTAGTAACGTTATTATCTATCTCCTTGACTGTGAATTGCAGAGAAAGTAGATAAATATTTTTCCCCTACTGCAACTGCACTGACCTCAACAGAGGGCAGAATTTGGTCCAGTGTTTCAATGCTAGATCATTTTCCTTCGAGATACCTCAAAAAAGGTTGGGTTTTTTTTAAACTGGGTGTCTATACAACCCTCACTTTCCATCCTGCCTAAAGTGACAAGTGGCCTGAAAGCCTAATCTTGATACCGCACCACAAAACTAGGGATCAAATAACATTTGAACAATGGGGCCCTAGTCCGTGACTTCAGCTCTTTAGAGCTACCACAATACAAATAATAAATAGTGATAAGAAAAAACAGAACCCAAATTTTTTACTTGGTGCTACTTGTTTCAACAGTTTTGACTTTTTACTGTTCAACGTCCACTGGCATATTACTGAGTGGTCCCAACTAGCCCACCTTCTAATTAGCCAAGGAGATCACATCATGACATTTATTAATTTGTTTTAAGTAGACCTGGGAAAAATCTATTGTGCATGCCTGCAGTCTTTTCTTCCCACACTAATTTTTATAATACAAAATAATTTTGTGATAAAAATTATATAATAGTCCTAACCATCACAAAACACTTTTCAGGTATAAAAATGTAAGGGAATAGAATGTTCTTTATGGCATTAATAAGCTTTCTTGGACAAGTTATGTTTCAATGAAATATTAATGCTTGATCATTTGTCATGTGTTAATTAGCAGAATAAGCTGTAGGAAGTCTAGATTACCATGCAAATGTTAATTAGGTCATAATTTATGTTAAGCATTTCTAAGTATAGGAGTACAGCATCTCATTTAGTAGCAGTTGAACTTTAGAAGTAATTTGCATTTGCAACAGCTATTTTTCACTTTAAGTTTGACAGTTGCTATATTTTCATAAATATCAGAATCTGTATTTAAATAACGATACAGTTTGGCATTGACCAAAGCCAAGAAATTCACACTTCCCCATTTAGCTACCTATGGCAGGAGCCTGGGAGCAGAGGGTGATCCTGCTATTCTATATAGGTACCATAAGAGGTTTGAGGAAGAACTTTCAGCCTTCATTCACATTAAACCCAATCTGGCTATTCCTGTGAAGGCAAAACCATCTGTCTGTCTGTCTTAGTTTTATATTGCTGCCCACCACCACAACACCTGAGTGCACTCCGCATAAAAGCTAGAGTGATTTCATGTTGACTCACTGACTTCAAGATGAATTAGGGCCATATTGTATTCTTCTGCTGATGAAACCAGGCGGAGGCAGGCAAATGGCCCAAAAGATGTTTCGGTCACTGGAGCTGCCTCTTAATGCTCCCCTCAGAAGTGAGGGATTTGGGGAAAGGACAAAGGAAGAAAAAGAGGTGTGACTTCAAAATTTGTGGAGCCTGGGGATTCCCCCCAACTCCATGGATTCCAGCTCCTCTTGCTACTCTCTCTGCTCAGGAACAATTACTAGTGGTGGCTTGAAGTCAATATATGAAGTGGGGAATTGAAACTCACTGAACCTGCACGTGAACTTGAAAGTGGCACTCGGTCCTGCAGTTGCTTGCAAGCCCCCTACTCGAATGTTCAGACGTGCTGTGTGCAGTCTGTGGCACCAGAGCAGCTGCCTCTACGTGGGTACCTCTTTTAGAATTGAACCACTATAGTGTCTCATTGTCATGGGATGAAGATTAAATTTCTTTTGACACTTCCACATTCCCACACTTTTGTACCGCCCCACACAGGGTCTGCTCAAGTGGCTCCAATTTGTTTATATCCGTGTAGGGGGAAAAATAGCACCAGGCCTATAGGGAGGATATCCGGATCAGGCCCATTGCCTAATTTTTAAGTCCAAGACAAAGTGTTATTCTTTTAATTGTGTTTCAATTGATTTTTTTTCAGCTTTAAAAGAAGAAGATGACAAAAAGAAGAAGAAAACCTCATTAAATTGTATAAAAGAGTTGATAAAACCAACAGATGCAATTCTATTTGGAGCTGCAATGGTCGACTGTGTAAATATACATTTTATCCAAGATATTTCACATGTAATACAAAGCCAAGTTAGAAAGAGAACAGTTCAGTCACAAAGAGATTTAATTCAGTAGCTAGAAAAACACCCACTTTGGACAGGGTTTTGTTATTTAAGGGATATAATTGAAAAAGATACAAAACTAGGGCAAAACTTGGGCACTCAACTGAAAAATGATACAGGAGAAATAACAAGAGTAAAAGAGGAGAAGTATGGAAAGACCCCATATGAAGAGAGATTAAAAGGAATGGGTCTGTTTCATTTACAGAGGAGGTAAATAAGGAGGACAAAAGAAAAGCATATGAAATAGCAGATGGTAGATAGACAGTTGGGCAGACACTGCTATTTACCACTTTTCACAATACAGAAACAAGGGATTTTAAAGAAAAAGGTTGGTATACTTGACATGTGGAATTCAATGCCACAAGATAGTAGTGTACTCGAGTAATGCCAGACATGGTAATGACTCGGTTCTAGGTCACCATGGGTATGTCAAGACTTCAAGATGGTGGTTGTGATTCCCAGCATGAGAAGACACACCTGCATGAGCTCTCCCTCAGCTAGCACACTAAAAATAAAATGTAGCCGTGGCTGCATGAGCGCTGAGATGGGCTTGCTTCCCTGAGTACCCACCTGGGCATGCACTGAAGGCAGCTAGCCTCTATCACGGCTTTCACTGCCATGACCGCATTCTGTATTTAGCATGCTAGCTCAGGGAAAGTTAGCTGGATTATGTCTCCTCAAGTTGGGAATCACACTCCCAACTCAAAGTGTAGACGTTTTGCTACTGAGATGTCTAAAATTATTATAAATTCCAACATGAGCATCCCATCTTCCAGAGCTACTAAAAAAACATAATTTGCTACTATGCACCTAAATCCACACGTAGGTGTCATGACCCAAATCACAGGCTGTCAGCAGGGTTTGAAATGCAGGATCTTCTAGCTCTGTCACCCGAGCTACAGCACTAAATACATTAAGCCAGTAGCAGTCAGTTATCCTCTGGAACCCACACTTTAGAAGCATGTTATATAGGTATCTAAATATGTGGCCTAATTTTCAGAGGTGTTGCGTATCCTCAGCTCCAACTGAGGTTTAAAAGTGTTGGCCTTCAGGCTCCAGTTTTCCCATCTATTTACTGTACAAGTTGCATCCACTGGGTTTTGATTTGGTGCATGTTTTTCCTCTTTTTGGAGACCCAGGTCTGAAAGAGTGTTATTGATGGCATTATGTGCCTTGTTGATTGAAACTATTTAAGAGGGTCATTTTACAAGCTTCCCATCTCACCTCTAGGGAGGTTTCCTGTCCATATATTTTTGATGGGGTTGGATTTACTTTACTTTCAATGGAGGAGGTAGAACGTCTTACACTGACAAAATCTCTCCCTGGAATCTAATTCACTTTTTAAAAGAAGGCAGTGATCACACAACTTCTTGGGCCAGAATAGCTTTCCTTCACACTGCCTACAAGTTCTTTAGAACAAAGATATAACCAATACAAGCAAGGGAGTTTGAGGAACCCAAGAATAGTTCTTGTCAGATTGATGTTTTGCTGTGCACCCCGTAAGCCCAACTGACTAATTAGGAAATTAAAAGGGTCTGATTCCTCCCCTCTTCTGAAGGTGAGAATCAGCACGATTTAGACATCATAATACTTAGTCCTGCCATGAGTGCAGGGGACTGGACCTCTCGAGGTCCCTTCCAGTCCTACGATTTTATATGAGGACGTAGACAGAAGTCTGAGTTGAAGATGATGTACAGGTTATGCACAGATGCGACAGGCAGGATGGTGTTACTGTCCTCAGTCATTGAGAAAGAAGGTAATAGGGAGGTTTTGTGGGGAAGATTAAGAGCTCTGTTTTAGCCATGCTGAGCTTGAACTGAAGGCTAGATATCCATGAGGAGATGTCAGAGATACAAGCCAAGATTTTAGTTTGGACAGAAGGAGAGGTCTGGGGTAGAGAAGCAGGTCTGTAGGGGAGTTAGTGGACAGCTAATACCTTGAAACATGATGGTGTATATCCTTACAAATTTATCTGCATATGTGGATGTTCTCATTAATCACAAATTAAGCCTATTATTCTCTTGGCCGTAATGATATCTTGTGTCCAGAACTGAACACAGTATTCCCGGGGCAGGCATACCACCAATTTGTAGAATATGTTCAATGTTCTTTTTATCCTTTTCTTTATACACCCTCATAATTTCATCTGCCATTATGTTGCCCATTCATGAGCTTTGTTAAGTCCCTTGGAATTACCTCAAAGTTTTCTCTTTCCTTGGTTAGCCAAAGTAATTTTGTGCCATGTGCAAATCTTGTCATGTTCCAGTTAATTAATAAAGGGGTTCAGCAATGATTGTCCTGGCAATAGAGCATTGGGACATTACAGTGACCCTTTTGCAGGGATGATAATTAATCATTTATTCTTTCTCTATCTTCTGTCTCTTTAAGCGTTTCTAGTCCATGATGAGAATCATCACTACAACTCATTTTGTAAGAGGGCCTAAAGAAGGGTTTTTTTTACATAGTCCTAGAAGGCCTGATTCTCCATTATCCTGCAAAAGTGGTTGCAAAATGCTACTAAATCACAGTGATAACATTTTGCAATTGCTTTTAATTGATGTCAATAACTCTACAAGGCACAGGGCGAAGGAAAATTAGACCCAGAGCCATCTAGCTTTTCTAGGAGGAGAATAAAGCTAATATATCATTACGTCTGCATGTGTTCAAAAGATCCTTGTCACACAGCAGCAATTTCTCCGTTACCTTTTTGTTTACAGACACTAGTGCAGAGTCCACAGTTCTGTACCCCAAGTCACCTTTACAGCTTCTGAGATCTGGGTTGAGAACATTGCTGAGAGCCCTTGGAGGTGCTGCAGTCCTGGATCTTTTATCTTGATCCCTATCACACCTAACTGTAGATTCTCTCATTCCTTTTGTATCTTCTTTGCTCTGCGTTATTGGTCGTTAGACGGTGACCAGTGTATTTGGTTCTGCGTCTGATGTGATTGCTCTCTTTCAAAGCATCACGTGGTCTAAATAAGCATATAGACTGTGATTCCTAATGTGGGGAAAGGGTTCTTTTATGGCTGTGATTTGAAAAATAAATTCTTAAAAGGGTTCATGCAGCCCAAACCATGGTGCCTCTATGGACAACAGCAGTTAAACAGGGTTGAGCCCAATGACCTAAATATTTACATCCCACACAGGACTAGAGATGCCAAGGAAGGCAGGGAGCCTTAAATTTCATCGGGGGAAACTTCATTCAGTAGCAATCAGAGAGGTGGGGTAACCCACCACAACTTCTTAAATGGGCAGGAAACTTCCCCCTTCCCCACCCCCACACACCATACACTCCTGTACTGCACAGTGAATGGACAGCACTGACCACCACCATTAAGAGTGTGCTTTCTTAATAAACACACACACAGACACAGACACATACACTACTAAGAACACGTCACTTTTCTATAGCATTTTTCATCAGTAGATCTGAAAGCACTTTCCAAGGGCCAGGGTCATTATCCCCATTTTACAGATGGGGAAACTGAGGCAAAATGACTTGCCCCAGGTCACAAAAGTGGGTCAGTGGCAGAGCTGGGAACCAAATGCAGGCCTCCTAAGTCTCAGCAAAGTGCTCTATCTGCTAAATGTGTCACTGGTCCAGGATCAGTTGCTCTCCTTTATGATGGGGCTGCACTCTATCACTAAGGGTATTGAAATCCCCTGGTCTGCCTGGCCCCAGATTTGGGCCTGTGTAGATCCACAATAAGGAGTGCTGATGTGAGAGAGGAGGGAAATCATGAATGTAAACTCCCCTTCTGAAGTCACTCAGCAACCTCAGCTGCAGTTCTTGGTTTTGTCTAGGCCTTAGCCCCCACTCCCTGATGTAACCATCTGGGACTTGCTTATTATCTGGAAAGATAACTAGTCAATTCAGATACAATTCACATATTCAAAAGGCTTTTTTAAGCCCCCAGCACAAACCCCTTTTGATTCCAAAAATATGTCCTTCCTCAGATAACAGTTTTAAGACAGCATAGCTTTGGTGCTAATCAGTTTCACAATGTCTTTTTAAAGAGGAAAACAATACTATGGGTGAAATCCTAGACCCACTGAAGTGAATGGCAAAACTCCCATCATCTTCAGTGGGGCCAGGCTTTCACCCCTCTAATTCTGGGGTAAACTCAGTTTTGGGAGGAAGAGGATTTTCTCTTTCCTTTTATTTGAATTCTGCATAACGACATGCTGGTATTTTTCCAAACTGAAGTATGTAGTCTGAGTAGTTTGCTGTCTCCACTGAGAATGAACCTCTAAGTAAAAAAGAAAAGTTTTTGGCTGCAGGTGGATTTCATACAAAAGATGGGAGCCTATTAGGTGCAGAGATAAAGGCAAATTAACAGAACCAAATGTGTTTTAGAAAGAAGAAATTCTAGTGAGCAGGTTTTAGTAATCAGATAACAAAAGATTAATGTGATATTGCATGACCTCTACTCCTTTTTTTTCAAGAAACTCTCTCATTCCAAAAAATGAACAATTCACGAGAGTCTCAGAAATGATAATTAGTATTAATTTAGCTGATTGTACACTCAGATAAGTTGTACATAAATGACTTCAGACTTCAGGGAAATATGAATATCCAACCAGCTACATACACCAATTACCAAATTTAAAGAAAAAAAAAGACCTGGAGATAAGTAAATTAATTAGAGGAGCCTGGGCAATAAAGGGATTCCAACTAAAGCAGTCAGCTGCTCAGCAGACAAAAGTTGAACAATCATTTCGAACAGGATAGTGCCTGGCAACAGGAATGGACTAATCCACTCCTTCATAATGCAGAGTCAAACTGCTCAATGAACAGCTGGGATCAGTTTAGCCTAAATAAATTAACCATAGTGAGTCCGTCCCAAATGGAATATCACCCAGAACAATTACACACTTCTCCCACAGTCCTTAACATCTCTCTTAAGTTCATATCTGATTCCTGAGGCAAGTGTCCTGAGATTTTTACAGCACAGTTTCCATTCAGTTACACTCCAGCCAACCATAGCCTTGATTCCTTTCTTCCACGCATCACTTAAGTAACTGTAGAGAACCCCCAATGTGTAGCACAGTATATTATTCTTTCAGTCTCATCATCTACTTCTTTTCATGCTGTGCTTCTTCCTCAAAGTACCCGGCTAAGCTGAATCTATGTTTGAGTCCCTGACCTGCATTAATTCTGACTTGGAGGCCTATAATCCTTGCCTCTGTCGCCTCCTTTGTTTTATCTCCCTACTGAATCCTGATCTCTTTGCTATCTTGCCATTACTGTGCCTCTAGGAGAACCCAGTCCCTAACCACTCCAGCAGTTTCAGAATGCAAACCGAGCGTTAGATTGTGCAGCCGTTCCCCGTGTTGGTGAGCAGTTGCCCCCCATGAGCACTCCCCTGGAAGCTGTAGGACTACACTTCTGAGCACATGTTTATCAACATGAGCAAGGGCTGTACAATCTAGCCCCAAAGTATTTGAAAATGTACATACTGAAGACAAAAGCAAAATAGAATTAGAGCCCCCTCCCCCTGCCCCCAGAATTGCTTCTGCAATGAAAGACCCGTTGACCTTGGTAAAAGGATAGAACTGGAAATTTTTCCACACAGCGTGGCAAGCCTGGGTTTAAGGGTGATGAGGCGGCTATGCAAACCTTAGAGAAATTGGCAGTAGAGGGAGGGAAAGAGACAGAAAGAGAAGGTTCTTGCTGTTTAAGACACTGTTTTTCAATTGCATCTATTTTCATTGACTTAAATGGACATTGGATCTGGCCCTATACCCTTGTAGAAAGGATTCTTTCTTATGGTAAATCAGTGATTTTGTACCTCCGGACTCTTCAGCTCATTTCACATTTTTTTGTAATGAGTCTCCATTGTCCTGATGAGGTTCCTTGACATCTACAGAATAAGAAACTTCTGAGTTTTGTTTCTTTAATCAAGCAGTTGAAGAATTGTCCTGAGTTTGAGCAGGGAACCATTATCATATTGACGTGACAATATAATTTACTGTTGTAACAAAAGCAAATATAAGTGATTGCACTTTCTAAATATTTCAGTGCCATTAAAATAAGAATGTGCAATAAATAAAGTTTCATAATCATGGATAAGTGCTATACGAACTCACAAAGATTTGTGCCTATTTGAATCATATCACCAAAATGCACACTAAAGGCTAGAGTGATATTGCAAAATACTTATGTGACTTTTCATATCTGGGAGTGATTTCTATGTGATAAATTGCAAGGCCATGTAATAAATGAATTTACTATGTATTCTGATCACCTTACTTGCTCACTGCCTGCTAATCCATTTCCCTGGGGACTTTTTCTAATATCCCAAACCACTGCGCACCTTCATACAGCTGCCATTTAAAACAAAGAAACAAAATGCAGCCTAACTCATGTTCCATTTACAAATATGGAATTTTCCATTTGAAAAGAAAAGAAAAGAAAGAAAATGACAGCTAAATTCATCCTTTCCCCCATGCCACACCATACCTTCCCTAGTTATAATTATCAATATGACTTAAAGAGGGGAAACAACCCGGAATACTAACGCAGATAGATGTATTGCCTATATGTTTCTGCAGGGGAAGGGTAAAATGAATCAAGGAGATCAGATACAGAGTTCTCTAACTATAGTGATATAATAATACAGACAAGTAAAAGAAAATAAAGAAGTGTTTTCAAAAAAATCCTCAAAGCAGTGATGTCACAGTGGTTAAGTCTCTTTTACAAATTTACCTAGTGTTTTGATATTTTCAGGATATAGACCATTATCGGCTGAAAACAGATTAATCCATCCATCGCTGCCAAAAGGGTCTAATGAAACCAAAATGCTTGGAGGCTCTATTGAAAAGGAACCCTGTCACTGTCTTCACATTCCCATTTACTGCTGATGTCAGCATTTCACTTCTGTCTTGACAGTCAGCACATATGCTGCTCTGCACAGTAGCCAGCAGTAGGTGCTGTAAGAGTGACACACCAGGTCCACCCCCTAAACATCATATGTTCAATGAACCTACTCTTCACTTGCTCACAATGTAAAAATAGGATTGCATTTGGACCTGAACCGCCCACAGGGCAGGATATTTACCGCTGTACCCACTCAGCTGGTAAATGGCTGTAAACCCCCACATTTCAGTCTATCACAACAGTGAACAAATATTTATTATATAGCCCTTCTGAGTTATTTGCCAAAGGTTCACATAATAATCCATTTTTACAGATTTGCAACTTGTGACACTTGCCTACAAATACAACTGGGTTAAAGTTAAAAAGCCAAATGCTGTGCTGATTTATATCTTCTCCATCACCACCGAATGAAGTCAAGAGGACTGCAGGGATTGTAAATCAGCGAACAATTTGACCCATGATGTATGTGTAAGAGTATATATGTGTACACACACACACACACACACATAAATACACTCAGCCAACTAAACATGAGTTTTGTTTACAGCTTGGATTTCACATTCATTAATGTTAAGTATTTTCAACATAAACCAGCACATTGCAAGCTCTGTAATATTTTGGAGAGGCATTATTTGCTCCACTTTAGCTTGATAGATTGTTTAGAATCTTTCAGCAATTGCAACCCAAAATATAGGGCCAATTAGAAAATTGTTTCTCATAAAAAAGAAAGAAAGACAGAACGCTACCTATAATCCTGTCATGTTTCATAAGCATAACCACAAGTTTTATGTTTCTAAGTATTCCACTAAAAACGGACTTTAGAGAGACAAGGTAACATCTTTTATTGAACCAACCTCAGCTGGTTAAAGAGACAAGCTGAAGAAGAGTTCTGTGTAAGCTTTTGTGGTGAAACGAGAAGTCAGCAACGTTCCCTCCAGTGGGGACCTGCAGCTAGACAGCCTCAGAAATCAGCAGTGTTTTCTTGGAAGGGCTTGGTTAGCAATGGCCTGGGGATGCATTCTCTGCCAGTCGGGCTGCTAAGGAGCACTCACATAAGATTAAAATTACTCTCCCCCTGAAAACAGTCTGAAGAAGGCAGGCAATAGTTAATCCCCTCTAGTGCCCTAGGGCACGCTAGTGCAGGGAGATGTCACCTGGCCCATCATGTGGCATTCACTATCACTTCAGCATGTGACAAATGGAGTAGGGGAAGCATTGCTTTCTCAACTGGCTCTCAAACACAGGAGAAGACATTCTTAGCAGCAGAACAACTTGTGACATTTTTGTTTCCATCGAGACCCAGCAGGATTACACAGAGCCCAATAAAGCTTGTGACATTTTCCATAACACTGTGATAGCTGGTCATTTGGCATGGGATATTTTCTACTTAGTGGCAATGAGTTAAACTAATCCCTGCTTGCCTTTTTAACATGACTGTATATATAACATTTGCAAAGACGAGAAATAAGTAAAGAACCGAGGGCTAAATTCGGTGAAGAAACTGAGGGCAGCATTTGAACCTAAGGCTAACATTTATCTTATCGCCAGAAAGAGAGACAGCATATGCAGGCGCACCCCCCCCCACACACACACATCTTAATATGTTGTCTGTCCCATTAGAAATAAAAATGTGGGAGTCTGTGTATGTATATAAGCAGGTAATACACACAGATACAGACACAGACTAAGTTTTAGTTCTGATGGCTTGTCATCCAGGATCTCTGATGTTCAACCCCCCATTCAGCCCCACCCTCAAACACCACTCATTCCCGCAACCTTCCCAAGGAACTCTGGAAGTAGCTTGCCCAGAGTGGTGCAAAACACATATCCACCAGAGCAACTTTCAAATGTTCCTAGCACCCATTGAGCTTCAAGAACAAGAGAGTATCTACAGCAAGCTGAAAAATATGTCAGAGAAATTATATATATATATGTGTGTGTGTGTTAAACGAAAAGTTACCTGTACTCAAGTTGGTGAAATATTTATGAAACTGGAGCATTGTTATGAAATGCTGAATATTTTCATAAAAACTGTTGTTGCTATAGGGTGTGACCACACACACACACACACTACAGTGAAGGTGTGAGATAAGCACATAGCTATGTTGACAGACAGAATCCAGCCCTGAAGATTCACATGATTTATGAGAAATTATGGGGGGTGGGGAAAGGAGGGGCAATGTCAAAAAGAAATTACAAACATTTATGGCAAGACACAGTGTGCTTATTCAGCGTGCTGAAAAAGTTCAACAGCATTTTAATATTTTAGTTTCATTACCATAAGTGTATTCAATTCGGGGTCTGCTTCAAAAAAAAACCCCCTACACTGCAAAAAGTAAGCAGCTTTTTATTCACAGTATTTGGTAGCGGCCTTTATAATTTATGGATATGTCTTGTGTAAATCACAGCAAAAAAAAATGACAGGTTTCAGGGGCTGTTCGTTGCTTAATCTCAGTTTGTCACGATTCATAAAGAAAGATGTGAAAATAGAGGGAAAGTCATTTATATTGTTAAAAAGATTTAGACATTTTTAGATGTTTTCTAAGAAATATAAATAATCAGCTATGTGTCAGCTCTGAAATGAGCTTACATTTTCTATTGGAAATAATGAAGTGTCACCAAAAAACCCAAACTAATAGTGTTTTACAGCCCATTCTATTTCTGCAGACGGAAAACCTGTCCCAGTTGGGGCTGTGCAAGACTTGGTAGCTCCAGACCATAGCAATTCGTGGGAAGCTACCCTCAGATTTTGAGTCAGGAGAGTTCTCGTGCCCTGAATTTTGCTGTGGTTTCATGTCTGAATGAATACAACGGGTCGGATTGGTTCCTAGCATACGGGAGTGTATCTGTCATTGACAACACAGGGAGCAGGGCTCATGGTGGAAGAAAACATGATCCAAATTCCCACCTGAGTTCACAGGACAGATCTGAAAAATCTGCTTGCCTGAGTAGAAGTTTGGAAACCCAATCACTGTGCCTCAGTAGGGCCCATCCTTCCCTGGCTGTAGTTAATAGTTCACAGGCAGGGGTAGGAAGTGTACGCTTTGTCCCACTCATTGGTGAATCAACTCTTCACCTGCACCTGCTTTCTCTATGTGCTGGTTTGGAGGCGGAATTAATGGCACATGTGTTTATCATTTGGTTGTCCTTCTTGGCATAGTGCTAGTTCTGTTTCCCAGCATGCTTTAGGCTACAGCTAACCACCATATTGCTGGCCATCCGGTATTTTCACTTGGATGGACATAGGATATCATGTCTTTATACAGCTGGAGTTGTTTGTGGCCATAGTACGTTTAGGGGTCTATTTTATTCCAAACCAGGAAACTGCTTGAAGCAAGTGAGCTATCTATGTTGTGTTAGAAGGCTGAAAGGGGCTTTAAGTTTTCATTACAGATTTCAGGAATCCTTTGTCAGGGCTGAAGGACTAAATTTCCACATCTGACTAATAATTGTGGGATGTCTCAGTTCCTGAGGGCCTAAAAGAGGCCTGGTTTTCACAATCGGCTGAATACTCACCATCTGAACACCTGGCCTCTTTAAGACATCTCTGGGCACCCTGAGACTGAGGCATCCCAAAATCATTTTGGCCTAAATCCTCATCCAGGAAAGGGCGGGCTATGGGGTTGAAGTGTCCATTTCAGATGGAATCCCATGGTTATGGGAGACTTTCGGGTCCCTGTTTGTGGCTCAATATAGTCACTTAGTGAAATCAAAGTGGCTGCCATATAACAAATAAAGATTTCTGCTTGATTAAATAAGTTCAATAAAAGTCACAGCTTCTCATTTAAACTCTCAACAGGGTTGATCTGGTTAATTGTAAACATCAGTGTCAAACTCTTCTTGTACAAAGCATTTTCTGTGCATCCAATCAGCAATATGCTACAGTATGCAGGTGAGTCCCTATCACAAAAGAAATATCTATGACTATATCCTTTTATTTACTATTTGCTGTTTTCATTAATCACCAACCTTCAGAATCTCTGAAAACCCTACCTAATGTTAGCAAGAAGGTTGAAAAATGTCAGTGTGCATTAACACTGAAAAAATATATATTATGTAATGTTTATGTATGTGCAACCAAAAAAATGGACGACACTGAAGGCCTCATTCAAGTACAGCTACTTAAACATCCTCTTTAAACGATGGATTTAATTGCATTGACCTTAATCCAGAGAGGTACAATATTAGCTGAGGGTTTTCAGCACCGCGCGGGTTTTTGGCCCATTGAGAACAGATTCCCACCTTATCTCAATGAACTGATGTGAATATGGATTTGGGTGTAAATGCAGCATCCGTTTTAAAGAATAAACAATTTAAAATGAAGAGAGTATGGTCAATAGCTTTAATTTTCCATGTCTTTTCACACAACTAAATAAACTAACCAGTAATAGCTGACCTTGCTTTTGAAACACCAACCAAGTCTGAATTGTAGGCAGCACCAGCAGCAGCCCTGACAGTTCACATTGCCCGACGGGTTCCATCATAAGCCCATTTTCAGGTGCTTATAACTTTGCCAAATTTGAACTGGTTGGGTTGAAATTTTCCATGTCAGATGGCTGCCTCATGCTGAATATTTCTGGCAAGTTTCAGCTACCACAGCGCAGCCATTTCTCATAATGAGGTTAGGGGAAAATAAATTGTTTCGCCCATGTTAAAATAAATGCTTGTTTCACTGAGAACCTCTAGCGCCTCCATGCTTTGGAACATGGACTTGAAACTTGGCAGAGGGTCTCATCCTGTTGCCAAGAGCATGCCTGTGCCATCCCTGTGAAAATCTACCCAGATGTGGCCAAGTTAAGAGCCTCTGAAAATTACAGTTTATTCACATTCAGCACAAAGACTTGTTAGCGCTTGGCAGCTAACTTCTCTGAAGATTCCTTCTGAACTGAGTGTGTTCTGGCTTTCAGCTGCAGGGGCTGAAAGGGATTTTCTGTGCAATTGTGCCTCCTAGCTGCTGGGGGCTGCTGTTGTGCAGGGTACCAGAATTGGGACAGAGGAAATAATTTCTCCTATATTCAGTGCCCCCCTGCTAGTGTCTTGACAGTGCAGAGGGGATTAGCTCAGCTGATCATAGAGACAAACTCCCACTAAAGTCAATGGGAGCTGAAGATGCTCATCATCTCTGAGCATAGGCCTCCTATAATGAAATTTGAATCCTGCTTCGGAATCCAAAACCACACCCTCCCTTCCCCTCAAATTTGGGAGACTGTCCAGATCGATGTGGTCTTATCTCAGTCTCATTAATGTTGAAAATGCTGGGGTAAATCATTATTATTTGTGCATATAACACTGTCTCTATACACCAGGCTCTACAACTGGTAAAATCTATACACAGAGACAAATTTGAGAATGAAAGGAAGACTTTGCCCCAAGAGCTTAAAATTAATAGGCACAGATAGATACAGTCCAGATAACATTAGTGTGATGTGGATATTATAGTACTGGCATGCGGAATATTATAGCTGATAGACAACAGCAACTTAGTGGATTCTTTTAAAGGAGAAGGATTATGGTGATTAACTCAATTATTTATTGCCGATCTTAAATTGTCAAAAATAGATCCGCTTTTGTCCATTATTTAGCATAGTGAATACCCTTCTCATAATGAGCTATACAGAAATGAAGTCAGAAAAAAATAAAGGAAGACACTCTAGTCTGCATTCCTTTAAGAACAAATAAAACAAGATATTCCAAGTGTGCATTTCCATAAGAAGGACTCGTTTGAGTTTTCTGACACTTATAATGACTTCACTTTAGAGAGTGAAATTGCCTCATTAAATTAGAGGACAAAATGGTGAGATGATTGAGAGTTAGCTAAATACCTCAAAACAAACCTCACGTTATTGTCATCTACAAGTTTTCAGAACGGACAACTGAAAACGAACACTAGCAGAAAGAGCGAGATGTATAAATGCTGAATGCTGTTAATGAGAATTTAATTTGAAACTACTGGAAGCTGACATGCAGCCCTTCTCCATTCACTGAAAAATTTCTCAGTTAAAAACCTAACTTTCAAATGTGATAATTGAAGAAAATTCTAGGCATAATATACATGGCTTTATATTTTTCATGCAATGGTTCAGCTGTTTCTTTTGAAGCAAAAGCAAAAAACAACAAAAGCAAAATCTTCCCAAAGGATACACTTTGCCATAAATATCATTTCAAAAATGCTAGGTTCGTTTGCTAACTTCTTCATTTTAACTATTTTAGGTGTCTTCTTTTTACACTTCTTTCATTCTTAATTAACAGTGACAGTCTAAACACTGCACTTCTGTCCTTTGAGTATATCTCCCCTCCTACGGGCCCACATACCATACCACCTGTGCCAGCAGGAAAAAGTTTAGCTCTCTATCTTTTGTCCTATTAATCAGGAAGGTATATTTAACGTGTGTCTACAGTCTAAACACCCCACACTCACAGCCTTTGGTAGTCAGGTATGCCACAAGCATGCTAAGAAGCCTAGCTCAGACTATGCACATACCATACTGGTGTTCTATTATTTGATCGTAAATGTTTCACCTCCTGGTGCTCCATTGCTCACTTATTGGTTAGGCCATTGTCTACATACCATTGTTCTCTAAACAGGGTTGCCACTTGCCCAGTTTGCAATTGTCCTCACCAGTTTTTGTACTGCCTTGCTAGTTAAAGAGTTGATATGCCATTTCTTTCCCACTTGGGACCCATTAGAGAGCTCTATAATTCACATCCTCTTCGTCTGGACTGCAGGGCCATGTTAGGATAAGATAAAAAAATGATAAAACATAAAAAATACACGTTTGTGTGTGCACATGCCAGGGCGTGTAAAATGGGTCTCTCAAACATGTTAGTAATAATTAGCTAATGTGGTCATTAAGACCCATTTTGTTGGTGTGGAGAGCAGAAGGGGTAGCTAGTGACCAGTTTTTCTGCATCTCCAAGCTGGCAACTCTACCTCTAGAGAAAGGATTGAGTATGGCATTGAGACTTGTAATCTAATAAGGATGAACACCAACCCATGGGTAGGCCTATAGTGAGCCATTATCGTGACTATATCTTAGTAGACAGCATAAAGCCTAGTTGCCTGTAGGGATCAGACCAAAAGGGCAATCTTAATTTCCACACCCAATCATTACTCTCCTTCCCATATCAAGCCACAAAAATGTACACACAGAAAACATAACGAAAATCAACACTTGGTTTCATGTCAGACGTATCAGCCAATAAAATGAATCCTGCCCTGCAAAATGTAATATCTTTACCCTGTATTTTCCTCTCTATTGTAAAAAAATCTGAAAAAAACATTGACACAGCAGGGTGTGCAGACTTTGGCATAGGAACATGGTAAAAGCAAAAGGCCATAACTATATTCACTCATAACACAGCATAACCACGGGGGGTTAGAACAGTACTCGTCACACCTATCCAGCAATACCGATCCAGTGTGGTCCCAGTTTGACTCTCCAGGCCCTGCCTGAACTCATTAAGGGGTGGCTTGGCCTCCCTGTGAAAGCCAGCTAAAGGATCTCAACTCCCCAGGTGAAATCCTTACCAGCTATTCCTCATGTGAGGGTTTGCGGGCAGGGGTACAGACAAGGAGTACCTCAGCCTGTGTAAAACATTGAAACCCTCCCTGCCATGTAACACACCAAGCCCCAGCCAATACTACCCTCTGCTACAATAAGGGATTCCAGAAGTCAGCCCTGCTACAGCACCACATCAGACTGGACTCCTGCTGGAAGCAGTGCTTAGAAAGACAAGGGGGGTGAAGTAATATCTTTTACTGGACCGACTTCTGTTGGTGAGAGAGACAAGCTGAAAAAGAGCTCTTTGGGGCTCAAAAGCTTGTCTCGCTCACCAACAGAAGTTGCTCCAGTAAAAGATATTACTTCACCCACCTTGTCTCTCTAATAGCATGGGACTGACACAGCTACAACTGCATAGAAACTGCAGTGACACTCATACATAAACATAAAATGCATCTCAACTGTGCCAGTGGGGTGCCAAGAGGAAAGTGAAAAATGTCCAGTGCCTTTTGCTAATTTACATTGTGGCAAAGTTTCTTGATGCCAATGGGTGATCGGCAAAGCCTCACCATGAGACTCAGAAAACCAGCAACAACAGCCCAGGTTAAAGCTGACCCTGGATACCCGGAGTTCACTTGCTGGGCCTGGGATTCCTTTAAATCATGCATGCTGCATAAATGTTATGCCATGGTCCCGGTATGATCACAAAATGGCATATTTTTTGTTTAAAAATCTTATTGTATGGTGAATCATAGCTTTGCATTCCTTTGATCATTTCTTTTTATCATTACATTGAAATGTAACCAAATATTTCCAAGAAAAAAAAATACAAATGGAATAGGACGTAGCCTGTTAATTGCATGAACAAGTGAGAATCATGTGTAGCGTAACATTTCAAATAACAGATGGCTCTCACAATAATTTTGTCTTGTTTATATGGACGTGAAGAGCAGATCTTTGAAGCAGTCCCTGATGAGATTCTGCTTTGGTCTAGCAGCGTCCTGAGAGAATGTGCTTCCTCCCTCTTTCATCTTATGTTTTTCAACTAGCAAAATAAACATTTGTTAAAATAGCACCTGTGGGTGGAGAAAACATGACTGGACTGAAAACCTCTGGCTCTATGATCATGTATCTTACAAATAAAAGATCTGAATTTGCAAAGCTCTACTTATGTGAGTAACCCTATTCACATCAGTAGCTCCATTGCACTGACTTCATGGAACTGCTTGGCTTTGTCCCTTGTTCAAAGCATAAGAAAAACTCAGAAAAGGGAGAGCGATGTGTCCTTTGTGAAGGCAGCACGCCTTACATCATATACTGCTGTTTGGGTAGATCTGTGTGCGCAGCTAGAGCAAAGTCACTTGATCTGTGCTTTTGACAAATGTGCATGGGGAAGAGGGGTTATACGTATCTGGCACCATGTGCCTTGTTCTGAGTATCCAACTGGGGCTTCATAGACATTTTTTTAAAAAGCAGGCAGAGCATACACCAGTGCAGAAACTCTAAAACTGCAGGCACCAATGAACTTGGCCAACATATTCTGTATTATAATTATACAGAGAAAATAATGTTGGTATGTTTAAGTTTGCAACTTAATGGTTCCATTAAAACCCCATTTGCATAGTATCTGCCTCCTATTATAGATTTTAATTCATAGATACTAAGGCCAGAAGGGACTATTAGTTCATCTAGTCTGACCTGTATACCACAGGCCATTAAATTTCACCCATTTGCCCCTATATTGAGCCGAATAATTGTGTTTGACTAAAGCATATCTTCCAGAGTGGCATTCAGTCTTGACTGGAGGACATCAAGGGTTGGAGAACCCACTACTTCAACTGGTATATTGTTTGCTCCCCTCAGTTCTGATATCCTTCCTCTGTTTTACAAACTAAAAATGCACATGCATTCACCTTGTAAAGCAATTTACAAGATCATTTTTCATATCACTTTTCTTCTGATAGCATCTAGGAACCCTGACCCATTGGGCTAGGCACTAAGCAGACAAGTAACAAAGACAACTAGAAATCCAACACTCCAGGTGTCAGGCAAAATGCAACAATCAGATGTAATAGGCAAAGTAATGGGGGTGGGCTAGGAGTATGAGATTACAATAAAATGATTAGAATAGCAATTTGATTTTGTTTGCACACAGGATATACTGACACAGCAAACAAAACAAGGAATAGATTTAAATTATATTAGTCATTGTATTGATATTATCATTGGATTACTTACTAAATGAAGATTCATAGAAAGATGACATATAATCACGAGAGAGTTATTCGGTCAGGGACACAAATTTCTCCAGGGAATGTCATACGTGACATTGATGTCCTTAAATGTTAGATTTGGACTGAAATATGTGTAAAATTACATGTAGCCAAGAGCTCCCAATCAGATACTCTGGACCACACGTGTATGCAGGACAAGAACTTGCAACTGTTGTACGTCTAATACTGTCCCCTTGACCCCTCCTCCATGTGGTAAACTGCAGAAAGACATTCCAAGGTGGGATTAATGTTACAAGGTCCTGGGCTACATACTTACCAGCTGACATCTTCTCCCCCACCTTAGTCTGACCAGCATGCACCTCTTCAGGTTGGATAACTTGTTATGTGGATAATGTGAACATCTGGCTGAACGAGGACCCATTCTCAGCCAGCAAAAGAGCAATACAAATAATGATACAGCATTTTGTTTGCCTAGCTGGGTGAAAATTTCCAAAGTGGCCCACAACGTTACTCAGCGGAGACTTTCACAAAACGAGGGCTTGCCTACGCGGTGGGGTTATGCACATTACAAGGGTGTGATTTCTAAAGCAAATTAACATTTTGTGCCTTAGTTGGTCCATGTAGACCAGTGGTGGGCAACCTGCGGCCCATTGGCTGGGAACAGCAAGCCGTGGCCACTGGGAGCTGTGGGGGAGCGTGCCTGCGGAGGGTCAACATCAGCAAAATGTCTAACGGCCCGCAATCAGATTACCCTGATGGACTGCATATGGCCCACGGGCTGCCCACCACTGGTGTAGATCCTGCTGGTGTATACTAAAGGTTCCCTAGAACATTTGAATGTACGAGGACTATATTAAAGCACACTGGGGAACCTTTAGTGCACACCAGCAGGGTCTACATGGATCAATTAAGGCACAACACGGCAGGATCAAGGTGGTGGAGAGGTTTGGGATGTGAAGGTAAAAGCTCTTACTATCACACAAATACACAAAATCAATGCAAAGGGAAACCCAAACAATAACAGGGTATATTTGTTTTTTTGTATTCAGTAAGAGTCTGCTCAAGGGTTCGTCAAAAATTTCCAGTAATAATTATCCTGTCAGAAAACGTAGGGTCATTGAAATCAAAATTGTCTATGAGGAAACAGTTGATTTTGATTTCATTTTTTGATTTTCCCTTGGGAAATATTTTTTTCATTTACATTTTGAAACAAAAAAACCTCTCATTTTGAACTGACTTTTGAAATACAAATTTATTTTCAACATGTCAAAATCTTTCATTTTGAAGTTTTTAAACAGAATTTTTCTGGAACTGTTTGTTCTTCCAATATGTCCACTTTTTGTCTCAGATTTGAATTTCCACTTTTTGGCAAAAGATTGGAATTTTCCACAAAATGGCAACTGCATTCTCCGAATGCCTCTTGCCCACTCCTATCCCCACTGAATATAGCAGCAAATGCTATTGGCTTCACTGGGAACAGGTAGGGTTGCCAACGTTGGTTGACCATATTCCTGGAGGTTTTCTTACATGACATACTCTTTGATTCTTAATTCCTGGAGACTCCAGGGCAATCCTGGAGGGTTGGCAATCCTAGGAGCAGGCCTAAGGGTCTCATTTCAAAGGGAGCTCCATAAAGACGTAAAGAAGAAGGGAAATGGTTCAAGGGAAGGAGACCAAGGGTTGAAAATAGACGGGGTAAAGTGTGAAAGAGAAAAGTATAACACAAGTGAGACACCTACAGAAAACAGCAGGCAATTTAGCCACTTCTGTGACATACTGTGAAGTTACTCATATCTTATGCAACTGCATTAGAGTTTCCGTGACCTGTACTGTCCTAATGGTGGAGTGGCAGGGAAGAGGACAGGATGGAGAACAGGGAGCGGTTGTACACAGGAAGCTCATTGTCATAATACCCCTCTGTAACTGGGTGGCTGCCACTGTGCCCCATCTCCAAGCACTCCTGCCACGCCCAGTCCCAGTCAAGGAGGTTTATTCTTTTATAACATAGGTTAAACAAACAACCCAAATACAGCCCTAAATCAATACCTTGCTCCCAGGCTTCAGGGCCTCTGGCACTCTAGCTCCTAGCCGCTTCCCAGCCTCAGCCAGCTCTGCTCCCCTCTTCGAGCAGCCACAGGGTTGCTCCCTTGAGCCCCTGACCCCTTGCTCCAAGGACCCACCACAGGGGTTAGCTCCACTCCAGCGTGGCCTCTGCTAACCAGGGCTCAGCCTGTCTCAGTCCTTCCTCCTCAGCTGCCTACCAGGAGCCCTTTATAGGCCCAGGTGAAGCCCAAGCCCTCTTTAATTAGCTGGATTAGGCTCACCTGCTCTGGTCCAAGGGTGCTAGGCTCAGTCTATCCACAGAGACCAGCTACCTTCTGATACCATCTCCTCGTCAGAGCACTCCCACAACCTCCAATTCCACAACTGTTTCATAGAATCATAGAAGATTAGGGTTGGAAGAGACCTCAGGAGGTCACCTAGTCCAATCACCTGCTCAAAGCAGGACCAACCCCAACTAAATCATACCAGCCAGGATTTTGTCAAGCCGGGCCTTCAGAACCTCTAAGGATGGAGTTTACACCACCTCCTTAGGTAACCCATTCCAGTGCTTCACCACCCTCCTAGTGAAATAGTGTTTCCTAATATCCAACCTAGACCTCCCCCACTGCAACTTGAGACCATTGCTCCTTGTTCTGTCATCTGCCACCACTGAGAACAGCTGAGATCCATCCTCTTTGGAATCCCCTTCAGGTAGTTGAAAGCTGCTATCAAATCCCCCCTCACTCTTCTCTTTACAGACTAAATAAGCCCAGTTCCCTCAGCCTCTCCTCATAAGTCATGTGCCCCAGCTCCCTAATCATTTTTGCTGCACTCTCTCCAATTTGTCCACATCCTTTCTGTATTGGGGGGCCCAAAACTGGAAGCAATATTCCAGATGTGGCCTCACCAGTGCCAACTAGAGGGGAATAATCACTTCCCTCGATCTGCTGGCAATGCTCCTACTAATGCAGCCCAATATGCCATTAGCCTTCTTGGCAATAAGACTGGATGTTGACTCCTATCCAGCTTCTCATCCACTGTAATCCCCAGTTCTTTTTCTGCAGAACTGCCTCTTAGCCAGTCGGTTCCCAGCCTGTAGCCGTGCATGGGATTCTTCCATCCTAAGCGCAGGACTCTGCACTTGTCCTTGTTGAACCTCATCAGATTTCTTTTGGCCCAATCCTCCAATTTTACTAGGTTACTCTGGACCCTATCCCTACCCTCCAGCATATCTATCTCTCCCCCATCTTAGTGTCATCCAGGAACTTGCTGAGGGTGCAAATCCACCCCATCATCTAGATCATTAATGAAGATGTTGAACAAAACCGGCCCCAGGACCGACTCCTGGGGAACTCCACTTGATACCGGCTGCCAACTAGACATCGAGCAGTTGATCACTACCAGTTGAACCTGACGATCTAGCCAGCTTTTTATGCACCTTATAGTCCATTCATCCAATCCATACTTCTTTAACTTGCTGGCAAGAATTCTGTGGGTGACCATATCAAAAGCTTTGCTAATGTCAAGATATATCACGTCCACTGCTTTCCCCATATCCACAGTGCAAGTTGTCTCATCATAGAAGGCAATCAGGTTGGTCAGGCATGACTTGCCCTTGGTGAATCCAAGTTGACTGTTCCTGATCACCTTCCTCTCCTCCAAGTGCTTCAAAATGGATTCCTTCAGGACCTGCTCCATGATTTTTCCAGGGACTGAGGTGAGGCTGACCAGTCTGTAGTTCCATGGATTCTCCTTCTTCCCTTTTTTAAAGATGGGCACTATCTTTGCCTTTTTCCAATCGTCCGAGACCTCCCCCGATTGCCACAAGTTTTCAAAGATAATGGCCAATGGCTCTGTAATCACATCTGCCAACTCCCTCAGCACCCTTGGATGCATTAGAACTGGACCCCTGGACTTGTGCATGTCCAGCTTTTCTAAATAGTCCTTAACCTGTTCTTTCACCACTGAGGGCTGCTCACCACCTCCCCATACCGTGCTGCCCAGTGCAGCAGTCTGGGAGCTGACCTTGTCTGTGAAGATCGAGGCAAAAAAAGCATTGAATACTTCAGCTTTTTCTACATCATCTGTCACTAGGTTGCCTCCCCCGTTCAGTAAGGGTCACACACTTTCCCTGACCTTCTTCTGGTTGCTAACATACTGTAGAAACCCTTCTTGTTACCCTTCACATCCCTTGCTAGCTGCAACTCCAGTTGTGCTTTGGCCTTTGTGATTACACCCCGGCATGCTCAAGCAATATTTTTATATTCCTCCCTAGTCATCTGTCCAAGTTTCCACTTCTTGTAAGCTTCCTGTTTGTATTTAAGCTTACTGAAGATTTCACTGTTAAGCCAACCTGGTTACCTGCCATATTTTCTATTCTTTCTGCACATCGGGATGGTTTGTTCCTGCACCCTCAATAAGGATTCTTTAAAATACAGCCAGCTCTCCTGGACTCCTTTCTCCCACATATTAGCCTCCCAGGGGACTCTACCCATCAGTTCCCTAAGGGAGTCAAAGTCTCCTTTTCTGAAGTCCATTTTGCTACTCTCCATTCTTCCTTTTGTCAGGATCCTGAGCTCAACCATCTCATGGTCACTTCTGCCCAGGTTGCCACCCACTTCTACTTTTCCTACCAATTATTCCCTGTTTATAAGCAGCAGGTCAAGAGGAGCATTGCCCCTAGTTGGTTCCTCCAGCACTTGCACCAGGAAGTTGTCCCAAACACTCTCCAAAAACTTCCTGGATTGTCCGTGCACTGCTGTATTCTTGTACACCCAGGATTACCAGGGTACTTGACTAGCCTGGCCGTTTTTTAATGGATTTGCCAGTTGCCAGAAAAATCATTGAATCTGCCGGGTTGTTTTTTTTTTCACGTAGATCTAAAGATTTGCATTATCATCACAATACACTGGGATATCTAATATTAAAACTTTCTGTGTCCAGCTAAAGATGCTGCAGTGTTCCCACTTCCACAGTTTAAGCGATAACAGATCAAAACTGCTGAAAATACAGCAGCTGCCTGCCCACCAACACACAAGCGCACCATACATGTGCGTGAGAGAGGGTGTGAGTCGTGAGAGAGTGAGGAGATGTGCAAGGCCTATTAAATAATGGAAGATTGGGACAATGGTGTGAGTGATCCTATTATACCCCCGGGGGAAAAAAAGCTTGCATCGGAAACTGCACATACAATGACAACTGGTTAAACGAAACAGACTACAAAGACTGGTGGGCAAAATGTGCTGATAAAACAAACACTGTTGAATATGGGGGGGTTGAGGAGTTGCCTTGTGGTTGGGGGTTGGGGCTGCAGTGGGCTTGCCTTGTGCGGGGGAGGTGTACTGGGTTTTTTGCATTTCAAAGGTGGTAACCCTATGTACCCCAGCCCTATCTTTGGACCAAAGAAGTCAGTTCACTGTAAGACTGCAGAGAATCAAAACAGAAGCTAATAATGAAATGAAACTAATGTAAGTAACTGCGGGGAAACGTGGCAAAAAATCCAGTGAATTGAAGTCAAATAGTTCTGACCAGTGTACTACCATTAGTATAATATGGGCCGGTCTACACTACTGCACTAAATTGATCTAAATTACGTAACTTCAGTTGTGTGAATAACGTAATTGAAGTCGACGTAGATAGATCCACTTACCGCCGTGGCTACACTGTGCTGTGTCAACGGGAGAGCATCTCCCATCGACATCCCTTACGCTTCTCGGGGAGGTGGAGTACACAAATTGATGGGAGAGTGCTCTCCCATCGATTTAGTGTGCCTTCACGAGACCCGCTAAATCGACACTCGCTGCACCGATTGCAGCAGTGCCGATCTATCCGTAAGTGTAGACATGACCTCGCATCTAAATAGTTATCTGATTCCACCCTCCATTGGGGGAGAAGAAAGGTAAAACATTTAAGAACAAGAGCCTGATGAGAACATCCTGG
The DNA here is from genome assembly GCF_965152275.1 of Natator depressus. NCBI lineage: Eukaryota > Metazoa > Chordata > Testudines > Cheloniidae > Natator > Natator depressus. Next base: position 8,280,810 of record NC_134240.1, on the reverse strand, counting down.
CTGCAACCTTCAAATGTCACCTTTGCATGGCATAGTCCATAACTATTCAGATGCCCATAAATATATTGCTTTTAATGACTTTAATGCCAAACTGGGACATACATGGTAGAGCGCTGGTGGAGTGGAATGAGCATCTCTGTTCCTAGCTTCTCTTCATTTAATCTTTCCTAACTATAAATCGTATCTGTCTCTCCCCACCCCATATAGTTGGGTTCTAATAAGGAGGGAATCTTGTCATATAATAGCTATGAGGAAGCCTGACGCTGCTAAAAACACCTTTTCCCTCAGCAGAGGTCAAGGATAAGGCTTAATTAAATGGAAAGGGGATGAAGGAGAGAGAAGAAAATATTATTTTACTCTTAGAGTCTGAATACACTCAGAGCTTAAAATTACAATGTTGTATACTATCACTGTTTTTCTGGCTTCATCAATTTTTTTCTTCCAAAGTCAGCACCCCAGACTCTTACATGCCTTTGTCTCCTGCTGTCATCAAGACGTTTGCATGCATTAATCCATGACAAATGGCTTCATTTGATCCATAACTGATTTCCCCACCCGCCAACTAGAAACAGATTACAGAAATAAAAAGAAAAACTAGGCTAGAAAAAAGGGCTCATCTATTTATTGGTGTGGGGACAGTATACACATTAAGGCAAACAATACCAGGCTGGCTGAGGGAGAAAGCACTGGCTTTTCAGTCATGGAAAGTCAGTATCCAGCACACTAGGAAAACAAACTACATTTTAATCCAGTTCAAATTATATGATACAACTACAGTAATTACAGCATTACAGATGTGGCAACTGGTTTGGATACGCTAATTCCCCACCAGATCCCTGCCCTGCACCTTTTCCCTAAATTCAAACCAGAAACAAACCCTTTCAAAGCCTTCCAGTATATTATATCCCCCTGTTATTTGTCATCTTAATGCATAGCAATGCTCCCTGGCTCCTCCTGAGACCCCAAAACTTAAAGTATCCCACTACAGAAATAAGCATAAAAAGAGCTACATGTGGGTAATGCTACTTATCACAGAGCAAAGACATAAAAAAGTCAGAAAGCACCTCACACATATTTCACACCACACAAAAGACACAGTTACATGCCATGAGAAAGTTACTCCAGAGTTGAACTAAAACAAGTACACAGGGACATCCTGACAGGCCAACCCTCTCTATGCTGCCTGGATTTCTCTTGGGAAGAATGCACTGGCTGGCTTATCTGGCTACATGCTACCGGATAGGATTTATCCTTTGAAAGGATAATGCCTTCATCACTGGCTTTACATTTTTGCCTGGGATAACAAAGAAATCCTGACACTGGTAGAAGTATTTACTTAAAAGGGCACAAAGAAAAACTGAGAAAAACATAGCAAGCTATGAGCTTTCCTCTTTTTTAAATAAACACATCCAGTTATGTCTTATTAAATCAATTTTCCCATAAGGTTCTAAGATCTTTTATAGAATTCTTCACTCCATTCTGATTCTAGAATCAACTGTTAGTGTTGAAAAGCTTCTGAATAGAAAAGCTGGTTGATTTGTGTATGTGTGTGCATGATGAAAAATAGCTATTTAGTCACATTGATGATGCTTTTCACTATAACTTACTTACCCCAATACACCCTCACCCAAATCCTTAACTGGTATAAATCAGCCTAGCTCCATTGAAGCCGGGCTGTTTTACCCCACCTTTCTCCTCTGTGATTTTTTGCTTCTGTCAAATATATGGTGGGAAACCTCACTTGTTCATAGAACTGATCTCAGTTGCACCTGTAAATATAAAGTAATGGCACTGAAGTAAGAAACAGTGAAGCAACTCTTAAGATTTTAAAAAATACAGAATCAGACTATTAGATTTAAGAGGTACAGGTAAAAATATATTGTAATAATACTTGTTATATTTTTATCACCCTGTATCCCATTTAACAAAGAATGCCATTCCCCCATCTGGTTTTTCTACCAGTGCATTCCACAAAATATGTAATCTACAAAAATAGATACAGATTTTCTTAGTTTAATCATATTCTTTTAAAAATAAACAAATACATCAGTAGAACTTTCTTTGCTAAATAAACTATCCTTAGTTGCTTCCAACTTAATTAAATGCAATTAACTCTTGTTTGTTTTGGCAACCAATTAATGTCATGATCAAATATAAATAGACTCTGCAAGAAAAGATTATAATTAATAAATCCTTTACAATACTGTAAAATTACACTGAAGCTTTGCTTGCCAGAAATACTTAACTGCATTTTTGAAGTGTATTAATGAGGACACTAAAAAAGATAATAAAGTTTTATCAACGTGTATGCAGCTACTTTACTGTGGTTCTTGCCCTCTCTCAATCTGATCTATATAGCTTTCAGGATGACAGTATTATTTAGACTTCATGAAATAGTAAGACCAAATTTCCTTCTTTCTGATCAATGCATTTGTTACAACATTTTAAAATATTTAAAGCCAAAGTTGCTATTCACATAACTTCATTGATTTAAACAGGGTTATGGCAGCAGAGATTTTTGCCCATGGTGTTTAGTTCATTGGCTGATAGAAAAAATATCTGAGAAACAATATCCAACGTGTAATATTACAAGAAAACAAAGGCTATATCTCCATATGAATGACATGACTCCATACCAATGGGAACTTTGGGTTCTCAAGAAGTGCTGGATAAGCTTATTGAATCAGAGAATCATAGAACTGGAAGGGACCTCGAGAGGTCATCTAGTCCAGTCCCCTGCACTCAAGGCAGGACTAAGTATTATCTAGACCACATCTGATAGGTGTTTGTCCAACCTGCTCTTAAAAATCCCCAATGATGGAGATTCTACAACCTCCCTAGGCAATTTATTCCAGTGCTTAACCACTCTGACCGTTAGGAAGCTTTTCTTAATGTCCAACCTAAACAGCCCTTGCTGCAATTTAAGCCCATTGCTTCTTGTCCTATCCTCAGAGGTTAAGAAGAACAATTTTATATTTATATTTTTACCCATGTTTTAAGAGCAATGTTAATATGCAGAGATATAAGGATTTTCAATCACTGTGTTTTCTAACAATAGAATACACTATTCAGCCAGTGGTAAGTGCAGTCTGTTATGTGTGCGCGCGCACACCCCTACACACCTTAAAAAGTAGTTGAAAGTGGTGAAAGAAAAATCTTTGAGACAGGTTTTCAAAATAGCTCAGCAACCACAATTCTCAATGGGAGTTACTGGCTGTGCCTTCCATTTTTAAAGGCAGCCTTACATTCACAAACATTCTTCATGGCCCAAATCCACCCACACAGTACACACTCCAAATACAAGTCATCTCAGTGGGGCCACTGTAGTAGAGGGAAGCCTAGCCTTTCCAGTCCATAGATCCTCCATGCCTTGTGGTCTCTTTGGACATATGCAGTGAGCCATGCTGTGCAAGCCATGTGCTGCCCCATTCTCTGATCTCAGTATCATAGTGCCTTGTGGGAGCTGCTCAAAACCTTGCGGGTTTGGGCCTTAAGATTTGACCTGAGCACCCATAACAACCATGGACTTCAATGGGAATTGCAGGCACTCTGGATCTTTCCAAAGATAAACATTTTAAGATCTATTCCTGTAAGTCCTGACTTGTACAAGTAGTCCTTCTTCACATGAGTCATTCCATTGCCCTGAATGGGATGAAGCATATGAGCAAGGGTTTGCAGGACTGGGCCCTTCCATTTCTGCCACCAGGCTGCTCTCCAGGTTATTCTAATGCAAAGTGTGTCTCTTTCTTCCACTGAAGTAAAGGAAGAATTGCAGCTGAACAGCTGTAAGATATGAACATACAATTGCTATTGATTATGACAAGCCAGAAACCTAGGCCCGCATCCTGCACCAGCTGAAATGAAGAGTTTTCCTGTCCTTTTGACAGGAGCAGGACTGGGTTCTTAAACTAACAAAGGAAATGAGGATGCTACCCATTTGGAACATTCTGCAAGATGCACAGAGATAGATGCCAGAAAATCATCTTATTAACAGGGCCTAATAATATGAGTCACAAATTTATATGCGGTACTTTGGAACTTCATTCATTTTAACTTACACCCTAATTCCCCTCTGTGCATCCTTGACTGAGACTAATATGTCTGGACTGGAGCTGTACTGCAGCCCCACTGGTACCTGCCGAAAGCCCAGTGGAAAGGAGTCCCCAGTGCCTGCCCAGGGCTAAAATAAGTTTTGCTCAGAAGAACAGTTCTGTTTAGAACACTGGAGAATAGTGGAAAAGCTGAATCCCACATGGAAAATAAATCATGCTCATTGAAAAGGTTTGATTTCACAACAGAGAGAAAAAGAAAACATGCAAAACGAAATGTAAAAGATTACAGGAGAGCAAGACTAAAACAAAAGGGTAAGATCACTTGCGTCTTAAGAGGAAATGCACTTGATATTACCTTTTCAAATACAAATCAGTGTTGAACTTAAATAGGGCAATAATTAAAGGCAGGTTTCTGATGTTATCCGCAGAAACCAGTCAATGTAGAAATAATGTATATTGCCTTTGGGGTTTATATTTGTGTCTAATTTTTCTTGGGGCTTAGCCATCACAGTATGAATCCCCACAGTCTTGCAATATTGTGACAACAAGATACAAGCATTACTGAGCATTGAAAGGTCCCCTTGTGACTCACATCACAACCCCCTACCCTCTCCCCCAGGCTGCTCTCAAGCAGAGACTGAGTTTTGACACATGGGTGTGGGAAGAGAAGATATCCAGCAGAGATTCAATCCCTCATGCTGCTGAGTGCTGATGTGAGGCAAAGCACAAGTGCTGGGTATTTGCTTTTTGTTCAGCATCTCCAAAGAATGGCTTCTGTGACATATAGAGAAATATGCAGAGTGCCCAATGACAGAGAGCAAGCCACTGTGTCCACTCTCAACTGAGCGCCGGGGAGAGTGAAAGTGGGCACATCAGGAGGTGGGGACAAAGTGTGGTCAAGGCACCGGGGTTTATGTGCAGCTCCCGTGCATCCAAAAGGAATGTGTAACAGCTAGTATCAAGATACTCCTGTTACCACCCAGGAGTTCTTTCACACAGTGTGTATGGAAGGGCTGATCTTAGGAGATACAGAAATGCTTCCAACAGTTCCTTTGAAACAGTATCTCTCACAGCCAGTTGCTCAGTGCCTCCTGGCACACGCTGGGCCCTCTGTTCTTGGCAGCCCATCAGACTGCAGCACACATACTCCCCCTCCATTTAATTCACCTTACTGGATCACAAGTAACAAACCACCACATTCAGCGGCATGACTGGTGGCTGGCTCCACACACCTGCAGCACAGAGATGCTAGGCAGATACCTGAGGAAGGATGAGGAGCTGCAATGCTGAGTAACTGGCATGACCCTTGCTAATGCCTAGTTGTACGTAGATGGAGAAATTCTGTAGGCCCTTTGACTCCCTACCAAGCATTAGTTTTTCTGTGGCAATAGCCCATCCCCTTTGTCCACTGTACATGGGGCCACATGAGATGGAGATGGATCAAGCATTCTGGCCAAAGCATTCTCCTCAGCTTCTTCAGCCAGAAAGCGCTACATCTGCAGTATCTGTTTAAACGAGTGATGGCAAGGCAGCCTTCGTAAAATTCTTGCTCTACTACATAAGGTGATAAAGCATCAGAGCTCTAGCTGAACTGGTCTCCATTAGATATTTTTACTTGGAATTAATTGATCAGGGAGTGTCCTGACTAGCATTTACAAATGTGTTAATTACTTTGAGTTTATTGACAGCCAATTAATTCAAGGTTTAAAAAAGTCTAGTGTAGACATACCCATTAAAAGTATAGTGTTGCAATAGTCGCATTGATGCTGGAACTCTTGAAGGGCAGACCCCATCTCCTTCAATTGATGAAAGCCATAAAATGCAATTACAGAAACTTTATAGGCACTACCACCATCCTAAACAATTACTGCATGTGAGATATGGACCATAAAGATGGTAGACAGTACAAAATAGTGTGTATGGAAAATACAAATACCAATTACTGCATGTGAGATATGGATCATAAAGATGGTAGACGGTACACTATACATAAGAACATAAGAACGGCCATATTGGGTCAGACCAAAGGTCCATCTAGCCCAGTATCGTGTCTTCCGACAGTGTCCAATTCCTGGTGCCCCAAAGGGAATGAACAGAACAGGTAATCATCAAGTGATCCATCCCCTGTTGCCCATTCCCAGCTTTTGGCAAACAGAAGCTAGGGACACCATCCCTGTCCATCTTGGCTCATAGCCATTGGTGGACCTATCCTCCACAAACTTCTCTAGTTCTTTTTTGAACCCTGTTACAGTCTTGGCCTTCACAACATCCTTTGGCAAGGAGTTCCACAGGTTGACTATCCATTGTGTGAAAAAATACTTCCCTTTGTTTGTTTTAAACCTATTGCCTATTAATTTCATTTGATGACCCTTAGTCCTTGTGTTATGAGAAGGAGTAAATAACACTTCCTTATTTACTTTCTCCACATCAGTCATGATTTTATAGACCTCTATCATATCTCCCCTTAGTCATCAAGCTGAAAAGTCCCAATCTTATTAATCTCTCTTCATATAGCAACCATTCCAAACCCCTAATCATTTTTGCTACTGTTTTCTGAACCTTTTCCAATATATCTCTTTTGAGATGGGGCAACCACATCTGCACACAGTATTCAAGATGCGGGCATACCATGGATTTATATAGAGGCAATATGATATTTTCTGTCTTATCTATCTCTTTCTTAATGAGTCCCAACATTTTGTTCACTTTTTTGACTGTCACTGCACACTGAGGGGATGTTTTCAGAGAACTATCCACAATGACTCCAAGATCTCTTTCTTGAGTGGTAACAGCTAATTTAGACCCCATCATTTTATATGGAGAGTTGGGATTATGTTTTCCAATGTGCATTAGTTTGCATTTATCAACATTGAATTTCATCTGCCATTTTGTTGCCCAGTCACGCAGTTTTGAGAGATCCTTCTGTAGTTCTGCACAGTTAACTTAACTATCTTGAGTAGTTTTGTACCATCTGCAAATTTTGCCACCTCTCTGTTTACCCCTTTTTCCAGATCATTTATGAATATGTTGAACAACTCTGGACCCAGTACAGAACCCTGAGAGATCCCACTATTTACCTCTCTCCATTCTGAAAACTGACCATTTATTCCTACCCTTTGTTTTCTATCTTTTAACCAGTTACTGATCCATGAGAGAACCTTCCCTCTTATCCCATGACTGCTTACTTTGCTTAAGAGCCTTTGGTGAGGGACCTTGTCAAAGGCTTTCTGAAAATCTAAGTACACTATATTCACTGGATCCCCCTTGCCCACATGCTTGTTGACCCCCTCAAAGAATTCTAGCAGATTGGTGAGGCATGATTTCCCTTTACAAAAGCCATGTTGACTCTTCCCCAAAAAATTATGTTCATCTGTGTGTCTGACAGTTTTGTTCTTTACTATAGTTTCAACCAGTTTGCTTCGTACTGAAGTCAGCCTTACTGGCCTGTAATTACCAGGATCACCTCTGGAGCCCTTTTTAAAAATTGGTGTCACATTAGCTATCCTCCAGTCATTTGGTACAGAAGCTGACTTAAATGATAGGTTACAGACTACAGTTAGTAGTTCTCCAATTTCACATTTGCATTCCTTCAGAACTCTTGGGTGAATACCAGCTGGTCCTGGTGACCTATTACTATTTAGTTTATCAATTTGTTCCAAAACCTCCTCTAATGACACCTCAGTCTGGGACAGTTCATCAGATTTGTCACCTAAAAAGAATGGCTCAGGTTTGGGAATACAAACAAATATCAATTACTGCATGTGAGATATGGATCATAAAGATGGTAGACAGTACACTATACAAAAAAGTGTGTGGGGAAGATATAATTACCCATCAACTTACTGCAGGTTAACACAGACATCAACAAGATGAGAATCTGGCCCATGACTTGATATTCTATAACCAGTGGATCATGTATGCAATCTGACAATGGTTAGGTAGATGGTGAGTTGTGATTACTGCTCTTGATTGGCTAAGAATTCATAGAATCAAAGAATCATAGAATATCAGGGTTGGAAGGGACCTCAGGATTGCACACATCCAATTATTATTGTTACCCCATCTTTCCCAATCTCCATCCCAGCCTGCTTGTTTGTTTCATCCACCTCTTACGTCTTGTCTTTTGGATTATAAGCATTTTGGGGCAAGGAGTGCCAGCTACTATATGATAATCTAGTACAATGAGGCTCCAAGATGGTTGGACTGTGGGCACTGCCACAATATAAAATAATAAATAATACATTGCAAATCTGCTAAGTGGAGGCAGGATGTAAAGCTGAACACCAGTAAAGAATAAATCACCTGGTGTGTTGCCCTGAGGTAAAGGCATATGGCAAGCACAGGGGGGTCTTGGTCCTGGACTGGAACTTCTAGGCTCTGCAATAATTCAAATAATAAATAAGACATCTACAGTGTTCCCCTACCAAACTAGGTCCATAGCCATGTGTTGAAATATTGTACAAAAGACAGACCATGATCTAATTTCAGAACCCATGATGGTATCTTCTCAAAGTAGCATGGATGAGCCATTAGAAATGTTAATTAACACTGCTAGCAAAACGGGGTTAAAGAATAAAGTTTCTGGAGATTCTCCAGTGAGCAAATCATTTCTCATTCTTGCCTTAGCAAAATTAAAAGACACTAGTAGAAGATGACAACACCCTCTGCACCTCTGGCAGGTGGAGGGGGTGAAGTAGGGATGGAGCAGCCGCTGCATTCCCAGGTGCAAGGATTGCGTTCTGCACAATCCTTTTGCAGGCCACACAAGGAGGGTACAAGGGCTTTTTACATCCTCTGCACTGCTGTAAATGGAAGGGCCAGGGCCACACTTAGCTGCAGAAATATGGGGAAGGTCCAAAGCATAGTACTTAATGCATCAGGACAACAATATTTTAGTAGAAGTTCCTAACAGCAACCTGCTTCTTAAAGTTAAGAAGGAAGTTACCAGATCTGAGAACAGCTTTCCCGTGTCCAAACTTGTCTCATTAACTTTACAACTCCAGTACACAGAATGTAGCTCCAAAAAGCTGGTAGTTATTTACCACATCACAAAAGACATAAATAGGGAGGTTTCTCGGTACCACAGAGCATGTTGTTCTGTCTTCAGTTAGGGCCTTTTTAGGCCTGGCCCATGTCATCTTTTGGAGGTTTAATTCCTTGGATTTTTGTAAGCAATATGTCATTACATCTTCTTAGGACATCCACTGCCCCAGACAAGCAAATCACAAGAGCACAACTCAGTATGTAGTCCTGCCTGATACACCCTAGCTATTCACATTCCCCAGTCCAAAATTGTTTGTGCTATTTATTGCATGGCTCCTACACACACAGCATCAGTGCTGTTTTGTATGCAAGGAGGGGTAACAACATTACATTGCTCTGTATGATCACTCTTAACTCAGCAGCTGACAGTTTACATATCTGCAGACACAGACTTAGGAAGATATTAAAAGGTATATTGTACCTGTAGCCCGTTCATTGATTATAGCATATCAAGTTCTGGACCAGATTCTGATCTTGTTTATGTCTGTGTTAACCTGGAGTAAGTTCATTGGTTTCAGGGCATTTACTCCATATTTACAATGTAAACAAGATCAAAATCTGATCCTATGTCTTTTTTGGATCTGTGTTAAGATAAATTATCAAGTGATATTGGTAATTACTTTTGTGGTCACTTGACCTTTACCACTTGATGTGCATTAAGAAGTTAGATGGTGGTTAGCATATTGTACTGTGAATGCCAGGGTACATGTTTTTTTTTTTTCTTTTCTCTCGTTCTCTAGTACAGTACCAGTATGGATTCTGATTGGCTTGAATACAATTACTAATAATTTTCCATATACATCTTCAAACCTGCTCCTATCAACATCAACAGCAAAAATCCCATTGGATTAGATCACTGATTCTCAATCATCCTGCAAGATAGGCAAGGAAATATTATATTCATATTTTTATTGAGGAAACAGACACAGAGAAGCTAAGTGCAACATTTTTACAAGATGCCATAAACTAGATATCAGAATTGGAGCCGCCCCAAATGAGTACAATTTTTGAAGATTTGGACCTAAGTGGCTTCCCTAAGGCTTCCCAAGTAAGTGGCGGAGCCAGGATTAAAACTAAAGTCCCTTGCTCACAGCCATAGATCAAGTCATTGTAAGACGCTGCCTTTCTTTTATGAAACAAGCTCAGAGAACTCCTCAGTTCTTGTTTGGTCTGAGTTTCTATAAGATTGCTTTGGCGTAGTGATTTTTTTCTCTTAGTATTTATGGGCAAACTCTTCTCAAGATGATTTTTGATTCGTGTAAGATCTGCTGCTGCCACAATAAATAAAACTATGGATAGCTTAGTATTTAGTTGGTGTACGTATGACCTAAAGTCCTGGTTTTAACATTTATATAACTGTGTCGTTTGATGCATTTCTGTTACAGTACAAAGTAACACATGAAACACTGCCAAGAGAGAAAAAAAAGTGGAAGAAACTACTCAGCACTTTCTTGGTATACTGCCTTGAGAAACGCAACCACAATTTCACTGATACAAGCCAAGCCAGCTCAGGCGGATACAACCATCTTTCCCTCTCTGAATAGGCCTTTTTTTTTAATTAACATCTTTGCAAACGTCAACCATGTTACAGTATCTCTATGTTTCTAGCCCGCATCTTTATACTTTACAAAATTCACGTAGGACCAACTTGGCGTCCTGAATGTTTAACAAATTATTCTACATGGGCTAAAACGTCTCATGTCCAGGTGATGGTAACTTGCAATTTTTGTGTTTATTTATTTTTTTAAACTTCAAGGTCTAACCAGGGTATTTTCCATTTAGATTTAATGGTAATTCATAGAATATTCATAGAATATCAGGGTTGGAAGGGACCTCAGGAGATCATCTAGTCCAAACCCCTGCTCAAAGCAGGACCAATCCCCAATTTTTGCCCTAGATCCCTAAATGGCCCCCTCAAGGATTGAACTCACAACCCTGGGTTTGGCCTTAAGGTTCTTTCCTGAATTGAAATATAATCTCTTGTACATAATAAAACAATGAGAGATCATTTTGTATATTTGTGACACTGATGTGAATATCAAATTTATTTGCATGCTTAAGACTCAGCAATGCTTTGTTGATACTTTAGTGTCTTGCCAAACCTTAATGTCGACTTCCTACTTCTGGAGAAGTGAGTCAATATTCGCAAAAAGAAAAGGAGTACTTGTTGCACCTTAGAGACTAACCAATTTATTTGAGCACAAGCTTTCGTGAAGAGAGCTGTAGCTCACGAAAGCTTATGCTCAAATAAATTGGTTAGTCTCTAAGGTGCCACAAGTACTCCTGTTCTTTTTGTGAATACAGACTAACACGGCTGCTACTCTGAAATGAGTCAATATTGTCAATCAGATGATCAATGGACAATCACTGGCACTCAGCTACCTCTTTAAATCACAACCTGTCCAGTCTAATCCCCAGGCCAATTCAACAGCCATACAACTGTATGTATGCTGGAGTTTAGAATGGCCAATATGGAATTGTTCTCATTGTGTTTTATTAACTCCAAACCAAACTAAGTACTCAGAGAACATTGATTGCTTCTTCCTAAAGTTATATCCTATGCATGTTTTCATGCGTACTTTGTATAATATAATTTTCTTGAAAATGAAATATATTTATATAAGGATCTGCAGAAGACAATATTACCTAAAAAGAATTGTATGGTATTGGAGCTATGCAAGTTTACACCAAATGAAGACTTTGTCCTTTGAGTATTAGTCAAGAAGAAGGAAAAAACTCCATGCACACACTCAACCTATTTCATTTTAAAAGAACATTCACCAATACATGCCTTACTAAGACATAATTATATGCATTCAAACCTTTGGGTTAATGTGACAAGGGAGACAACAGTCCATGTACGTGTGCAATATCTGACATTCAATTTTATACCCATAGTAATATTGAATATATCCTGTATGTGCCCTTCAGCCACTATTTCACAGAAAATGAAGCTACAGTCACTTAAAAATTCTGTCACATAAAATGGTTTGCGATTTGTTTGCAATTTTGTATCTTCTGTCAAGTCATCTACAGGTTACCAAAATGATGAATTATAGAAATATATCCTGCAGTGAAATGAAAATTTAAACTTGTGCGTTTGCATGTATAATGTCCAAAAGTTTATCTGAAAACATTAGAACACAAGAACGGCCACACTGGGTCAGACCAAAGGTCCATCTATCCCAGATTCCTGTCTTCTGACAGTGGCTAATGCCAGGTGCCCCAGAGGGAATGAACAGAACAGGTAATCATCAAGTGATCCATCCCCTGTTGCCCATTCCCAGCTTCTGGCAAAAACTTACAATGTTTAAGAAAGTTTTAGAAAAAAAGGACTACTGTACTTGATAAAGTCACCTTTCAGTGTCTCATGCCAGAAATCCATAGTGTTTCATTAGTGAATTAACCTTCGTATTAGAAATAGATACTCTCAATACATATATCCACTCAGTTACATTCAAGTTTATTAGGTTCAATCCACTAAATCAGAATTTGTTTTTTTAACACTGCATGTACTTGTATTTAATGGATACTCTTGTATTTATCAAGTACAAGAGGCACAAGACAGAAAGGAATCTGACTCTTTTAATTACCCTAGTCTATACTAAAGTAGTCCTACCATTGAGTTTTTAATTGTTCGGAATGTCTCTTAAATTAAGTATCAAACTAATATCCATGTAATCCCACAAAATGAGAAAAAGTATGCTGAACCTGCTATTGACTATAGCTATTTTTGCCATGACTCAAAATTTCATATACACAAATATTAAATTACTGAAATTGTGCATTGGTTCATCTGCATCATTTGTATTAATCCTTATTTGGCTGAATATTTTAATCTTACTTATACAGTGACTAACAAACACATTCCTAATATTATAAATAGGAACTGCTTAGAGACTATAGTTGAATACATTAAATCAGTCAGTTTCCTAGTTAACATATTTCCATCCCTTTTATGTACAAACCTATTGCATTCAGTAAGCAGATTGCAAATTCATGGCCTTATAAAAACATTGTGCTGATTTCATGTTCTGACAATAGAAATTGTCTAAAATCTCTGTTTCCTCTAAAGGACCCTCCCTAGCTGATACTTTCCAGGTGCAAAGCAATCTGAATCAGAGGTGAACACCATGTCAAATTCCACTCATCTGTCAATGTACTGGATTATTTCTTGAGAGACTGAAATTGGCTGCCTGGGATCAGAACACCATCAATCTTACTCATGCAGGGTGCGGAGTAGCTGCCTGAGAAAGGCTCGCAAGAGGAAACTCTCTGAGGTTCCTAAGCAGGTGATGAGGCAGCTGTAAAACCTTCACTATATCTGTATCACAGCTCTGAGTGAAAGATTTGTCATTTTCCACATTTCCCCAATACTTGGTATGCATTCAGTGTCTGACTGTTCTTGCTTCATAAAAGAAGTGATTTTTCAAGCTTAGGCAAATGTGGCAAAGCTCTGGATCTGCCAGGCTCTCATTTTTTCTCATAATGTCGCTTGTTTCAACAGACTTTACAAAATAAGATTACATTTTCCTTTTACCTATTTATGCAAGTATTTTGTTTGTTTGTTTGTTTAGCCAGGGGACAGTCTCAGATCACCAATGGTGATTTCGCCGTTGTGTTTTAATGGGCATTTCTCTGTGTATTCCAAAAAAGAACATCCAAAACGGGATGTATTCTCTAACTTCAAAATGCCAGTACTAAAGCCAATACAAAACACATAATAGTTGTTCATTAGATAAAGCCTGTGAGTCAAATTTTTAGAACCATTCCTCTCCAGGCTATGATTATATTTATTTTATATTATGTTATTGAGAGAGAAGACACAAAGACACCCCCAAAAAACCCTATCACTTTTGGGCAGTGAAAACAATTGGAAAAAAAACTTTTCAGGCCATTAGACCCACTAAAGATTAAGGGCAATTTTTTTCAAATGTGCCTAAGTGATTTAGGAGGCTAAGCCCTATCACTTTTGAAAATGTTAGCCTTATTCTAATTCTGCTTTGATCTACCTGCTTCTACAAATTAAATAATGTGTAATTACCAGCTAATATTCTCTGTTTCATCTCTAATTCTCTTGGGAAGAACTTTCACTCCTTTCCTTGGGTTCAGAGTATGTGAAATTACAACACAAGGCTCTCTCATTTCTAACTTATTGGTAATAATGAGCTTTAATATGCCATTTCTTCAACATTTTTCATATGATACATGATTCACAAAGTAATTACAGCTGAAAATTAACACCAACAATTTCTGTTTGAAGAATGTCAAAGTAATGAAAATATTTATACACAGTCTCCATTCCACACACAAAGAAACTAAAACCTGCTCTCAGCAACACTCATCTAACCCCACTGAAACCCAGGCCTGAATTCTACTCAGAGTTGCACCTTTGCAACCTCATGGCTTGCCATCAGTAAGATTAAAACTTCTAGGCCAAATTCTGCTCTCGTATAGACCCATCCCATCCCGCTGACTTCAGGAAGAGTGAAAAGGCTCAACTATTATCAGAGTTTCACTCATATCATTGTAAGTGTACAATTTGTGCCCAGATTGACATAGGTACAGCAAATAAAGTTACACAAAGCTCTGCCACCAGGATTTCTTCTGGGGAACAAAACTTACTCTGTTATTACACAGAAAAAAAAATAGAGAACAGAGAAATTAAATTCTTATCTAAAATAGGCTTTCAGTGATCAGCCTCCTGAGTTGAGAAGCTGTTAGAAAAGGATGCTAACAGGAGGCATATTCCAATACCAAACAGGCATACATTAGGCTGATCAGAAAGATTCTCTGAGATACATAGACAAACAACTCATAAATGTTCAATAACAAACTGGGATGTTTATGATTATTCAACCATTTATGAAGGCAGACAAGTGCACGGATAGAGTGCCTGTCATCTTACAACATCCTGTAGCTGATTGGTCCTACCTGGTCTGTGCAGGTGATGCTGCTGGAAAGTGTGATGAAGAGACCCCTGACAGAGCAGCATTGCACATGCACTTATCCACAAATACAGGACCCAAGACATTGTAGAGACCATTGCCATTCTCTAAATGAAATATTAGACAGGCGTTAGTACATATAGCCTTAGAGCACACACAGTATTTAGCAGTGATTACAACAGTATTTTTACCTTTATAGTATCTTTGTTTCTTTCTTCCCTCCCTCCTCTCCCCCTCCCCTTGCAGGCTGCAATGGTTATATGACAAAGGTCATGTCAAAAACAAGAAAAGTTGAGGTAAAGAGATGTCAGCATGGGAGACTTGGTAACTTTAATAATTCAGTGGCACAAATGAAACTATAATGATCCAAGTACTTGAAGAAAAACAACATAAATAAAAGCTAGGGAAATATTCCCGCTCTGTGCTGCAATTTAATTTACCAGTTGGGGGGGAGGGAATTACAATACTATCCCCCCAAAAATGAGCTCCTCAGACAGGATCAAAGCTACTTTAAATACATTACAGATAGTCATACAACATTATCAGATATCTGAGATGCATTTTAAGCATCCTTCAGCCCCAAGGCTGCAAGGCAAATACCTACCCAGTAGGTAACAGATTATTGTTTTTGACTTCTGTGCACATTAATTTTTAATTGCAATGAATGCTGTCTGCTAAACAAAGTAATTGTTTCTCAGAATTGTGTTCTAATCCCCAGATAAAAATCAGCTTCCTTTTGTTTGGCCTATGCTCATAAAGAACAATAGTAAGGGCAGACTGAATTTTATATGTAACAAATAGGAGGTTTGATCTTTTCATAAGGTAGAGTGTGTCAAAATTTAAAGACAAACTCTTGCTGAAAAGGAATGGTGTACTTCTTTCTCTGTCTCCCAATGCTGGCACACTTGACTACTTGAAATATTATATGTGGGTAGATATTTCCATCTATTTATTATTATACTAATTGGTTAAATTTTCTCAGACTTTGTGACTTTAATAGCTCCCTCTCAATACCTGCAAGGATTGTAGGATTTGCAAGGATCAGCTATGCTACATATCGTCCAGTTCCTTTAATAACACCTTCTGCTGCATTTCATATTGCCAAATTAATCAAACTTCAGACATTCTCCTTATTCAGCCAATGACATGATGCCACTTTCTATCTAATAATCCAATCAGCAGAACATCATGTTCACTGAGGATGGAAGACTTTAAAGCTAAAAATCTTTTCTTAACCCTGAACATTCTATGCATTTAGGAAAGATCGAGGCGACGAATGTAAAATCCAAAAAATGACCTATCAGCAGGATTTCTTTATTGGGGAAATACACACTATTAAAAATCATAGTGATGCTTACGTGTCAATAAAATATGTGCACAGATTATTTTTGTTATTTTAATAAAAAAGCATGGTCTTTGAGGATTATTTTAAAGACTAATGGATGAAAATCCCCCAAATAAACTGACAAGTATAATTAACTGCAAAATAGCAAAACATTATTTTCCTCAACACAAGGCTATTTGTTTCCCTGTTCTGTGTATCTGATGCACTATTCAGCATATAATTAGTTTTCCTTCCTACTATTTACTTTTGTATACTTTCCCTCCTTTGTTTTTGGACTGAGTAATAGTGTAACATGGATTCTACCCCCTCCAAACAGATAGCTCACAATAGACCTCCCATGTCTTCAGAAATTAATGCTTTTTTTAGTCATTTCTGGTGCTCCCATGCTTTCGTACAATGACATAAAAGGGAAAGGTGACTCTAACATGCATTGATATTTTAGGCATAAAGTGCTCTGATTTAACCTGAACTTGAACATCCTAGCCAAACCATGAAACAAAGCCAAACTTCTACAATCACCCAATAGCTCCTATTTCTTTTTTTAAAATGTGTCCAGGTATCATATTCTTAACCACACTGAACAGATGACTTTGAAATCCCCCCCCCACCCCATGTTTTCACTCTTAGTCTGCTACATCTTTTCCATCCTTCCTCAAACTACATTATTTTAATTAACTTTATTCAAAGCCCCAACATTCCTTCCTTACTAGCATTTCATTTCTTCATGTACTTGTTAGTCAGCTCACTACAACTGCTGTCGAACACACTGTTTTTATGCAAAGAGAGCCTCTTGCTAATATATATATATACACACACACACACACACACAATAGTGAGTATTCCTCCAGTTATTGTCAGATGAGTTCAAGATCCGCTTTCTGAATCTTAAATCCTAAAGAAGCTCCTTACCTGAGTAATCCAGCCAAGAGCAGAGTACTCTATTAGTGTTCATTGGAAAGATCTAACACTTTTTAAAATCCATCTGTACCACAATAAGGAATTTTAAATAGCTTCCCAATAATCTTCTTTATCAGGATTAAAAAAAAAAATTCTCTTTTTCGTTACCAATCCTATTCCCAGAGTAAAGGAGACATCTGAGCTCTCAGACTGTGTTGTCAGAAAAGTGGCTAAGGTTTGAGGGGTGGAAACCTTGTCATTTTCACCTTTAAATCATCTCCTAACGTCACCTTCTGCTTGATGAGACCTTTGAAGTGATCTTGAGATAATTTGCAGCTTCCAGTGTACTTAAAGATGAGGATCAGTTTATGTTTAATGACAGAGCAGCCTCACTACAGTGCATTCAATGCAGAGTAAAGCAGCTGTATGTACAAAGCAGGATTGCTATACAATGCTGTAAGTACCGGTAGTCTATTTCAATACATCCCTGCTCTGTAAAGTATCACATGTCTTAAAGTGACATTACCTCTATTACAAGCTACAACGAATTGCTATACTAGCCCACGATCTATTAACAACTGGAGTAACATTTAAATGCCAGCACATCTGATATTTTTTACATTATATATATATATATATATATATATATATATATATATATATACACACACACACATACACACACACCCTCCTTGTGGTGAAAAGGAGTTTTTCTTTATATATATATATAAATAAAGAAAAACTCCTTTTCACCACAAGGAGGGCATATTGAAAAGAAAGGGCAGAAAAGTGTGACACAAGAGGACTACCAGTGGATGTGGAAAGACAAAACACTTTACTTGCAGTAGCCAATGGAAAATTAGAGACCCTTTAATTGCATTTACTGACCCTTTACTCTCAGGGCTCTTTCTTCCACAGATTTGCTAGAAATAATCCGTAAAGTCAGTCCACAGATTTAAAGGAGTCTATTTAATTTCACAAGTTAGAAAGCAACATATATTCATGATAATGTCTTTTTGGGGGTGGGGGTAAACACAAAGGGAGGGCGGAAAGGTGAAGAGTCCTATACACTTGTATAAGCTTTCCAAAAGCTTGTCCCAATACTAAGTAAAATAATCTCTTCTAACCCCCAATAATTTTGAAGGTATCTCAGGATGCAATGGGCAAAGAGTACCCTCCTTCAACATCCTACCAAATGCTTAAGCTCTGACATGACAAATTATTTATTACAGTCATTTATTTATTGCCCACATCTTAAGTGGCTGTTTACAGGAATGTACTGGTTTTTCCCGTCTTGAGCTATATGTAATTATTTTTTAAACAGCATTTTATATACTCACTACACCACTAAATACTACTTTGATAACATTAAGGCTCTGACTTAAGCCTACAAAAAAACCAAATATATTGGAAGTTAAAGCTGAAACCTTCACTTTAAGTGCATAGTGCCTAAGTAAGACAATACATACAATAATATGTAAGAACACCTTCTTTGTAACACGATGTATTTTAATAATTTCTGGCATAAAAAGATCCTACTTTCATTGCTTGCCAAATGCATACACAAAACAATAATAATAATTACCTGTACTATCAAACACTTCCTTTCCAAACATTCAGAGTGCACCGCTTTCCTGGAGAGTCTTATTAAGAAGGTGCTTTGTGATTACTTGACTGATTTTAATGCCTCCTTTGGAGCCATTATATTTTATTGTGTAATACATATTAAGAGACTGGCCAGACAGACTGACAGAGCCATTACACTGATCTGTGACACAATGTGTCATAACTGCTCTTTGTTACAGCCCCGATATAATAATGCAACAGGGGCGTGACTTGAACTGACAAAGAAGGGAATTCAAGAGTTTATATTTTCAGTGCTATCCTGAATTCACCACAATGTGGGTCACTGTTGCAGAACATACAGCTGAGCTATGCTTAGTACAAAACCCAGAATTGGAGAGGACAAACTTGCTATTATGACAACGCTGTGGTTCCACAACTCCAGGACTCTGTGGGGACTGGCTTAGCCTCCTTAGGACTGCTCTAATTTACACTCAACTGCCTACAGCCCAGAGGGCCGTCTGGCAGCCAGAAATAGTAGAAATGCAGAGCTGTTGCAGGCATATTCTTTTCCTGTAGCTGCTTGCACCCCATGGCAGAGACTGTGAGTGGACTGACACTCTGAGGGAATCCCCAGGTGGCCAGATTGATTAGGTCTATGACCCCTTTGCATCAGCAGACCCATGACCCATGTTATTGCTTTGAGACCCTAAACATGCTCTAGGCATAATAGGGTGAGTAAATATTAACTCTAAGCTGGAGTTTCTCCAGCCCTTAATGTCATTAGCAAGTTGGTTTAATATTAAATTTCCTTTGTTGTTTCGCAGTGTGTTGGGCCAAATTCAATAGCAATGGAAACGCTGGTGTAAGGGGTAAGGATTTGGTAGTGTGCACCAGTTTGGCATTGAGCAGTGTACAAAATAAGTGTTACTTGCACAGCATTAGATGACTCAGCTTTTTCAAAAACCATGAGGCAGGCCATCACAAATCATCAAATAGGCTTAAAAAAAGTTTAATGGGTTATTATGTTTGCCTATGTTTTCCAGTTACCAGTGCTCTGCTGCCATTAGGGCTAAAAACATATTTTCTAAGAAAAGAAAGCCGAGAGTCTCACATCACAACATGACTCCAGAAACTGGGGCTTTAAGAATACCAAATATCATGAGGCTCATGATGAGTTGTCAAGGCTGCTTATAAAGATGGCAGGATGTGGCAGGAAAATAGCTGCCAGGAACATATAAGAAATCAGCCCTTTTCTTCCATCTCTTATACCTTCCTGGTAGTTGTTTTTCCTGCTACAATTCCTGTAGTGACCCACTTCTGCTTAAAAATTAAGCTACATGGTTCACCTACAGAATGCTGGGTCAGTGCAAGTTTCACGAGTTTTACCACTTACATCCATGGTACACCTGGGCCCGTCATTTACACTCCCACTAAATTTGGCCCTGAATTTTCCCAAGGACTCATTTATTATTTTTAGACAAACTTTTTTTAAAAAATAAATAGGAGTCCTCTTGTTTGGCAATATAGTGGCAATTTTCACTGCAACGGACACAGAACCATTACATTTGTTTGTTTTTCAGTGGGAAGCTAACTCTGAATATTCATGCTTTTAAAGGTCTATGGTGTCTTTTAGATGTTTTCAGTAAAGGTATGTAATACTGTGCAGCTGTTCATCCTGATCTCCAGTTTAACGATGTTATTTCCCAGGACTTTCCTTAGCGTTTTAATAAAGCTGGCAGTGGCTCAGTGACAGGGGTCTCTCACTCCTATAACTGTCCTCACCCATTTACTCAGCTCCTGGGCGGGGTTTGGGGACCCAGGAGCATGTGCATGAAGACATTGCATGGAGTGAAAAAGAGGGAGGTATGTGGGAGCTACAAGAAGACAGGGGCATGGGGAGGTCAGGAAGGGTGGAGCGTCTCTGGGGAAAGCTGGTAGGGAAGGAGGTGGTTAGAGAATGTGGAGGGTTTAAAGTCCTCTGGGGGACTGTGTGGAGCAGCTGCTGTTGTTATTTAAGGGTGCTGGGTGTAGCTGGAAAGTTCAAAAGGTCACCCCTAATGCAGGGTGTATCTCCTGCCGGCTGTAGCTTTAGTTTGGGTGCCCATCGGCGGATGTAAGGAACCTGTTTAGCGCAAGCTCTTCCCTGCCACAGTGTGTGAGCAATACAGGGCAGGCGGTGTTTGGGGGAGCCAAAGGGGAGACATGGGAGAAGCAATACTGGGAGAAGGGGAGCTGCAGGGGTGCCTGGAAGATTGTTTGAACTGCCAGAGAAGGGGTTCAGGAGGGAATTCCCAGAAAGGAGATCCTCTGGAGGCAGGAAGGGGTTGGGGGGTAAATAATCAGGCCACACACCTTAGCAGGGTAGGCGTGGGCAGATCAGTACAAGGTACACATTTATGTAAGATACAGCGTAACTGTCACCCTGCCAAGGGCTGCTAACTCGCAGCGCAAAGAGGCTAATGCCACCACAACCTCTAACAGCTGCCGCGATGGCACAGAATAACCTCTTCAGAAACAGGGGATGTGTTGCTTTCATGAGGGGAGGGAATATTAAATAGCCTGCCCTTTTCATCTCTCCCCTGCCCTGGCTCCTGGCATCGCAGACATGAACAGAGGAGTCCTTGGCAAATCCTGCCGTGGCATTCTCACACCTGCTTTGATGTCTTTTCTGCCAATTCCAACTTTCAATGGACCGACAAGGCGTGGGAAGGCTCCGCTTGTCTTGTTCCAGCCAGATACAGTGTCATCTTTCCCAACTACTGACAACTGGCTCTGAGCACATTGCCTATCCAGTTTAGATGTCAGCAGCTTCTGGTGGGAGGGAGAAAGACTGGCCTGCAACCGTGAGCCCTCGTGTCAAATTCAGGGCTGCAAATTTAGGAGCGATAATAAAAGAGAGAAAAATATTATCCCTGTGAATGTTGAATGGCTGCTGCAATGCCATCAGCACAAGACTTACAGAAAAGTGAGCTGCCTCACAAAAGGAATCCAAGAGGAGGGATCCGAGAGATGCACAGGGTTGGGAGTCATGTCACCGAGCAGGTGAAATGGCAGCTCCAGCCAGAGAGGGGGGCAGAAGGGATCTAATCCCTACCGAGGGGTGGGATAAACACCTCTGCGACAGTCAAGGGTAGGTGGCTCTGCTGTCCCCCAGGGATGGCTTGAGACTGTTTTAAACACAGCAGGCATGTCAGGACATGTTTCCTCCTAGATTATTATGGTCTATGCCACAGCCTTGGGGATGGGGTGGGGAGGGGGAGCAGCCGCAACAAATATAGAGGGCTAAAAAGGCCTACAGGTTGCACAGTCAGGTCAGTCAACCTCTGAAATGGCAGCTGCATCCTGGGGAGGGGCAGCACCTCACAGAGGAAGGGAAGAAGGTTCCAACTAAACCAGATCCAGCCAGCAAATCAAATCACATAGCCCAGAAACCCCACTGGAAGGGGTCACTCCACAGGCTCCTCTTTTATGTGCTTCTGTCTTCCCCCTCCATGTCCCTTTTCCCCGGCTGCGAGAGGGGAATTCCAAGGCGAAGATGGGTGCAGGCAGCCATTTTCCAGCTGTCTTTCATAGGGTCCTGAAGTCAGGGAAGGTTGGTGGGGAGCGTTAGGGAAAGCGCAGCCCACAGGCAGCAGAAGGTAGAAGACCCTAGTGCTGGGAGCTGCAAGAGAGGGCAGAGAGCATGAGAAGCCTACACCAAGACCAAGTAAGTCCCCCTCCCCGATTAACGTGGAGGGGAACTAAAGGCAGGATTGAAACATTTTAGAAAAAACCATGCCTGTCAGCCTATGCCATTGGGTGGGATTTCTCATAGCGCAGAGGAAACCAATTATAGGCAGAGTTTCCTGAAAGCTGTGGGAAAACCCCATCCATCTTAAGGCTGATTAGTTCCTAGGAGGGATTTTCAGCAGAAGGTCCACATAATTGAGCAGAGTTAAAGGTGGGGATAGGCTGTCCGTGGCCACCATCCCATCCCCTCAAAGAGGGCCAGAGAGACGTGACCCTCAGGGGGGAGAAGCTAGAGCTGAGTAGGAGGTTGGGGAGGGCAGGCTGATGTAGATGCCATGCTCTCAGCTGCTTCACGTGGGATGTTTTTCCATGGATGTGGGGAGGGTCTCTGATTTCTCCCTGGCGAGTGGCAGCAGGTGTGTGGGAGACAGGAGCCTGTTCCCCATACCCTCCTGGTTTCTGAGGTTTATGTGGGATGGGGTATGCAAGGATGGCTGCTGGGGGAACCAGTGGGGACCAGGATATTGGCAGGAGTCAGGGGTACTGGGAGAGGGCAGGAATTGGTGATGGAGCAAGTCCATCCCTCATTCCATTAGTTTTCTTCTCTACCAGGCCCTGGCCCCCTGTCTGTTCCCCTCCCTAGCAGCTGCTGGGACCTGTGCCTCACTGAGAGTTCCATGCTGGCCTGGCACCGGAGGGTGAGCAGAAAGAAAGGTGCAAATCCTATCTGCTACAGCATCCCCAGTGAAGACATGGCCACTGCCCCCGGTCCACAGCTCCACTGATTATGCAAGACCTCAGACGGGATGCAGGCAGGCATCTCAGGGCTGCCAAAGATCAGAGAATCACAGGAGAGGGAGATGCCTGATGATGGCAGCGCTAGGTTTCCTCAGGCTGGTAGCAGAGGCCGAACTGTTCCAAAAGCAAATTTTAAAGAGGGGCCTTCTAGATAAATAACTATTAAATTCACTTTTGTAATCGCTTCTTCCCCTTGGTTCTACCACCTAAGTAAGGAGGACAGCCTCATGATAAAGGCCTGAACTCCATGTGATAATTGCATCTGCAGTTACACAAGTGCCCATACCACAAGTTCTTGCTTTGTATGTACATTTCTGTTCATTTCATATGCAGAGCAGGCTGACAAAAGCACCCACACATGGTCCTCTGGCCTCCACTTTCTGAAAGTTAGGGCCCGAATATAGATTTAATCAACAGGGGAGGGATTCAAGGACCAAAATATAGAGGGAGGAGAGGGGATTCTGGAGCATAACCAATCCAAATGCAAGGCCCCAAAATATCACACATCTCCTTATAACTCACTAACACATAACCTACACAGTGGTGTCATTTCCAAAAACACCCACATTGTGTGGTAATGTTTGTGCAAAGAAGTTTGACTCATTTTCTTTTTAAAAAGTGTGCATCTTTAATTCGCTAGCAGTTTATTTTTCCACCATTGGAGACACCGACTGCATTTTAATTAGCGTGTTAAGATTTCCTCTGGAAAGTATGCACAGCCTCAAACATTTGAAGACAGCAATCTACACTCTGTGAAAGATATTTCTGTTTTCCCATATTTATGTATCTATTTATACTTAAGAGGGAATGTAATTGGCTTACTCCTTTAGAATTGCACAAGTCCCTGCTGCCTGGTCTGGCTTAAAATCACATTATCCTGACTTTACTAGCCAAGTTTCTCTAAGATGTCCTCTTCAGTAAATTTCTAAATATCCCTTGCAGGCATGACAGTTGTGCCCAAAATCCATTCTTGCAAGCTCTGTTTCATTTGTGTTTCTAAGAGTAACAAACTGACCACCCACAGACAGACCAGAGATAGTTAAATCCTCTTAAGAATATCCTTTCATACCGACTTTTAGTAGAAAAAAATCCCAAATGTGTGTTGTCTGCTGCTTGCCTTGCTGTGCCCCTGCTTATCCATTCGTTTTATTCCTCTGTTCTTTCAGGGTCCTAGATCTCTGGGGTTTTGCGTTTAGTGTAGCCTTGTCATGAGTATCTCCCAGTTCATCAGAAAAGGCTACTCCCCTCCCTTACCCTCATAATACCATGAATTCAAATGCCAGGAAACTGATGAGAAGCCACATCGACCTCCTGTTATTCTTCATTTACTCCAATGACTTTGAGCTTTTGGGGAAAGTTCAACTTTCTCTTCTCCTCCCCTGCGGTATTGTGGGTTCTGAGATGAAGCATACAGCGCCCAAGCAAAAAATGCATGTGCACCCTCTCTTCCTAGCCCACTCTGCCATGGTTGTAGGAAGCAATGGCTGCCCCCACCTTCAGTTGCTGGTGGGAAAGGCTTGTGGTCTGCCATGCTGGCCTCTATGAATGGGGACGCACAATAGGTCTGCCTTCTCTTCTGAGATCTTCATGGGGCATATCCCTTCAACATACCTTAACCTTTCCAGTTGTGTTCCCACCACGTCTTTCTGGTATGCCCGCCCCTTACCTCTATTCCCCTCCCTCACTTGCCTTTCCCTTCTTGTGCAAAGTCTCCCTCCATCATTTTTTCCTCTCCTACAAGGTGCTTCGCTACCCGAAATCCCCCTTCATTTATAGTGTCATTTTCTGCTCCTCCCCCTTACTGTTAATCCCCTACTCTCCTTCCCATCCGGTCTCATTTCCCGTTCTGATACTCAACATGGGGTCTCCTCAGGGCAGGACACTGCCTGCCTCCCACAAGTGAAAACCATCAGAGAGAGCAGTGGAAGATGCAGCCATGGCTGCTCAGAGGTAGAGGAGGCAGAGGACAGAACTCCCAATTTAGCAAAGATTTGGCTTTGTTCTGAACTGGAACAAAACCCAAAACTTTCTAAGTTCTCTGTGAAGAAAAAGAAATTTAAGAGCCAATTGAAATGTCTCGTTTCAACAAAGACTTACCAAAATCTTTCAATTCCAATTTTTTTTTTTTTTTTTTTTTTTTTTTTTTTACATTTTATTGTAACCCTTCTGCCCGTCAGAGTTGGCAGCAACAAGGGCCGGGTTCAATATCTAGGGGATTCATTCCAATAACACAATGCAAACTGGCTCGAGCCCCGACCCAGTGACCTGGGACAAATATATACCACCCCCGCTGGGCGCCTCCAAGAGGCAATACTTCCCCTCTTGCAAGCCCATAGTCTGAGTGTAGCAAAAAGCCTTTTAATAACAGAGAGAAACAATGTGGCATTATGTTGGGGAAACACCACCAACAGGATTCATAATACAACCCATGAGCAAAAAAAAAAAACCACCCCAAACAAATTGGGGCGTGTCCTTTCCCTTTGGTTCTTGAGTCCAGCAACCCCAAATCACCCAAAGTCCCAAAAGTCCAATGACCCAAAAGTCTCTGTCCCTTGTCAGGGCAGCCCCAGAGTTCGAAAGTTTATCTGCAGAGCTTTACCTCCCAACCTGGGTGGAGATGATGGGGGGGAAAGAGAGGTAAGGGGCACCTTACATGATCTGAAGCTGACCGCCCCACAGGCCTTTGCTCCGCCAGCTGCCCCATGAACTGCTTCACTCGGCTCCGCTGCTCCACCAGCCGGTCCATGAACTGCTCCGCTCCATGTCCCACAAGCAGCTCCCGCCGTCCTATGAACTGCTCCACCAGCCTGTCCACAAGGCACTCCAGCCGTCCCACAAACTGCTCCACAATATATCTTCAGGCTCCCCCACTACTTAACACAACACTCAGTGATTTCAGCTCTTAGTCAGTTCAGCTCTTCGGTGAATTCAGCTTGTAGTAAGGGAGCCTCAGTGCTGGTGCACCATTAGCCCAAAGTGAGCTCAGCAGCCTGTAACTAGACTCCTAATGGAATCAAAATTTGCTCTGATATTCCACAGTGGAGAGAGGAGGAAGTGCAATTAGCATGTAAGGCCCTCACCCAGGGGCCCATGCCACCAAGTATTAATACTTATCCCCAGCCTCTCTCAATTCACAGAGTTTTGGAAGCCATGACCCTGGCCTAGCGAGTGCTACTTAGTTGATGGTGGGTCCCTCCATCATAACAAAAGGCCAAGTATGGTTCCAAGCACAGTTCCCATAATCAGGGTAATAACAATTTATTCTTCCTGCCCCAATAACAGAGGCCCTGGGGATCCCACAGCAGCCAAAGTGACCATTTGGGCAGCTATGGCCTCATTCTAGGCTGGGTGGGTGTGGCTATGCAAATGAGATCGGTCCCTGAAGTTCTTTTCCACAACTTGCCACACCTCACCACCAGATGTCAGGGTGGAGCTCATCCTGACACTTACCAAAATCTTTCAATTCCAACTTTTTTTTTTTTTTTTTTTTACATTTTATAATATAATACAACGCAACATTTAAAACATTTCAAAATGAAGTAATTTAAAAATAAAAGCATTCTATCCCCAAAGTGTCAAAACAAGCTGTTTTGACATTGTTGGAACTTTTTTCTGAAACAAACTTTTGCAACAAAATGTTGCAAAGCATTTCAGTTTCGGTGGAACTGCATTTTTTTGGCCAGAGTGTGATTCTGCTAGAGTTTCTCTCTCTAGCTTTGATCTGGGGGACATGGACTCTGCTGGAATTACTGCTTCTGCTGGTCAGAAGCAAGAGCTGCAACCAAAAAAGTTTGTTTTTCAACCCCAGCTCTTTAGAATGTAGGTAGGGGCCCAGGATGTAGCCCAAAATCTTAGTGTTGTTGGCACACAAGTCCTGCCCCTCCCTGCCCTCTCTTACTCCAGCAATTTCCCCTCTAGCCTCAATCCCACTATTTTGTGTCAGAGAGGCATGCCCTGTCTCTGGAGTGACAAAGCAGCATGTGTCACACAGACCTGCAGATTGAAGGATGCAGAGCAGAAGCAAGTGGACATAAAGAGAAACCACTTCCCACAAAAGCTGAAGGTCTTGCCTACACAGTTTTTGGTACCACTTAAACTATATTGGTGTAGAAATACTACCCACACATATATACCCCTGTGACAATTTTAAAGGATTCTGGGCCCACCCAGGACTATGTGATGGCATGTGGTATTCCCTGGGGGAAAAGAAAGGCCCAGCTTCCTTTTGGTAGATGGACTCTGCTAGTTGTGTGGAATATAACCAGAAAGCATACCAGGCTGTGCAATAGCTGCTTCTAGGTAGCTATAGTATTTGTAATGCAGTTACCAGCCTGGTATCTCAGCTGCTCCCACATTGCTCATCAGAAGCAGCTGTTTTGCCAATCCCTTCTTCCATAGATAAAGGTCTGCAGGCATGTTAGCTTAGCTGGAACTGCTTAAAAAGATAAATATATCACAAGTCACTTTTTTAAAATAGGAAAGCGTAAGTTGCAAAATAATCAATTTGTACATTGAGGAAAGTAGAATGCCAAAGGAAAGTCTTCAAGAGTTATTGTTCCTGACCTACCTTAAGTGTTATTCTTTTTTAAAGAGAGATCTAGTCATGACCCATATACGTAGGAGACAGAGATATTGTTCCTTTGAAAGATTTGTCATGCCTACGAGAGAAGTGGGAGGGGAAAAAAAGAGCTATTGTTGTCAAGGAATTTTGTACTGAAAGTTTTGTTAAAATAAATAGAATGCTATGCATAGGACAGTACATAACAATACTCACGAATAATTTGCCAGCCGCAAGCAATGGGGACATGTAGTCTCTGCTCAGAACTAGCAAAAGGAATCAACAATACAGTACCTCCCATCACCAAGGAGCATGAAATTTAATGAACAACCAATATATTCAAAATACAACCATCCAGGACAGGATGTTCTTGAACAGTAATGGAAATGAAAGCTAGGAAAGAAGAGCTTTATGCCATAACTGGAATCCTTTTTAACTTGGGAAAACAATTGACTCTAAATGTATGGCAGTCAGTTAGAAGAAACAGTATCGCCATCTTGCATGTTATAGATCATAAGGACAATAGATCCATGGGTTTTAAGGCCAGAGAGACATGCTGATCATCTAATCTGACCACCTGCATAACACAGGCACTAGAATTTCATCCAGCAATTACTGCTACAAGCTCAGTTCTCTGGTTGAACTGGACCACATCAGAGAGACAGCCATCACTATGCACGTTATTTTCTCATGCCCCTATTTATCCTAGATATTCATTTGGTAACCTAGCCTCTGAAAAAAGATTAAAGAATATTACTATTAAGAGTACTAAGAATTAATAATATTAAGACAAGAACAAGTATTTTGCAGTCTATAATCAATGGGACACAGTAATACCAGGGTACAAAAATATATTGGAAGGACAGAATAGGTCATGCTGGTGGGGGAGTGGCAATATATGTGAAAGAAAGTGTAGAAGCAAATGAATTAAAAATCTTAAATGAACCAATCTGTACCATAGAATTTCTATGGGTCATAATTCCATGCTCAAATAATAAGAATATAGCGGTAGGGATATATTACCGACCACCTGACCAGGATGGTGATAGTGACTGTAAAATGCTCAGGGAGATTATAGAGCCTATTCAAAATAAAAAAAACTCAATAATAATGGGGGATCTCAACTATCCCCATATTGACTGGGTACATATCACCTCGGGACAGGATGCAGAGATAAAGTTTCTTGACCCCTTGAATGACTGCTTCTTGCAGCCGCTAGTCCTGGAACCCACAAGAGGAGAGGCAATTCTTTATTTAGTCCTAAATGGAGCACAGGATCAGGTCCAAGAGGTGAATATAGCTGGATCGCTTGGTAATAGTGACCATAATATAATTAAATTTAACATCCCTGTGGCAGGGAAACACCACAGCAGCCCAACACTGTTACATTTAATTTCAGAAAGAGGAACTACACAAAAGTAAGGTGGTTAGTTAAACAAGAATTAAAAGGTACAGAGCCAAAAGTAAAATCCCTGCAAGCTGCATGGAAACTTTTTAAAGACACCATAATAGACGCTCAACTTAAATGTATACCCCAAATTAAAAAACATAGTAAGAGAACCAAAAAAAGAGTCAACATGGCTAAACAACAAAGTAAAAGAAGCAGTGAGAGACAACAAGGCATCCTTTAAAAAGTGGAAGTTAAATCCTAGTGAGGAAAATAGAAAGGAGCATAAATTCTGGCAAATGAAGTATAAAAATATAATTAGGAAGGCCAAAAAAGAATTTGAAGAACAGCTCACCAAAACCTCAAAAAGTAACAGCAAAAAAATGTTTAAGTATATCAGAAGCAGGAAGCCTGCTAAACAACCACTGTTGTCCCTGGACAATCAAGATGCTAAAGGCGCACTCAAGGATGATAAGGCCATTGCAGAGAAACTAAATGATTTTTTGCATCGGTCTTCACAGTTGAGGAACTGTCCCAGATTGAGGTGTCATTAGACAAGGATTTGGAACAAACTGATAAACTAAATAGTAATAAGTCACCAGGACCAGCTGGTATTCACCCAAGAGTTCTGAAGGAACTCAAATGTGAAATTGCAGAACTACTAACTGTAATCTGTAACTATCATTTAAATCAGCTTCTCTACCAAATGAAATTAATAGGCAGCAGGTTTAAAACAAACAAAAGGAAGTATTTTTTCACACAACACACAGTCAACCTGTGGAACTCCTTGCCAGAGGATGTTGTGAAGGCCAAGAATATAACAGGTTCAAAAATGAACTAGTTAAGTTTGTGGAGGATAGGTCCATCAATGGCTATTAGCCAGGATGGGCAGGGATGGTGTTCCTAGCTTCTGTTTGCCAGAAGCTGGGAATGGGCAACAGGGGATGGATCACTTGATGATTACCTGTTCTGTTCATTCCCTCTGGGGCACCTGGCATTGGCCACTATTGGAAGACGGGATACTGGGCTAGATGGACTTTTGGTCTGACCCAGTATGGCCGTTTTTATGTTCTTATAGCATTAGCATGGGTAGTTTCAGTCTGCGTCTTCCTTTCCAAGCTAGCTAGGCAGCTAGGGTGAGAAAAGCGTACTATTGCATTCTGGTCTATTGACATCCAGAGAATTCCACTATAGAGCAACAACAGTGCAGGGTCCTTTCACTGAAAAGTAGTTTTTCTATAACACTGAGTAAGTGACACTTAAGTCTAATTGGCCAAATCCCAGGAAAGCTGGGCAACATTTTTTTGGACAAATAGTTTCTTTGCTGAAAAATGCAGTTGTGGACAATAAGAAAGTATTTGACTCAACTTCACCAAATAGTATAAGGCAATTTTTTCTCAGGACTTTGATGCCATACACAAAACAGGGTGGCAATTCATAGTGACAGCAATTCATAATAACAATGAATAGTCACTGAGTCAGGGAAAAGAGAGAGAATCACTCTGTTGTCTAGCGGTTAGGGGATTCATCTAGGACCACCGTTCTCAAACTGTGCGCGTCGGAACCCCAAAGTGGGTCGTGAACCCGTTTTAGTGGGATCTCCAAGGCTGGTGTTAGACTTGCTGGGCCTGAGGCCCAACCCTGAGCCCTACACTGCCTGGGGCCCAAGTCCAAGGGCTTCAGCCCTGGGATGGCAGGGTTCAGGCTTCAGTCCCCACTCCTGGGGTTGTGTAGTAATTTTTGTTGTCAGAAGGGGGTCACTGTGCAATGATGTTTGAGAACCCCTGATCTAGGATGTGGGAGACCCAAGTTCAAGACCCTCCTCCAATGATTATTTGTACAAAGTGGAATATATCTTCAAGAGGAAGGTTTGAGAGATCCTCCCGCACATGCACCAGAATAACCCATAGCCAGTAGTTAGCAGAAATGCTGAGAGCCATTGAATCCTGTATATTTTGGAAACCACTTCAAGCCAGGGGATGCTGCAGCACCCCCAGTACCTCTAGTTCTAGCATCTATAGCGGTTAGGGCAGTCTCCTAAAATGGAGACCCAAGTTCAAATCCCTTCTTCAGATCAGGCAGACAGGGGAACTGAACCTGGATAGTACACATCGAAGTTGAGTTCCCTAACCATTAGCTAAAAATTATAAGGAAGCCATTGCATCCTCCTCTGGCTGTTTTGTGAAGCTAGCTCTTTCAAAATGATCCATTCCAGGTCAAATGAAGCATAACAAAAATCTGTTTTGGGTCAAACAAAAGAGGATCCATTTGACCCAAACCAAATTCTTTCAATTTGACCAAAAAAAGAAAAAAAAAAGCACAACTTTTTCCCCTTCCAGAACTGACAGCAGACAAGTGAGGGGCTTTGGGAAACATAATCTTCCCCAGAGTAACACTCCAAATAGTTCAGTAGCCCTGGGAGTTCAGATACTGGATCCACCATACCCCTGACACCCCCAAATCCCATTCACACTGTAACAGCAGCTTACCCAGTCCAGCATCAGAATAGAGCCACTGTGTCTTAACTTCCCCCCAAAGGCAGTCTTCTCCAGGCTGGCTGGGGAGATTTGGCCTCCCAGTCAAATCAGAAGGATCTCCTTCCAGCATAAACAAAAGTAACAAAATAAACCATCTTTTAGCTCTTCCCAGATAAAATCTCTTCTATGGGTTACAGAGGAGTAAAAAAGGGAGAGCTTCCTCTACTACTCTCTGAAAGCCTGAGCTAGGAACCCTTGAAAGTAGAGCTAACACAGGCCAGGCCTCAGGCCCACACTGTTCCAACTACCCCAGGCTCAAACAGTCCATTTCCTAAACATAGACCTTTACCCCTCACTGCTGGGGTTTACAAACAGCCCTTGGTGCCAAGGCTTCTTTAATCCCAACAGCCAGTTGGTTGCCTCTATAAGTCTCCTCCCAGGCCCTTTGTTGAAAGGCCCTAATATCTGCTACTACTCCCTTCGGTTCTCTCCAAATTCTGAGCAACAAAGAGCCTTATATTGGCCCCTGTCACATGACCCACTCAGTCAGGTTTTAAAGGGGTCAAGACTTGAAGCAGAGATGGGTTGGACTTGAAGCCTGTCCATAAAGAGAGCTAGTAAAGCAGACAGTGCCTATGGGGGGCACAGTTCTATGACAATACTCTCTTAAAGGCTTCTCTCCATTCAGCCATCTCTGTACAAGGGAATGACACCGTTTCTGCTGCCTTAATGACTGTACATGTCTGAAAGGCTAGAAGGAAGCAGGTTTGAGGCTAAAATAGTATTATTGGTCAAACTAAGATCATGATATTAAGACATGACTGGGCTGGTTTTATTGGTCCATCATACAGTTGTATTGTGTGTGCTGTGCAATACAGAATGCTGTATAAAGTTCTGTTATCAGTTTAATAGATGTTTTAACTTTGAAAAGTCTTTAGACACAAATGTGGTCTCGTGTACTCACGTGCATATCAACAATCTTCTTGGAAATCAAGCACTGTATACTTGCTGTATGGTGCATTCTGACATTGTCCCAAATACCTAACATCAGAAATGAGTCCCTCATTGGTACATATTAAAAAGGAGGTGAGTATAGCAAATTTCATCTGTGTGAGACAACTGTGCTGGTTTCTACAAGCACTATAAGGATAGACTGCTATCCTGTCAGTGAACTATAAAGGTCTCTAGAGTCTGCACTGGTCCACAGCGGAAGGGGAAAATCTCAGTTGTAATATATCACCTAGTCATTGACCAAATAGTTTATTTGAAAACCTGTTTGTTAGCTTCTATTTTATGACAGAGTAAGTTAGTGGTGGAACAATGCTGACAAACTGAGATATTTCTTTGCTAGCTGCCACTATATCTCTTTTCTGTGTACCAATGGCAGGGGTGTGGACACCTGGGGTCTGTTACCAGCTCTTCTGCGGATTCCTTATGTGGCCTCAACCAATATGCACCTCATTTTATTCACCTGTAAAATGCACTGGTATTTACAACTGGGGGTTGTGAGGCTTAAATTCACATTTTAAATGTGCTTGGAGATCCTCTGATGAAAGACGCTATATCAAAGTAGAGTACTATTATTATTGTGAACAAGTTAGAAAAAACTGCACCTAACTCAACAAAGAATATTCCTGAATAAAGGTGCATGAGGAAGCCCATTAGTAGGTCAAGTAGTTCAGGCTTCTAGGGGCAAATTCTGTCTTCAGTTAAATTCATGCAAATGCAACAAGGAAAGGCAACACAAACAAAGCCACTTTTAAGGAGATCGTGTAAAATCGTGTAAAAAGAGGGTAGGGAAGGTTCCCCAATGAGGACAAAAATAAATAATAGTCAATATGGAATATGTAAAACACAGTGGGCCAAATACACCCCTGGTATAACTCCTCTGTATCCTATAAAGGATGAAGATTGCCCAGTATGTTTCAATATTTTGGACCTGATCCTACAATCATTGTACACTACACACTATGAGCTTCTGTGTTGTAAGGCCTACATATTTAATTCTACATGTTATTCCTGTGTGTTGTACTGCAGGTCATTATTTAAGAATATCATTTTGAGCATCCTGTTCCAAATACCATCTACTTATTTACTGGGCTGGATAGAGGGCAGCCGCCATAGGTTTGTGCATTATATTGGTGTAGATGGTTAGTTTCTGAGTAAGTAAGTAGTGCATGAAATGAGCATGGAAAAGATTTATATACTGTCCTGCTTTTGCTTCGGAGCAGGTTGGGTGACTGACAGTAAACCCGATATAATAATTCCTTGCAGGCAGATGGTGAGATCACGATTTGCTCTTCAGTTTCAATTCACTGCCATCTCTCATAAGCAACATAGCTGCATGATCTACCAATAAGAAAGGTCTATGCTGTTCTATAATTTTTCCAGAGCCGGAATGAAAACATATGGATTAATATTGTGACTTGTTCTCATATTTCATGGTGTAAAAAATTGTCTTAAATTTACCTCCAACATCTCATAACTGATCAAATGTAGATAATAGCTTCAGAAATCTACACAAAAGCAACTAGTAATTTCCTACACCACCCCTGACAGGCAATACTTCTTCAAACGCTGGCGTAGGTGTTGGAATTCTTGCCTTGCATCTCCAGCTCTCTCCGCGCATATTCTTTTTAGGCTGCCATCTGCTAATGCAATGTGCCACCCGAAGAGAGAGAGAGAGAGAGAGTGAGAGAGAAGAGCTTCACTGCCCAGTCTGTTCTGTTTTCAGATTTACTCGTCTATTTCCTTCAACTCGCAACACCCAGGCTGTGCCATCCGTTACCTCTGACGTCAGTGACAAGATCTGCAAACTCGCCCACGTTCCCGTTAATTTTCAGTGACTGAGTGCATCTCTTGAACTGGTATCCAGGCTTTTGTTTGGATGAATGAGTACTGCTATGTCACTGCACCAATATAATCCTTAGCCTTAGTAAGTTAAAGGCAATTCATTTGTTTTGATATTATAGAGGTTGCAGTCATAGAGGGGATTACACCATTTGGAAGGACAGGATAATTCACATCTGATTATTGAGCTTTAAAGCACTCACTTT
This sequence comes from Natator depressus, assembly GCF_965152275.1. NCBI lineage: Eukaryota > Metazoa > Chordata > Testudines > Cheloniidae > Natator > Natator depressus. Next base: position 8,245,954 of record NC_134240.1, on the reverse strand, counting down.
ATCATCTATCTATCTATCTATCTATCTATCTATCTATCTATCTATCTATCTATCTATCTATCTATCTATCTATCTAAAACCTTAAATTGGTGTCAAATGCACAAGATTTTTATCAAAGGAACAACACTGTTAGTATTTTGAACAAAACACAGCCATGCACGTCATACAGTACTGAATGTAGGAATCTAATTACCACAGTAAATATGGGATGATGTGCATTATCATTGATTCACTGGGCTTTGCACTGAAATTGTCAGCAGAAAACTTTGACTTACTGCTGCTTTTGCTTCAGTGCCTTGGATATTTGGAATATTTATAAGATGACACTCATTTAATTCTATTTTTTGTTTGGAGACAATTTTACAGAAGATAATTTAGGTTAAGCTTGTTATGCAGTATCCCTCACTGAAATATATTGCAAGTTACAAATTTAATTCCAGGAAACTGAGGACTATGTTACCACTCACCAATTGAAAATTATCTCCTTTGATCCTTATTTATATCCCCCTCCCATCTCTTCTCAGGTTTTAAAAATTTTTGGTTTTGTTTGCACCTGAATAAATACTACGGTTTTGTTGGCGTCATAGGCTCCGTGTATCAAATTGTTGTGGATGTCACATTCTGAATTCTGTATTCCAAGCTGAGAAGTCAGAATAAGCAAGTACATGCAACCAGCAAAGAAATTCTCCCCATACTGCTTGCAAAACATAAAAGAGAATAAAAGAGGAGAAAGATGAGAAAGTAGAGATTGGGAAAGTGGGAGTATAAAATGCTGTCTGTTTAAAAGAGGTTCAACTAGTGGTTTGCCTTTTATTTTAGCTTTTCCTCTCAGTCTCCAAATTGTACCAATAAATGGTATAGTACACTTAAAGTTTTGGTTTTGAGAATCAAGACAAACTGGAATAATTTTTTATTTGAAAAAAATACATTTCGTTTTACATCTAAGTTGCAGTGAAGTTCTTATCATCCTGTCTCCTATAGCAAAAGATTGCAATTGTGTATTCAAGAAGATTTTACTTGCTTTGTCTCCACAAAGAATGGCAGGGGAGTGCTTGTGCAATAAAAGAAGATACCTTCTGATGGAGGACTAAAAGCAACTCCATTTGATTTTCAGGAAAACTCTACAAAATAGTTTAATAGTTCAATTATTAAAGATATTTAAACAACTAATTCTCTAGGAGTGATATTCACCCTACAAGCAGAGACCCAACACAAGGTCTATGCATTCCTTACCTCACATTTAAGCCTTATTTTGATGTTTTAAGAGGGTCTTTAATGCTCCATAAGCCTTGTGCTGGTCCTCTGAATTTCACCTTATATATTCATCCTCTCCAAGTTTTAAAAAGGCAGCATAACATCCAACTGGGCTCCTCCTCTTTCCATTTCCCCACAGGATGCTGAAAAATGTTAAACTGTTCTCTTTACAATTAAATTCATGAAACACTTTAATTCTGTGGCAGCCAGACACTAAGGAACAGGAAAATCATTTAATCTCGTAATGTTTTAGGGCCCCTAGGCAAATGTAAACAGTATATGCTGATAGACTGAGGATTTATTGCCAATGCTGAACAAAGTATCTGCTGCTTTGTTTGGAATTCCACTAGATTTTGTAGGGGATTTATTAAATTGTTTACGGAATTTCAGTAACAAAAATTATTTCTAGGCAAGTTTCAGCGTACCAGCCTCATTTGTGCAAGGGGGAATTTTATATTAAACTATATTAAAATCACATTAATCTGAACTGAACTAACAGATTGGACTGTAAGAGTGAATCACTGTTAAAGTCACTCCACTGAGCCAAAGTGAAAAGGCCTTTGTCACAGGCTGCCCCGGTAAGAAGGAGCAGGGTCCAGTGCCCAATTGCGTTTAAGGGAAGGCAACTGGGCCTTCTAAAGGGGGAAGACAGCAGCAGTGAGGGATTGTTACCTGTGGACCTTTCTCAGCCTTTCTCAAGGAAGAAAGGGAAAGCTGCTGATAGGGTTCCTAGAGGAAACAGCTAGGGAAGCTGCTGGAAGAGCCGCTGAGAACCCAGAAACACAGAACCCAAGAAGGAGGGGTGTGCAACCCCTGAACCGGAGGGGACAGACTATAGGCCTGGCAGACTTTATTTTGAGCATGGGTGGAAGAGGATTTATTTCAGGTTTATTTGGACTTAATAAAGCAGAACCCCAGCAGGGGGACTTTGTCTTGTATGTGCAGAATATGTGGAGTTCTCAAGGGGCGCTGAGAAAAGATGAAACTGAGGCAGGGTGCTGAAGAACCACACTTGACCAGAAGAAGGTGCTAAAGGGCAGGCTCACCCTTTCTTAGTCTTCAAAGAGCAGACGCACTTACCCATCATGTATATTGCAACATCTAGAGTACAAGGAAGTAATGTTTGTTAAAGTGCCTTAGGAGCCTAAGTCCTGTTGAAAGTTAAGAGAACTTAGGCACCAGAGTCATGTAGGTGCTTTTGAAAATGTTACCCAAGATTAACTTCAATGGGACCAGGATTTAAGTCACTGAGAAGTACACTAGGATTTAGCTCCTCTGGACATGGGATTCTACAGCCATGGTATTTATAGGCACCTAACTGCCACTGAAATCAGTGGGAGATTAGATAGGTGCCTAAATTTCTGTGAGGATCTTGGCTTGCAGCTTTGCTTTCTATTTGACTCTGTTTTTCTGTATTTTTAATTTCCCTAATAAAAACCAAAACAAGAAAAATCAAACAGCCTTTGAAGAAAGATTTTGCCTAAGACAAGAACCGTAGCAAGATGGAGATGCAGACAGCAAGGCAGTTTACTGGCCACATACTGCATGTAAAGCATTTCAGGGAGCATATTAACATTTACCCAGAACATAAGAATGGCCATATTGGGTCAGACCAAAAGTCCATCTAGCCCAGTATCCTATCTTCTGACAGTAGCCAATGCCAGGTGCCCCTGAGGGAATGAACAGAACAGGGAATCATCCCCTGTTGCCCATTCCCAGCTTTTGGCAAACAGAAGCTAGGGACACCATCCCTGTCCATCCTGGCTCATAGCCATTGATGGACCTATCCTCCACAAACTTCTCTAGTTCATTTGTGAACCCTGTTATAGTCTTGGCCCTCACAACATCCTCTGGCAAGGAGTTCCACAGGTTGACTGTGCATTGTGTGAAAAAATACTTCCTTCTGTTTCTTTTAAATCTGTTGCCTATTAATTTCATTTGGTGACCCCTAGTTCTTGTGTATGAGAAGGAGTAAATAACAATTCCTTATTTACTTTCTCCTCATCAGTCATGATTTTATAGACCTCTATCATATCCCCCCTTAGTCATCTGTTTTCCAAGCTGAAAAGTCCCAATCTTATTAATCTCTCCTCATATGGCAGCCGTTCCATACCCCTAATAATTTTTGTTGCCCTTAGACTCATGGTTTAGGCTCACCCAGGCTCATGGTTTAGCTAGACCAGCAAATGAAAAAATGAAGTCAAAATACAAAATAAGTATGCTCAAAGCTGCAGAGCAGAATAGTGAGTGCATGTGAAATTGGAATAGGCAAGCAATACATTGACCAGAGAAGATTATGGTAGAAAAAGTCATGATACTTCTAATTCTCCTGCAATCTTGCAGGACATGGCTGCTTTAAGAGAATCCACCTCCTTCTATGCCAACTAGGGCAGTCAGGCTGTTTATGCAGGCAGCTAAGGTAAGAAAGAAAGCAAACCTTCCTCTCTGCAAGGCTCTGAATGTGGGCACCCAAGGATCCAATGTAATAGTGATAGGGAACAAAGGGAACTTGTAAAACACTCTGTTGAAGTCAGGGCACTGTAAACTACAGCTTTGCTAAAGAAAGTGAAAGCAATACAAACAGTATTAAATCTGTGTCACCATGAAGTGTTATTCCCAGCTAGCCTGCTCTTACAGTTTGTCCAGACAGCTGACATGCCTAGAGTCCTCTCCAGTTCGTAACAAACCCTCAGTCTCTTGGTACAAGAACTCAGAGAGAAATGACAGCAGGCCAACATGTACAAGCATATCTCAGTGCAAATGTTCAGGAACAAAAAGGCATAGCAGTAGACAGAATAATGGGTAGATCTGTGTGTGGTTTCTGGCTTTTGCTTTTCCAAGAGTTGACAGTGAAATTGGAATAATTAATGGCATTCCAATTTCACTATCATTTTGTGAAAGTTCACAAGGAGCCAGAGGCAAACTTTCAACAATAAAGAAATGACAGGAGCCACCTGAAAGAATTTACTTTACAAAGTTGGAGATTTTCATAAAACGTTTCAGTGCAATTCATATGAAGGCAGTTCTTTGGAGAATAAAAGAATATCCTGGTTAATATAGTTTGCCCTGAACATATTCCTGTACCCCCCGCAGCAGGCTGACAAAACATGGGTTGTATTTTTGTGGATCTGAGAGAAAGGAGGTCATCAACTGCATACATGAAAATGTCTCTTCCCTGGATTCCAATAGTTTTGTTTCTTTTTTTTAAATGTTATCAGCAACGGGCCCTATAATTAACCCATAGTATAACAGAATCAGTGGGCATCCCTGCTTAGTGCATGCTGAAAAACTGCAAAGGAATCAACCGTTAAATGTTTGTATTAAGCATTGCGGTAAGACAGGCCTACAGAACTCTAACAGATGAGAGGAATTGACCCAAGACTCCACCACTGCCTTAAATCTAACAAACAAAATGTCACCTTATTAAGTGTACTGACTCCAGTTTTGGTGGTTAGAAAGGGCCGTAGTATGTAGTTTAAAACTAAGGGCTTGTTTACGCTTAAAACACGACAGCGGCGCCGTTACTGCTCTTCAGTGTAGACACGACCTACCTCAAGAGGAGGGCTTCTCCTGTCAGTCCAGCTAATCCACCTCCACAAGAGGCAGTCGCTAAGCTGACAAGAATTCTTCTAGCGATGTCTACACACAGGGACTTAGGTTGGTTTAACAAACCAACTCAGGGGTGAGGATTTTTCAAATCCCTGACTGACGTAATTAAACTGACCTAATTTTCTAGTGTAGACCAGGCCTAAGTTCAGTGCCACGTCACTCTGGAAGACAATTGTTTGCCACTGATACAGCAATAGGTGTGAGATTTTCAAAAGTCCATCAATCTAGTTCTGCTCCCATTGAAATCAATGGTAAAAGAGTTAGACCAGCAATGAATACTTGTGAAAACCCCGCCATGGAGCTACTGGGTCAGACCATCCCAGTATACTTAATGGTTTGCCATCCATTTAGCCAAATCTTAAATGTCCATATTCAATATGGGTAGGAGGAGTATCATTCACACAGGAGGATGAGGCAGGAACCTGATAACTGGCACCAAATGAACTCAATATAGGCCAGATTCTGTCACCCTTACTCGTGCTGAGAAACACCATATTCCTCGAATAGTCCCATTGACTTCTATAAGACTACTTGGGGAGTTAGATACTACTCAGTGTGAGTATGGGGTGGTAGAATCTGAAAGAAGATCCTTCTGTACTATTTCCAGAGCTTAACTACTCTTATTTAGATTTTTTTTCTAATATCTAACCTAAATCTTCCTTGCTGCAGATTAAGCCCATTACTTCTTTGTCTTACCTAGAGTTGACATGAAGAAAAATTGATTGCAGTCCTCTTTATAACAGCCCTTAATATATTTGAAGACTGTTTTCAAGTCTTCCCTCAGTCTTCTTTTCTCAAGACTAAATATGCCTAGTTTTTTTAACCTTTTCTCATAGGTCAACTTTCCTACACCTTTGATCATTTTTGTTGCTCTCCCTGTTGCAGTCCAATGCAAACTGAAGAAATCAAGATGCTATACCTGAAAAGTGGGTGTTCATAACAGAAGAGACAATCAAGTTATTTTGGTGCTCTTGTGCTATGAGCAGTTGAGGCGTAACGTCATTCTGCGTAGTGTTTATCAAATGTAGGAGACACTTCGAGTTATTTTTGCCTCATTACTAAAAGGCACCGCAAGTGAGATGGCTTTCTTTTAAGTCAGTGTGTCAACATGAGCAGTGTAATGAAATTGGTCAAGGGGAGAATGAGAGCTTCCTTTTTACCCTCTGAAAGGCAAATTTCATTGTGACTTACTTTTAAAATGCTGATGTCTTCACCCCTTTGTGGTAAGTCAAAACTCACGGTCTGTATTCGAATGCAGTATATCCAAAACTTGGGGGAAGAGGGTATTGCTATTTTTAAAGCAATCATCTCCTTCATCAGAACGTGTATTGTGAATGTATCATCTCAGCTTACAGCTTTACCAAAGTCTGAGGTCATAGGCTACTTTTTCTCTAAGGAGCATTTACTGATCATAATCGGTATCCATCTGGTTATGGGTGGAATTAACCCAAGTGATTATCCCAGTTATGGTTAACATCATGAACCTGTTGTTGTGATCAAGCTTTGCTGCATCAGCCCACAACTTACTACTGTTAATCTAATTTTTCAGTGTATGTCACATTAACCACAGTTAGTTAATGATGAACTATATATAATCCTCCACTTACAGGCAGATATTCCTACCTTAGAACATGGAGATTGTCCTGTTTGAGTCCCTTTAGAAATATTAGGAGTTTCACCCATCAATCTCCTTGCATCAGGAAGTGAATATGTAACATTCGGCTTCCTACTCAGGCATAAATTCTAGTCACATAAATGAGAGCTACAGGTTATGAAAGTTTGTCAGGGTGAATAAATCCAAATGAAAAGAGAAAGTTGTGCCTCTGTTAATGAATTCAGACATGTTTTAATGAGCCTCACTGTGCTTATCGAGGGCCAAGAAAATACAATATTTCTATTTTTTCCCCATTGATGCAGGGTTTTGTGTGGCTACTTGCTAACGTCTCGGTTTTTAATGCTTTAAGTAATGGCATGCTGTATTATATTCAATAGTAAGGCTGCCTTGCCTGGCAGTAAGTGTAACGGACTTGAGGTTCGGTGACACAACTCCTTTTGTATCTCATTTTCTTTTATTACAGTAGTGCCTTTTGTTCCACTTTAAGAAAGGGTCTGTCAGGGTTTTCATTTCTAAATCCTAATTTACCGAGTTTTTTAGAAAAAAAAATGCTGTAAAAAATTGTTCTGGGATGAACTTTGGCATGCAACAAGCACTATTAAAGCTTTAAGGCAATCTGTGCTTCTTTACCCGAGAATCCAATCTGGACTTTGATGGTAATCATTAACACTGAAATGGAGACCACTGTATTAACTAAAATGTGTCTTTATGAAAGATGTGGGGCTAGATTCTCCCCTGATTTACATCTTGTGCCAACCCATTGGCTTTAGACGTCATTGGAATCAATGAGATTGCAAAGAGTGTAAATCAAGGCAGAATCTGGAATCACCTCTATATTCACAGGCCATTTCCTTCTTTCTAATAACGCGTATCGTCCTGTGTTGCAATGTAGTGAATCTGCTGATATGTTCATCGCACCCAGAGTGAGCTGGAGAGAAAGTGTCTCTCCAGTTGAGGGAATTTGGATACCCAAATCAACATTTTATCAGCAGAGGGCATCATAATCCCTGCAGCACAGGACAAGGAGGTAAAATCCTGAGGCCAGAGGAGGTAGGCTCAGGAGGGAGTCAAAGGCTGCACGTGAGTGTAATGCTTTTGTTGCCTATCTCTGGCAGGGGGGCAACAGTAGTGGCAAGAACAGGTTCCAGGACAGTGGCTTGCTGCCAGGAGTGTGGGGCAATTGGATATGTGTAGATACCAAGAGGACAATGCAAAGAGAACCTGATGAGACCCGAGAGAAAAGAAACCAAGCCCTGGGCAGTGGGGCTGCAGGCCAGAGCTCGATTGCCTCCTGAACAGGGATAACCTGGAGAAAGTATCCCAGGAGCATGGCCTAAAGATGTCCATGGAGTGCTAGCCTCTTCCATACCACTCTAATATACTGGACTGCTGTAGGGGCTGGATTAGGAACTGTTCAGTTGATCTTTGGCTATAATTGTTAAGTCCTTGTGCCTAGGGCTTTGGAAACCTTTTCTGTCTGACAGTCCTAGCAGAGTGGTCCTGGGTTACTTATTTGAAATGTATGTGTGTATGGAAGTCCCCATGCTTGAAGCCACCTGCCGCACATGCTCTTGAACTCAGGGTGTGCCGCAAACATCTAGAAGGGATCGGAGTACTCCAGCACTCACAGTGACACTCTGCGGGGGTAAGGGGGCTGACACGGCATGAGCCACCAGTTCCTTAGCTGGTGTAAACCAGTTTCGTCCCATTGAAGTCAATGGAGCGATGCTGACGTACCGTAGCGGAGGCGCTCGCCCTATGACGTTGTTGTAACAAGTGCTGTGACTATCAGAGAATTCTAAAGGACCGTGTGAAGATTGTCCACCTAATGAATAGGGAAGCTTTTCCTTAGACGGTTCTAAGTTGTCATTTTGGAATAAGAACAAATATTTGAAAGTTAATAGCTCATCTTTAAGGCCCAGTTCATTAATAACTGCACTTTTCACATTATTTAAACAGGAAAATTGTGTAATGTGCCTCCTTTTGCATGACTTCATAGCTTTTATCCAGTGCTTCCCAACTTCACAGCACTTCACAAACCTTAACTGTTCACAATATCTTAGGAGGGAGGTTAGTAAGTTGAGTTATTGCTATTTTAAAGGTGGGAAAACAGGTTTTCCATGTACTACTTGCTGGGCAATACCTTGAGAGGACTCCATGCTTGTAAAACTCCACCGGCTCTTTATTAAAGTGACCCTTTACAGACCATTTGCAGGTAGAACTAGTATTCAAGCCCTGCACACATTTACTTCCTATTTCCTCTTCCAGACTCCCCCCTCCCGCCACCTGCAACCTGAGCTCCTCCCTCCAAGTCCCCTGCAGGTTGCACACAGGTTAATTGTGTTGCTAAAGGCCACAGAGGAGGTCAATGTCTCAGAGAGAATTAAAACTGTTCTTATGCTCAGATGAATAGACAAGGCATCTCTCTACCATTTCAGACTAGCTAACTCATAGCGTATGGGAAGAGAGGATTTTTGTTTCTACTTCATAAAATTGCTGCAGTTTTGCAAAGGGAAAAACAAGCAGATCTTGAAGCAAATATATTGTCCAGGGAAGATTTGAGCTTGTTCTAGTCAAAAGGGACCAGACTTTTGTAACCCTATGCAGGCATAACTTCTTCACGCAGTGCTAGTAATTTGAGCATGCAAAAAAAAACATTCCTTATCAGGAGCATGGGGGCTTCTCATGGCATAGTGCCACTGCAGCAGGGGAAAAGACAAGTACAGTTTAGTATAAGGGAAGACTTCACTAGTGGCCTGATGGTCAGACTTCAGTATGTGCACTGGCATACACACAATGGTGTGTACCCAAGTTATGTATGAAAATACCCAGTTTGAAACACAATGGCATGTCCTTAAGTTATGCAAGATATTTACAGCAGCTGATGAGCTGGCCCCTGTTGTCTAATTCACCCAAAACCCATTATAGTCAATGGAAAAACTCCTGTTTACATCAGTGGGCTTTTTTTTTAGATCAGACCCATTGTCAGTAGTGCACTCAATGAGACAACCTTAAATAAATTCTATGCCATGTGACACTGAAATCCACTGATTTCAGAGCGGCATGACCAATTATTCAATCTGATTAATACAATAATATTAGTTCACTGTTGGTTTATTGAAAAATCCCATCAATGTTCTAAGTGGCACAGACTGCCACTGCCATGAATGTCGAACGCAGTCATAAAGCTGAAACCAAGTACAACTCGGAAAAATTTTAGGGGGAGGGAATAATTCTTATGCTGTCTCGTTCATATTCGTTCCCCATTTCTACAATTCATTTAAGGATAAGTATGTTGCCAAACTCATTGATCAATAATATCCTGGCAAAGATTAATCCTTTGTTGTGCCTCACTTTGGGAGAAATTCATCTGATACAGTGAGTTAATGGCAGAAGAATAACTAATAAAAATTCAGTGTTTCCTCACAATGATTTACGTTGTTGCTGAATTTGAGCTTTTTCTGCCAATACTTTGATTTAGATAAATGCAAAGCATAAATCATGTGAACGCTATAATTGCTGGAGTATTTTAGATTTTCACTTCTTATTTATAAAATCTATTTATTTGATTCTCTATTATGGCCTTGGCTGTTGTTATGTTGAGATCATTTCTTTCTTGGGCTTTTTGTCTGCTTGTTGGGTCTTTTCACTGAATTCTCTCAGCTCTCCATTTCAGCAAATTATCATATTAAAAGAAACCTTGCTACCTGCATTCAAGCTGCCTAGGCCATCAGAACTCTTCTCCATAGTAATATTCTTTGAAACTGACAAGCTTCTCCACCAAAAGCCATCTTCCAAGATATCTCAGAGGCTAAAAACCCTCCATTGATCCGGTTTTGGCGGCTGCTAGTAAAGTCTGCGTTACCTGAGCACATCTTTGACAAAGACCAAAAGTTGTGCTGGAGCTAAGGAAGCTGCTCTGTAAAACACAAAACATCTGGAATAAATGCAGTGATGGATGACGTTTTCAGGAAACATCTGTGAGAAGAAGAGTAAATTTACTCAAAATTCCCCAGGGAGACAATAAGGACCCTCCAATGAGATAGCTTGAAGTGCTAGTCTTTTATAGAGCACTAAGCTCATAGTTGCCTTCCAAATATGCTTCACCACTAGAGGCTGTTTGCACCGGTCATTATAACTGACTAGAGGGTGACTGACGGATGAAGAAGGCATAACATTAAGTATTGTAAAAATGTGGATGAGACAAACATCCTTTCAGACATTTGGCTTGCTACAAAACCCAGTGAAGAAAGCAAATTGCCGATGACACATCTGCTTATCATCTTCCATTTGTTAAATATGAAACAAACTTTTGACAGTGATAAAACAGAGGGAACAGTTGTGTGTTTGTATTGAAACATCATTGAGGAAAGCAATAACTAGTGCTCCGCGCAAAAGAACATCTGCCATATTACCCTGTTATTTCTGTTTGAGTCATGTCACGTTGAGATATTAAAAAAAACAAAGCAGAAAAATGAAGTTGTCACTTGTGCTTTTTTTAAAATGAGCTTTGGTAAAGACATACTCCTTCCTTTTATTTTCCAGGGTAGGTCCCAGAAAGTTAAAAGCTGTCCTTCGTACAGAATCCAATGAAATACGCTGGTATTTTGTGTTTACTGTGAATAATGTTTCTAAAATACTTCTGATGATTAATTTTTAATCCCAGACTGATAAATTCCTGCACACACAATAATGTTAACATTAAGATCCAAGTCTTTGTGAACCATTAATCTGAATCTCCCTTGTTAGTACTAATGGGGTTTATTTTGTCTATGGGAAAAATAATTGACAATAACAGAAAACAAGGCTGAGATGAAAAGGACGATATAGGAAGAGAGGTTCTTTTAACTAAAGCATGTTAGCTTTTTGTTAGGTAATAACAATGCCATTTGATTATTAGTATCCAGTATAAAAAGATTGAGGAAATTTACTCTAGCCTCTAAAAAAGCATTTGCAATGTTGCATAAAAGCAAACATTTTTGTGTGTGAGTATTAAGGGGTTTAAAAGCAATTCTAAGACTTTCAGCTTATCATAGTTTGTCAGACAAGAAAATGATAAAAGACACTGGTTTTATTAATAATTTACATTAGGTTGTTATTTATAGCCTGCTGAGCAGGCACTAGATTGAAGGTCCACAACAATAAACAAGTGATTAGAAACATTAGGAATTTAAATTGATTAAATTTACAGTAAACTGTTCACAATTACATGTAAATAATTAAATTAATTTAGAGCACTACATATGTGCGTATTTTGAAATTGAGAGCCACTCTGCATTATGAAGGTGGCCCACTTGTCCTTTTAAGGATCACTCAGGTCCCAATCTCTGATCCATAATTTCCAAAACTAGAGGGTGTTTCCAGTTAGCTACTAGAAGCCTCAAGGTCCTGTTCGGAAATTGACTGGCATGTGATCCTGAACGCCTCCCTGCTTGACACTGACCAGTTGGTATTCAGATGTTACATCAGATGTTTCCTTCCAAAAAAAAATTATTTAAGATTAATCCAAGAAACCATCTATTTATCATCTCATTTGTGGCTTATGGGTTAGGGGGTACATCAGTTGGCTTTACAGTCTTGATCTTATTCCAACAGAAAAAAATTGTTTTAATGAAAAAAATGGCTAATAGGAATATTCTTCTGTATTCTAAAACTGTGTGATGAATTAAAGAGAAAAGCATTCAGACAGTCCCAAATCATCCTTTTTAATCACAGCTTATCTTTACTGCTTAGAATATGAGAGATGAATAACCTAAATTGGGTTGAAATTCCTATAGGGTGAAGTTTTCCAGCTGCTTTTTGTAGGTTGTAATTTAGAAGGAGAGAGGTCTTGGTTTTTAAGGCACAGGAGGGGACTCAGAGGACTTGGATTAGATAGCCAGCTCAGCCACAGACTTTGTATAACCTTGGGCTTGTCCCTTAATCTACCTTGTACCATCAATAATATTTCCCCACCTCAGATGCGTGTATGGGAATAAAATCTACTAATGAGTGTGAGGTTCCTAGATACTATAGTGATGAGAAAAGGAGTACTTGTGGCACCTTAGAGACTAACCACTTTATTTGAGCATAGTGATGAGGATCCTATACGTGCCTAGATCGCTAGCTACCACTATTAACTCAGGGTCCAATCCTATATTGCTTGTACAGCTCAAATGCCTACAAATTTCACTCGTACCTCTGATAAGAACTCCCTAAATATGCACCATGTACAATCATAGAATCATAGAATCATAGAATATCAGGGTTGGAAGGGACCCCAGAAGGTCATCTAGTCCAACCCCCTGCTCGAAGCAGGACCAATTCCCAGTTAAATCATCCCAGCCAGGGCTTTGTCAAGCCTGACCTTAAAAACCTCTAAGGAAGGAGATTCTACCACCTCCCGAGGTAACGCATTCCAGTGTTTCACCACCCTCTTAGTGAAAAAGTTTTTCCTAATATCCAATCTAAACCTCCCCCATTGCAACTTGAGACCATTACTCCTCGTTCTGTCATCTGCTACCATTGAGAACAGTCTAGAGCCATCCTCTTTGGAACCCCCTTTCAGGTAGTTGAAAGCAGCTATCAAATCCCCCCTCATTCTTCTCTTCCGCAGACTAAACAATCCCAGCTCCCTCAGCCTCTCTTCATAAGTCATGTGCTCTAGACCCCTAATCATTTTTGTTGCCCTTCGCTGGACTCTCTCCAATTTATCCACATCCTTCTTGTAGTGTGGGGCCCAAAACTGGACACAGTACTCCAGATGAGGCCTCACCAGTGTCGAATAGTGTCGAATATGTATCACCATTAACAAACCTTTAAGAACCGCTTCCTAAAACAGCTCAGTAACCTGTCTGGGCTTCAGAGAGTTGTGAACGTGAATTATGTGGCCTAATTTAAAAAAATGCATGGCTTGTGATTGACACAGTGAAGATGTTTTTGTAAATCTTTAGCCAGTTAGTATAATGCTTTTTTCTCATCCTCAAAATACCCTGAAATGTCCTAAATCAAGACTTTCTGTTACCCTGTTGTTGCCATCCCTGTTAAAGAAGTCAAATCCCCAGGAAGAGGTGAGTTCTTAACTCTCCGTAGTGTGGAGGGCTTTGTTTTGGAAGAGACGCCAGCACAAACACAGCAGCGTGGGGATTTTGGAACTCGACGTGGGAAGGAGGCGAGAGGGTAAAATGGAAAAGACCATGAAGCGGATGATAAAATAGCAGAAGCAATAACCGCAGGTGACACAGGCTGCACATCCACCACAAGAACAGCAGGTCTTGCTGCATTTTCTGAAAGCCAAACAGGTCCAGGCAGTGGTACAGCAGGAGTTGCAATGCCAGGAGTATGTTCCAGAGGTCTGTTACCTCGAGTGCAGGGTGCATGTGAGTGTCAGCCTGTGAAAGATGGGACCATGTGGTGACTCTGTGACCTTCCCTTGCACCTTTGAATGGAAAGACGTGCTGCTTGGTGGGACCCAGGGTTTGTCTACACAGCAAAAAAAAAAAAAGAAAAAGAAAAAATCCGGTGACAGTGAGTCTCAGAGCCAGGATCAACTGACTTGAGCTTGCGCTATGGGGCTACAACTAGCAGCGTAGATGTTCCCGCCCAGGCTGGCGCTCAAGCTCTGAAACGCAAGTGAGGGGACTGGGTCTCAGATCCAGAGCAGGGACGTCTACACTGATATTTTTAGCCCCATAGTGTGAGCTCCACGAGCCCGAGTCAGGCTCTGAGACTTGCTGCCACAGGGGGTTTTTTTGCAGTGTAGACGTAGCCAAAGATTCCTGGTCCATCTGTATACTTTGTTTTTTCAACAGGAGAGACTCAAGGGGAATATCGGGCCTGGACAAGGAGGCTGCCATGAATTATGAGTGGGAGAATGGATGGACTTAGCTGGTGTAGCACACTTTTTAGGGATCTGATTGGAAGGTGAAGACCAGAGTAGCCCTGTAGATGGGAAGGGGCTGAACTGGACACAGAACAATATGGAGGCTGAACCACCAGAGAAATCACCACAGTCCTGGCTGCAGACCAGAGAAAGGCAATGGGATGGACAAAGGAACCATGGGGGATAAAAATGAAAGGAATTTTGGACTCTAAAAAATACATTAAACCAGAGGCTAGGGGGAGCTACAAGCTCCTCCTCTGTGGGTTGTTTTGTGGGGGGAACGGCAGAACATACAAAGACGTTGTCCCTTTTGGGTCTACGACGATGAAGAGATGTGGTCTTGGAGAGACCACAGGGCCTGGGGGAGATTCCCTTCAGGACCCTAAGCCCTGGCCCTTCTGGAAGCTTAAGCCCTGCCCTGTCTGGGAGCCCTGTACTTTGTCCATACAAAGAGAGAGGAGAGTGCTGGCTGGCCTAGTCAGCTTGGGAGGCATCTAAATGTTGCTGCAAGAGGGCATGGCATGACCTGACCATCTTTGGGCAGCCAGATCTGTGCTGGTCACCTTCTTCAACCAGGACTTCCAGACCGATCCTGGGATTATAGTTCTGCTATGAGTAGAGCAGCACGGAAGTTCCTTTGAAATAAAAGTCAGTAAACAGGTTCAGTCATAAATCTCAACACTTCTCTTTGCAGAATAACTTAAAAGAACTGTTATAGAATTATAAAGCATTTTGAAATGGCCCTTTTAACACGGGAATATAACTCTGCGCTATGCTGCTGGAGTAAGCTGGCTAACCGCAAATCAGAAGATGACCCATCTGTTGCCCTGGCCTGTTAGTGTGGAGGCAAGGGTGGGTACACTGGGCTCATGACTGTGGAAAAAGAGACACTACAGATGGCTACTCCTCTGGAATTCTCAGGAGCCTTTGGGAAGTGGATCCCAAAGAGGCTGCAAATGAGATAGAAAACTAGAGAGCATGTCCTGGATGTGGCTCTGGGACGGAAGGTATAATAGGCTGACAATGTTTGCCTGGAACACCACAACCTGTTAGCTGGTGTGAGCCCTGCTGGATAATGTTAAGTGAGTTCTGCTGACTTGCTCAGGCAGGTGATTTTTGCCCCCACCCAGACACAAAGGAGAAGGGAATAGCTTTCTAGAGAGAGAGAACACACGGGTGTGGACGAAGCAGTTATGAAGTAGGAGCAGCTATGGTTGGGAAGAAGCCTTATGCTGAATTTATGCTATTGTTAATAAAGCCAAACCACACAGAGGGATTGAGTTTGGGGTTTTTTATTCTACACAGCATGTGGACTTTTAGAGCAGTTTTTGAAAGTCACCCGCTCACAGTTACATTATTTTGAAAGTCAGTTTCCCGCGTTTCCGAGTTTACTCTTTTGAGACGGCGACTGGCAATATAAGATAACATGGTACAGTATATGCTTTTTATTCATTAATGAAGAGTCAAGAGTGATGATACTACAAAAATTAACTTTCATAGGCAGAGCACTCACTTTTTAAAAATATTTAATTATTTCACATGCTCTATGTTGGATTTTAAAAGGTACAATCTACTTGACTACAATCATATGAAAATACAAGAAATTATTCAAGTTGTTTCCTCTTTTCTACTCCTCTACTGTGCAAGAAAATAAAATAAAGCTATGTAGGGTAGATATTACTAGTGTCTATGCATAATGCACACCATGTTTATAATATGTATGTATTTCATAAAACAGCCATGGGAAATAGGCTGATTTGATAAGTGTCTTGTATTTTAATATATATCCTATATATGTAGTGTGTATATACATCTATATACAAACACATTGTATTTATACATGTGTATTTAGGATACGTTACAATTGCTTATTAATCTTCGAAATAATGGGATAGTGGAAAACTCACATTTTTGGGATCTTTATTGTTTAATAGAAATGGCAAGTAGATCAGACATTGGAAAATGAATGGAGCCGCAATGAAGTTCCTTTGAAATAAAATTCAATAAACATGTTCAGTCATAAATCTCAACACTTCTCTTTGCAGAATAACTTAAAAGAACTGTTATAAAATTATAAAGCATTTTGAAATGGCCTTTTTAACACTGGAATATAACTCTGTGCTATGCTGCTGGAGTAAGCTGGCTAACCGCAAATCAGAAACAACATCTTTCTTTAGACTTTTACATTTTAATTCATAGCAATGTTACATTAGTTAAACGGCTACTCCTACCAGTAGACAGTAATTTTATCATAAATTGCATGATATTTTATCTGTAGTACAATAAACCTGGTGAGTACCGGTTGTGTTAGTGTCAGAACCTGTATTTAATAATGTGTTTGAAATTAATCAAAGGAAGCAAAGCTGAGTAGAGAGCTATTGTATGCTTATATTAGGGGGTGTATTATTTCCAGAAGATAAGGTCTGCTATAGATGCCCCTAATGTAGTCTTCCATCAATGCCCACTCTGCTAAAACAGTAAATGAAAATGACTGATCTACAATTTGCATCCTCTTTTCAGTCCATCAACAGAACATTATTAAAACCAGTGAGCCAAAACCCATTAGAACAGCACTCACGTATGAAACAATGCATAGGTCTGCTTGTTCCCCATTTTTATGCACTGCTATAGGACTATAAATATTCATCGTAATGTAACTGAAAATTATTGAAGTGAGAAAAAAGAGAAATAGGGAAGCCATTTGCTTCAATTCATAAACAGCATCTGTTGGGAAGTTATTCATAGATTGCTTCAGGGCCTGCTGAGCAGTAAGCCCATGCAAAAGGATGCCATTGCAAGCAAATTGGCCAAAACTGCAATGGAGATGCTATTAAACATGATTCACTGACAGTCTGGCAGAATGATCAGGCACTGGGTTGTTTTATGTCTTCTTTTATCACTGGGACACAGAAATAGCCTCCAGCCAGAGTCTCACACAGTTCAAATTAGAAGAGCAACCTTCTAAGTATATTAAGGCCTAACTAGTGGCTAGAGAAAGTTGCATGAAGTGATATTACAGACGACTACAGTTGTTTATTTGTCCCTACCTCAGGCACATGCAAAATGCCTCCTGTGATTTGACCTTTCCTGCTGTATATTTTCTGTCAAAAGATGTTTCAATGCCTCTTTGCAAGGGGGTGGAAACTAAGACTATAATGAAGGAAGAGTGAAAAATAATTAATAACCTGCTAAAAAAACATGTTAGACCAGCATTAAACCTAAGAATGCATTATGATCGAAACTGTGCAGGGTAAGAAGTGGCATCATTCCAAAGGCAATTGGCTCTATTACTGTTATGTGAAAGTCCATAGAAGACAGTAAAAACAAGAACTTCCAAGTGTATGATTTTCAAGAATTTTGTACAGTTAAATTTTGCTTTCACCTAGAATTTAGGGGCCAGATCCTTAGCTCCACGGAAGTCAAGGGAGCGACGCTGATTTAAATGCTGAGGATCTGGCCCAAAATTTCTGCATGAAGAACTGGGAAAATGCACTTGTAATCAACATGTGGACAAAGGGTATTCCCAGCATGGGTCCTCTTGCTGGCTGGAAATTATTTACACTTTTAATTAACTTAGGCACACTATTGATGCTGAGTAACTAAAACTGTAATCCAGTTACACGTGCAAATTGCTGAAGGTTTCTATGTTGCAGTAAATGGAATGTGTGCCAAGCCACCTGTTTGTATTATAATCATGATACCATTTTGTCCCATGGTTCATAAGACTGCTGGTATTTGCATGTTTGCTCTTCTTCTGTGTATTGCAGCTGATGTGAATTAAAAACAGTAGATCTGTTCAGCAAGAGTGTGTATGAACGTTCACTCAAATTTCAGCATGATCTTTAGTTTGATCCTGTCTGAACCCCTTATTTTTCATTTGTCGTGAATATTCCCATGCTTTTTTGTTCATGTAAAGGTTGGGGACACAGCTCTTCTCCAAGTACCTGTCCCAAAAGGCACGAGTCTTTCCACTGATTTCAATGGCTTCAGATTAGCCCCCACATGAATAACTGGATTTGCATGCAAACCAAGGATATTCGTGCATAGCCCAAAGTATTCATCATTTGCTACTCGTTATTCCCATTTTGTTATTTGTTAAAACAAGAGTCAGTCTTCAGTCAGGAAGCAGGATTGATAGCTGTGTCTGAGGTGAGCAATCACACTACTGATAGCAAATAGTTCTAACACCTTGAAAATGAAATTTGTTTGCTTAAACCTTTTGGTGGATACTTGCAACTAACAGATACATTTACACAAGTCAGGACTGGTTTGTTTATAGAGAAAAGGACAAAAATAATTATTCATCAATCACTCCATAACACGGTAACTAGTAGGCGTCAGTTACTTCTGTTTATTAGGAAAGCTCCTCAGAAAAGGTCAGTAAGACTCAGAAATCAAATGCTTCATTTAAAGGTTGTCACACTTTACAATGGCAGTGAGAGATTTGCTAGGGTGGGGTACAGGTCTATTTAAGCCACTGCTAACTTCCCAGCACCAGGAAGCTTACACTGAAAATGGAGAGGAAAAACATTTCGTGAATGGGATTAAAACATTTTCATGCCTCTTTTGCATTCACTTTATGAAAATATTTGAGCCATTGAGTTTCACTGACAAAAAATATCTGGGGAACACAAATCTAAAAATCATATGTCTGTGTTTTCACACATGTGGAATATTAAATCAGCAGATGCAAATATCCCCATGACGTACACATTCGTCCTTTCAGGGGACAGAAAAAATGCTAGATGACTTCTCATATTGGTCATAATTAAACAACACATCATGCATAATGAATTTTTCAGACCCATGAACAGAGTAAAATACTCATGTGTGTGGGGTATTAGTAAATACATTCAAATAACAAATGCATCTGACAAAAACAATGAGGAGTCTGGTGGCACATTAAAGACTAACAGATTCATTTGGGCATAAGCTTTTGTGGGTAAAAAACCCACTTCTTCAGATGACTCCATGCAACTAAAGAAGTGGGGTTTTTTACCCACGAAAGCTTATCTGTTAGTCTTTAAGGTGCCACCGGACTCCTCGTTGTTTTTGTGGATACAGACGAACACAGCTACCCCTCTGATAAATGCACCTGAGAAAGTTGAGAAATGCTTGTGGATATTCCATAGATTGATTATTCATTGTGCATTATTCGCTCAGTTCTACTCGCCCTTTGATCTATCGAGGCCAAACACTACTTTTCTCCTGTCAGTTCCTTCAGTGAGTTCCTTCAGTTCCTTCAGTTTACAGCAACTGAGGATCTGGCCCAATAATGCATGCTGGCTTTCTAAAGGGGATTTGCTAGATTAGCTGCATCCTAAACGTGGGGATAGTTTTAAATTTGGGCATGAATTGCCGGTGCTTGTTCGGGGGCTGATCCTGAGCAGTGCTGAGCAAAACCTTCCCATCCTTACCCGTCCCTGCTCAGCATCCTTCAAGATTAGGCCCATTACTCACAAATGAACTGCATTATTTACAGGTATTTATATCCATCTTCTTATATTGCTAGTACAAACCTGCAGAACAAAACAACTGCACAACTTTCATTTATTTATTCTGCCCTTATTAAATATGAGTACATACTACGGTAACCTTTGTCACTCACTTTCATGCTTATATTGATTCTATATTAGTCAATCTGTGTCGATTTTATTGTAGCCATTGTCTCACATTATACTACACTCTCTCTAGAAATGAGTCAAAATCTGAATTGTTCGTCCACCTGTGATTAGGGGCTTTGGATAACATGGAACATAGATCCAACCGTCTTGGCTTGTGACAAAACCAAAACCAGACTGAGTTTTGCAAATCAAATCCACCCACCAGTTTTGCCTCATCTCTGTTTAAAATATACACCAGCCTAAACCTAGACCATTTATCTGAATGAAGCCAAATTTATGGAGGGAGGAACGGCACAAACGAAATGGGAATCAGTTTCGACCTGGTCTTGGTTTTGCACATTTTCAACAAAGCCCAATGTTACCTTGCTTATAGGAGACAAGTCTTTTAATAAATAGTCAGAACTCAAAGCACAAATGGTTTCGTTCAAGCTCCACATTTCATCATGGTGATCTCTTTCTAATGTAAAGACATTTATGGCCATGCACCAAAATGGGAAAAGGCAGCTGCTGCCCAAATTTGGTTCCTGTTGTGATAGGAATCTCACTCTCTGTAATGATGAATTATTGTTTGTCTCGGTGATGCTAAATGACTCACAACAAATTGCGTCCTGCATTTTGTTACTTCTGCTCTGTGCTTTGGCCTCACTTCTGCTGCCCAGATAAAGAAAATGGTTTATTATGTTAGTTTCGTACAGTATTAGCTCTGTGAATAAGGAAAGGAGGCTGGCAATCCTTTTCTTACATCATAAAATGTTACTGAAACTAATGGAGGAGTACAGATGTAACAGAGGGCAAAACAGGGGAAGCACCAGGGTTCAGTGGACTGAACACTGGACTGGGATTCAGAAGACCTGGGTTATTTTCCTGGCTTTGCCACTGACTGACTGGGTGACCTTGAGCAACTCATGTCACCATTCTGTGCCTCAGTTCCCCCATTTGTAAAAGAGGGATAATTATACAAACCTGCTTTGTGAAATGCTTAGAACTGCTAATGAAAAGCACCCTGTGAGAACTGGGTATTAATCATAATAATAATGTTATTTATCCTATGTTTTATATCACCAAATAACATTAAAAAATCTACTTGCTCCCCCTCCAAAAAAAAAAAAAACCCAAAAAACCCACAAAAAGAGAAAATGACAAGGTGGAACATGACTTATCCCTATATTCCTTAGCAGGGATTTTCAAAGCTGCCTCAGGGACTGGAGACTCCATTTCCATTAAAATTAACAAGAATTGGATGTCCAAATCTCAGCCCCTACTGGTAGACATCTGCTAATTCAAAAGTCCCATTGCAAACATTATCACTCAGGAACTTTTGTAGATTGGGTAGAAATAATACCTGGCTTTTATGTAGCACTTTTGACCCATTGATCTCAAAGCACTTTACAAAGGTGGCCCGTATCATCACACCCGTTTTTCAGATGGGGAAACTGAGGCACAGGGAGGGGAAGTAACTTGCTCAAGGTCACCCAGCAGGTTTTTTAAAGAACCCAGGTCTGATGAGTTGTATGCCTGTGCTCTATCCACTAGGCTGTCAACATTTGTTCACCTCATTAAAGAAGTTCACTTAAACTTGACTTGCCCCCCCTCCCCATTTTGGCTGCTTGCCACAAGTGTTGCAGAAGACAAGCCTAACTAGTGTGAACACAATTTGAAAGCCACTTTTAAGCTCAAATATATCCCCAAAGCACATATTGAATGGCATAACTGAGGCTACAATCTTGGCATGGGGTTTTTAGTAAATATCATGTCAGAGGCAAGGGGGGGAAAACAGTAAGTCACAGAAAGGTCACCAAACCATGACGTTTTCACTATATCAACCTACACAAGAGTATAGTGGGGGTACTGAAAAGTGAGGCCTGAGGGAGTGGGGGTTGGAGAGCGAGCACATCCCACACTTACCCCAGTGGCAACTCCTGTCTTGCAGGGCTGGGCCCAGCTCCTTGCTTTATGGCCTGCCATACGGGGTCACTGCACTACTTAGGTTTGACCCAGTTACCACTCTGTAGATGAGACAGAATGGCACATAAGCCAACCCGAGTTGGCCCTGTGACCAACGCCACTCAGTTTGGGGGCCTCATTAAATTTGTTTTTACAGCCGCCAAGATTTCATGGACTTAATCCAAATTCACAATTTTCATGACCACTCGAATCCAGGAATCAAAATCATAGCCCTACACATAACTAATCAGCAACACTGGGAACTTCAAATTTGACAGTGGGAATTTTACTTTGAAATAAACAGCATTGATTTACAAAAGTCATCCAAGCTGGGAACGAAAACAACTTTAGTAACTCACCAGCACAAATGCACATTTGGGATATTTCCAATGAACTGTTCATGAATGATCTTGTAGACCAAGCATTATTTGCTGAAGAGATTCACTAAATGAATAACTAAACGTAAGGATGCTATAGCTTGTTCGCAGACAACTTGCACCCATATAAAAAAGCAGAATTTATTTACTACATTGTTACTTGTTAATTATGCGCTCTGGTTTAGAGGTAGGAGATACGGAGATTTTAAGGCCAAAAAGCCCCATTATGATCATCTAGTCTGAAATGCTGCATAACACCGCCTACAGAATTTTCCCCTGTCAATTCCAGCATCAAGCCAAGGTTGAACTGAAGCATATCTCGCAGGAAGACATCCAATCTTGTTTTAAAGACTCCAAGTGATGAAGGCCCAGGATTTTAAAGGAATTTAGGCATTGCTGCGCTCAGCATTCCAACTCCTAACTGATTTAGGAATCTAAATCTCATTTTCAAAAGGGATTTAGGCACATTAGGCTCCTAAAAGCCGAAATCCCTTTTGACAATGAGACTTTGGCCCTGGAATCAGTTAGGCATTGCAACGTTGAGCGCAGCAACGGTCTAAACACCGTACCTTTAAAAATCTGAGTTGAAGAAGATTAAAATTTCATGACAATAATTATGCTCCCTGTAATTTCAAAGGAAAATATAGCTGTAGTCCACAAAAGCACTTAAGCACGTGCTTAACTTTCGGCATGTGAGTAATTCTGTTGTCTCGGGACCGACACACTTGCTTACAGTGAAGCACTTTGTCAAGTACTTTTAGTGGATCGAGGCTTGTATATATACTGAAATATCAAAGGATAAGCAATGCTCATCGCTAACAAACTCAGGGAGATGTTTTAAAATCCAGCCTCTGAGATTTCTTACTTCTCCCAGGAGCACACAGTTTTCTCTTACGAGTTTTTGAACATCACTGGAAAGAAATGTTTATCCAAACGTGAGAGGAAGCTGGGTTGCTGTATTTGGTGGCATATGGCCTGCACATCAGCTGAGTGAAAAGCATGTCACACGTCTGCTTTTTGGCTCTGGCCTGGGAGCCAAGCTGTTTCATGCTACTAGCAACACGAGTAATGTTGAAGGCTCTGCTGAATAAAAAACAGCCTCTTTAGTGGCTTTCCCTGCACAAAGGACAGAACCATCTCATCTCAAGCACTGAGCATTGCTCAGAGCCCGAGCCGCAAAGTTATATTTTAAAGGCTCACTTCAATAGTCAGGGCCAGGTAATCACCAAATGTGACCTGTCTGTGTGATCCGAATGATGCCTTTGCACACAAATGAAGGATTTTTTGGTCAGCAAGCAGGTGCCCACACAGATTTTGTGTGCACATGTTTGGAGCCTGCTTTGCATAGGCAGCCTTCCGTGTCTGCCTACCCATTTCATCTGGGCAAAAAAATGGTTTTAAATGCTTTCTTCTCACCTCAAGCTTTCTCTCCAATCTTAATCCCTGCTTTTCCTCCCCAAACACCCTGGAAGTGAGAGCAGTGGTGGCACTATTAGTATTTTCGATTTTCTATCTGATCGTGCGCTGAATCTTAACTGATCTGAATATTGAAATCTCCGGCCCCGATCCTGCATTGTGATCTCCTTGGGCAGACAGCTGCAAACACACAGTGTCTTACTGAAGGCTTAAAAAAGATCAGGGACCTTTCCCTTTTTATACCCTGAGGATCAAGGCAAAAGATAAAAAAGATGCAGGACCAGATAGTGACTAATTACAAAAACAGATCCCACCCATGCAACATCCAAAATTTAATTAATGTAATTAGTAACATCTTTCCAGCCTCAATTTTTCTTTGTCCATGTCTGGTGCCAATTGAAACAAACAGTGAATCCAAAAGTCTCTTCCCCCAAAATGCTATTTGTCAGTTGTACGGAACTTTATAATCAGAATTTCATTAACCTCTTCAGATTTCCAATTCACAAAATTATGCAGATGGTAACAAATGTGCATGTGTCACGTATACAGTTTCGAATCATGCCACCCATTCCTGAAATCTTGCCAATATCCCCTCGGCATTTCTCAGAGTGAACACATAAACGTAAAATACAGTGTGTGTTAGCAGGAGGGAAATAAACCCAGAACAAATGACACAGCTTTCAAATGTAACCAGGAAAACAAAAATATCTCTTTCAATTGCCCATTTTTTCAGAGTGATGTATGGTGATACTGCTGTTCCCTGATAGGTTAACTAAACCTATCAAAAAATTGAGACAGACTCAGACTGAGTCCAACAGGCTCTTGTTACAGCTTTCTTCGCTAGGGAAGCTTGATTTACAGTATAGCAGGTCAGTGGTTAAACAGTGAGTCACATATCACTAACCCACTACGCTCCGCATGTGTTTGCTTTTTATATATTTGTGCCATAGCATAATCAGAGCTTTCAATACTGAAAACATGCAGCCCCCTTTGTTAAAGCTTTCAAATTTGAAAAGTCAGCAGTGGGAGGTTAAACATAAAATCACTCGGCCTTATTCTTTTCATGCAGTGGAGCAAAAAAAAGCTTTCTGCTACCAGGAGGAATCTAGCTTTTCAAGCACGAAGAGCAGAGCCAATCCAAGGAATTTTTAAACAATGGGTTGACAATTGCTAATCACAAGAAGTGCAGAAATGTCATGACTTCAAATAAAGGCATTAAACTGTATTTTTCCATTTACCTCGCTTGCAAAGGGAGTATGAACTGCACTATCACATTGATTAGTTTACTCTAGATTATTAGCTAAAATTGGATGCCTCAAACAAGTTCAGACCCAAGGTATTCAGAAGGTATTAAGGGAATAGGTGGCTTGCCCCAACTATTTGGGTGAAATTGGGTTCACTTGTGACTTCTCCATGTGTAGACAAAGAACTGGAAATCCCAGTGTTCACATGAAAAATTTACCTCCATTATCAGGTATCCATCCATCAGGCATGTACCATGCTTATATTCTGTGTCTAATTATGGGTCCCACTGACCTGATCCGAGAAGTAACATTTTGGAATTTAAAGATGGTCACCATTCTAAATCAACACTGCAGTGTTCAAGAAGCACTGATTGTATCCACAGCAGTTTGTTTCCTCCTGCAGTGAGCTATGATTCAAAAGGATTCTCGACCTGTTCCACAGTTGGGACCATTTCTTAACACAAATTGTCTCACATACCACCTGGCTTCCATCCCCTAATTGCATGGGCCTCCCTGCCGTCCCATTAGAAGTGAGATAAGTATAACTTCTTTGCAGCAGCTACAGTAATAGCTTACATAAAAAGGAATGTTAGGGAAGAGTTTAATGCATTTTAACCATCTTTAATGCAGTTTAGCAGCTGGAGAAAAGGAGGACGCGCCAGCATCATGTGACCATCCAGTTCTTCACAGACTACCAGCAAGAGGACCATAGACCCAGTCCCAGGGACTAGCCACTGGATACCCAACATGACAAGGGACTGGTGGGGAACTGTTAGGCCACTGCTCCCCCTCTCCAGAAGACAGGTAAATATAATGCGATACTCTGGGTGGGTCATTGGCCATGCTGACTGATAAACCTTTCTGGGGTCCCACCCCCAGATGGGGACAGAGAGCCCCAACCTGTAAGTATGTGTTACATAAGGCAAAGTGGGAACCTCTGTAGCATGAAGAGGGTGACAAGCAAGTGGTTTTCTAGGAAGGAAGGCATTATGGATCTCCACACTCCAAGCAAACTTGCAAAGATTGCTTGGTTGCTCACCCCTATGAACAGAATCTGCATGGTCCGGTATATGTGACCCACAGGGTTCGCTCAGACCTAGCTTGTTTTCTGAGATATATATGGGTTTTTTTGGCTAACATGGACATTTAGAGCAATGTTGTGTACTATTCCATATTCTGACTGAAGCTGAGACTTGGGGTTTGGTTACCATGCTTAATTCCAATGAACGTATGAGAGGTAGCCAGGTGTCCGTACCTGCTGGTCACACTGCTTATCTGCCTAGGGCAACAAACGGTAAGTTCTAGGCAACAGATCTTTTTTATGGCTGGGCTAATCTTAGTACTTTTTATCTAGCTGCTTTAGAAGTGCCTAAGTAGCTTAAGTATGCTTGCAGGGAAACTTAGAAAGAGGTGGTGGGCAGACAAGGGCAGTGAGTTGTGCTCACAGCTCTATGTGTTTGATGTGCAATGTACACATACTTCGGGTTATCATTTTAAAAGTTTGGTATTTTAAAATGTATTCCGTAGTGTTCATGTACATCCCGGCTAAGCTTCAGCTGGAAAACTGCTTCTCTAAACACCAGCTGAAGGAGGAAATTTCAGTTCATGGGAACTTTACTTTTAACTCGAGAACGGAAACAGACGAAAATGCCACTTGAAAAAGAACTCTCAAAAGACTTGCAGAGTGATGTCGTCTTCTGTACATTGTAATTTAATAACCAGCGGTGGCTAGCCTCCCAGATCCAGCTGAGAGGCTCTTTCAAGAGATGGGGTGATGGTGCCAAAAACATTAAGCCAGGTGCTGTCACATATCAAGTATCTACACCTCTTGCTGGGAAACAATAAAGGCTACTATTGCTCTGACAATGCCAGAAGGAAAGGCTTTCAAACTGTCTAGACTGCAGAATGTATGAAATGTTTGACAGTGAGGAATATGTGTTTGTAACATTTCCTGATCAAAACTTTGAAAAGAAAACTGAAACCATATTAGCAAAACACTTAAGCACCACTATAAGTTGAAAGAAGTGCATTTAAAGGAGTAATAGACCTTATCCAGCTATTTACGAGTCTGCTGCTTAGTCATGTATCGCTTTCTATTTTCTAAAAGACATCTAAACAGATTAAACGTGAACTTCTACAATACTGTAGGCACCTTTTCTTCCGGATGATGGATTGTCTAGGGTTTCCTTGCTGTAGTTCAGGGAGGATTTTTTGCACTGGAGATAATGGGCAGACATTGTAAAGAAAATCAGAGTATAGTTCCAGACTGAAAAAGGGCCCTGTGAAAATGCCATGGTATGTCTGTTGACTCTTGTGACAGACGTATGTTTTAATTGCTCTGAGCCCTTCAGGACTAGGACAACAACAGGTGGAGGCCATTCCATCTTCTTCAGCATTGACAGAACTGTTTACTGCATTCTAGAGCAGGGGTGGGCAAACTTTTTGGCCCAAGGGCCACATCTGGGTGGGGAAATTGCATGCAGGGCCATGAATGTAGGGCTGGGGCAGGGGGTTGGGGTGTGGGAGGGGGTGCGGGGTGTGGGAGGGGGTGCGGTGTGCAGGAAGGGGCTCAGGGCAAGGGTTGGGGCAGAGGAGGGATGCATGGTGTACGAGGGGACTCAGGGCAGGGGGCTGGGGTGCAGGAGGGGGTGCAGAGTGCATAGGGGGCTCAGGGCAGGGGTGCATAGTGCAGGAGAGGACTCAGGGCAGGGGTTGGGAGCTCAGGGCAGGGGGTTGGGGTGCAGGAGGGGTGCAGGGTGCAGCAGGGGGCTGGGGCTCAGGGCAGGGGGTTGGAGTGCAGGAGGGGTGCAACAAGGGGCTCAAGGCAGGGAGTTGGGGTACAAGCTGCAGGAAGGGTTCGGGGTGTGGGCTCCAGCCCGGCGCCGCTTACCTGGAACGGCTCCCAGGTGGCAGCGGCATGCGGTGGGGCTCAGGCAGGTTCCCTGCCTATCCTGGCTCCCGGAAGTGGCCAGCACCACATCCCTTTTGCCCCTGGGGGAGAGAGGAGCAGAGGGCTCCACGTGCTGCTCTCGCATGCGGATACCTCCCCCGAAGCTCTCATTGGCCGCAGTTCCCCATTTCTGGCCAATGGGAGCTGAAGGGGCGGGGGGTGCCTGCAGGCGACGGCAGCGCACAGAGCCCTCTGCCCCTCCTTCCCCCCAGAGGCCGCAGGGATGTGGTGCTGGCCGCTTCCGGGAGTGGCGCGGGGCCCGTGGTGCCGCAGGGGCGGCGATCCTGCGGGCTGTAGTTTGCCCACCCCTGTTCTAGAGAGAAAAGGTGGGTGAGGTAATAGCTTTTATTGGACCAATTTCTGCTGGGGAGAGAGACAAGCTTTTGAGCAACACAGAGCTCTTCTTCGGGTCTGGGAAAGGTACTAAGCACGTTGCCTTTCCCAGACCTGAAGAAGAGCTCTGTGTAGTTCAAAAGCGTGTCTCTCCCCAGCAGAAGTTGGTCCAATACAAGATATTACCTCACCCACCTTGTCCTTCTAATATCCTGGAAACAATATGGCTACAACACCGCATACTAAATTCCAATCAGTTATACCGCTGCAGGCACATTTAAGGCAATGCAGTTGTGTTATTTAGTGTCTAACCTGGCCTGCGGATGACAATGTGAGTGAAGGAAAGAACACACCTCTACTTTCAGAGTCCAGGTTAGGTTTACAAGGCTGTCAGCTGGATAAGGAAAACAAAATATGGTTTTTCCTTGTAAACTGAGTAGATCTGATATGAGATCGAGCCTCAATAAACCTAGAGTATCAAAATACCATTTTTACAGTCACTTGTCAGAACAGAACAGGTGTTTTAGTTTTATGAAAAGCGTAATATTTATAAGGTCACATTTTCTTAAAACACCCCCTGCTTTGCTACCACTGGCACAGAAGAGCTGGAAAATTTAGAGTGAGCATCTTTGATCGCACTCTTGGGTCGTGTTAATTAGAGCATTGTAATCTTTATTTGGGAGCTTTTAATACAAACGGTCGCATCTTCGGCCTGTGTGTTTAGAATATGGAGAAACATCTAATTGCAGCATTGCCCAATGTAGTGTAGCTGACATTTCAACAATGTTTGCCCATTGGACCAGGCATTTGTATCAATGCAAACTTGAAGCCGTTTGCTATTTTCAAGTCATGCGTGACTATTACACGAACAGCTTAACGAAGATGTGGAATAGAATTCCTTCAGATTTACAATGTTCTGTGGGTAGCAGGGTGGAGGGTAGTCTGGGTCTGCTCCTGCCATGCATTTACACAAAAGACTTAACTTTAGAAACAACTGAACATCAGCCCATTTATGAGCGTGAAGATTTTGTAATCCAAAGCTCTGGCAATTGAGAGCTCTGCTGCAGAGTTCAGAAGGTCTAGCAGAGTTTAGGTAATCTACTGATTAAACAAGGAGGATGGCAAGGCAGGACTCTTGGGTTCTGTTCCCAGAGGCTCCTCCACTGTCTTGTTCTATGAACTTACATAAGTATTTGCTGCCTGGTATATTATGTATGTAGCCCCCGTGGCCTGAAGCCTGAGAGAGAAGGGAGTTCCATGCACTCACCAGTAGGTGAAATGGGGGACAAGCAGCCAAGAGCTGCTTAAGAACTGCAAATGGGCAGGAGCTCCACTAACAATGGAGCTCTCTGCCAGTATCTGTTGGAGAGCAAGGAGAGTTAGGAACCATTAGGAAAGGGATTGATAATAAGATGGAAAATACCATAATGTACTATATAAATTCATAGTATACCCACACCTTGAATACTGTGCAGTTCTGGTCACCCTATCGCAAATATATATATATATTAGAATTGGAAAAAGTACTGAGAAGGGCAACAAAAATGATGATGGGTCTGGAACAGCTTCCGTATGAGGAGAGATTAATAAGGGAGGGAGTGTTCAGCTTGGAAAAGAGACGACTAAGAGGGGATATGTTGGGGGTCTATAAAATCACCAGGATCCTAGAAGTCCATTTGCCACGGAAAAACATAGAATTTGCGTTTTTACAGAGAATCTTTAGTTTTTACATTGTCTGAAAAAATAAAAACATATACAGTAGAACCCAACTTATCTGAGCCTCCATTATCCGGCTCTCCAAATATTTGGTATATGTAAGAAATATAAATTGCAATTCTATTAATTTTATTTTATTATAATGATCGAGGACACTGGCAGGCTTCGAACTTGTGTAAAAACTGTAAAATATCAATAAAAGATTGTGTTCGACTGATACCGATACATATTGTGGCTAGGGCAACTAAAGTTCAGTGTTTCATTTTAATGTGAATGTGGATTTTTATGTTTTTTATTGGAGAATTTTGGGGTTTTTTTTTATCATAAAAACCTAGGATCCCTGAAAAGCATGAATGGTGTGGAGAAAGTGAATAGGGAAGTGTTATTTCCCCTTCACATAACACCCAATGAAATTAATAGGCATGATTTAAAACAAACATAAGGAAGTACTTCTTCACACAATGCACAGTCAACCTGTGGGACTCATTGCCAGGGGATGTAGTAAAGGCCCAGTGTAGAACTGGGTTGAAAAAATAATTAGATAAATCTCATGGAGGATAGGTTCATCAATGGCAATTAGCCAAGATGGTCAAGGAAGCAATCCCATGCTCTGGAGGTCTTAAACCTGTGACTGCCAGAAGCTGGGACTTGATGACAGGGAATGGATCACACAGTAAATGCCCTGTTCTGTTCATTCCCTCTGAAGCACCTGGCACTGGCCATGCTTTTGGAAGCCAGGACACTGGGCTAGATGGACCATTGATCTCACCCAGTATGGCCATGCTTATGTTCTTAGTACAATTGGCTGAATGGGCCAGGCTTCATTTTCATTTGTTTTATGCACTAGTTTGGGGCATTTTGGTTAAAATTCAGTTGAGTTTTGCATTTGCGGGCAATAAAGTGCAGTTGACCTTGTTGGGACATACAAGAACAAAACATTAACAATGGATGTTGGTCAAGAGTGCTGTCAGGCCCAGGTGGGCCAGGGAGCCTGGATAGCATAATGTGGGGGAGAATAAGAGTGTTGTGTGTTGAGTCTTAAGTGTTGCATGTTGCTGGGATTGCCTTTGTAATGGTGAGGACTCTGTCAAAAGTGTGAGCTACCACCAGGGCCGGCTCTAGGTTTTTTGCCACCCCGAGCTCCGAGAGCGCAACTGTCCAAGCAAAAAAAAAAAAAAGGGTGGCCGGAAGGCCGCCCCTGGAATTGTGCCACCAAGCATGTGCTTGCTTTGCTGGTGCCTAGAGCTGGTCCTGGCTACCACAGATCCCTTCCTCAGCGCTGAGAGTGGCAGCTAGGTGACAGTAGATGCTGTACAGCAGCAGCTCCAAGATGATGGAGGCACAGAGTGGCTGCCACAGGGGTGATAGATGGCTCAGAACAGCAACAGCAGCGGTGCCTTCAGGGGGATGGATGGCACAGAGCAGTGGCAGAGCTAGGCACCTTGGGCTGAAATCACAGTGAGAGCTGCAGCCTTGAGACTTTACCAGCAATGACATCTGAAATCAGTCCGTCTGGGTCAGGTAATAGAGCCCCCAGCATAGCCCTGTTAGCCCTGACCTGCGAGAATCCCTGGACTTCTCCAGCCCTGGACAACAAACAGTGAGTGGAGGAGGGAAATGGCCAGAACACGACCACTCACAATGGCTAGAGGAGGACTGAGGCTAGACTACTGTTAAGACATATTGTGGCGTGGAGGGGGGGAAGGGTGTCTTACTGCGTACAATTTGTTAACTGCTAGTTTTCCCAAATTCGATTCAATTGCCTTCCTCTTTTTTTTCCACTGCCTATGCCAATAAAGATCTCTTTGTTGGAACTCCTGGACTCAGTGCTTGTGAGTGGAGAAGAATTGACCATTGTCACAGTCAGGGTAGTGTATATAGTTGCCCAGGTGTCTGGGTGGGGGTTCATACTGGTGTTAATTGTCATTAAGAAAACCTATAGAAAATTGAGCCCGCCCCTTTTTGCTGCCAACAACACCTGACAGAAGGGTTACATATAACTCAGCGCTGGACAATGATGTCCAAAATGGTTGCTCAAACAAAAATGGAACACATTTGAATCAATTAGCATTGCTTCTCTTCTCATCATCCTTCATGCTACTCAAGGAGAAATGCTTAACATTTTCTGCATTCAGAGATTTTAAAGTCAAAGGATACCATTTGAGCATGACTCCAACTGATTTCAGTGGAACTTCCCACAGGACTAAGGTGAGCAAGATTTGGTCTGAGATGACATATAGATAGACTTGGAAGGATTAAATTTTGATCAGTAATTGTCAGTCAATGTCAATTTCACAGTACACACACAAACTGAAGAAAAAGTATTTCCATCAATAATAATTGAAATGTACAGCTAGTCAAAGTAAGAAAAATGCTGCTTCACAGTTTGATTTAAGGAAATTTACTCTGTATATTTTGACATGCGATGTTGACAATTTGTTTTTTAATGTTTATAAAGTGTGACAAAGTTCCTGCTCTACCTTGGTGGGTCTTGCGCTTATTGGTGGATTTGCTCGCCTTGGAGCTTCACAGCAGCCCTCAGCTTGGCCGTTTTTCTGAACCCACAGTCCAGGTCGACTCCTCCTGTGTCTGACCAGGAGTTGGGAGGATTCGGGGGCAACCCGGGCCCGCCCTCTACTCCAGGTTCCAGCCCAGGGCCCTGTGGAATGCAGCTGTCTAGAGTGCTTCCTGGAACAGCTGTGTAACAGCAACAACTCCCTGGGCTACTTCCCCATGGCCTCCTCCTAACACCTTCTTTATCCTCACCACAGGACCTTCCTCCTGGTGTCTGATTATGCTTGTACATCTCAGTCCTCCCACAGTCTGCGTTCTCACTTTCAGCTCCTAGTGCCTCTTGCTCCCAGCTCCTCACACGCACACCACAAACAGAAGTGAGCTCCTTTTTAAAACCCAGGTGCCCTGATTAGCCTGCCTTAATTGATTCTAGCAGCTTCTTGATTGGCTGCAGGTGTTCTAATCAGCCTGTCTTAATTGTCTCCAGTCGGTTCCTGATTGTTCTGGAACCTTCCCTGTTACCTTACCCAGGGAAAAGGGACCTACTTAGCTTGGGACTAATATATCTGCCTTCTATTACTCTCCTGGCCCAACCCTGTCATATAAGCTTTAACTTTTTGAATCTCAACATCTACTGACATCAAATAATTTTTGTCTGATGCCATCCCGCCCCATAATTTCCCACAAATGGGAAATGTAAAATTAATAAAAAATGCTTAGAACTATCATTTTACACACACTTAAAGATAAACATTGATATTATCCATCAAAAATGTTAAAAAAATAAAAATTGAATTCTGCCAAGCTTACATATAGAGCAATTGGGATCTAGATACCAGTGAAAGAGGAGCTGTATTGTTCCAACTCAGGACAGAGTGTGTGTCTGAAGACGTTAAATCACATGTACAAATTCTCCTGAAGATCACAGAGAGAAGGAAATTGTCTCATATAGAAGACTGGGGGAGTGAAGGTTTGGGGGAAAGGTGATCATTGTGTTGCCAGATTATTGCTAAGGGTGGGGTTGACGGGTTACGTGTGCTCTGGTCTCCATCTCTTAATAAATTAGCTATGATAATGACCTTGAGATTTACACTTAGAATACTTATTTTAAGAGTTCCCTTTGTATATACAAATAATATCCTGTGAGCATACATTCAACCTGTGTAGCCTTGTTTAATAATGCAGCAAGTGCTCTTGTTAGTTCTGTATTAATTCCTTTTAATTAACCCTTGGATTTGTGTGTATACAATGTATCCATTTCTTTAGATGTATTCAAAACATATAGAAGAGCCTCCAGGTGAAATCCTGGCTCCATTGAAATCAATGGGAGTTTTGCCATTGACTTGAGCAGAACCAGGATTTCACCCTCTATCTCCAGATCTATGCACCCTTCACAGTACTTAAAAATACAATTATCATCATTTATGGCTCAGTCAGTCTCACCTAACCCTCCTTTCTCCACTAACAACAGCCTGGCAAAAAAACAGGCAATGAAAAATGTTGCTTTTATTATTATCCTTTTACATTTTCATTTAAAAAGCCCTCCTTCCCTGTCCGTCCAAAGGTAGCCCCAGTGAGGTCCCTGAATTTAATTTAATTTATATTAATTTATTTAGTTGATATTGATAACAGCCAGGGAGCATGCACAGTAGACCACGGGACTACTACACAAGATTAAGGAGAAAACCACCCTTCAGCATGACCTGTAGATATAGCATTGTATGTTCAGGGCACATGTTAGGACATAGAGAAAGTTCTATCTATTCACCTAATATGTCAACCTGATTTATCTATCATTTATATACATGTGCACAGTTAGAGTGTGAGGAGAACATAATGGCAAGAAGTATGACCCAAGTATTTTCTGAAGGGAGGCCTTATCATTCACTAGGGATGGAAGGAAGCAGATCTGCAAATGCATTGTGTAAGGTACTCAAATGTGAAATCTACAGAACCATCAAAATCCACCTGGAACACTTTCAGGGATTGTTTTGTTTGTTTTCTTGTCTTCATATGACACTCAGAGTAACAGCCGTGTTAGTCTCTATTCGCAAAAAGAAAAGGAGTACTTGTGGCACCTTAGAGACTAACCAATTTATTTGAGCATAAGCTTTCATGAGCTACAGCTCACTTCTTCGGATGCATACTGTGGAAAATACAGAAGATGTTTTTATACACACAGACCATGAAAAAAATGGGTGTTTATCACTACAAAAGGTTTTCTCTCCCCCCACCCCACTCTCCTGCTGGTAATAGCTTATCTAAAGTGATCACTCTCCTTACAATGTGTATGATAATCAAGGTGGACCATTTCCAGCACAAATCCAGGGTTTAACAAGAACGTCTGAGGAACAGTGGGCAGGGGAAAGGAATAAACAAGGGGAAATAAGTTACTTTTTATAATGAATCAACCATTCCCAGTCTCTATTCAAGCCTAAGTTAATTGTATCCAATTTGCAAATTAATTCCAATTCAGCAGTCTCTTGTTGGAGTCTGTTTTCGAAGTGTGATGGCTAGTGGCGTTCTGTTATTTTCTTGTTAGGCCTGTCCTGTAGTAGGTGACTTCCCAGAAAGAAAATAACAGAACGCCACTAGCCGTCACCATCAGCCCCCAACTAAAACCCCTCCAACGCATTATCAAGGATCTACAACCTATCCTGAAGGACGACCCAACACTCTCACAAATCTTGGGAAACAGGCCAGTCCTTGCCTACAGACAGCCCCCCAACCTGAAGCGAATACTCACCAGCAACTACACACCACACAACAGAACCACTAACCCAGGAACCTATCCTTGCAACAAAGCCCGTTGCCAACTGTGCCCACGTATCTATTCAGGGGACACCATCATAGGGCCTAATCACATCAGCCACACTATCAGAGGCTCGTTCACCTGCACATCCACCAATGTGATATATGCCATCATGTGCCAGCAATGCCCCTCTGCCATGTACATTGGTCAAACTGGACAGTCTCTATGTAAAAGAATAAATGGACACAAATCAGATGTCAAGAATTATAACATTCAAAAACCAGTCGGAGAACACTTCAATCTCTCTGGTCACTCAATTTCTGATCTCAAAGTGACTATCCTTCAACAAAAAAACTTCGAAAACAGACTCCAACGAGAGACTGATGAATTGGAATTAATTTGCAAATTGGATACAATTAACTTAGGCTTGAATAGAGACTGGGAATGGTTGATTCATTATAAAAAGTAACCTATTTCCCCTTGTTTATTCCTTTCCCCCGCCCACTGTTCCTCAGACGTCCTTGTTAAACCCTGGATTTGTGCTGGAAATGGCCCACCTTGATTATCATACACATTGTAAGGAGAGTGATCACTTTAGATAAGCTATTACCAGCAGGAGAGTGGGGTGGGGGGAGAGAAAACCTTTTGTAGTGATAAACACCCATTTTTTTCATGGTCTGTGTGTATAAAAACATCTTCTGTATTTTCCACAGTATGCATCCGATGAAGTGAGCTGTAGCTCATGAAAGCTTATGCTCAAATAAATTGGTTAGTCTCTAAGGTGCCACAAGTACTCCTTTTCTTTATATGACACAGTAATCTTTAGTCTGCAAATGGTGATCTAGCCCAGCAATGTCCACTTTGAAATGTGATTATTATTATTATTAATGCTTATTGTGCACTGGCATCGTGCATGAAAAATGAATTTGTGCATTTTAATATCTACAAGATTCTGATCACATTATAATTCACAAATCTGGACAGAGAAAAATCCTTTTTCTGGTTCATGTTGATTAAACAATGTATTTGGAACAAAGCAGGAGGATGTATCCATGCCGGATGATGGTGTCAGTGGAACAGGAAGTTTACCATCTGTAACGAAGGAGAATGTGCGGCAGCAGCTATTAAAATTAAATATTTTCAAATCAACAGGCCCAGCTAACTTATACCTAAGGGTATATCCAGTGATGAGCTGCCAAAATCTTAACAACGGGTTCCCTCCTCACCCAACGAGGGGGTCATCGCCCATCCCCGCCCCCCGGGACTCCTGCCCCATCCACCCCCCTCCCCTGTCCCCTGACTGCCCCCAGAACCGGGCAGGAGGGTCTCTTGGG
This sequence comes from Natator depressus, assembly GCF_965152275.1. Taxonomy (NCBI): domain Eukaryota; kingdom Metazoa; phylum Chordata; order Testudines; family Cheloniidae; genus Natator; species Natator depressus. The sequence goes on along the minus strand of NC_134240.1, from coordinate 8,209,411 downwards.
CCACCGTAGTGGGTGCCCACCCCACCCCTAAGAGCCAGAGGCACCTCCCGGGGGGGTGAAGTCGGCAGTCCCGGCGGTGCTTACCTAGGGCAGCTCCCAGGAAGCATCCGGCAGGTCCCTCTGGCTCCTAGGGCCAGGGGAGTGTAGCTGGGGGGTAGCAGGGGGAGCAGCTGCTCCCCCCCTCTGATCACCTCAAAAGTGGCACCTTAGGCTCCGGGGCTGGAGCACCCGCAAGCTGCTCCCCGCCCTGCGCCCGGCCCCAGCTCACCTCCACTCCGCCTCCGCCTCCTCCCCTGAACTCACCACCCCGCTCTGCTTCTCTGCGCCCTTCCCCCCCGCCGGCTTCCCGCGAATCAGCTGTTTGGCAGAAAGCCGGGGAGGGCTGAGAAGCAGGCAGTGGCTTCCTACTCAGGCCGAGGGTGGCAGAGGCGAGCTGGGGCGGGGAGCGGTTCCCCTGTGTGCCCCCCCCCGGGTTACCTGCTGCGGCGCGGGTGGCCCTCCTCCCGCCCCCCCACCCCAGCTCACCTCCGCCTCCCTGGGCCTGAGCCTGAAGCACCCGGGGAGTCGGTGCCTAAGGCGCCACTTTGGGCCGGTTAAATTTCGAAGCCCTTTTAGAACCGGTTCTCCCTCGCAGAACAACCGGTTCTAAAAGGGCTTCTAAGTTTAACAACTGGTTCTAGCGAACCGGTGCGAACCGGCTCCAGCTCACCACTGGGTACATCTACACTGCAGTGTAAACCTAGAGTTAGTGGGACTCAAGTCAGCTGAGCCATGTTAGGAAACTCTGAGCTTGCACATCTAAGTTGTATTTTAACCCTATTTTAAGGCTTTTCTAACCTGTGCTTGAACCTAGGGCTCTGGTGTCCACACTGCTGTGCAGAGACCCATGTCAAAGTAACCTTATCCCAGAGTTCCTAGCATTCCCCCCCTGCCCCGAAATGTGGCTGTGCTAGCCCATGGGCCATAGTGCACTGTGGGGAAAGTTTACTGCCCACACTGCATGTGACCAGGAAGCAGCTCGCTTTGCAGAAGCCTTGATCAGTTCACTCTCCATTGCAGATCCAGGAGGCTCTCTGACAGCGTGCTTGCAGATCGGTGATCAGAAATGAATGGCTTAATGCTGACCTGAGTTGCAACTATTCGCAGAATGGAGGGAGAGTGGTTTCCATGTTCAATAAAGTGGATTGCACTTTGGGATAGAGAGGAATAAGGAAGTTGTGCCATGGAATTGTGGGATATTTCCAGCTGACTCACAGGACCCGACTCAAGCAGGGCTTTGTCTGCACTGCAAAGTAATAGGGCTCAGACCCTGGGTTCCAACTCCCAGCTTAACTTGAACTCAGCCCCTTGAACTCAGGGTCCTGGGAACTTGGGTCAGTACAATTGCAATGTAGATGCAAGGCAGGTTAGGCTTGACCCTGATCTCAAGCACAGGCTTACACTGCAGTGTAGACATACCCTTTAAGGATCTAGATGAGTTCATTGAACCACTAATGTTAATTTTTAACAAATCTTGGAAATCTGGGGAAATTCCAAATGATTAGAGGACTGCAAATATTCTGATATTTAAAAGGGGTAAATGAGATGACCCAGGGAACTATAGACTGGTTAGTCTGACATCAATGCTGGGTAAAATAATGGAATGATTCAATTCAGGACTCTATTAACAAAGAATTAGAGACTAAAAGTATAATTAATGCCAGCTGGCATGGTTTCATAGCAGTTAAGTCTTGTCAGACAAACATGTTGTCTAATTTAGGTTTTCAACTCCATTGGTAAAATAATAATGCATGGACTTTTATGAAATTTGGCAGCTATGGCAATCTCCCTAACCTAACCCAAAATATATGTTTGGAGATTTCTAGCTCTTAAAACTCATGAAGTTGACAAGACTATGGGTTGGTTGATAAAGAAACTGTGTTGATAGAATAAACTTGGATTTTTCCAAGGCATGTTTGAGGAGCAGGCCCTATGCTTATTGCATAATAAATTTTTAAGCAGCGCTTAAACTCCAGGACATAGGTTAGGTAGAATCACCTCCGATGTAATAAGAGGTATAGGGCAGACTTGGACTTATAAATGCAGAGCAAGGAATCCATTCCAACCACAGTCAAAATATACAGAGATATTCATGAGCTAGAATCTAGGAAGCAGGTGGATGAGGATGGTTGGATGTTAGTGCTACTTTACATGCTGATTAAAAACTTGCATTTTATGGAATGAACAGGGCACACTTCGGGCTTGTCTACCCTGGGTCTCTAACAAAGGTTTGCAAGGTTCATAGGCACAACCATGCTCCAACTGTCCCTCTGGCAGCATGCTGATTCTTGCTTACCTGTGACCCATCATGTCCAGCCCCAGTTTGAGGCTCCACTCCAGCTGTCCTACTGAATGCAATGCTTTTTATAAAAAAGGGAACACTTTTAAGATGGCAGATAATTCAGACCAATGAGCCTAAGGTGCCACAGTTCTCCAGGGCAGTGATATAAAATGCTACTATTTGGATTTGGTAGGATGGCACAGTCACTTTGCACTGGTGGAAGTGACTGCACAAGTTGCAGGGCATTGGCGAAGCAGACACTTTATACATTGTTCATTAATGGTTTTGATTTTGTGAAAATATTTTTGTATAGATTTTATTTGGGTTCTTATGACCATAGCACACCTTTTGAATAGTAAACTTGCTTTCTGTAACCGCCATAGCCAACTCACTGACAAAGAATGTCACTGGAAAATTCACCCCCCAAAAGTAGAGAGAGGTCTTGATGGACGCAGCCTGTATTTTGCAGGAGTCTTGCTCATGAAATGATCAAGAAAAGCATGACTGCAAGACACTTTGATCAGCAGAGAATATTGCTTTAAGCTCAATAGTTATAAGAAACCAGAAATCTTTTTTTAGTCCATTTGGTCGGGCTGGGGCGGGTGGGGGTAGCACTTTACTTTCATACTCTTTTCCAAAATGTCAAGTAGCAAATTATCAAATTTTTCTGGCATTAGTGACTTTGGTTCATGGAATGACCATCCAAGACCAACTCTTAGAAAAACTATGGAACACAGTGAAATATGCATTAAGTGATTAATAGACTCGTTGTCATATGCAATTGGTTTCCATTCTGCCATGCTTTTGAGGAGGAATGTTTAGATCTGCTGTACGCATTTTGATTAAAGTATTAAAAAAAGATGTGGAATTGCTGCAACCCAAACTTGCATGAAAATCACTGTGTTTACTAGAAGAGCCTGAAGTTACATGGTATTTGGATAGAGAGAGAGAGAGAGAGAGAGAGAGAGAGATTTGCTTAATTGTTCATTGAAAAAGATGCTGTTATACTGGCAATCCTGGCATCCTCTTTCTCTGTTCATTGTGGCATTGCTTTAATTTCACAACTCAGTAGTTCAGGCATCACTGGAATTCTTTTAAAGGACTGAATAATTGATCTGTAATAATTAAAGGATACACAGAGCCAGATAAGAACAATAGCATGATACTAGTTAATACAAGAGTCAGCTATAGGGAATGAGACTGGGTGCTTGGCATGCTGTGTAAAATTAATTGTTTCATTATCTTTTACCAGATCAACACGGACACATTCTGAAAGACGCATCTAAGGACAAAAATCATCTGAGGATGAACTTCCCTTTACATACACCAATTATTTGATTCTATAAAGAATAACCTTAGAGGATTGGTCATGGAACTTTATGGATGACAGTCCAAATCCAGCCCATGTCATGATAGCTAAAAGATTAACTTTCTGATGCCCCTTCTGTGGTCTTTGGGATATGAACTGGATGAGCTCTGTCCACACCATCATTATAACACCAATGGTGTATGGGAAAGGAGAACCTCACCCTAGAGGTCTTCTCCCTCCAGGTCAGGAATGAAGCACATTGGCAGAACTTCACAGTCATTGTCTGTGTTATGACCATTCTGGGGATAAATACAAGGGTGGGGCTGGTGTTGAGAAATCTGTTCCTCCAACTTTGTCCTGGTACCATTCAAAAGCTAACAGAGCCTAGCAGGATGAGACAGCAAGCCAGATTCACCAGCTGGGGCATTCCAAATAAAACGCAAATGCTTGACTTCAATCCTACATCTCTCTCCTCTGGGCAGGTTTATTAATAAACTAGGTGCAAAAAAGGCCCAAAATAACACAGAACACTTGGTAACAGAGACCTTCCCTTCTTTCTGCATATGAGAAGAGGAAGGAACCTTCCTCCCAGCTAGCCCTTTTCTTGGCAGCTACGGCAGGACCAATACTACGGTTTCCCTGTTTCTAAGTTGCTCTTGTCTGCTTCCTCTGCCTAAGCCTTATACCTGGCTTCATGCAGGTCACAAACTCACTCGTAGTCACATGCCCTGTGACTACAGCTGCCAGTTTTAAAGGATCCAAGGGCTGTAACAGGTGCTTCGGGAAAGGCACACGCACCTCAAGCCAAGTATCTGTTACAGAGACAAACAGATGGCATTTAAAAATACACAGAAACTGTGAAGGAGGATGAATGGACAACCTTATTAAAAACAGTTCAATAGAAAGATTAGAGAACTATATATAAATGAATGTGAAATTCCAGAAAGTGTTTCTATGGACTTTTCAAAGGCATGCAAAACTGACAGTGAGCCACTGAGCAATAAGAGCAGAGAGAGATTATAGTGAGGTGCCCAACTCCCCTTTGAAAATCCCAGCCCAGGTACACATTTCAGCGAATGAAGACACAGCTACATTGTTGGATTGTTACTCCACAGTACTAGTATTTCCACCCGCAAGGGCTGACCCTGGGATGTGCTGAGTGCCCTCAGGCCTTCTCAATTTCAATGATAGTAGCAGACATGCAGTGTTTCATGTAGAAACCTCACAGGATCAAGCCCTTACAGAGGAAATGGATGGGAATCTGCATATAGACCCAATCCTGTAAGGTGCTGAATCCCTTCTGCATAACTGCCACTGACTTCCATGGGCTAGCTCAACCACTGCTTGGTGCATGTGAAGGTATAAAGGATACCATTCCTCTGGCGACAGAGGCCTGCAGCTGGCTGGCTGATTACCTCACCTCCAGCACTGGACAAAGAGCTGAAACTTATAAAAGAGGGCAGCAGGAAATGGAGGCAGGGACTGTAACTCCTTCTGGAAGTCTGAGGGGCCAGGGGCAGTGCTCTCAGTGGACTGCTACAGGAGCCACTGCAGAAAGTAATTGCTCCAGAAACCAATGGACAGAGGGGAGACTGTGTGGACTCCATTGCTGAGGCTCTGAGGTAAGAGAAAGGAAATTTTGGTTACTGGCGTGAGGGACAGACTTGGGGAAGGGACTAGTTGGCCTGCACAGACTTCTGAGGGATGATTCTGCAAGGTTTTGATCTTGTTTGTTAAGAAGGCTTCCATAAAACAAGTAACTGCTGGAAACTGCTTCCTTGGGAGAGCCTGGACAGTATTAACCCTGGGAGTGAGCTGATTCAGGAAGAGTGAGGCCTGGTCTGGTAGAGGAAGGCCACTGTACAAGTCACTGGGTAAAAGTCTAGGCCTTGTGGTCTGACTAAATGATCACAACAGTCCCGTCTGGCCTGACTTCCTATGAAAGTTGAGACCATTCAACAACTTGCAGGACTGGATCCCATTAATTTTCCCATATACAGCAGATGGAACTCCACAGCATATAGATAAATATAGATGGTGCAAACAAGACCGTATGCACTTAAAATAAATAAATGATCAGGCTCAGAAAACACAAGGCCAGATTTTTCAAAGATATTTAAAGATGCAGCTAGGTTAGTAGCAGGATTTTTAAAAGCACCTGGGTGCCCAATCCCCTGAAATTCCATAAGGCACTTATCTGGTAAAAATCTCACCCTCAGTTATGAGTGTTTAAAAGGAAGGAAACTGGTGATCTTTTAACAGACACATTTACATTACACTTGATTGTGGAAGGATTCGGAGGCAAGTCACACACATAACCTCTTGGAGACACGTTTAAGGGATTTGGAAAGTACATTAGGATGAAAGTCAGCCAGGCCCATCATGGATTCAGGGCGGGTGGGCGCATCGCTAATCTGCTGAGGATTCTATTATGCTATAATGGCAAATTGGGGAAATTCAGTTGACTTAGCATAGTTACATTTTCAAGAAGCATATGAGAAGTTTTAACACCAAAGCCTCCCGACCGTAAGTGTTTGCAGCTGATACTAAAATTGCAAGTAGCAAATAAAATTGAAAATGCAATCTGACTGTGAAGGATCAGCATCATTAAGAGAATGGTCCAGCAGATGCCAATGCAACTGAGAGTGGACGAATGCAAAGCTATCAGTATGAAAGCAAGTATCATTTGCTTTTGGAGATGGATGCTATGTCATCTGGATATAGTTTATCAGTTCAGTACTGGGTATTCAGATACTGTGGTCGGGTTGGTTTGTTTTGCTAAAGATCCAGATCAGTTAAAGTGATCAATCACATTTGTTATGTATGCGAACATATGTTGAATTAAATATAAGGCTTCAAGGCAATCAACCTGCAGGGGTCAGGAATAGATTTTCCCCTTTGTACAGCATATCACATCTGGCTCACTCTGTTATGGCTTTTTCCATTCCCTTGAGTCATCAGATATTGATTATTATAATGGAGACATGAGACCTGACCGGATGGGTAAAATAGTCTTAAAATTTAGAGGTCTGATCTCAGTTCTTATCTTATCTGAGTTATATATAATTATCTTATCTTATCTGAGTCTATAATTTTGCATTCCTGTGTATGATATGATCTATGGTTGGACTGTCCATTAAAGAGATCAGAAGCCCAACAAAATATAAAACAACTCATGAAGTCCTGAAACATTTGCCCATGTCTTCACATACTTCACTTCATGCATAGAGAGAGGCATCTCACTATACTTCACATCACTGAGTGTGAAAAAGGATTTTGAAAGGGTGGATCGGCATCTCCCATTTGTGGTCTTAGTTATTTCTCTTAGGGCAAGTCTTTCACCATTCGATTTGATTTTTGTACTGTACCTCTGTGCCTCTTCTATTCACCTATGCTACAACAAAAGCCTCTTCTGTTCATTTCCTTCTCCCTGTTGAGCCCTTGGCTATACGATATATATAAAATTGTTCTTGGGGATTACAAAGATTGCCATCTCAAGCTAACATTTTATACAGATGTTCTTTTTTGTCAAAGTGTAGATGCCTCACTCTTTATTTCATGGAAGCTATTGAAGCATATGGATATGCTTCACATTTCAGATTGAATTTAAATACAGTAAATCAAAAAGATTTGCAGTGGGTTACCTATGTGGAGGCTAATTTTACACAGGAGTTGCTGCACTGATGGATTCTGACATGATGTAATATCTCAAGAGCTTTCTTACTTCAAAACCATGCAGTTTGTTCAAATCCAACTTCAGCCCTCTCCTGAGCAATGCACTAGCCCTGTCATCCAGATGGAACAATCTACCATTCACGCTTTGGAGGAAAAATAATGTTACCAAAATGACAATTCTGTCTAAAATGTTATATATTTTTTTAGATATCTGATCCCCTGCCCATTGAGCATAAGCCAGTTGCTGAATCTATGTGCCACAGAATGTGAAGATGTTTTAATATGCTATGTTTGCTCTCTCAATACAGAGGTTTTCTATCCCCAATATGTAGTTTTACAGGGTGGCTTAATCACCAGAACGAATAGCTTATTTGCTTGTATATACATACTGGAATGTAGGTATGCATTGGAGGGTAATTAAAATTATTTTTATTGCATATATTGTATATGCAAGTGGTTGGCATAGCAGTGATAAGTCCAGGGTTTTTTAGTGAAATGCTTTTTCCTATTCAGCATTTGGCAATTTCCATAGAGGTCTCTGGTTAAAACTTTTTTTAAAAAAATCTGTGTATGAAAAGAGCATTGTGACACACAAAATAACTTCTTCTGATGACCTTGGTGCAAGCCCTGTGGGATCTCTCCTTGTCTCTTTTGTAGTGGCTTTAAGAACATATAAATTGATATTTAAGATGGCTGATATTTAGGAACACAGGCATTGCCAGAGCAGAGGTCCATCTAGTTCAGCATGCTGTCACCAGCAGTGACTAAGAAAAGGAGTACTTGTGGCACCTTAGAGACTAACCAATTTATTTGAACATAAGCTTTCATGAGCTACAGCTCACTTCATCGGATGCATACTGTGGAAAGTGTAGAAGATCTTTTTATACACACAAAGCATGAAAAAATACCTCCTCCCATCCCACTCTCCTGCTGGTAATAGCTTATCTCATACACATTGTAAGGAGAGTGATCACTTTAGATAAGCTATTACCAGCAGGAGAGTGGGGTGGGAGGAAGTATTGTTTCATGGTCTCTGTGTATATAATGTCTTCTGCAGTTTCCACAGTATGCATCCGATGAAGTGAGCTGTAGCTCACGAAAGCTTATGCTCAAACAAATTGGTTAGTCTCTAAGGTGCCACAAGTACTCTTTTCTTTTTGCCAATACAGACTAACACGGCTGTTACTCTGAAACCAGCAGTGACTAGTACTCGATGAAATTTCAAGAATCCCTGATGCCCCTGAACTGTATCGGTAGTTATGGAATAGCCTGCACATACAGAAATCTCCTCACTGACTCCCATGAGTCAGTCTGGTTTACACATAGTGGGCGCTGCTCCTGGTAGTAAGTTGTCTTTTTTGTTTTTCAGGATTGGGTTCTTCATCTGTAACTTTTGGAATGTGTATATGTGGATTTGGGGAAAGTCACACTTTGTACACAGAAATGCATAATAGTATCAATCTTTTTGATGCAACTTTTACAAATATTTGCAAAGGATAATCCTAATCCAGCCACTGACGAGCTCAGTGAGATTTGAACATTCCTCAGTCAAATCTTCCTGCAATATTTTAACTACTCTGGCTTGTTCTGAGCACTCAGACAGGAATGGCTTCCTGCTGTAGTACTGGGCTGGCTACGCAATGAGCTTTAACTCTGACACATGGGGATAAATTTAGAGTTACAGCCAGGATTTTTCACACTCTAATAAGGTCTTGAAAACACAGCTCTTCTGGATTCATGGGGAATTTCTCCTCAGACACTCACTGACTAAAGACTGGAGCACTAGCCTTCAAATACAAGGTTAAGACGGATACATTGTTACCTGTGATTTGGAATTTAGCATTGATGCATTTTAGAAACCTGGTTGGGGAATTTATTTAAAGATTCCTAATCAATTGTGTGGTAGGTATGTTTCTTCTTCATGATAGGACACCTATTTTGTGTTTAAACTATCATACTCAGTTTTGTATTCAAAGAGGAAACCCCAATTATGGCTGATTATAAAGAGATATCAGCAGTTTGGTCTAATACTTATTGCTATGTATGTGATGGGTTTGGCAATTTCCTCATTCAGACCCTTTGATAATTTAACATCAAATGTAATAATATATATGAATAGATATTTGCTATATATGTACATGCTTATTTGATAAATAATAAAATAAATAAATAATAAAATATACACATTGTACTTCAATGGCTAAATTGTAAAAGGGGTAACAAACCACATTCTATAATTTGCAGAAACAACTTTGTGTATGTAACTTTAAGTACAGAACTTGGATTTCAAAGCCACACATACCAAAACATAGCATAAGTCAATCTCTAAATGATGGCTAATGATAAAATAGCAGTCTACAGTAGTTTCTTCAACCTTCCACTGATACAGCTGGCACTAGCCACTGTAGGAGATCAATTGCTCGACAAGATGGACCACGGGTCTGATCTGGTATGATATCTATGTTCTGATCTGAAGTGGTTGTTAAATCAGGCCCTACACAAGTTTGAGTAGGGGCTTTTGAAAATGTATCTTTGAAGTCTATTAGTGAAATCCTTGCCCCACTGAAGTCAATAGCAAAACTCCCTTTGACTTCAGTGATATGCATTCAGTCCCTGAATTTGGATCTCAGTTATGTGTGTTCTGGTTGGGCCTTGAAATGGGTGTAAATAATAACCAGTGGAGACGTACATTTAAATGAAGCAGAATAGATTCTGTATAATGTGAAACTTCTGAACATTACTGGGCTTTCACGTCCCTGACACAGCTGAGTTACTGCCTTATTCTGTTTCTTCTTGAACAGATGGTGACATTCCAGTCACCACAAACACTGAAGGTGTTCAAGAAAATGCAAGGAAAAGAATAAATACTTATTTATAAGCACAATTATGTTTTTATATTATGAAAAAAGTTCCTAGTTTGCTTAAATTGTATGTTGAAGGGTCTTTATTGCTTCATATTTAAAACCGCATATCCCAGCCAGTGTGTGTATTTTGAAATTCTTAAGCCATGCTTTAATGCATTGCTGCAATCAATTAAATGTAAAATCCTATCAGATTATTACTAAATACATGACATCTTCCTAGAAAACTAACCACTGGTAGATCTCAGATTTTATTTTTCATTTTGTTCTTGACAAATAGGTGCAAATAGCGTGCCAGTTCATCGGAGACAGAGCAGAGAGCCAGAGGCCTACACATAATCATTTTTCAAAGAAAGAGAGAGTCAAAAGTAAAGTTAAACTGTGAAGTTGAACTGAGCAAACCTAGCAACCTGGCTACAAATTTGGTAGTAACAAACACAGACTTTAATAGTACCAAGGATTTAATTCAAAAAGTATGCTCTGGATGACTAGGGACATAAAACTGAGAGGGAACCCTACACACAATGGAGAAATTGATGGCGTTTTATTTAAATAGAGGGTTTGTTAGACACGGTTGCATTGTATTCAATCACATTCATAGAGTTTAAGACCAGAAGGGACCATTAGATCATCTGGTCTGACCTGTGGTATATCACAGGCCATTACATTTCACTCAGCTAGCCCCTATATTAAGCCAAATAAATCCACAGGAGATTAAACCATTATGTGGCACAGCCAGAAAACAGGAGAGAGAGAGGCAATATCAAAGCCTAAGGCCCCTGCAATGACAAACAATTGATTAGACTAGAGAATTGATTAGGTGGGAGATGCCCAAATTGTCTGAGCAGGTGATCTGTGCCCCATATGCTGCAGAGGAAGGTGAAAAACCCAGGGACAAATTCTGCCCATTCTCTGTGATAACATCCCTGCCTGCAAAAGAAGATAGAATTTGTCCAAAGTTATTTAAATGACATATACAAAACATTACCTGAAGCCATACACCATACCTATATGTAGGTAACATAATTATGAAAACCCAGCAAATCCAGCAAAAGCTGATAGAGCCACTTGTTCTAATACTTGACCCTGCATATTTACCCAAATTGTTAGCACAGCTGCCAAAACTCAGTGAAAGTTTATCAGATGTCACAATAACCCTTAATCACAAATGTTGGTGAGCCACGGTACAAAAGTGAGACCGACTGAATTAATCCAAACAAAAAAGGCTGATTGACATGCCTCAAGGAGTGTGTTAAGATCATGCTTGGTAAACAAGAGAGGTATGGAACCAGAAATCAATGAACCAAAGTTGGTGTGTGAGAAAAAAGTCCCAGTTGGTGGACAAAATGATGAGGGGATGGGCTATTCCGCCCACTATTCCCTTTGTGGCTCCTTAAAGAAAGAGCAAGCTTCAGCATCATGGCTGCCGCACTACCATGGGAGCCCACAGCGTCTTCATCCTGATCTTGAAAGATGCCCTGACCAGACCAGGCATAGGGAGGGACCCAGATAACATTGTCACCTCTACTGGCTCCAGCTGAATCCCAGATACCACCTGGGATGAAACGGCAATGGACTGTAACAACAACAACAGCTCCAGCCCATCTCAGCCCAATGGCCTGTGATGGGATTTAGATGGGGTGGGATCTGAGTCACAACAGCGAATTCTTTCCTGGGTATCTGGCTGGTAAATCTTGCCCACATGCCCAGGTTTCAGCTGATTGCCATATTTTGGGGTCTGGAAGGAATTTTCCTCCAGGGCAGATTGGAAGAGGCCCTGGGGGATTTTCGCCTTCCTCTGCAGCATGGGGCACGGGTCACTTGCTGGAGGATTCTCTGCTCCTTGAAGTCTTTAAACCATGATTTGAGGACTTCAATAGCTCAGACATAGGTGAGAGGTTTATTGCAGGAGTGGGTGGGTGAGATTCTGTGGCCTACATTGTTCAGGAGGTCAGACTAGATGATCATAATGGTCCCTTCTGACCTTAATATCTATGAGTCTATGAGTTAACTTTTTCTCTCTCTCCCCAAAAGGACAGTTCTTACCATCCTAAATACCCCCTAACTGTCTGTCAGACAAGGGGGAGGGAGGTTCCTTCATAAACGCTCTTCAGCTGCAGGGAAAGGGAACAAGGGATGTTGTTAAAATGAAAGCTTTACTTAATACTTTACATTTCAAATGCTTTAACTGCTTTTCCCTTTTTAAAATTGTATCTTAAATAAAAGGTCAAGGATTTTTAACAGTGTGTTTACCATGGGGCTAAGCAGGCTGAGATCTCTATCTATCAAATCCTGAACTGTGTTTAATGTTGGACAGTGACTGTGTTATGTTAATATCTTTAGCCCATATAGTCCATCTAAATTAATACAGTATACCTCACCTGAAATCTATGGCCTGGATCTTGCTATGTATAGGCAAACAGTAAGATCTCTCACCCCTTCTGATCCCTATTAACTTTCAACAACAAAAAATCTAAACCTCTGAGTAATGATTTAGGATACTTAAGCCATTCAGGAGCATACACATGCTGCAGTCTTCTTGCAATTAGCTAAGCAGGTCTCCCCGGGCAAATATCCCATGTGTCTAGGTTATGCCGTTATACATAGCTTATGTACGCTGGGGGACAGATCAGAAAATTCTTTGAAATATGAGTATTTTCAGAGGCCTGTCCTCTACAGTGTAACCAGTTTTCTTACCTAGAAGGGTGCATGTTCCCACCTGGCTTTGGTGCCAGACTGAAAATTACAGCAGTGAGAATGGGGGTTACTTGTGGCACTGTACCTGAATAAACTGTCTATCCACAGTGATAGTTCCAGAAATGGTGTGATAGTGTATCCTTTCACCACATCCATTGGTGACATGGTTGGTTTATTCTTTATGGTACCAGCTTCACTCCTCCTCTCTTTACCTTTAGGTTTAACTTCTCTTGTGCACTAAGAATCATGGGCCAGCATAACTTCTTCCACATTATACATTTATGCACTCCTTTCATATTCAACTCACATGCTGTCCACCATTTCAGTATTCAGTCCTGTTACTCCCACTGTGTCACACTCTGTCTTTCACTTCTCTGCCGTTCCTGTGAGCAATAGTTGACAACTTGACTATTCAAGCTTTGAATTATGGAGGAGTCGTAAATGCACTAGAAATTACAGTCTTCTTTGCTGTACAGTGTTTGCTTCAAATAGCTGCAAACCACCTGCTTGGTAACTTTCCCCCCTCTGTTTTTCAAATCCAGAAATCTTTCACAAACATAGTGCCAAAGCCTCCAATTTCCACTTATCTGTCTGTTTTAGCTGCCCAATCTCTGTTCTATGGAAACCAGTTGAAGAGGTTGCTATTGTAGAACTTCAATTTACTTTCTAGAGTCATCTTTTTGTAGCTTCAGATCTTTGATAGCTGTCAGAATGCATTGCCTTCTTGCCTGATCTTTACATGGATCTTCCATCAAATTTTGCCTTCCTCTGCAATTCAGCTGTCCAGACAAGTGAGATTTTATACTTCTTTCAGTTCTTCTCCTGCAAACATTACTCTGCTGTCTGCCCCAATTTCTCCTACCTTCATCAACTTTGATGTGGAAACACATATACACAGCTAATATAAACAAACACAAAAGATGTTATGGGTACATCTGCCGAGAATTAGGTACCGCTAAGCACAGGCATACCTAGCTACTCGCAGTCAGACTGGGAAATAGGATGTCTGCACCATTACTACCCACCTGGGTACCACTTTTTTGTTTATATGTCATCGCTGGATGTGCATCTTCAAGAAGATGGAAATGCTGATTTTCTTGGGCTGTAATGTTGTCCCAGAAGTATCACTTTTCAGGTGCTATGAATAATGTGGTCACTGCAGCAAACAGGGGATGTGAATATTTTCATTGAGCTTGCACGTAAACAAGGATGGCAGACATTTTAATACTCACATCTCTAACTGAAGCCAATGCATCTGGCTCTATTCTCTCTTGTATGAATTAGTCTCTTTTTGCAAGGCTAACTAACAAATAATGTAACATGATGTCAAGATAAATTGATGACCTGTAAACAATCTCTCTCATTCCCATTCATTCAGGGATCTTACTGTCTTACATTTACTTACACTTACTGTCTTACACTTCTCAATATCCAATATGTAAGTACAATATTTATATTCCAATGATTTATTTTATAATTATATGGTAAAAATGAGAAAGGAAGCAATATTTCAGTAATAGCATGCTGTGACACTTGTATTTTTAGGTCTGATTTTGTAATCAAGTAGATTTTAAGTGAGGTGAAACTTGGGGGTACACAAGACAATCAGATTCCTGAAAGGGGTACAGTGCTCTGAAAAGATTGAGAGCCACTGCTTTAGATGACTGATTTCAACTCCCATCTCCATATCTGTACATTAATATTAGTGGTTTATTTTAGGAAGGCATTTAGGGTGGGAGTTATTGTGTGGACTTTTAAAACTTTGGAAGTTCAAAGATTCCAAATTTTAGCTGTTTATCCAAACTGGTTTGGTCCATGCTTTGTGTGGTATTTACACTTCTGAACCTGGATGAAACTAGAAGATGAGGAGTCAATGATTTTTTTCCCCCTAGAAATAGCTTCAAACCTCGAAAGTTTCTGGTTTAATTTGTGGTTGAATGTTCAGGGTGATTTTAACGCTATGTGTTATACTAATTTACATTAATGATCTCTTCTGGCCTTAAAAATCTATCAGTCTGACTAATCTGTTTCTCCATTCTATGAGTGCCCAAACACTATAAAAAATATCTTCTGATAACAACAAATGCAAGCTATTAAACACCTTAGCAAAGTCAGTGGAGTTAGAAACCATCAGGTATGCTAGGCTCTGTTCAAAGATTGACTGAAGAGTAAAAATCTGCTGTGAAGGAAGACCAGCCTGCTGTCTCTCACACATTTACAAACAGCTTTTCTGATTCTGTTCAACTGACCATGATTCCTGATTACTGTCCTGGAAGTTCATACCTTCAACTAGTCACATGACCTCCCTTGTATTGCAATGCAAATTATTCTGTGCTTGGAAGTTTGCCTTGTCTCCTCCTCCCTCCCCTCGCATCCCACACATCCTGTGTACTCAAGGCTGTTGCCATTCCATGAATGCCGATTGTGACTTTACATTCCCTATTCCTTATGAAAATATGTTTATGATATGAATGTGACATAACTGAGATAGACTTTATGCAAGATGGCTCATGTGAGATATCATTGGAATGGTTATGATTTACTGACTGTGATTATCCAATTTGTATGCATGTATCATTTCTGTATCTGAAGATAGGAATATTGACTATATATCTGTATTTCAATTATGTTACTTTGAGTGACACCCTATGCTAACACTTTAGATACAACAATGGAAAATCCAGACAGGGCGGATGGCTCATCAGCGAGGCCAATGAGCTGCGAAAAGTTTGGCCTTCCTGTGGACACTCCATACTGCCACTGACTCATGGACACTGTGATACTATAAAGTCAGGTGATCTTATCACCTGATACCAAAACATTACCTGGGACCTACTGTAACTTTCCACTGGAAGGGAAGGGGGGTCAAGTTTGGGAAACAAAGGATTCCCACCTTATGTAAATCCTATTTGAGGGTGGGGGAGGAAGGGAAACGGGACTCCTCCTCTCCATGGCCTGTCTGCCCAAGAAGAAAGACTGCAAAAGAGAAGGCAAGGGGAGAGTCCAGACTGAGACAGGGGTCTAGTCTGAAAAGGAACAATAACTGGATCTTTGAACCACAGAAGCTTTGCAAACTGCCGGCAACAATATCTAGGGTGAGAAATACTATTTGTAACCAATTTCTTTAGTGAAACTAGCTTAGTTTGCATGATGGATTTCATTTGTTTAGTAATCTGCTTTGTTCTGTTTGTTACCCCCTTTACCACTTAAAATCTGCCTTTTGTAGTTAATAAAATTTGTTTTGTTTATTATCAAACCCTGTTTCTGTCCTTTCTCGTGGGGGAGGGGGAAGAAGTGTGCACACCTCTCTCCATATTGAGGGAGGGGGCGAATTTCATAATATATCTTCGGGTCTGCACTCCCATGGAGGTGAACATCTGAGTGCTGGAGCAAGGTGAGTCTTCCGAGAGCTGATCTGCAGCTGGGTGTGGCCCTGCCTGTGTGTGTGTTAGAGGAGGTTTTAAGGGTCTGGCTCAGCAAGACAGGTTAAAGGGGGGCCATGCTGGCAGAACAGGTAGACTCACTGGTATCTCAGCACACCAGGTGGCTTCCAAAGGGGTCCAACCCATCACACCAGTAAGGCCCTGAAATGTTGTGTCATAATCTCAGTTGCTCTGAGGCACCACTTTGCTAGTTCAGGCAGCCAAGGGCTGCAACGCTGCCCATATACTACAGCTCTTTTCAGACAGACTGCTCTTCTCCACTGGTTCCACTGCTCCTTCCTTAGCTTGCCTACCCCCTTTCCCTTCCATCCCCACTTCCTCTTTCTCATCCCTACTAGGCAGCATGTTTCCTACTCCTCGCTTACTGTCTTGCCCAATTGCAGCTACGATATGCATGCCTGCCAGCTAGCTGCTCCTCAGACTCACTTTGGCCGATGGAACCCTCCCTGTTGCGACTGATTCCATACCCACGAGCCCTCCTGGCCAAATGGTGCACTCTAGGCGTGGGGCTCCATGGGACCAATTGGTTAATAATCAAGGTACAACATGCCCATCTCCTTTATAAAGACAGTTGGACTGTGCTAAGTTGGCAATGCAATAACCAGAGTGCAACAGGATATTTAACAGAGTGTTTATAAAGGTTTATATTATTTAATGGCTTTTGGTTAGTTTACACTACAGCCCAAATTAATGATTAGGGGTCTGGAACACATGACTTATGAGGAGAGGCTGAGGGAACTGGGATTGTTTAGTCTGCAGAAGAGAAGAATGAGGGGGGATTTGATAGCTGCTTTCAACTACCTGAGAGGTGGTTCCAGAGAGGATGGTTCTAGACTATTCTCAGTGGTAGAAGATGACAGGACAAGGAGTAATGGTCTCAAGTTGCAGTGGGGGAGGTTTAGGTTGGATATTAGGAAAAACTTTTTCACTAGGAGGGTGGTGAAACACTGGAATGCGTTACCTAGGGAGGTGGTAGAATCTCCTTCCTTGGAAGTTTTTAAGGTCAGGCTTGACAAAGCCCTGGCTGGGATGATTTAATTGGGGATTGGTCCTGCTTTGAGCAGGGGGTTGGACTAGATGACCTCCTGAGGTCCCTTCCAACCCTGATATTCTATGATTCTATGATTGTTTATGTTCCTAGGCCACTTAGAAAGCAGGCAAGAAGGATACACAGGATACTTTTGTAAGCTTAAGGCCATTAGACAATAACAGAGCTGTTGCCAGGATTAGCAATTTAATGGACCAGATATATTCAAATTGTTATATAACTACAGAACAAACTTTTCCAGAGCTACTTCAATCTACCTTGAAGCTCTGGTTCTAACTTTTCTGAAAAAGCCCTTTTATCTCTGTTCTCTTTTGGTATGAAGAATTTTTTTTCAAGGTTAGTTTTAAAGGTGACCAGAGAAATGTTAAGTAGATCAAACATCAAAATTATCTACTGAACGCCTCCAAAGAAACCAGGCAAGAGGGTTTCTCAGTACATTAGGCTCCTTGGTCCTGCTGCCATTACAGTCAATGGCAAAACCTCCCATTTGACTTCAGAGCAAAATTGAGTCGTTTTAACGGAATGAAACTTATTTCACTTTGTCTTCTATTTCAAGTCCTAAAATTAGATTGGGCTTTCCAAAATTTTAGTCAGCACAAAGAAGTAAGTGTTATTTGTTAGCACCTCCGTTGGGAATATTTGGTTATAGCCACTTCATTTTTACTCATTGTTCTGAAGGACTTTAGGACTGTGCTTGAACCAAAAATACAGAATGAATTGCTGTG
Organism: Natator depressus; assembly: GCF_965152275.1. NCBI lineage: Eukaryota > Metazoa > Chordata > Testudines > Cheloniidae > Natator > Natator depressus. The sequence continues at coordinate 8,191,333 of NC_134240.1, read as the reverse complement.
CATCTGGTGGCAGAAAACAGGCTTCATGTAGCAAGCTCAACATGGGGCCAGTCCACGTATTGGTGGTAGTAGTAAGTGTTCACAGGATATGCTCCAGGGATAGCGTAATTGGTAGTGATTGCACTAGGGAAGGTGGATGAGGCTGGAGTAGGGAGCAATGCAGATTTGGAGGAGCAAAGAATCTATAACAGGGGTCGGGGGAGTGAGAGAGACAAGGTACATAGAACAGAAGAAATATTTGTGGACAGCCGAAGAGAGAGAGCAGAAGACAAAGGACTTGTGGAAACAAAGAGGAATATTGTTCCAAGATAGAGATGGGCAAAAAATTTTTTCACCATTAGCAAAACATCATGTGTCCAGAAATTCTGACCCCTTGTATGTCCTCTGCTAGGCGGTGGGCCAGAGAGTGTACATAAGTGTGTCTATGGACCCAGTGGATATGGTGGTCTAGGAAGTGGCCAACCCACACATGCAAGGTGTGTGCATTACCCAGCAGAACCTACAGTGGGGATTCAGACAGGCAGTGCTTGAAGAACTGGCATTTTAGAGGCTGCATAGCGGGGCCATTAAAAAATGGCAAGCTGCCTCACGGCAACAAATTGGAGGTTTGCTCCTGGTGAAATTTCGCAGCACTCACACGGAAAAGCTGCCTTTCCTGGTAATTGTGGATGCATTTTCTTGTGGAATATATTTGCAGATTCTTTGGAAAAGATCTCCAGCTTTGCACGCAAATATTCACACAGCAAAAGTGGGTCATTTTGAAGAGCTCTAATTTGGTAAATAGAGAGGGAGAAGGGGAGAGACTGGAAAGCAGCAGGAAAAAAAAACTATGGCCTGAAAGGAGAAATGTGTTTTGGAATCAAGCGAACAGAACATGAGATTGATCCTGCAAGAACCACAGAGCACAAAATGTGAATAGCTAAACATGAGCCACAAGTATGGCAGCACATCAGCTTTTGAGGTGCTGATGCTATGTAATTCCAAAAAAGAAAAAGAAAAAAAATCCCTGCACAATCGATTGCAGTCTCTATTCTTTCCCACAACAAAACTTTTTTTTGCTTTCTCCCTTGACGCATACTAAAATTCACTTCCCTCTAAAAAAGCCAGTTCAGACACTATCCATTTCTGAATGCATATTTACTTTTTAAAATATCGAGACTATCCTGCAATTAATATGGGCATTTTCTTCAACTGGTTTATTTCTTCATATTGGCAATCAAAGAAGGTACTGAAGTGTAATAATTTCAGTGTGAGGACACATCATTACCTCAGGAATAAGAGGGAAAACATTACAGGAATTAAGAATGCAGAGCAGCTGGGAGGGAGGAAGTGATCCAACAAGCAAAATGGCCATTCTAGGCGGACAGCAGCTGATCTCTGCCAAATTTAGAGGGCCAGCCCCAGAAAGGCACATGGGAAACTAAAATCTTATAACTAGGGAAGGTTAATAGGGAGTTGTCTTCTTTGTATGGCTGATGTAAATGTAGAGCAACAACTATAATTTTACATTTAGAAGGTTAAACCAGGTTAATTGTGTCTGGAGTAGAGCAGTGTATTGCTGTGAAGCCTCCTTCGTATTTGTGAATCGGGCATTGAGTTGTTATGTGTCCCATGGTCTGTTCTGGGAGACCACAGTCGCACACGGGAGAGTCTTTAATTTTCCATTTGTGCAGCAAGTATCCACAAGGAGTCGGCATTCACAAAGGGAGGTGCTGCTGCCAGTCTGTATTATTTCTGGGAGCTGTAATTATAGAACCCTTCATACAGTATTTTGAAAGTAGGGCTGAGTTCATGAAAGCTGAATAGATTCATACTCTGATTCCTAGAGTGCATTAATCTGGAAAGTAGTTTTGTTTTCTTCATTTAGGATCCCCTTATCGCATCTTGCAAAGCTCGGTACTCCACAAGCAGTCCCAGTGATGTCAAGAGGCCTGCTTGCTGAAAGAAGAGAATCAGAACCTGACCCTTAATTAGCATATTTTACAGTCTTAAAATAATATCAAATGAATACAGCCAGCATCTGATATAAAAGGAGTGAGAAAAAGAGGAAAAAGCCACTTGCAAGACAGTTATTCAGTGTATATCATTTATATTATTCACTACATATCACAGGCTACAAACCCCACCCAGCACTTGCGCACTAAACCCAACAAACAAAATTAAACCAAAGTATTACAGCCCACAGGAGACTAGCTATTGTGTGCCACAGACAGAGAAGATGTGGGACCAAGGTCAATCCATGTCCGAGACCCCTGCAATGGCAGGGAAAAGATTGTGAGATATTCCCAAATAATCCTGGCAAGTGACCCACATCCACATGCTGCAGAGGAAGGCAAACTGCCCCCACCCCCAGGTCACTGCCAATCTACCTGGCGGGAGGGATTCCTTTCTGACACCACATTTGGTGATTGGTTAGACCCTGACCATGTGAGCAAGAACCAGCCAGCCAAGTACCTGAGAGAAAGAGAGAATGCTTGGGGGCCACCTTAGAGCACTGGATCAGCCTGTCCTATGTCCCATCTCCAGTCATGGCCATCGCTGATGCTTCAGAGGAGGGAGATAAAAAACCCTCCCAGATTACATTCCTTCCTGACCCCCGCAGGTAGCCAGCTGAAACCCTGAAGCATGAGCTTTAGGAACATAAGACATAAACCAGAAGTGAGCCCCAGGGCTACTGAGCCCTGCCCCACCCCCATCACAAGCAACCCTGTCATACAATTGCACTCATAAACTTGACCATTGTTATCTGATTTCAATATCTCACTGTAATAAAAAGGTATACTTCTATTTTATTGACTGGCTACATGAACCTCTGAAAACCTGTATTAAGTTGTCATAGCCTCATATTCTTATTAGCCGGAATGTGCTATAAAGCCCACTGATATGTTTGCACATTATAAAGAGGGAAGGAAGATTAATGTGAAGGAAGAGAAGAAGGCTATTCACTATATTGCCACCACCATACCTCTAGGAAGAGCAAAGGTTGCTTTAGTTATTCAAGCTGTCTTGCCCGACTGTATGTCACAGAGAGAGAGTGGGTTGGTTTACTGAGGAGAGTGTTAATAAGACCTCCCGGATCTTACTGGAGATGATCAATATGACAACTTCTGCAGTTTGATAAAATGGTCTGGGCTGAATTTAGTTTCAAAGAGCACACCACACCACTAACAGACTTGGGTAATTCGAAAATCCATTCCTGCAGTACAAGCAGGATCAACAAAGAGTTCTTTGAATTTTACTAGTCTTTCAAAACCCTGTAGTGTGGGGTTTTTCCCCAAAATTGTTGCAGGGCTTAAAGACCATAGGTTTTGAAAAATCAACAAAGACTTCTTCTTCTTTTTTTCCCCCAACAAAAAAGATCACAACAGGTTTATGGGACGGGGAAATCAGATGGCACTTCTTACATGCAAATGATGAAATGTCAGTGGGAAAGAATTCAATAGGATGAATGCACTCTGTGGTCTCTGCTGTTGAGTGAACCCCTGTGAAGCAGTTTGCCTATCCCAGTCCTATATTTCCAGAGGAAATTGCACAAGATTTACCATGCAAATTGAAAGCAGGTGCAGGGTGGACATGCAGCGTAATGCCGCTGATGGTTGGCTCATCAGTCAAAGGCAGTAGATGGAGCATCTTTATTCCAGGATTCAAAAAAGGCAGCCTAAAAAGACAGCTCTATTTATTCTGTACTTGTCTATATTTTTAGGGGAGCAGGGGGCATATTGACCACATACTGTGTTGATATATTCTGCACTTAACCATATAAAAATGAGTGCCCAGGTGAATCCATCAATGACTGTCAATAATGCTTCAGCATAAGCTTTAAATCCTAGTTCAAATTTGTCTTAGATTAACTAATCAGATGAACACTGAATAATAGATAAAAATTCTTTCCCATTCTTATAGGCAAGTCACCACCCCCCTTTTGGCTGCTTATTTCCTGAAAAGTTAAGATAGGGAGATATGATCATGTAGTCCAAATACAGACAGAATTTTCACATAGATCAATGGACTTTTGCCTACAAAGGGAATTGAAAGATTTGACCCAAGGCATTGAAGAGTCATTCAGAAGAGCAGTCAATATGACCAAAGCATCAATATTCTGTCTGAAAATACAACAAAACACAGACACTGGATTAAGAACAAATGCTTGGATTTTTGAAACTTTAAAATCTTTTTGTGTGCATGTTTGAAAGCTAGGGCAACTTTTCCACCAATGTACGAGCTCCTAAATTGGGGGGGGGGGGGATAATGAAAGCCAATTTCCAATGCTTTCAGGCTATTTCATATCAAACAATGTGATGAATGTAGCAATATCACTATTAGCTACAGTGCAAAAATATTCTCTATAGACATGGCAGCATAAAACAAAAATGCTTTTATTACCAGTAGCAATGATGTGACGTGCCTGACGAATGCCATGTTAAGATTCCTTTGGGTCCCACCATTGCTTGGTGCTTATTATCAAGTTACTAACAGATTCTGTAGGTTTGACTGGCCATCATTTAGGAGTGTCATTTACTCTAAAATGACAGAAAAATAAAATGTTCTTAAACGTTCAATTTTTCTCTTTTCCCTGACTGAGTGAGTAATGACTAAGAATAGTATCTTTTATTTATGTTGTCTAGGTGATGAAATGGCCATTGCAGAATGATGAATTTCAAGTAAAGATGTTTTCATTTAACACAGATGGGGAAAAGAAACAAAAAACAAAACACAAACTTTTACTTCTTAAAAAGAAGAGGAAGGAAAATGTTTGGATGTTCACATTGCTTGTGTTATAACCCAGCCTGTTTCTTTTCATATGTTTTTCTTTCTTGATATATAACTTGGCACACCCCATCCATGTCCTCTGATCTCCCAGAAACCTCTCAGACTCTTCAGGAAGTGGCAATTTCATGTGGGTTTATTTATGCTCCCATCCCCAATACCAGTACAGTTTCATAGCACAATGTATTTACAGTGTGTCTTGCCCTTTAGCAACTTCCAACAGGGCCAGGGAGAAACAGCCATTCCCCCAAGATCTCAGTACATAATAGATCCAACTACCACCAATCTACCCACTCAGTCCCTTCCTGTGTCTTCTTTTATACCTCTCAGCTGATGGCTAATTGGTTCATCAGCTCTCCCAGATTGATCAGCTAATTAGCCGCATATCCCCAGTCAGCCTTCTCCAGGGGAACAGACTGGTGCCTAACTGATCAGAGTGCTGGCTTGCCACTCACTCTAGCACAGTGAGCAATAATGACAATTAGGTCAGAAAGGTTATGGGCTAAGTTATTATTATTATTTGTCTTATGATAGCTCCTAGAGTGCCCAACTGAGATCAGCACCCCATTGTGCTAGACACTGTACAAACACGGTCAGACAGTCACTATACTGAAGATCTTAAAATCTAAGTAAACAAGGCAAAGGATGGGAGGGAAAACGAAGGCACAGAGAGGAAGTGTCTTGTTCAGTGTCACACAGCAGATCAATGGCAGAGCTAGGAACAGATTGTATTAACCCTGTGGCTTGAAGCCCTAGAGAATAGAGAGCTCAGTACTGACTCCTGTTAATGAAAAGAAAGAGGAGCAATCCAAAACTGCCTAATAGCTCCAGGTGGACAGGGGCTCCATCGGGCTGGGGAGTTCTCTGCTGGCATCTGTTGGGGAGCAAGGGGTATGACTGGATGAGCTGTGCCTCATTTGCATTTCATATACGTGACAGTTTGGGGCATTTGGTTTAAAAGACAGTTAAGTTTTGAGTTTGGGGGAAACAAAATGCTGTTTGCCCTGTTGGGAAATAAGAGGGCAAGAGATCTACACCGAATGGGCCTGAGGTGAGGGGTCTCCATGTCCGAGACCACGGTCAGGTGCAGTTGGATAAGTGATCCTGCACTGAGCTAATGGGATGTGATAGACTTGGTTCCTACTTTCTGCTGGGAAGGCCTTTCTGGTGATGAGGACACTAGTAAGCATTCTGAATGCTATTGCAGTCTCAGAAAACTCAGTACAGAGGCACCTTCATCACCGTAGATTGTTTTTGAGGCAGCAGATGGTAGTAGAGTCTCCAGATCAGTGTGGGCAGCTCTGACCTGCCAGAATTCTTGGACTTCTCTGACCCTGGACAACAAACTGTGAGTGGGGAAGAGGGAAGCGACTAGAATGCAATAGCCTCTCCCAACTGTAGGAGACAATCTGAGGGGCTATTGTTAAGATACTTGGGATATTACTTGCTGGCTTTCCTCCCAGTAAAGTTCTCTATGTTTAAACCTCTAGACGCAGTGCTTGCAAGTAGGGATGTATTGCCCATCAAGGGTGCCCAGAGTGATATAAATAGTTTCCCAGCTTTCTGAGTGGAGACTCAAACTGGTGTTTAAGTTTTCAGAAGGAACCCCGAGAACAGTGTTTCTCAGTGACCAGTCTGTGGACTGGCACCAGTCCCCAAGATCTCCCTGACATGATTTAGGAAGGCAGCAAGCCGGTCGCTGGGATCAAAAAGGTTGAGAAATACTACCCTAGAAAACTGAACCTGTTCCTTTTTCATGCTGACAATACTGGGAAGAAGGATTACAATTTTACCTAGATCGCAGACTAACACTTAGGTTGTAAACTCTTTGGGGCAGTGGCCATCTTTGTGTTCATTGTTTGTACAGTGCCTAGCAGAATGGGGTCCTGGTATGTAACATGGGCTCCTACAGACTAAAGGTTTTGGGCTCATTGTAACTCAAGTTAACTAACATGATTGTAAATGCTGATCTGGATACTCCACAAATGTTTCTTCCTCACCGTGGTTCATCTTAGGCTCAGCCTCGAAAAATGGGGGCTACTGGGGCCTGAACTCTTTCCAAATCTGGCCGTGTATTTAAAATATGTTACAGAGGAAACTGCTAAATAAAAGAGCCATACATTAATCGTTGCTTTCAAGGGACTGGATGCTGCAGGTTCATTTACTTGCAGAACACTCCGGTTGGTTCCAGTCTTGCTTTCTTTACTCATGTAAAACCACCATAGAAGTTAAGGGTCAGATTCTGTCACCCTTAGCCACGTTGCCTTATATCCCTAATTTGGTTCAGTTACTTATGGAGTAAAGGTGCTATGCAACATAAGGGTTGCAGAATCTGGCTCTCTGTTGCCAATGCAGGGATAGACACATTCTTGTTAATCCTACTCTCATACTGGTTTGACACCAGAGTAATTCCAAAGACTTCAGTGAAGTTGCTCCTGATTTGCACTAACGTGTCAGCAAAATCAGGCTCGCTGACTTCAGAATGCCCCGACAGCCCAATCTGTTATCTGAATTTCTCCAGTTCTGCACATGGGGAAAAATTCACCCCTGTTCAGAGAGCCAGCATGAGGCCTTACTCGGCAAGATAGAGCTTAAATGAGTCTAATGTGTGCAAAGATCTTGAGCTGGGCCTCTGTACTGTGGTAAATTTCCCCCCATGGAAAGCACTTGCAGAATCAGGATTTGGGATGCGGTGGTGGGATGGCTGCCATCTTAGCTGACGCAACAGGGCTTGAAACCAGGGTCATCCAGAAACAAAAGCATGAGCGGCTACCTCTTGAGCTAAAAGGTCAAACTTTTGTAGCTGCTGCTGCATCAACAGCCTTGCATCCTCTGTGGACTGGCACAGAGAGAAACCTGTAACACTTAGCAGTGGGTTCTAGTGGCATATTCAGCTTTCAGGTCAATCAGTGGCAGGAATACCATGCAAACCACAATGTGCATCTTTTAAGCAACAAGCAGGTAGAGGAGAAGAAAATGAACTCTGTGATCATTTAGAGGGAATACGAAGCTCCTACCCCACAGCAAAGATCTGCTCCGACTGTATTGCAAACGATGTAATGTAAACTCTACAAAATAAACACACCCAGCTATTTCTCTGCTTTCCAACTACCGTGCTAGAAATGGATGATAATGTTCAACAAATGTAGGAAAACAGCATATGTCAATCCAGCATTTCTTTTGAACTGTTCTATTTCTGGTTGCTGGTTTGTTCAGTTATCATTACCACACCTGACTCACACTTGACACATCTTATCTGCGTGGAGAGAATGGCGGATGTGGTGTCGTTTTAACACTAAAATCGACAGTTAAACAATTGTAAAGCTTTCAGAGTAGCAGCCGTGTTAGTCTGTATTCGCAAAAATACTTCATGCAATGAAGTGAGCTGTAGCTCACGAAAGCTTATGCTCAAATAAATTTGTTAGTCTCTAAGGTGCCACAAGTCCTCCTTTTCTAATTGTAAAGCTGTGACACATACAGATGAAAGTCGGGAAATGAAATATTAGGCCTGATGTTCCATCCATAACCCAAAATGGCAGCAAGAAAGGATGCCTCCCGTGAAAAAGATACCTAACAGTAGGGGAAATTTAAAAGCTGGCATAGGGCTAAATGTATCTGATGGTGGCAGCCTTGTGTCTAATATGATTGTGCAGCCATGCAAATGGCTGTGTACTTTACCTTTTGCAAAGATGCCAGATAATCTCTGTTTGTGCCTAATAAGGTATCACCAAGTATTATTATCTTACAATGACCCTAACTAGGTGCTAGGTACCTCCCAGGGCAAATTGCACATGGTTCCTGCCTGGAAGAGCTTGTGAACTAATTTCACATACAACTTTAAAAAGGAGCAATAAAATAGTGGGGTAAAGATGGGTAGGGACAGAGGTGCCATGAATACAATAACGTGGCTATTCAGCAAAGACACGTGTTGCTGGACCTTTGTGTTGCTGAACTTTTGTGTCCAAAATGTGATCTATAATGAATGTTAAGTCAAGAAATAAAAATACCTGGGTTAACTAACTTTTTGCGATGGGCCTTACGGTGGGGTCTGAATGAAAGGATGGTAGCGGCTTGGGAATCAGTTCAGCAGGAGCATTCTGTGTGTAAGGAGGGCATGGAAAGAGTAGTGGGTGGGGGTAAGATGCACAGGGCATTGGGGCTAGCTATGCTGATGCGCTGGAGTGAACGGTGGGATGACATGAAAAAGGACTAGGTCAGGTAAGTAATTGGAAGCTGTGTTGTGGAGGGCTTTGGAGGTGAGGACAGAAGCTTGAACTTGGTGATGCAGAGCAGAGGGAGCCCAAGGAGAGATATAGCGAGGGTCACCAAAAGGGTGGGCTGACTTGGTCTGGCTGACAGACAAAAAGATGAAGAGCTGTTGGGTTTGTACAGACTGGAGTGGGTGGAAAGGTGGGAGCTGCAGTAATAAAGACAGAAGATAGTCAAGACCCAGACACAAGCATTTGCTGTCTTCCGAGGAGAGAAGTTCAGCTCATAGAAATGTTGTGGAGGGAGAAGCGGCAGGACATGGAATCAGCCTGCATGCAAGGGGCAGAGAAGTGGGTAGAGCTGAACATGACCACTCCCACCCCTGCGTACTAGGTGGGATTGACCGTGCCCATAAGGACAGAGCATGTGGGAACTGGAAACAGTTTGAAAAAAAACCAAGGAGTGCACATTTGGCTATGTGAAGCCTGAGCTGTTTATATGATTCATTCAAGGGATGACAGAGAAATGGACTGAGTAGAGATCCTCTTGGACCTAATTTTACAGCCCAACCTGAACCCAGCTACGCCCGCAGTCCAACTGAGTCCAAGAGTGTCAAGTGGCTTTTCAGGCCTCATCTGAACCTGACACTTCCCCCCACCCAGCCCTCGAACCTGTGTTAGGCTGCCCCCTCCGCCGCTGCCTCATCCTTGGGGCTCAGCTTGGTGGAGGCTTCCTGCTTCCCATGCCCTGTGCCCGTGACCTGTCTCCTGCCTCTGGGGTTGGCATGGTGGTGATGCATGCCCCACTACTGCCATCCGCCTTCACCTCGCCGCGCTGTGGAGTGACTCATCGGCACACTCACTCTGCAGCGCACACGGCGCAGCGAGGTAACGGGTCAGCAAGGGCAGGAGGAGGAGATCGACCTCATGGGCAGGAGGAGGGGATCAGAGACCACCTGACCCAAGCTCGAGAGGGACGGATTGTTTTCAGACTCAACCGACCTGAACCCAACACTTGTAGTTGGGTTCCATCTGGCTTGGGTTGCAGGGCTCTAGGGCTGAGAGAGAGGTCGGCACTGGAAATGAAGGTTTGTGATTCATCAGCATAGAGATGGTAGCAGAAGCCAGGTGAGCTGACAAGATCTGAGCTCCAGTAATAGAAATGACAACCCCTGCCAGCAACACGTGGAATATTAAAGGTCCGAGACTCTAAAGCCCCATTTCAGCAAAGCACTTAGGTCTACTCTTACTCAGGAAAGCACTTAAGCATGTGCATACATCCAGTGTCTTCAGTGGGACTTGCCTAAGTACTTTGCTGAATCAGGGCCTAAAGAAGCAGGAGAAATCCAAGGAGATTTCAAATATGATAGACACAAGATGCGTGAAGAAGTTGAAAATAAAAACATTTCAAGGACATCACAGAAGCTTTTGTGAGCCATGCATTAGAAACAATTTGTAAGATTCTTTATTTGGTTATAACTACAAATTCGTTTTAAACTGTTCAGACATAGTTATTAATAAATGATCACTGAAAACACCACCAGAAGGTCACTTCATCACCAATCTCATTTTGTATTGCAGTATCCAAATTTCCTTGCATCCGTCTGAGTCTCTCTGCCTTAGACACTCTTCTCCCTCCTTGCTCAGGTGAAGTTGCTATGTGGATATACTTCTCAATGTGTTTTCAAATTATCCTCTAAATCAAAACTGGGTTTTGTCAGAGGCAACATGCAATAGTAAATAAAGCATGTGACTCAGTTTTAAATACAGTTTATAAAAGACAGAGTAGAAAAGTTCCCTGAATATAGACAGGAAAATAAGACAAGAATTTTGAAATAGAAAACTAACATTAATTAGCTGTTATAAAATGGATTTAAATTCAAATTACCCTGAAAAGATGAAAATTTTAGAAACAGGGATATTAAAATGTTCATTTGAAATTATGATTTTTTACCTGAAGAACAAATTGTCTTAAAGGCTCCATTTTATAACTTAGCACTATTTTCACTTTATGGACTATTTTGCATTATATTTTAATTAAAGTTATAATTACAGAACTAAATATAATTAGCTTCTGTCTTCAAAAGAAATTGGAAGTGAACTTACTTTATTAAATTTTCAATTTGTTTCCTACAGTGTTACATAGTTTATTCTAATTAATTAAAGGAGATCTCATACATATTTTATCAACATAGGAATCTGATTAACAGCTGAAGAATTTTTTTAATTCTCAATTTTTTCCTCTCTAACACATTCCCATTCCCCCAGCTTTCACCTGCACTCTAATGCCTTCGACAACAATGTAAATAAGTCACCACTGCCATGGTTCACGTCTCTCACACGGATAAACATGGCACTGTAATAGTTACTGGCTGTGGGAAGCCATTTTTTTCCTTCTCAGTTGGAATGTCTATTATTAAAGGGATCCCTTGTCTAACACAGACCAAGGATGTGACAGTCATTGCTGGTATGATTTATTACTTCCAAATTAAATAGCTCTCTATAGAATTTTTTTCTGTTTTAAGTGTGTGTGTGTGTGTGTGTGTGTGTGTGTGTGTGTGTTCCTCAAAGCACATTTATAACCAGTGGAGGCCCCAGTTCAGCAAAGCACTTAAGCATGTTCTTATTTTTAAGTGCTTAACTTTGCCTTAGCTTCAGTGGAACATAAAGACATGTTGCTGAATGAGGGTCGTATGGCTTCACCATGGAACCTCCTAGTGAAGTCAGTGGGACTTCTGACTGAGTAGGAATTGCAAGACTAAGCCCTTTAAATGTCTTTAATTGTTGCTGCAAATGTCATTAAATACTTGGCTAAATATTCAGTGCACTGAAGATCTGCCCCTTCCTTGGCTGCTAGTTGCTTATGGGGAAGTTTAAGGTGTCATTTTTGATGTAGAAAGGCCTAAATAGTTTGTGTCCTTGGAGGCCACCTCTTTTCCCATCTCCTTCTCCAGCAGCTGTGATCATCTGATATGGCAAAGAGCTCCCAGGCCCCTGGCTCAAACAAGAGGGGGCTTTTAGGGAGCAGGTCCTGCTCATTCTGACACTTATTCCCCACACTGGAACAACACAGCCCACATCTGAGGGCCTCCAAATTTGCTCTGTTTTTCCAGGGTTTTCCAGGATTCTTGGAGGGGAAGGTGGGATGGATTGAAAGGGGAGAGGGTTTTAGATTAGTGGGTTGAGATGGCCTTTCTTTATATATGTATTTGTATTACACTAGTATCTAGAGGCTCCAGCTGAGATTTTGGGCCCATTGTGCTAGGTGATGTACAGACACATAATGAGAGACACAGTCCTGCCCCAAAGAGCTTACAGACAAAATAAATAAGATATACAAAAAGTGGGAGGGGGAAACAGAGAGGTAAGTGACTTGCCCAGGGTCTCCAGCAGAGCCAAGGATAGATCCCCTCCATGTCTCTGGGGTCCCAGTCATAGAATCATAGAATATCAGGATTGGAAGGGACCTCAGGAGGTCATCAAGTCCAACCCCCTGCTCAAAGCAGGACCCATCCCCAACTAAATCAGTCCAGTGCCCTGTCCACTAAACCACTCATTTATGATCACTTTGAGCTATACCTGAGGAGCAATGGCTTGGTACGTCTGTCAATATAGATAATTAACTATTAGACTGATGATATCGCACTTAGAAAAAAATTGTTGGTGTAACTGTGCATTTTTTGCTTTCAGGTCATGAAGAGCTAACCACCATGACAGTATATCAGATATATTCACTGTCTGTTTCTGGTTTGCATGGGCATGGGTTAGTGTTACAGAGGGGAATACACTATATTTTCTTAGCTTGAATATAATATTCAAGATTAATTCAATTAACTATTGATTTAATAATACATCAGACCAAAGAAAAATTCCAGCCTTTAGCACAGCAAAGCCAGCTGTATCAAGGGCACATGATAAATGGAAGAAATATGAAATCTGCATAGCATTTTATCTCTATTGATTTGGCACAAAGATGGGGACCATCTAGGCTCCCATTTAAGTCAATAGCTAAACACCCGTTGGCTTCAGGATTGGGCCCAGCACCTTGTTAAAATTTAAAACCAAATTATGTTCTTAGGGGCTTGCCTATCTAGAGAGTTCATACACAAGAAGCCAGGGTGTGAATTTTACCATGCCCTAGACTGCCACATACTAAGTGGCCATGAGGACCTACTGCTGTTCATGAAACAGTCCATAGTGAACTTTGATCTGCTGCTGTTTGAAATGGATGTATGTCAAAGCACAAAACGGAAATGCGTGGCAGCAACGTCCAGATGGCACACTAAAGCGTAGACTCTCACCCCAGCTTGCCACACAGGGTGTGTCTCCATGTGCACATGCAGGTCCCACTGAAGTCAGCTGGAATTGCATGCACTTCATCAAAGAAAGAATTTGCCTGTAATTTTTTTTTCATTCATCTTTCTTGCTGTTTGTTTTTTAATCTGGGACAAGTTTTGAAACTAGAAAAACAAATAAATTCTGTTTCCATTCTGCACATGGTACAAGAACATGGGTCACTTAAGGGCCTAATCATGCACAGACTAACACTCGTGTTTCACTTTTCTCATTTGAGTAGTCCCATTGAAGTTGAATATGCAAGATCAGTCCTCCTTGGTTGGATGACATCATAATATCACTGCACTGTTGACATTTAATTTTGCTTTTGAAAGTCTGATATTCCCCCTTCACCACAAACGTTAAAACCCAATGAGCTAAATTCAGCCCTGCTACCTTGCAGGCACAGGTTCGTTGATGTCAATGTAGCTGTGGTTGCTTACATCAGAGCTGGACTGGGCCTGGGGATTGTTTTATGTTTCTCTTGCAGTATAAAGCAACTCCAGACTAGCTTTATGATGGGTAGGTCTTCACAGCCGTGATGCCGACCTGTCCCTCTCTTAATTTACTTTACTCATCTGAAATCAAATAGTCTGTTTCTTGTAGAACTGCAAAGGCAATAATAATGGCAAATACAATTTTTATGTGGACAAGGTCCCCACATCCCAGTTCCTACTTTGCTGGGAAAGATAAAAAGGGTAGAAAATTTGTACTGCTGTTAAAATGACAAGATTGTGGATATTTTCTAAAATTATTATGAGAGGTCCAGGATTCACATGTAACATTTAAGGCAGATCCTACATTCTTTAGGCATTGAATTATTTATATTGAATGCAGTATTTACAACTATTCAGCTTTTTAGCTCTGAATTTTTCATTTCCTCTTTCGCTTTTGAGTATGGGGGGCTAACCCCTTCCTTCTGATCCATCATCCCAAACAGTCTGCTATTACCCATTTGTTCTTTGAAATGCAGCCCTCTATTTCCCTCGCTCAACTTTCTTGAGACTTCCTTCTCTCTGTAATAGTGGTCAATATTGTTCTGTAACCCATTGGGAGGGCAGGAAGGACTCTTTCTTTGACACCACCTCACTGATGCCATGTGGATTGACAAGCAAACTCTCACCTCCTTCAGCCCTAAAGAATTGGGATCTTACAACATAGTAAATCTATCTTGAAATAGATAAAATACCATATCTGCCTTGCTTCAGTTTGTTTTCATATCTACAATCCCGTCTTTTACTATGATAACACCAGACACATTTCCTGTCACCAGCTTCTTTACTGCTTGCTGCAGCTTTTCTCTTGGCATATGAGGAAAGCAGGTTTCACACTTGCATTCTTTCCATATTCTTGACATAAGGGATGGTTTAAATGACTTGCATGTGCATAGACAAGAGAAGGGACAATATGTGATGATGTTGAGGGGAGAGGACAGTTCTGTTAAGGTTGCATTGACATGAGTTTCAGAGATGGGGACCTAAATCAGAACACCAGATCTCAGTGCCCACATACTCTAAGGAAGTTTGGATCTGAATTTAGATCCAAATTTTATTTATAAAATAACAAGACACAACTCTCTGAACACACAAGACTTGAACTCAAAAGTTCTGGTTTCCAAGACCCCAAACCCTCACTTCTTTGATTCACCAGTGTATTACTGGAATATATCAGGGATCAGGTCCCCAACATGCCAAACACATAGAAAGCTCTTTTTGTGGCTAGTTCACTTCTCAGTGAGGCTGGGATGATCTCATTACACATACATGGCAGAGTGACATGTGAGCTCTGCAGACCTTCCAAGCAACCTCGACCAAGGGAAGGAAAAAACTGCACATGCAAAAGAAGCTGAATGAGGCCACAGTACATTGACTGTTCTACATCCTAAAAGGATATTATATGGTGGATGACTCCTGTCATGTATCTCTATGTATCTCATCTGTCCAGAAGAGTTTTATCACTAATCTTCTTTCCTAGCAGCAAAATTCTTGAAGATATAAATATTGGCGGGGCTGTGCCAAGCAAGTGCATTCAGATAGCCAAGAGACCAACTGCAAAGGGATTTTAAGGAAGATGTAATAAAACTGAGTATGAATTATCTCAGACTGTAACCGTGTCTGCTAGGTTGAATAGTTATTTTGATGTTAGAACTTGGATCAATATCAATTTTTATTGTAGCTGTGACAAAACCACAAGCTGGATTGTGTAGCTTTCATGTGACATATGTGCCATGGCACCCAGACCAGCAGGTAGCACTAGGCTTGAGTTTCGCTCTGTTTAGTTTGACAGGCGTCGGCATTTGTGAAAAATGAAGAAGAGAATTTATGTGATGGCAGCTGATGGGTGAGTACCTCACCCACTGGCCCACACGGTCGTTACTGGAAATGATAGAGAAACCTCCATTGGAGCTGAAAACACAAAACAACTTTAATTTCCGGCAGTATTTTCTGTTTCATGATTCCCCATTGCCTTATAGTATAGGCTCCAGCAATGTAAATGAGCCCTAAAGGCAGCCAGCCTGCCCACCTTTATCATACAGGCTTCCCCAGGTGCTTTGGAGCTGGCTCTATGCTGACCTCCCTTGGGATATGACATGTGCTGCCAGAAGGCCCAGCCAGCGCCCCACTGCACTCCAGCTGTTGCAATGGCAGCTAGCATGTTTCATTAGCAGTGAACAAAACTGAATGCAGGCTAAGTGGAACAAGTGGACCTTTTATAAACCTTGTGGACGGCTCTCTCTATGAGGCAAGTTGCTTCCAGCTTAATTCCCCATTGGCATCCCGTCAATAATAGTCCCTCACAGAACATGGGCCCTCTGACTCCAGTTCCACTGACCAAGACACATGGAGCTGTGGCAGCTACGCTTAAGTAAAAAGCAGCCCCTTGGCTGCTCTGACTTACATTAGGGAATAGGCCCCTGGCTGGGATGAGCACACAGGGAGGTGAGCACCCACCATCATTCTTGCCCTGGACTAGAATGCTGGCCTGGCCTCCACTTCCTACGTCAAGGGAGGGGCTTGGTGAGGATGGTGCTGCGGCTTCAGGACACACAAGTGAAAAGGGAGGTGATGATGGGAAATGCTGCTTCTGAAGAGCTGGCCTGAGACTGGAAGAGCCTTCCAGTGAGCAGGACCACTGCCAAAAACTGGCTTCCTGGATGGTGGGAGCCTTTGCCCTCCTGACCGTCCCTCTCTCAGCAGTGGCAGAATGGTCTCCCACCTGCTCCTCTCCTACCCCTCGCAGTGGGCTAAAGGATCGTGATATTGCCTCTGAAGAAAGAAATGGGCTCTTTGTAGTAGTCCTAGCCCAGTCAGGAGTCAACCATTCCCTGGCTCTGTAGGACGTTTCGTGGGGCCACTTAGCCTGTGTGTAGCCATCCTGCCTGGTTCTACTTCAGTGTTATTCTAATGTCCGGGGAGTTCAGACAGGCCCTGGCACTCTAGGTCTTTACCCACTGAGCTGTCTCCTGAGGATAGGCTGCTGAGTAGAGGGGCATTTCACATACTGCAGTCAGTATCTCCACTTAGCACTTGGGACACCCCCTGTCAGCTTTCTACCCAAACACATATCTGCTGACTCTATCCCAGACGTCAGAGCATCACTGATTTACACACACCTTCCCCAGCCCCTGCCTTCAATCCACGAGTCTCCTGGGGCTCAATTCCACTCTTGCTAAAGTTACACCCCTGCAACACCCCCTGGCTTCAGTGGGCTTTTGTGCTTGTAACTGAGGTTAGAACTTGGTTCATTGTCTTCTCCTTGTCACGCCATCTCTACAGTTCCCTCACGGGGTAGGATTACAGAAACACTACAGTGTGACCCTTCAGTTTGTTTGTCTTTTGTAAAGGGAATCGGTTTGTCAGTTTCAGACAGAGCCTCTGTTTTAGTGAAACCTGACCAATGAAAGGGTTTGTTTTTAACCAGTTGATATAATAGGATAATAGCATATGCAGAATGATGGAAAATGTGAAAGTTTGGTGTGTTTTTTTTAGCAGCATTGCCCGATGCTAAGAGTTTGATGAGCAGCTTGTAAATCTACCAGGGTTCAGGCAAGCACCGAGGAACCATGGCAAATAGCAGTAAATGGGGGAGGCAGTATGGCACTAGGCTGGGACTCGGAAGACCTGGATTCTATTACTCGCTCTGTCACTGACCCTTCTCTCGGGTGGCCTTGGGACAGCTACTTGCCCGCCCGCCGTTTGTGTGTCTTGTCTATTTAGACTATAAACTCTTCAGGGGAGGGACCGTCTCTGAGCTATGTCTACACTTTGGGCAGCGTGTAGAGCACAGGCAGCAGGGGAAGGCTCCATAAAGGGGACACTACGCCACTAAAAATAGCAGTGTGGACATGGCAGGCGCTACTTGGGTGCGTAGAAAGCCATGTGAGGTATGCGGCCTAAGTTCAGGCTTGTAGGGCACTCTACTCAGCTAAGCGGTGCCTCACCGTCTATGCTGCTATTTAAACCCGTGCTAGCTGGAAATGCAGTGTCTGTACTCACACGCCACCGTCAGTGGAGATGTACATTTAGTAGGTGGTGTGTGCAGCGCCTCGCACAACAGGGCCCTGATCCTGGTTTGAGGGGTCAGGAAAGAGGCTACTATAATACAAGATGATTTTTACAGTTTCCCTCTTAATGTTTAGCCAAGTTAGGACCATTTCTCCATTATTAAACTCCCCAAGGTCAGCACTGTACTACCATCTGGGGTTGACCTCGCCTCGTTTACCTCACAATCAAAACTACAGTGCCTAGGCTCAAGTGTTTTTACCTCAGGATTGCTCAAGGGTGTTAGTCACTGTGTGGTAAAAAACACACCCTTGTTAGCAGTGAAGAGGAGGCCTAAAAGAGATTTCTTGATGCTTCCAGGTGATAAGAACTCTCCGCTGCCTTCTGACCCATTTGTCCCCAGGCATCTTGCAACCCACCATTACAGAGCAGTTACCAGCTTGGGCTGGGAGCTACTGCGGTAAGGCAGCCATTCCTGTGAAGAGGTTGGTTTGACTGAGAGCTGGCATCGATTCATAGGTGCTGGAAGTAGGGAAGCTGGGGGTGCTGCCACACCCCCGGCTTGAAGTGTTGTCCATAATATCCAGGGTTGACAATTTGGTTCAATGGCTCTCTACACCCCCACCAGAAAAATTGTTCCAGCGCCCCCACATCCATGGCTTTCTAGAGCTTGGCTTACTACTGATATAGTATTGTGGATCAGGCCCCCAAAGGCATGAGATCCATTAATAAGTGAAGTGTGCAAATTCTGAGTGAATCAGGGCCTTGATTCTTTGCTGTTTCCACTGAATCCCTGTACCTGTGGCTGTAGGCAGTAGCTCATCACATGGAATTTTAACAGTGGCTTTCCTAAAAATCCAGTGCCCTTTTGCATTGTTATCATCACATTTAATTTATGACCTTACATACAATGAGTTAGTTAAGCAGGATTTTCTAGTCTCTGTTAGTTCAATACATACTCCTATTTTGTCTCTCAGTAAAGCTTCTGTAACCCTTAACCTATTTTTGCTCATTTAGTGCAATTAGAATTCAATGCGTGTTAGATAAATCAAGACATTACAATAAAACCATGTCTTGCTGTAACTTTTAAGCTGTCGCAGAGGCCCAAATTCCTTCCAACATTCTTTCCTGTGTGCCAATTAAGTATAAGATATTTAGGGCTTATTTTCAGCCATTAAATACTGTAGTTCAGAAGTGCATTAAGCAAATAAGAAATGTGTGCAGTGCTTCCTACCATCACTCAAAGGAAATTAAAACAAACAAACAATAAACCCTGTGATGTTATTTTTAGTGGGGAGAAAAACAGACGATTGTGGATAATTGAAATCAAGATACTCTGTAGATTTTTTTTTTGAGCACCAGCATTCTAATGTTATAATAGTAATTTTCTCTTGTGCGTGTCAAAATATTACCAAGTGAAACTTGAATCCTTCACTCATTTCCAGAGCTGAGAGGCAGTTGATGTTGTAACCACATTTCCAAAGGGCTGGATGCTGCCCTCTGAGATGCAGGTGCACCTCACAGCCATGTTGCAGATAAGAGGGATACTCTTCCTCTGCCAAAGTACAGCCCTTTAAAAACAAAAAATTATGCCCAGATTCTGCCCTTGGAACTTATTGAAGTTGGTGTGAGTATCAACAAGCAGAATTTGGCCCTTAGTAGTTACAAGTTTAATATGTAAAAAGAAAAGGACGACTTGTGGCACCTTAGAGACTAACCAATTTATTTGAGCATAAGCTTTCGTGAGCTACAGCTCACTGCATCGGATGCTGTAGCTGTAGCTCACGAAAGCTTATGCTCAAATAAATTGGTTAGTCTCTAAGGTGCCACAAGTCCTCCTTTTCTTTTTGCAAATACAGACTAACACGGCTGTTACTCTGAAGTTTAATATGTATTAATATTATTATTTATATTGTCATAGCATCTACAGACTTCAGCTAAGATGGGGATACCACTGTGCTAGGCTCTGTACGCACATACACAGTAAGACAGTCCCTGCCCCCAGTGAGCTTACAGTCAAATTACACAAGACAGACAAAAAGTAGAAGAAATGGAATTCTCATTTTGCAGATGGGAAGCTGACAGATTTAAGTGACTTGAACAATGTCACACAAAGTCTTTGGCAGAGCTGACTCCTAAACACGTACCTTAACTATAAGAATGTGCATCTTCTCTAAGGTAATATGTTATAGGGACATAGAACTTCCCCCAGAGTTTCTGCTGTTAGCTCCCTCTGCCAAGGAGTTTGTGGGATCCCACAAGCATAAACCTTGGGCTGAATGGGAAGACACCTTATAGAATCAAGGGTTGTATAAACACCTAATAGCATTTTCTCTTCCCCACAGTAATTTAATAGCCTAATTGCTGACAAATGCAGCTATTTATCCTGGCAGCTACTTTATTGCTTGGTACGGCCCGCCCATCACTGCTCACAGATGTTGAATTGCTCAAACATCATTTGCTACTCTAACAGATGACATAAATAATGTTTTAATACGTTTTTAAAAAGACGGATACATAAAGAGTTCAAGAAAAATGCCTAGCGTGTCTAGATCCAGCCTGTGTTTCTACCTGGTTTATACCACAGCTCAATGCATGAACACTAGACCTCCCAACAGGTGAAAGTATGAGATAGAAAGAAATAGAGCAGTATATCACAAGGGACTAGTAAATAATCTTGTGTTCTGCATGTCTATAAATGAACGTGACTCCCATGTGATTAGTTACTCAGTGACGTGGAGGGGAGAACAGACGTCAGTCATGTTGATCCATTGTGAAAATTCTCAGTGGTCAATAGCTCTTAAAGTTAGAGCCGTATGGCGTGCAGCTTAGTCTATAGGGAAAAAACAGACACATTTGCTTCTGCGTTAGCTTTCAAATGTAGGTATCAGTGATAAATTCTCCTTCCAGTCATGCCCTCCTGCTCCTGCAAGGAACTCCTGGGGCTGTGCATCACTGCAACCCCGTCAGCACTGGGCTACAGTAGCTCCCCACTCTGCCCCCACGTTGGTGCAGTATAAGGCTCAGGTTTCAGGCTGAGGCTGACAGGAGAGGCTGCTCTCCCCGGCACACTCTGCCCAAGAGGTGATAGATCCAGGTACAGAAACCACACCGCTCGAAGCAGTATTCTCTGTGACTTGCTGCTGTCAGCCCAGGAAGCTTTGCACAGGCCCAAGGTGACTGGCCAATGGCAGCATGGCTCTTGCCAGGGAAGTGCACCAGAAAAGCAGCAAGAGGGGGGTCAAACCTGTATGAGTTGTGGGTTATTTTTCCCAGGGATCAATGGCAGCTGTGGGTCTCAGAGGCCACAATCCGTGCTACACAGTCTTGGAAGCTGCTTCTTCCAACAAGGGACGACTTACCAGAAACTCTGTGCCATTGCTCTGAGCTTGTTCTCAACCCTCCATTAGTGTTTCTGTGAGATGGCATGGTTTGCTTCACAGCCTGTTTGCCAGAAGCTGGGATTGGGTGACAGGGGATGGATCACTTGATGATAACCTGCCTGTTCATTCCCTGTGGGGCACTGCCATTGGCCACTGTCAGAGGGCAGGATACTGGGCTTGATGGACCTTTGGTCTGACCCAGGCATGGCTGTTCTTATGTTCTTTTACCTGGATTAAGCACCAGACTTTACAACCAACCTACAACTTCCTGCTCAGCCTTATAGTGGCAAAATCTAAAGGCAAAACCACACATGTACTCCCTCCCACTCCGCAGAGCCTCTAAGGGAAGCAGTGATTGGCAAGGAATAGGCCTTTCCAGAACAAAGAGCAAAGGCGGAAGGGAGTGCAGATAAAGGGGCAGATTTTTCGCTCATGCTGCTGCGCCACTCTCCCCACATTTCGCAGTGCAGGCCTTGTGTCAGCTAGCATGTGTTAGAGCAGCCCCCAGGCAGCGCTAACCTGTGCCTGGGAACTGATGACCTGCCCTTCTCCGACTCCCATGCTGTGCCCTTTGGAAGCTAAGCACAGCAGAGACTCAAGCCCAGGCTTTCTAAACTGGAGAAGCAGAAGGATAAATCCAATAAGAGGACTGAGGAGGTGGGAGAGAAACTGCTGACAGTACAGAAATGCATGGCAGAGCACTCTGCATTCAGCGTGGCTGCTTCCGAATGGTGCCTACTCACAGCATTATCCAAATATTAACAATGGCTGCAAAAAACTTGGAGGAGCAGATCCTGCTGAAAAGTACCCCATGTACATTCTCAAGCAGCCATGTAGCTGTCAGTTACTCCTCCCATGCCAGTACAGCCCTCCCTCTCTGAGAGGAATCACATTGGTGTGATGATAATCACCTGGCTATCTACTGGGCTATCTACTGGTCTACAGTCCCTGCCCCAAAGAGCTTTCAACCAAAGCAGATGAGACAGACAAAGAGTGGGAGAAGGACATTGCTGTTATCTCCCTTATAGAGATGGAGAACTGGAACACAGATTAAGTGACTTGCCAAAGGTCACATGGGGCTTGTGTGCCAGAGGTGGGAACGAAATGCAAGTCTCCTGAATCTCAGCCCAGCATCTCAGCCTTCAGACCATCCTTTTTCTCTACTTTCTGATTTCTGAACTGTAACGTGATTGGCTATATACACACCACACAATAGAATACAAGATCAGCAACTTCTGAATGGTCTTTTGTTGTTTATATTTCTTTTTTTACATATATTTATAACTGTGCATATATGTATTTCATCATGTGAATACTGTATGCTGATTGCCTATCTTATCCAAAGAGAATGCAATATTGCAGAAAAATTTTCCACTTTGAAAGTATTCTGCTTTCATGAATCATGGTTGTCATTTTGAAACTACTTATTGTGCTAACGATTTTTTTCCCCAAGAGACTGTTTCATTAAGTGATTTGGAATGTAAGGACAATCTAAGAGAATAAATACCATGTGAGCCATAACACAGAAAATCCACAAAGAACATATGAAAGAGAAAAATATTTTAAAAATAAATACATAAAAAAATAAAAGATTCAGATTAAATTCTCATGACTGTAGGGCTTTTGGTTGCCATTCACAATGGAATTCACTTCCACATGACATCAGAAATGCAGATGCAGTGAATTCATTTAAGACAAAATTGAAATCTTATCTTTTTATACTGGCTTTTCCAGCTTTAAATGCAGCTGTTTTAAAGCTCCTGGATATTATTTTGTGAAAAGCCAGTTGAGGTCCTTCATATAAGCAGCACTCTATACATTTAGTTTGTATTGTATTTAGTTCACATGCTTTGTAAAATACAAAGGAATATAGCCAAAAGATGACAAACAGTAGATAATGGAAGAGGCAAAGAAGTAATTTGCTAATGCAAAATGGTAAACACAAGGAATCCTCTAAATCCTTTTCTTTAATATTAGGGAATTTTTAGTGAATTCATGAATATGCCATCTGGACTGGAATATTTAATGCATTCTAATTCTTTTGCTATCAGACTTTTAGAAGTGTCTTTCCCCTGCCCCCCCCACCCCCCGTTAATCTTGCAACAATTGAGCTTGAGAAGGATGCTAGACTGGCAGGCCCAGAGACCTGAGCCCTCTCATCGGCTACAAAATGGGCTGCACTGCAAGCTTCTCCATGCTATTGGAACCTCTCTTGAGGTAAGATGTTAACATAGGCGCCGACCCCGTAGGCACTCCGGGGCTGGAGCACCCACTGGAAAAAATGGTAGCTTCTGAGCACCCACCGGCAGCCCCCATCAGCTCCTCCCTAACCCCCAGTGCCACCCACCCACCCCCGGGCCCCACCGTTCAGCACCTCCCCTGTTTCATGGTGTGAAGGAGGGAGGGAGGAGGAGCAAGGGTGCAGTGCACTTGAGGGAGGGGTGGGGTGGAGTGGAGCGGGGCTGGGAAGAGGCGGGACACGGACTTGGTAGAAGGGATGGAGTGGGGGCGGGAAGAGGTGGGCCGGGGGCTTGGGTGAAGGGGTGGAGTGGGGTCCTGTGGCAGAGCTGAATGTCAAGCACCCCCTAGCACATTGGAAAGTCCACACCTGTGTGTGTTAATCATTTCCATTCACTCCTTATCTCTGCTGAGACTGCCAACCAATTAGCAGCTGTGGTAGTGATGAGGGTTTTCTGTAGTATGGATATGTGTCCCCTAGGCACTGGACTGAGGTCACACACTCGGTTCAGACAGACCATTAACGGGATGGGAACAACTTTCAATCTTGACCAATCTGGGCTGATTTCACACGGGCAACCTCATGGTGCAGAGCTCCGTAACTCGTTGCTAACACCCTGAGCCACGCAGTTGCTCCCTGTAATTTTTAAGATCTTCCTTAGACATTTTTACTTTGTTGACTGGTTATGCACGTGTACACACATAGTGCTGTCCTCATTGTTAAGGGCATTTCTTTAATATTTAGATTGCATGCTCACAGGTCCATGAACTTGCCTATTTTGCAAGAACCTGGTTGTAGATGATGCTAAAGAATGGAGCCCTCTGTCCTTAACTTGATTTGCAGGTTAAAGTATTTTAGGGAATTTGAGAGGATCCTCTTAAATAATCTTGATGCTCTAGTTTATGCCAACTGCTTGTATGTTTCCATTATCACCTTGATAGACACCTTTAGACACTCAGAAGCGAGGGCAGTGTTTGGCAAGATACATACGCACTGCACGTAAGCAGAGACAAGTTAAGTACAATTCCTGCTTGCTGAGCTAGGGAAAGTTTTCTCTTTAGTACACCCTGGAGAATTGCTGCTGCTGCCTGAAGTCTGTAAAGACTCTCTGAAGCAAACCCAGACAGCGAGTTCAGCCTCAAGCTGTAACTTCGCTACCTGGCTGTGCTTGCTAGAAGTGAGTGGCTGGCAAACAAAGAGGTTACACACACACACACACCCCTGATGTGTAACAGAAAGGTGATCTTGGTGTCTGTCCACATCCATTCTGTAGTGGATCTATAGTTTGGTTCATAGTGAGGTGAGCGTGAGAGATGATCCAATCCTAACCCCAAACCTAAATTTTCCAGCTGTTTTAGTGAAAGGACTGGTCGAAAAGCAGTTTTGACAGAAACTTTTTGATGGAAAATTGGGTTTTGGCAAACCAAAATTTATCACAAGGGTCTGCTTTCCATGGGAAATTTTATTTTACTAAAATATTTCAGCCAAAACCTAGAAGATTGCAGCTGAAAAGGGGAGGTGTAATGCTTCATAGGAGCTGTAGTTTGGTCTCCATTCTCCTCTAGGGGCTATCATCCCCAGGTGAGCTACATCTCCCACAATGCCCCAGGGCCAAGGACTCCAGGTTGCATAGCTTTCACTTGCCAAAAAGGGAGACCATGATGTGTTATGGGAGATGTAGACCAGCTGGGGATCCTGCCCCAGAGTAAAGAATGGGGATGTGAGGAGAAAAGTACCCCTCCCATTTTCATCCAAAATCCTCTAGTCTAGAGTTTTTGCCAAAATCTCAAAGTTTCCTGTGGGAAAACATCATTGAAAACAAAAGTGTTTTTCTGTTTTCACTGAAAATTTCTGCAAGAAAAAAATTTTTGGACCAGCTCTATTACATTTTGTACAGCTTGATTTTAAGCACCTGTACATCCATTTAGTACGGGTGCTTAAAATCAAGCTGTACAGATTCTTGCTCTGGCATGATTGAAATTCTGCATTCACACATATGGTCAGCTAGCTATTGTCTCTCACGCAGAGTGTGTAGAATGACATTGTGCCCTCTCAGACTAGTTGCAAGTCGTTCAAAGACAGGTAAGAAGTAATAGTGACTTTTGATAAGTTTCCTACATTACATTGTAAGTGCTGTCTCTTGTTTGCAGGAAGCATTTCTCTGCCAGCACAGAGACACTGGGAAGAGTTATTTCATCATAGAAGGCAACTGGGAAAAGTCCATTATGTCTTATACTTGATCCCTTTTTATACTCACAGAATAAGCCACAAAAGGCTGTTCTGGGGCAGTGGTTGATAAGAAGTTAACACAGTTCTTTGGTACTTCAGATGGTAGACTAACTAGGTTTGTTGTGGTGAGGACATGGACAAGTCCATGAAGATTTTGAATTTAGGGACCTACCGACTGAAAATTACTGTTAGCACAATAATCATCAGAGGGGTAAATTATTTGCTAGGGTAAATCAGCTTCACTCCAGGTACTTCAACCGAGCTCCGCCAGTTTACACAGGCAGAGAATTTGGCTCCTAATTTACGCATTAAAAAATCTCTGAGAATTTGCAAAAGGAAATAGATACATTTCAGTATAGAAAATGGTCAAAGGCCCAGGCAGTACAAAAAAGCACTCCCTTAAAAGCAATTAGTAAAGCTCATTTCTACCAGGCATATGAAAGAAGAGCAGAGCATGAAGAACAGAAAACATAGGAGAGATGGGTACAGACAGAAGAGAGAGATAGCATAGTAACGTGAATGTAAATACTTTGTTGATTAACATCAGACAGCCATGCCCCTGTATAGCTCTTCTGCAGCTTGCAGTTCATCCATCTCTGGGAAAAAGCTGTTTTGGGTGTCCACATAGCATCAGGTGGTACACCAGTCCAGATGCTAAGTTATTGGACTGGGAGTCTTGAGACCTGCATTCTGTTCTTGACTATAACGCTCACTTGCTATGTGACTTCAGCCAGGTCACTTCACCTGTCTGTCTCAGATTCCTCAGTAAAACCAGGATAATGATTGTAGCCTTCCTTTGTAAAATGCCTTGCTGTATGGAGGAAAAACATCACATCAGAGCTATGTACCAGGTGGTGATATGGCCCATTCTTTTCTGCTGGATTTGAGTCAGGCTTCCTTTTTGTGTGTGTAATGTTAATCCCTACTAGATGCCCCTTTGATAGTTCTTGCAATTTACACATATAGGCATACATTTTTGCAAGTCTCTTGAAGATCATCTGGTGCAGCCTCATTTTCAGTCACTCTGTGAGAACCCTTCCTGCACATCTGCTATAGCAGGAAGACCTGGTCCTGAAAACATTTATTGCCCAGGAGTAAGTGCTTATAGGCCTGATCCTGTGGCTGGTTGGTGAGAAGTCATTGGTGTGGACCACTTTCTGTATGCTTACTTGGGGGCCACACTTGACATTTTGATCTGTCATAGAAAAAGGACTCCTACTGTAGGTCAAAGGGAAGCTCTGCGGAAATGCATTTGGTTCCTGAGTCAGATTTAGGTTTCAGAGTGACTAAATAATAGAAATTCACAAGGGCTAAAGAACAGTCCATTTTTGGAACAATATATTTCTGAGAAATTACAAAAAAACAGGTGAATACCTTGTCTGTTTCCTAGAATCTAACTGGATATATGCATTTGCATACATCTGAATCAAAATGAAACCATTGGCACAGTCCAACCTAGACCCCCTTCTGTTACGGAGACTTAATAACTGTTTTCAGTTCATCCTTGTCACTTTGTTCTTTCACTACATGCATTATATTTTCCATCAAGCCCTTTTTGCATACTGTGGCTGTTTCATAAGGTAGTATGTCATGCCAGTTTTGTTCTGCTGTTTTTTCTTGATTGACCTTTGCTTAGTTGTTCTGTCTAATACCCTTGCCTATCAGGTCTATTACTTACACTAGTCCCGAGCTATTCTTACAAGGGGCAATGCTTTCCAGGAAGTGCAAAAATAGTACTCGAAGCAGTCATTGCATACAGAAAATATCATGATGGATGGATAGCACTAAAATCTTATAGGCAGCTGCCTGCATATTTCAACACAGGTGCATTGCTTCAGTTTTTAGGGCGGGATCCTCAGCTGGTGTAGATCAGCATAGCTCCACCAACGTCAATGGAACTGTGCTAAGTTACACTAACTGAGGATCTGGTCCCTGGTTTGATTCTGCCACTCCCACACACATTGAGTAGTACTTTTCTGTGCAATTAGCACATTGATTTCAATGGGACTACCTGTGTGTTGAGGTAATATTCAACATCAGAAAAGAGATCAGACTCTGGCCCTTAGGAAGTAGATGTCTGGATTTAAAATCACAGCTGCAGTGATAAAGTGTTATTTAATATGGGTAACTGGAATCTTGATTGTTCTAATTGATGACCATCCCAATTTAAAGATGTCATTTATGATTAGATTTACACATGTTAAGGCCAGGAGGACCGGAAGAACATTTAGTCTGATTTCCTGTGTAACACAGAATAGAACATTTCATCCTGCATGAAGCCCAGTAACTTGTAACAGTATTATTCTTCATTAAATGTTAAAACACTGTGATTTAGGCCCCAGTAGAAACTTCCATAAATTGTGCATTGTTTAGATATAAAAGCAATACAGAGTATAAAAAATGTAAATTAAGTCACTGGTGAGGCTCAGAAAAGCAAAATGAGGATTCTTAGTCTTTGATCTACCTCACTGTGTATTATTAGGTTTCTGTACTGACAGTGAAGATGTTCATTTCCAGGCACCAAAATGTCTGAATTATTTAGGAATTGTCCCTTGCAATCAATTTTTGGTTTTGTCTCCTACAGCTGTATGGGCATTATTTCTTTCAAATCAATTCAGTTTTTAAACTAATTGTTTAAAAGCCATGACTTCATTTCCAGGTTAAGGGACTATCTGTAACACTCTGAATTTAAAAAAAAAAAATCTTAAAGTAGTGTACACAACTTACTCAGAAGTATTTCCAATAGTAAAAGAGTTTCCAAAAGCAAATCTTTTGTTTGCACATGCATAATAGCATTGTAAAAGCTGAAGGGTCTCTGGTAGAAAAACTTACTGTATCCACTTTAACAAGAGAATCAGATATCATTTATAATTCATGTTAGTATATTGAAGTTTTCCACTGCCATCCAAGAAAGATGGTTTCAAAGCTATTGAGTGCAATAATCCAATTTTCTGTGTAGTGACTTCTATATATCTCCTATAGATTTTATTCAGGAGATCATTTCCATACTGAGGTCCTGAAGTATACAATGTGATGCTTTCAAAAAACATCACTTTCTGTTTAGCTATATCAATGTACATCAATGTTGTTCCACAGTGTGGGAGGGCTTTAAACTAGGTTCGCCGGGGGATGGTGACCTAAGACCAGAGGTAAGTGGGGAAATGGGATACCGAGAGGAAACACAAGGAGGAGGGTACAAGAGGGGAGGCCTCCTGATTCATACTGAGCAAGTAGGGCAATCGGCTAGTTATCTTAGCCCTAGTCTACACTGCGGGTGGGATCGATCTAAGTTACGCAACTTCAGCTACGTGAATAACATAGCTGAAGTCGACATACTTAGATCGACTTACCGCGGTGTCTTCATCACGGCGAGTCGGCTGCTGCCGCTCCCCTGTCAACTCTGCCTGTGCCTCTCACAGCGCTGGAGTACAGGAGTTGATGGGAGAGCGCTGGGGGTTGATTTATCGCGTCTAGACTAGACACGGTAAATTGATCCCCACTGGATTGATTGCTGCCCGCCGATCTGGCAGGCACTGAAGACATCGCCTTAGGTGCCTGTACATGAATGCAAGAAGCCTGGGAAACAAGCAGGAAGAATCAGAAGTCCTGGCACAGTCAAGGAACTATGATGTGACTGGAATAACAGAGACTTGGTGGGGTAACTGACATGACTAGAGCACTGTCATGAATGGGTATAAACTGTTCAGGAAGGACAGGTGGGGGAGAAAAAGTGGAGGAGTTGCACTGTATGTAAGAGAGCGGTATGATTGCTCAGAGCTCCAGTATGAAACTGGAGAAAAGCCTGTTGAGAGTCTTTGGGTTAAGTTTAGAGGCAAGAGCAACAAGGGTGATGTCATGGTGGGCATCTGCTATAAACCACTAGACCAGGAGGATGAGGTAGACGAGGCTTTCTTCAGAAAATTAAAAGAAGTTTCCAGATCACAGGCCCTAGTTCTCATGGGGCACATCAGTCACCCTGACATTTGCTGGGAGAGCAACACAGCAGTGCACAGACAATCCAGGAAGTTTTTGGAGAGTGTTGGGGCTGGAGTGTGCTGGAGAGTGCTGGAGCAACTGACTAGGGGCCATACTCCTCTTGACCTGCAGTTCACAAACAGGAAACAAGTGGTAGGGGAAGTAGAAGTGGGTGGCAACCTGGGCAGCAGTGACCATGAGATGGTCGAATTCAGGATCCTGACAAAAGGAAGAAAGGAGAGCATCAGAATATGGACCCTGGACTTCAGAAAAGCAGACTTTGACTCCCTCAGGGAACTGATGGGCAGGATACCCTGGGAGGCTAATATGAGGGGGAAGGAGTCCAGGAGAACTGGCTATATTTTAAAGAAGGCTTATTGAGAGCTCAGGAACAAACCATCCTGATGTGCAGAAAGAATAGCAAATATGGCAGGTGACCAACTTGGCTTAACAGTGAAATCCTTGCTGATCTTAAACACAAAAAGGAAGCTTACAAGAAGTGGAAACTTGGACAGATGACTAGGGAGGAGTATAAAAATATTGCTCGAAAATGCTGGGGTGTAATCAGGAAGGCCAAAGCACAACTGGAGTTGCAGCTAGCAAAGGATGTGGACGGTAACAAGAAGGGTTTCTGCAGGTACGTTAGCAACAAGAAGAAGGTCAGGGAAAGTGTGGGACCCTTACTGAATGAGGGAGGCAACCCAGTGACAGATGATGTGGAAAAAGTTGAAGTACTCAGTGCTTTTTTTTGCCTTGCTCTTCACAGACAAGGTCAGCTCCCAGACTGCTGCACTGGGCAGCACAATATGGGGAGGAGGAGAGCAGCCCTCAGTGGTGAAAGAACAGGCTAAGGATTAGTTAGAAAAGCTGCAATGCAGAAGTCCATGGGTCAAGATCTAAAGCAGCCGAGGATGTTGAGGGAGTTGGTTGATGTGATTGCAGAGCCATTGGCCATTATCTTTGAAAACTCGTGGCGTTCGGGGGAGGTCCCAGACAATTGGAAAAAGGCAAACATAGAGCCCATCTTTAAAAAGGGGAAGAAGGAGAATCCAGGGAACTGCAGACCGGTCAGCCTCACCTCAGTCCCCTGGAAAAACCATGGAGCAGGTCCTCAAGGAATCCATTTTGAAGCACTTGGAGGAGAGGAAGGTGACCAGGAACAGTCAACATGGATTCACCAAGGGCAAGTCATGACTGTCCAACCTGATTGCCTTCTATGATGAAATAACTGGCTCTGTGGATATGGGGAAAGCGGTGGACATGATATATCTTGACGTTATCAAAGCTTTTGACACAGTCTCCCACAGTATTCTTGCCAGCAAGTAAAAAAAGTATGGATTGGATGAATAGACTATAAGGTGGTTAGAAAGCTGGCTAGATCGCTGGGCTCATCTGGTAGTGATCAACAGCTTAATGTCTAGTTGGCAGCCGGTATCAAGCGGAGTGCCCCAGGGGTCGGTCCTGGGGCCGGTTTTGTTCAACATCTTAATTAATGATCTGGATGATGGGATGGATTGCACCCTCAGCAAGTTCGTGGATGACATTAAGTTGGGGGGAGAGGAAAATATGCTGAAGGGTAGGGATAGGGTCCAGAGTGACCTAGACAAATTGGAGGATTGGGCCAAAAGAAATCTGATGAGGTTCAATAACAACAAGTGCAGAGTCCTGCACTTAGGACGGAAGAATCCCATGCATCGCTACATGCTACAATCCCATGCACTGGGGATCGACTGGCTAAGCAACAGTTCTGCAGAAAAGGACCTGGGGATTACAGTGGACGAGAAGTTGGATATGAGTCAGCAGTGTGCCCTTGTTGCCAAGAAGGCCAGCGGCATATTGGGCTGCATTAGTAGGAGCACTGCCAGCAGATCGAGGGAATTGAGGTCTCTTCCAACCCTAATCTTCTATGATTTTATGATTCTATTAATGGCTTTAGGAACCAAAATTTGTTAATCAGATACACAATATAGTTATCCGTAACCAACCAGTAATCAGCAGCAATGATATGACCACATTTTTGTTTGCATCCAATATATAATCCAAAGAGAAATAGGAGTTTGATGAGCTCAGGTCTGTTCCCTTAGGACTATAGGGCTCAGTGAAAAATTATTGCATGTAATTCAACAGTTTCCTACTGCCACACAGACTTTAAAAGCTCAAAGAGTGAACTGTAGTGTTATGGAAAGTTTAGTTATGTTTCAACCACAAATAATTTAGTTCCACCAAATTGAGATTCTTGTTTGTCAGGATGAGAAATTTACACTATAGCTGCCTGTAAGGTGTCTAACCGTGGATAACAAGAGAAATTCATTTCTTGAATTCTCCAAAACTTGTATTCCCTTAAATAAGCCAGTGAAATTGTTTGACAATTACTAGACAATTGTCTTAAAGTACACAATCCAATCTGACAATGCTGTCTCATAAATTCTTCCTATTGCCTAATGAAATTATGCCCCATCTCAAGAATCGGGGATAGTATTTAGCATTGAGTATTAAAAGCCAGATACTGGATAAAATATCATGAGTAGCTTTATACACTTGTGACAGGGCGGCTGCCCCTCACTGGTAGGTAAGGGGTTAAACCCCCCTGGGGAGGCTGCGCAAGAGGCAGCCAATGAGAAAAAGGCTTATAGTGCCAGCCAATCCGGAGAAGCTTTATTGGAACAGCCAATCAGGGCCAGGCTGGCCCATATAAGAAGGGGCTGCTGAGCAGAACAGAGTCAGTCTTGCCCTGGAGTGCAAAGAAGAAGGACTATCTGCCTTAGAGGAGTACCTTAGATAGAGCATTGCTGGGCAGGGTCAGGGAACCAATAGGGAGCTCCAGCCTGAGGACTGCCAGACTGGGGAAGTGGTCCAGGGAAATAGGCAGCAGGAGTTGGAGGAGCAGCAGCACATGGCTGCCAGCTATAGGGTCCCTGGGTCGAGGGCCGTGCCCAGAAGAGGATGCCACAGTCCAGGGAGTAATGTGAGTCTTAGATGTGGAGCAGAAATGACTGCGATGAGACACCATGAGAGGAAGGCGCACCAGGAACCAAGAGCTAATTCCCAGCATGGCCAGCAGGAGGTGCCACAGTGGTGAGACCTGCCCTGTTACAACACTGTTGTACAATTAAAAGGCTTTTTTGCATTTGATTACTTTACAAAAGGGTTTATGTAAGATCGAGACTAAGTGGTTATTTGTTTTGGATGATTATTAAACTAAACAGGAGCAAAGTATCCATTATTACCTGAGAATAATCAATGCAGAAAAACTAGCATTTGGAACCCAGGGAGGTGACATTAATGTTCAACATCCTGAAAACAGCAGCCTATCAAATTACTGATGCAAAGCATTTGATGACTGTTTTTAAGGGGCAGGGACATTGGCTGTCTAGACATGATCAGATATCGAAGTGTATGAGTTCTGCAATCTGATCATTTTGTTTCCCCTCTACCAAGGTAAAGAGGCGCCTATCAGTACTTAACAGGCTGCAGACACAATGCTTATAACAACAATAAGAGGAGCGCCTCTCTGTAGTACTATCAACCTCTGCATAACTTTGTCAGGGGAACTCTGTTGTAGCTTGTTTATTTGGTGTTTTTTCTGGAGGCGAATGTCTATAAATTTCATGACCCTTTGTTACAACTCACATTAAGTAGGGATTCCAAATTGATCTTAAGCCACAATGGTGAGACTCAGTGGCAACATCTGTAGAAGCTGAATTGGAATATATTCCAAACCTGAGATGATGTCATTCTCTGGTTTATCATTATGGACAAGATCAGAGTTAACTATTGCTGTTCATCATAAAAGGATATTTTCTCTTAGCTTCTCGTCTGGTCTACTAGCCTTTGATAAATTATTTCCAAATAGGAAAACTATTCTTCTAAAATGTGCTGACAACATTTTTAGATTTTGTTGTTTTTAGAATGGCAGTTCCCCCGATATGTCAATTTCTCTTTCTTTCTAAACTAAGTAGTCCTTTGCTGTCTGTTTTAACCAAAGAAAATGGGTCCTCCTTTCATGAGAAACTTCAAGGTCAAACAAAAGGCAAGATCAGATGAGAAGTACATTGTAGCAAACATGACTGGGACATCTGACGTGGACTTTTCTTTGTACCCAGGTTGCATGAATAGATCCTGGTGAAGTCTATCTAAGAGCAGTATTCCCAGCTCGGTATTAGTGTTTGATTTGATTTAGACTATGATGCTGATGTCATTCAGGTGAATACTTATGAGAAAGATAGGATAAGATAGCTACTTAAAGGGAGATTAAGTGATTTGATGCGGAACCTCACTACTATAGTTTAAAGAACTAGGAAATAAAGTTGGGATTTCCAAAACTGAAACTGACCAAAAACATTCTTTCTGTAAAAATATTTTATGTCACCACAATAGGGACTCTGAGTGCTTCTCAAAATATAGGACACTGCCATTTATCCGAAATTCCCAATATCAGAAAATCCTAGCTATCCGAATGTACAGTGTCCCCAGTATAGCCCTGGGTTCATTTTATCACCTGCTAATAACTTCTCAATTAGCATCTTAGCACCTGTTAGCATTAATCAATAAAAAGCCGTTGATTAGTGCTAACAAGTGCTAAGATGCTAATTGAGGAGTTATTAGTGAGATTAACATAGGGCTACATGGGGGACACATTAGATTTGAATAACTAGGATTTCTATATCCATGTAACTGCCATGCCAAATAGCACTTCTGCTTATTTGAATGTCCAGTGATCCAAAAATTAGCCTGTCCCCCAGGCCATTCGGATATGATCACATCATTTGATGCTGAACTAAAGTGCTTCCGCCTTCAGGTCACAATGTGGGGTCAGGGCACAAAGCTGTTGCTTCATATCATGAGGCGAATACTAGTGGGCAGATTTTTTTCAAATGCTCAAAAGGCAGTTAGGCGTCTAGCTCCCATTGAAAAGTCAATAGGAGTTAGGCTCCAAGGGGAGGTTGAAGTTTATGGAAATCTCCCCCGGGTGAATAATTTTTCACATTGGATGAATAATCCAAGGATTATTCAATACAAGTTACCATCCTGAGTTAAACATTTTCTTCATATACCTGTTATCAGGGTGCCATAGCCAGGCAATCACTAGCCACCCAACACAGAGTAGTAGTGACCAAAAAACACTGCTACCTGAAGGCTGTTTGGTGGCCCATGTGAAGGGAATTCAGGGGCTCAGACTAGTTCCTAGAGGACTTGTTTTCATATCACCAAATCCACCACCTAGAGCTGGTCAGACATTTTCCATCAAAACTATTTTTCAGAGGAAAATTGGGTTTCAACTAAAGTTTTGGGGGGGGGGGTTGTGAAAATTGGTTTTTGCCAGTATTTTTCAACTTTTCAATCAAACACCCCAAAACCAAACAGCTTTCCGTTTTCCTCTGAAAACCAAAATGCTTCACCTGAAAACATTTTGTTGAAAAATCAAACATTTCACTTGGGAAATTACATTTCCCATGATGCACCATAGCCATGTGACTCCCACGATGCACCACAAGAGGGGAGCTCCCATGGTGTGTCATGGGAGATGTAGTCCAGTCATGAAGTCATAGAGCATGGAGCATCAGGCATCTGAACTATCCACCACGCATTGTGGCAGCCTTTTTTATAACTGTTTTCAGACTAAACGTTTTTTGTTTGCAGACAAAACCTTTCAATTTTTGCTCAAAGTCAGAATTTTCCATGGAAAATGTCTATGGTTTTTTCCATTTTCACTGAAATATTCTGGGGAAAACACCCCATTTTCTACCACCATCACACTTGCCACTGATTAACATTTTTGTTAGCAGTTGAAACTGTAAGATAATGTCCCAACTCACTTCCCTCCTGGAACTTGGCTTTACTGGTTCCTTAAAAGGACTTATGCAACACCAACAGTGTGACAGACGCTTTGCACAATATACAAAGATAATGTCCCGGCCTTGAAACACTTACTGCTTTTCATCCAGTATAGAAAGTTTGTATGGGATACAACAATAAGCTGGCTGAGCTGTGATATTGTGCATTAATCACATTACTTCTGTTTTGCATTGTTTGTTAACACTCCCTTAAAGGAGGAGATATTAAAAGAAGCAAGTTTTAAGAAGGGACTTGACAGAGAGGATGGAGGAGATGCAGATGGAGTCTGGCAGGAGATTGCAGGCATGTTGTTGTTAATATTTGTATTGCAATAGCACCAGCTGAGATGAGGGCCCCATTGTGCTAGGCACTGTAGAAACACAATAAGGCAGGGTCTCTGCCCCAAAGAGCTTGCAGTCTAAATAGATAAAGTATTACTACCCCCATTTTACAGTTGGGGAATTAAGGCACAGAAGAATTAAGTGACTTGCCTCAAGCCTGTCAGAGCAGGAAATTAAACCCTGTTATTCTAAAGCCTGGTCTACACCTACAGCTTAGGTTGACCTTGCTACATCAGTCAGGGCTGTGAAAAATTTTGCTTCTTGTGCAATGTAGTTAGGTTGACCTAGCCACCACTGTAGACACAACTGGGTTGATGGCAAAATTCTTCTCTTGACCTACCTACTGCCTCTTGGAGAGCTGGATTAAATACATTGATGGAAAACCCCCTTCAGTTGATTGTAGGAAACATCTGCACCACAGTGCTGTAGTGTAGGCAAGTCCTAGACCAGTGCTTTCAGCACAAGACCATCTTCCTCCTTGTACAAAGGTCTGCATGGAGCGACAAGAACGAGATAAACCTGCAAAGGGAGGAATTAGCCATACAGCTTAGGCAGAAAAAAGGGCTGTGAATTTCCACCTTATTGAGAGTCTCAGCATGGAGGTCAAGGACTGAACGGGCCAGAAGGATTTTACCTCCTAGAGGTCGTTCTTTCAGGTTACTATTGAAACATATTGCCAGAGTTAGCTGGGGAGGAAGTTGCATAGCCACTGTCTACTCTGTTCTCATGTTGTGGGTAAACAGAGGACTTGCATCTACGTGGCTGTCCCTTCAATTAGGGCCAGATGTACAAAGGTATTTAGGATCCTACAGATCCAGATAAGCATTTGTCAGACCCACTAGGGGTCTGACAAAGGTGCCTAAGCAAGTTATGCACCTAAGTAATGGGAGTTGGGCCCCTAACCTATTTAGGTGCTTTGTAACTCTCACTGAGTGCCTATCTGCATATTTAGGCTCCTAATTATCTTTGTATAGCTGGCCCTTAGAGCATAATCTAGTTTAACTGGGCTTTAGCCATTTAGTTAGTCAAAGGCCTGTAGCCAAATGGTCAGTCATGAGAGCTGATATAAGTTTACATCATCCATTGCTCGCTTTCTTATCCAGATCTCCCATGTTGCTAAATGTTTCAGATATGTCCTAACCTCTTGAGATAAGTAGGATTGTTCTATATTATGAATAATGACAGATAAAGCAGCCATGTATAACATTACAAAGCCGCCCACTGCATCCATCTCCAGAATTGGGTGAACTTTTGCTGATGTCAGTAGAACCACCTAATGGAATAAGAGCCTTTTTTCATCCAGGTCTCTATCTATTATCTCTTTTAGATGAGAAAAATGCATCTCTAACATCAGATGAAAGGTTTTGTGATACAAAGGTTACAAGACAGAGATAAATGAGTCGTTATTTAAAAAGTTAGTTAATCGGATTGCACGCAATTGACCAAATCACCAGTTGCTAGTGCGTGGGGCCCATGATACTGTATGAAATTACACCCGTTGCTCAGGGGCACCTATGCTTGAGTCATTCTGACAACATTTACAACTCTCTAATTGAACTGCCTGGACATAGGGGAATTGCTTCTTGCTGAAGGAAAATAGCTAGCAGAATTACAAAAATGGCGTATCAGAAAAATGCAGTGTACTTTCTAGCTTTTGAAATGTCATACTCCTGGGCACCAATTTATCTGACTTACATTACAATGCTACAAATAGCCAGCAAGTGTTACAGGCTCGTTTTTCACAATAAAAATACTTTCCTAACTGCTATTTTAGTTCAGTAATGATTGTGTAGATCTATTTATTATGCATTTGTTTTTTTCCCCCTAAGTAATATCTTGCCTTTGGCAATGTACTGCAGCAGAGGAATGCGTGTGATATTAATCAGGGTGGACCACTTGGCTTCACTATAAGAACATAATTTGACTTCAAAAAGAGAAAAAGAAAAAAGCTCAGAAGAAATCCATAAAGCAAATTAAGAAATCTTTCAGTCCTTTTTCTAATTTGATATTGTTTTCACTCCTTGCTGCTGTTTTCAGTGTAATGGCCATTATGATCACAGTGGAAAAAAATTGCATTGATTGCAGAGTACAAGGAAAGTCTATATTAAAGGTCAATAAGGAAAAGTGGTTGTGTCTTTCTGCTGGAGTTCTGATTCACCCTCCTGAGGCCACTTCTTATAAGACGTTTCCGTTGTTTGCTGTGGCACTCAGTGGCACACATGAGGCTGCCCATTTTTGAACAGCTCAGATGAAATCATAGGGCATCCAGCTTGTAAATTCTGTTCTGCACCTGTGACTGACGTGCTATAAAACACCAGCTAAGCACCAGGCAAGGAAGTCCCAGTTCTCGGAGTCAGTGCTTTCCCCCTTCCATTGGTTGTCCCAACTGTCAATTACTCGTACTGATCTAAACATCATGCCCCTAGATAAGTAGGTTGTTGGCAGTGGGGATTGAAACTGAGACCTCTAAATCTGAATGCAAATCCTCTGCTGCTTAAGATAAGAGAGCCAGCTCTGTTAGCCATAGCTGCAGTAGGCTCATCAACCTCTATCTATGGGCCAGACACCACTAAAGGGGAAAAAGCACATTGAGTGGGTGTGGTCTACAGTGAGCATAAACAACCACTGCGTATATTACTGTGGTACCAGGCAATGTGATAGTTAGCTAAATCTAATTAAGATGCACACCTGTAAAAGGCACAATGTTGTTGCCGAAGTCCATTCCCCATGGGTCTGCTTTGAGTGGGATATTATTAATAATGGTGTGTTTTATAGCACTTTGCAAACCTTAATTAGTCCTCACTAAAGCACTTCCTCCTTATGCTCACCATACGAACAGGCACGCTGCAGCTCTGAAAGTTAAGGGCTTGATGTTTAATTGGACCTCATAAGAACGGCCATACTGGGTCAGACCAGTGGTCCGTCCAGCCCAGTTCACTGTCTTTGGACAGTGGCCAATGCCAGGTGCTTAAGAGAGAATGAACAGTACAGGTAATCATCAAGGGATCCATCCCCTGTCACCCATTCCCAGCATCCTGCAAACAGAGGATATGGATACTTCAGAGCATGGTTTTGCAACAGCATTTGAGGTATAGTGACGAGGTCAGGCCTGACAAAAGGCTGTCACAGCTTCCCAGGCAGATTCAAAGATTCCAAGGCCAGAAGGGACCGTTGCGGTCATGTAGTCTGACCTCCTGCGGAACACAGGCCAGAGAATTAAAAATTGTCAGGGATGGAGACTCCACCCAGACAGGGCAGAGTGCTGTGAAGCTCTTGTTATGCACAGCCAGATGGAACAAGATCCATAATAAAGCACCGCTCTTGCAAACACTGAGTGATAACTAAACACCACAAGACTGATCATGGTATAGGCAGTGGTTCTCAAACTAGGGATGCCGCTTGTTCAGGGAAAGCCCCTGGTGGGCCGGGCCAGTTTGTTTACCTGCCGCGTCTGCAGGTTCAGCTGATCGCGGCTCCCACTGGCCGCGGTTCGCTGCTCCAGGCTAATGAGGGCTACTGGAAGCAGCACAGGCCGAGGGATGTGCTGGCCGCCCTTCCTGCAGTGGGAGCCGCAATCGGCCGAACCTGCAGACACGGCAGGTAAACAAACTGGCCCGGCTCACCGGGGGCTTTCCCTGAACAAGCAGCGGCCCTAGTTTGAGAACCACTGCTATAGGGCACTACTCAGCATGCATAAGGGTGGTAGAATCTGGTCCTAAATTTGGTGACCGTGTTTTCCTTATTTTAGTTTTCCCTCAGGAAGGTAGGTGATAGTGTCACATCAGCTTATCTTCAGAAGCAGCAGTGGAGAGTCTGTATGGATGCCCCAACAAATGTGCATTTTCCTTCATAAGAAATTATTTCAATACCAGAACTAGCTCTTATCTAGGAAAAGAGACATCAGGAATTCATCTCAGGGTTCACCACTTTGGACCTGATCCAGAGCTCATTAAAGTCCATGAAAACTCTCCTGTTTTGGTGATTATGATGGGAGTTTGTCAAAAATCCCAGACATATCCCCATAGAATTTCCTGTTCTCAACCTTATCCAAGTTGGAAGTTGGTGCCTGGGTGCTCTAGAATGCCTGGGAGCACTTATCTTCTCAAAAATGGGTCAAATTGCAGATCAGCAAAGCATTTGCTAAAATGGACTGAAATTCACCAATCTTGCCCTCACCCAATTTGCTCTATCATGGCACAGGGGAACCAGCCTTACACAGAGAAGCTTCCCAGGCAGATTCAAAATTCCAAGACCAGAAGGGACCATTGCGGTCATCTAGTCTACCTCCTGCAGAAAACAGGCCATGTTCTCTGTGTAAGGCTGGTTCTCTGTGTAAGGCTGATTCCCCTGTGCCATGTTAGAGCAGCCCAGGGGCTGATCAAACTTATGCCAACACCAAAACGCAGCAGGGTACTGGGCTGGTGGAAGGGAACCCCAGCCATGCACGCTTTTCACTGCTATACCAGCAGCAGGGAAGGCAAGGGTACAAGATCTATGCCATGGGTGCATCCGCTCATTGGGCTGATTCTCCCCACCCTAGCTATCCTGGTTTTAGGGCCAGTTTATATTTGTGTGTGGATTGATGTGTTGATGCCACAGCACCTCCTCTGGCCAGGCAGAGCATTGCATCAGAGTTCACAGTCTGGCAGGGCAGCCAGTCAGTCAGTCCCTCTTGCCTGAGTCTCACGGGGTGCATGGTTATTTTTTTCTTATTCCTGGCAGGGTCAGCTGGTCCAGGTGCCCAGGGGGTCTGAAAACCCCCTCAGTTCTTAAGTCTCTAAAAGGGTTGGTTGGGGAACCCAGGCGCGCCCACCCCCTGGGTTTCAGCTCATGGCCTTTAAGTTAGACAGGCAGAATCAGGACGCAGGGACCCTGGCTGTGCCTGAGCTCCTTCCTACTTCCCCTGGTTTCTGTAGGCTTTTCAGCCTGTTGGTTTGGTCATCCCTTCTCAGTGTGCTGTCTCTGAGCAGCTTGCTAGCAAGCGTTCTCTTCTCCAGCCTCCTTGCTCCTCTGACTGCCACACTATCCCTCTGCTTCCCAGCTCTTTTATTCTCCCAGCTGCTGTGAGGCTGCCAATCAACACTGCCTGGCAGTATTTGCATTAACTCATTGGTTGCCAGGCCCACTGGGCATAATTACACCACATGGCATGGTGGTGTGGAGCTCAGTGAGTGCATTGCACTAGAGGATCTGGCACATTGTATTTTAATTGTATGGCCACCTTGTTCAGATTGGTATTCATCCTACATCTCCATGTATAGATCTGTGTGTGTGTGTGTGTATTTGAATTTATTCAGCTACGTGATTCATGAACTACTTGAATAAGTTCAATAAGTGGTTCATGAATCACTCTCAAGTTGGTTGATTAAATATTAAGAAGTCTGTTGACTCATTATCTTGCATTTTCCAACGGCAGCTTGCCCTGCTCACCTGTAGGGTTACTTTAGAAGTGGTGTTGTATTAATATGTTTCAACATAAAAATGCTATTTATTTTGATTTACTCAACATGTGTTCTCTCTCTGTCAGGAAAATATTCCCTATTAGGCATACTGGAGAGGAAAATTCAGTGAATAAATAGGATAGAGTAAGATAGGTGGTACTACATTAAAATTCTGGAGTGGAAAATCTGTCCTTAATGCTTGGAACTGGAACTGTTAATGTATTGTTTATAAAAGATACAGGCATACTGAATATAAGTGGAATCATATGTGCTATATACAATTATTATCACTACTGGTGAGCCCACAAGTATATTAGTTATGTTCACCCATCTAACAGTGAAAAATATGGGGTTAAAGAGTTGTGGTGATTTGGGGAATCTGTACATCTTACAAATTTGATATGTATCTGTGTCAGACTGTCGACTCCATTTTGGAAGGACGGGTTCTTTACCTTCTCTGTTGTCTCTTTTCGGTCCAGCATAGATGTAAATCCAACAGGGTAGTTGTGCACAGCTAACTACGGACTAGAGGGTCGTTAAATTTGGATGGTCCTGCATTGAAATGTAATTGCTCCAGAAAAGGCTGGCCCCTGCCCAGAGGAACTAGTTTAGCCGAGGAGCGGTTGCCTATCAATGAAATAATTTGGTAGGACTCTGTGCTTATCTGTTGCAGATGACCAGGGAGTTACCTGACTGGGTGACTGGAAGGTTATAAAAGGGCAGGAGCGGCACTATTTTCTCTTGCTCTTTGGCCATTTTTCACCCAATTTACGCTGAAACAAGCTGCTGAAAAAGCCAGATGAAGTGCACAGGGGGACCCTGGCTGCCTGAACATATATTATCTCCCATGGACACCCAAGGGAAGGGTGAGCTGAAGTTTCGGGAAATGTGTGTAGGAACATACTATCCCTTTAAGGGATGTCTGGAGCCCATGACCAGGACAGCCTGGGGTGTAATCAAGGAGGCCCGCCCCACCCTGGGGTGGGCTATTTAGACAAAAACAAGGGAAGCTGAGCAAGGCTGAGAAGGGTTGGACTTATGCAGGCTGCAGTGGTGGTGGTCGTCTCGGTCTCTCGGGATCTAGAAGGGCAGCCTAACCAGAGGCTTTGTTTTGTGGACATTAAGTACGGGCGCTGAACCAAGTTCCTGAGGTGAGGGCCTTATGAACTGCTTATTGTAATTGCTCCTGTGCTGAAGACTGATTAAAAGGGGACATGCTATTTTGTTAGTGTGTGCTGGTCTCTCTTTGCCCTAAGCTGTCAAAGTGAGCCTATTTCCACCTGAACTGGGGGAAATTACAGTGGGATACACCCACAACCTCACATCAGGTGGCAAGTATGCACACAAGGACTGCCCATACCTCTACAACGGTCATATTATTTTTAGCATGGGATTAAGGAAAGAGCAATAACGTGCTTATGCTCAAATAATTTGTTAGCCTCTAAGGTGCCACAAGTCCTCCTTTTCTTTTTAAGGTGTTACTCTGTGTGTCCTACACTACACATACCATGTACCGCCGGAGAGTTAAACTCTAACCCTGAAGGCTCACACTTTTCGGTGGGATTCTGTTCGAGCTACAGGGGGAGTCAGAGGAGTCCGCACTGGTTCCAGGGGCTTGGCAGCTGAAGAGAAGGTCTACACCCCAAGGATGTGCCTAGGGACCCCAAGCTGGGACAGTACCGGGGCTCTGTTCAGACATCAGAAGCTTAAAATACCTGAGGACCCAGAGACTGCATTCCCCTCACAGCATTCTGGTAGGCCAGCAGAAAATGGAGCCCAGCCAGATCAGTGATTAGAGCTCCCTGAAATATTATATAGCCATACACAATAATCCTAAACAAATACTGATATTTTTTTTTTGGAGAAAATATCAAGATGTATTGACTCAGGAAGCAAGTATTCACTGAAACCAGGAGTAGGTCCGTATTTTATATTCAACTACAAAACGTGGTGTTCAGTGAAACAAGACACCAATAGGCCAAATTCATCCCTGGCCTAACTCTGCTGACATCAACAGGTAGGGTAACATTGGGCTAATATATGTATTGTGACTAGTTTGTTGCCAGAATTTCAGCACAACCCCCTCTCTCTTCAGTTTTGTAGACACATGATATTGTATCCTGGAGAAAACTACATGCCTATATTCTAGACCAGTGGTTCTCAAACTTTTGTACTGGTGATCCCTTTCACATAGCAAGCCTCTGAGTGTGACCCCCCCCCGCCCTTATAAATTAAAAACACTTTTTAATATTTTAACACCATTATAAATGCTGGAGGCAAAGTGGGGTTTGGGGTGGAGGCTGACAGCTTGCAACCCCCCCCATATAATAACCTCACGACCCCCTGAGAGGTCCTGACCCCCAGTTTGAGAACCCCTGCTCTAGACGTTCCACACACACCACTCTGCTGCACATGTGTCTTTAAAATGGGCTGTTTAAAATAAACCCTGGGAAGCTTCCACAGATGAATTAGCAAATAAAACATGAAAAAAGTAGCTTTGTATGTGAATCACACCCTTATTGTGGTGTTATGTTGCATATGCTCTTAAAAAAACAATTTAGGGATAACCAGAGGACTCAGCTGTTAGGCGGTAGCCACAAGGAAGCAGTAGGTTGAAGAGGAGTCTTGGGACCTCTGTTCCAATAGAGGCTGGAAGCAGTAGAGGAGAGATGCTGGCTACTTCTGAGAGAGGTGCACATATGGGTCATATCATAAAAAGAACACCTCGCAGCAGCACTCAGGCTGACACCTAATTCATTCTCTGTCTGGAGTTATTCATCCTGCACTTGCAGAGGCAGGGACTGAATGATCTAAGTTGCCTTTTTCCAGCTCTAACTCCTGTGGCTTTATGAAGTGGGATATATCTTTGCTGGATAAGGAGGGGCTGGGCAACGTACAGTGAGGCCCTCGAGAGGGGCAGTACCAAGTTGCACCACTGAGCAGGAGTCTCAGGTGACATTGTAACTTGGAGTGGACTGTGCAGGTTGTTCGGGGGGATATTGTGGCTGATATATAGGTGCTGACTACACTTAGGATGGTGAAACATGTTCCATTCTCTGTGCCTATACATCTCTGTTGGCAAGTGTCAGAGTTGGGGGCTACACATGCTCCCACTTGCTCTTGGGATGCTCTGTGCCCCCATGAGTGCTACGAGACAGAAGTCCCTGCAATACTGAAACTGGGTCTGCCTCTATGCTGAGGGCGCGATGTGGGGTGGAGGTTGCTAGCTCCCACTCTCCCCACGTCCCATGCAAAGGCCAATAACAATCTCACTCAAAAGGCAATAGCTGAGGCACAAATGTAGCCATACAACATTAGAGAGACAAGGTGGATGAGGTAATATCCTTTATTCGACTGGCTTCTGTTGGGGAGAGACAAGTTTTGAGCTACACAGAGCTTTTCTTCCGGTCTGGGAAAGGTACTTTAAATACAAGATCAAACAGATAGTTTAGCATAAATAGTTAGACCATTCACCTTCGATCTGGTATTTAGCTGTGGCACTGTTCATACTTTTCCCAGCAAAAATTGTTCACCTATTATAGATTGGTGTTTAGCTAGGTTGAAAAGTATACTGGAAAGCTAAGGGAAACCTTCAAAGGATTGCTTAGATCCTCCAATCCTGATAGCAATTGGAGGGTTCATGTATGTCTACAGTTTG
Organism: Natator depressus; assembly: GCF_965152275.1. Taxonomy (NCBI): domain Eukaryota; kingdom Metazoa; phylum Chordata; order Testudines; family Cheloniidae; genus Natator; species Natator depressus. The sequence goes on along the minus strand of NC_134240.1, from coordinate 8,146,420 downwards.
CAGAAACTTAAGTCACATGAGCGGGGTGTTCAAAGGGACCTAACTCCCATTGAATTTCACCCCTTTGTTGTCTCAATGGAAATAAAAGGTGAGCAAGAGCCTTTAACATCACCACTACAGAACCAGAACCTAAGCACCATGGCTCAGATCCTCAGCATAGTTCTACTGAGTTAAATGGTGCTACGCCAGTTTATACAAGTCCAGGATCTGACTCCCTTTTATTTTAGGGCCAAAAAGCATTTCTAACCAATCATCTGGAGCCTATAAAGTTTCTTTTCAGAATAAACGTTATAGCCTGTGTAGCACTTAATTCTTTTCAATGCAACCTGCAACTTTTGCATTTTTAAGCAACTCACCAAGGTATTAAAGAGGAAGATCTAAGAAAGTAAGTCACAACAGAGCATGTTTGCTTTAACTATCCCTTGATGGGAAAGACATCCCTATTTGTTTTGTTAAACAGTACATAATTAAAAGTCAATATGCAAGATCATAATAAAATCTGTATAACTAGTCAAACTCTCAGTCTGAATGCAGGGGGAAAAAATCCATTAAAACACAGCTCCGTGTAAATTACAAGAAATTGGTAATAAAATGTTTTCTTTCAACATTTATCAGCAAAATGATTTGTATGTTACCAAAATAAATCCATATTACTTTGTGGCTGTACACAAGCATCCATAGGCAAAGTTCACTGGGAGGTTATCTAGCTTATGCACTGACCTAAGGAGTGCTATTCAGAGGAGATAAATTGTAGTTTACTTCTTCAGGTCTCTAGTACATTGTGCAGAAATGAGTTTAGTTCCTTTGAGAATATCTGTCATACCCAAAGAGGAAAGAATACCTTAATAGGCTGTGCCCATTTCATAATGAATCCAGGCTAGATATCTCCCGAGGGGAGAGAGGAGGATGCTTGAAGTTAAAAATTCTGAGCATAGGATTTGTTGGGAAAGTAGGCACTCAATTTTAAAAGCTAATTTGTTAGATGAATTACGGTTGTTTGTTAGCAAGCACCCACTGTGTAAAATAATTTCATTAGCTATAAAGCAGTATAAATGCTACAGAATACCCTGTTCTTTTTCACTGTCTCTAGCGATAATTACATCCAAAGTTTGAGAGCCTGACATCTGTCACTGGGTGGCAACAGCACCAATTCAAAGCTAAGACAAAACCCTCGTTAAGATTTCACTTCCAAAGCAGTTGAACGCAAAACTTTGGCCATTCGTGGTAATACGTTACACAAGCACATAGAGGGATAAAAAGGAATCTGTAGATTAAAAAGTGATGCTTCAAAGCAGTTTCAGTGTTTCGGAAAGGTCTTGTCTATACTAGGAAAACTGCAACATTTTACAACACTGGAACAGCTGCTCGGAGTGCAAGCAACGGTGACAGCTCAAGTGTAGTCAGGGCACTGGTATTTTACCACCAGGCCAATCTAACCCAGGTTCCACTGATGTACAAAAACGTCTACAGAATACCCTACTCCTGCAAGGTAGAATTTGGGCCTGCAAGGTAGAATTTGAATTGGAAACTGGATCTGAATTTCCCTATGTTTCAGTGAGTTTGGATCCAGATTTTCATAACTTTCATAGAATATCAGGGTTGGACAGGGCCTCAGGAGGTCATCTAGTCCAACCCCCTGCTCGAAGCAGGACCAATCCCCAACTAAATCATCCCAGCCAGGGCTTTGTCAAGCCTGACCTTAAAAACTTCAAAGGAAGGAGATTTCACCACCTCCCTAGGTAATGCATTCCAGTGCTTCACCACCCTCCTAGTGAAAAAGTTTTTCCGAATATCCAACCTAAACCTCCCCCACTGCTACTTGAGACCATTACTCCTCGTTCTGTCATCTGCTACCACTGAGAACAGTCTAGATCCATCTTCTTTGTAACCCCCTTTCAGGTAGTTGAAAGCAGCTATCAAATCCCCCCTCATTCTTCTCTTCCATATTTCTTGCTTGCACTACACTATTTTACTCTTACTTCTGATCAGGAATGAAGTACTGATGCATGTCACATTCTGGGGTGCAATCCAGACTGGCAAAGAGTTTTACTGTGTGACCCTGAGTGTCTCACAATGCCTTGCTACTGTAGTTCTCTTCCTGGGATGCCCACAGTCAGCAACAACCATGAACTCTAAGCCCATGTATTGGGCACCCCGGTCCAATGCTTTGGATCCTGGAGCCTGCTTGCAATACCACATGGTCTCCATGACCCTGGTGAACAACTGGTAAGGTGACGCCACACTCTTCACAGCCCCAAATTGCCCCCACAGTGTGTGTTCTGAAATGTCCAGCCCTGTCTTGGAACAATCAGAGGAATGGTAAGGATTGTTGCTCCTTTAAAGAGTCAATATCCAACCGTTTGTTACTTTAACTGGCCACACCAGACAGGTCAGTTCAAACACAGCACTGGATTGGTTTAGATTAAAAATAAACCAAGTTTAGTTCATGCCAAAGAAAGAGATTTTAAGTGAGTCAAGTATATGGATTAAAGTCAGAAATGATTACAAGAGAAATAAAGATAAAACACTTTCTAGTAACTCAAACTAAACGAGCTAGACTTCATTCAAGATCAAGTCCTCAACATGTTTCCATCAAGATGGCTGACCAAACTCCTGGGTCAGGATCTAGCCACCAACATCAAAGGCCTGGTACCTTTGTCTTCTTAGGTGAAAGATAGATAACCTGGGGTTTCTTGGCCACATTCTTTTATAGTCCAATGAATCTTTGAAATGGATTCTTCTGGAGGACACCTCCAGACAGAAGTTTATTTCCAGCTGTGAGGTAGGCCACATGGAGTCTGTCTTGAAGGAAGTTTCCTGCTGCTTCTTTCCCTGCTGGAACTGTGTCTGCTAAAATACAAATTATTTTAATTTCTGTTCCCTCCAGTGCAATGGAATGAACATGTGGTTGTTAATCTCCTCCCCTGCCGCAATAGTGTGAGCTTTGCCTCAACCCCTTGTTAGCTGGATGAGTCTCTTCATGTGATATGCAAATACACTTTCATTGTCTTTCAAAGTACTTTGCAAGTAACTCCCAGGTGGGGAAACTACATTCAAGGGAGTCTGGTCTTGAACATATGCTAGTGACATCCTACAAGGGGAATTCATAACTTTACATATAATGATGCTACATGCATTTTATCATGAAGTTCTTGGCCAGCAAGATATTATTTTTCAAATGATACCACTCAAGGCATATTGTGTACAAAGATTATTACAACAGTGTGGCGTGTGACTACAGGGGTGCTTAGGGTCACAATATGAGACACAGAATGCACAGCTCTGCAGCAGAAAGCATGTGTAAGGTAAAAGGCATGCTCTTGTAAGGCAGGGGCCATAACTTGTCTACATTTGGGGCTGTTGTAACACAGCTGTACTAATAACCATGTATAGTGAAACTTAGCACCTGGAGTACTTTCCATCTCTATATGATTTACAAACTGTGTTCCAGATTCACTCCCACTGGCTCAGAGGGATACCAGTTGCACTCTTGTGCACCAATGGATTCAAGACAGGCAGTTTTTGCATCACCAGCCTGCCTGACTTGCATTACACACCCTACTTCCACCAGGGGTCATATTCATACTATATGTCATCAGATTTCACCCAGAGACCTCCCCCTAAATTAAACCCAATGACTTTAGCTGGACTAAAGTCCCCAGGAGACTAAACTTGTAAGCCACTGGGAAAGAACAAGAGGGACTGAGGTGCCACGAACACCTGAAGCCTCTGCAATGGCAGGAAATTGAATGAGAGACGCCCAGCTGATCCGAGGAGGCGATTCACACCCCATGCTGTAGAGGAAGGCAGTCCCTTGCCTTTAGATCCTTCTGACTGTATTGTTCGCTGTCAGTGCTTCTTTCAATAGCTCAGTAAAGTTTGTATCTCAATAAAGTTTGCAGCCCTGTAGGCTAACTGTTTACAATTCCATGTGTTTCTGTGACACCCCATAGATTTTAAAATATGGGGAATGTAGTAACTTTTTATGGAATAATCTTGTTATCTTTGAGCATTAAACTATTTAAAAGGAAAATATATTTTTGAGTGTGCACAGCAATTATTTGGCATCTTTATTGTAAAATGAACTAAGTTTATGATGCTACCTTCTGGCTGCTGTTTACGACAATTTAGAGTTGGCAGTTATAGTATGTCACTAAAGGAAAAGGGCTGTGTTAACAACCTACTTAGGATATAAAGCACCATACTGTACACAGATTTGAATTCAGGTGCAGTATAAGGTCAGCCTTGAATTGTAGGTATAATATGTTTGTCAGGCACCCCATGTGTAAAGCTGACAGTTCTAACCCAGTTGCCACAGGCTGTTTTATACAGTTGGGAATGTTATGTCTTTTTGACTTGGGTGATGTACACTTGAAAATAAAATTGTTTTATATGGAGACAACTAGGCAAGGCAGAACCAAGACAGTGATGGTTGACAATACAAACTTTCTGGTTGAAAGGGTTGCTGGAATTAATTAATGTGGCCCTGACTATGAAAACACCCTGCATGTCACAGTCACGTGCAGCACATATGGCTGATAATTGTAAGGCTCACAGGTCATGCTCCTCTTTTGACATAAGCGTGCTGCGTATAGACACCAGCTCCATGTTACATACATTTTAAATGTGAGTAGGGTGACCAGACAGCAAATGTGAAAAATCAGGACAGAGGCTGGGGGATAATAGGAGCCTATATAAGAAAAAGACCCCAAAATTGGGACTGTCCCTATAAAATTGGGACATCCAGTCACCCTAAATGTGAGCTGAATTCTTTGAACACTTAGGAGTTGCCTACACTGCATCCTCTTCTAACACGAACTAGGTACCTTTCAATTTGTGCCAATGGTGTCCACATGCGGCAGTTAAACTGCCTCACTGCAGCGTCCTCTGCAATTTGCACCCCTATCGTCCGCCCAGCCTCAGGGTTTGTCTACATGGGAAGTTAGTGAGTGGCTAGCCAGGGTATGAACTGACAGCATACTAGCTTGCTGTGCACTAACTGGCCACGCAGTCCCTACTACAGCACACAAAGTCCCATTGTGCACTTTGACGTACCGCAAAACCTGCTATGCAACTTTTCATGCGCTGCAGCAGGGCCCCCATGGCCAGTTAGCACTCAGTATCTTCCATTCACCTCCTTAAAAAAGTAGAATCTGTTCAGACTGAATACGTATCATCCTGTGTATTCCTTAACTTCACTTTAAATGGAATAGAAAATATCAAGCTGTCTTTAGAGTAATCAACTTGTACAGTACACATTACTTCAGAATACAGTGCAGCACTTATCTCTGTTCTCTTTAATTAAATCCATGGTGTGCTTTGCCATTTATCTATGCAGAATGAATGTTCCCCTCACCAACAAGAACGTTAACTACATTGATCATTAACAATGATTTTAGTAACAATTTATTTTTAAAGTAAAGTAGCCTGATTTACTGCAGGCGATCTTCTTGCTCACTAGATTACTGCAGAACATTCATCGTCGTTCAACAGTAGCTCTGTGTATCATTTGCTTCCTTGTGCCAAACCAGCAAACTTCAGCACTCATTGGTAATGATGGAGGAAATATTAATAATATGTAAGGAAGCCATCCTTACATGCCCTATTTCTCTTCTAATGGTGATAAATGCTGCAAACCTGATGTTCAACTGAATTTATGAACGTGTAAGTTTGCTGGGTACTTGAAATGTTTTAGTGAGCATTATGGTGCAAGAAAATTTGTACCAGTAGACAAGGGTACAGCTGTAAACACGATGCTTGCAAAGACACCGTTGAGAACAATACATTGCAAACATTTACTTGAATGCATATATAGATGTGAATTATATTGGCAAAATAGATTTAGAAATTATGGGCCAGATCCTCCACTGGTATAAATCAGAGCAGCAATTTTGATTTCAGTGGAGCTCTGCCAATTTATACCAGCAGAGGATCTTGTCCTATTTTCTGAAACACGAGGCGGTCTGTTGCTTTTGGGGCAGCACTCTCAAAAAAAAAGTTATTAAGCAGCATCATTTCAGCCCTGCTAAAAGTGAGTTGTCTTTTCCTTCAGAATATGGGCTATTCAAACTCTGGGATGCTCAGAAGACAGACATTTAGGAAGGAGTGGTTAATGACCTCTTTTGCCTGAAATTCCTCTGCTTTAGTTCAGTAAAGTATTATAAGTAATGTACTACCATGGTTAGTGATGGGGGGGAGGGGTGGGAATCCTGCTTCCACTGGAACCAAAGGCAAAAATCTCTATTTCAAAGGGAGAGAAGCTGGGCAGGTGACAGACATTTGAACAATTCATTTTTCATGTGGATATTTTTAACAGTGTAAATTGATGTATGCACTACTCTTTAATTAATATGACGATAGGGCCGCATTCTGCTGCCTTCAGATATTGGGCATGTATTGGCTGCAGTAGTCCCTTAGGCACAATCCCTTTCTGAGCTCTCCCAGACCATCACAATGCCCCCCAACACAAGGCTAGGTCTTAAATAATGTAGCCCTTTAATATCAAGGAAGTAACAGCACAACAGTGATGGCAAATATTGCAGATTCTTCCTTGTGCATACTGCAGACATGGGGTTTTGATCTCATGTAACATTTACAATGTTACAGTCATTCATTCAGCAAAGTTAATGTATATCCTTGATACAAAGAAATGGAAAACCTTTTGCTGTTGTCTGAAAGTTCTGCAGAGTGTCTGGGCACTGATTTTGTTTCACCATATCACAAAAAAGCATCTGAACTAATGTAGCACAACATACAACTGACATGAACTTAACAACCACGCTACCAGCACAACCTTGCCAGTTCAATTTTTCTCACATTTTTGCCAGCACAGTCTCATCACCGTGGCCCATTAGCATCAGCTCATAGCCAGGAACAACAGGCTCAATAATATACCATATAATGAAAATGAGAGGGGAAGAATCAGAATAATCATGCTTGGAAGTTCTCCAGGGTCTTCTAGTTTATTATTCAGAAGTGAGTGAGAAAGATATATTGTATAACCATCATGTTGAGGTCATTTAAGAATAACATCAAGCGGAGACAAATTTTAGTGTAGAAAAGGAACAGTACCCCCTACTGGTGCAAAGGGGCATGGCTTCACTGGCAAGACTCTTGGCAATGAAGTTTTGGGTTTTCAATTTTTCATTTTTTACAAAACTTGAAATTTTCCATGGGAAGCAGCTGCCCGTGATAAACGTAGTTTAGTTGAAAGACCATTTTTCCATTGAAAGGCAGTTTTGATAAGAAACTTTAAATCAGCTCTAATATAAAGGGGCCTTAGAGTAAATAAGAATCAGACCCAATGAGTTCAATGGGATACTATATGTTTAAAGTTGGCAAGGTCGCATCCTATGTTGAGAGTTTCTCTGTGTCTAAGCTCCCCATTAACAGGTTCCATTGTACTCTTATTAGCACTAAACTATCAAATGTCACTGAGATAGTGTCCAAGAAAAAAGATGGGCAATGGATCAGCACACAGGGCAATACAGTGGAACCTGCTTTTACGACATCCGGCAATAGGAAAACTCTTTTTATTGAACATCTCTCTGGCCCATCTTCTCTTTGCTCTTCCTCTACTAACTGGAGATTAAAATAAGAACAAGGTCAAAAGCTGCTGAGAGCCAACCAGAAATAAAGAACTTGCAGTAAGTAGTGCCACCTGTGCATATCTAATGGCAGCTCCAGACAATCTGCTGCCCAATAACGGAATACTGTGGGGAATAATAATGCTCTGGCACCTGTTTTTCAAGGATCTCAAAGTGGTCTAGTAGCATAAATAATCAAGCCTCACAGCACCTATATGAAGCAGGTAAAGAATATGGGACTTCTTTGCATGTCTTTCAACAGCAGTGACCTCAGTTTACCGGAGCACAGCAATGTTACATATCTGCATAGGAAAGAAAGTGGAGAAGAAAACGTATCCACTATAAAATGCAGAGAGAGGGAAGCTGCACTTCATTGCCTGAGCAAGAACATCACCAGCATGTCAGGTTTACCCCCTTATTCTTACATGAAGTGTCTCAGGATACCTATTGAGCACACATACTCAGGGTCTCAGTTTTACATCCCATCCGAAGGACAGCACCTCCGGCAGCGCAGTACCATCTACCACCATGCTGAGGCATTGTTTCAGCAGTGACTCAGTAGGGAGAGGGCCATTTGCTGGATCTCCAGCTGCTTTCTACAGAAATTCATTGTTCTTTCAAATGGTTCCCCTCCATTTCTGAAGCTGGAGGGAGCCTGTTCCGTCAGATCACAGCTGGTGAGGCTGTGACACCATGCAGCAACCATCCCAATCCTTTGCAGACTCAGTGGTAGTTCTTCCATGGGGGCCCCTTTGGGTTTCACTCCGTGGAGTGGGAAAAGGTTGGGTAGGGAAGGCCAAGCTCTGGAATATTGTTCCTGATCCTACTGCTTTTACATTGAGCAATGCCTTACTCCATCCTCAGTCCCATCGGTTTTAATGGGATAGACTCATGGAATAAGGTCCTACTCAAAATAAGAGTGGCAGACTTGGAGCTTACATTGCAGCATAAGAGAGATTTAAGGGAAGCTAGTGGCCAAGGAATCCCTAATTGAGAATCAGACCCAGGGAGCAAAGGGTAGGCAACAGTGCAGAGGCCTCCCTTGAAATCCATAATTTTGTAGTAGGACTCATCCAATCTCTCATCAGGGGGACACAGCCCACCCCCCGAGGAAACATTCCTATGTAGAAGAGCAAGGGGTCCCAAAGGGTTGGCTAGGACTGACACAGCTTAGCTGGTCAGGCTGCAAGGTTAGCATGGCCTCGGGGAGCCTAAAGAGGCAGAAGTCAGGTGAGTAGTGGCTCAGAAGGCATTGGCATTACAAGGAAGGATTATCGTTACTAATAAAAGTAATTACTAACACCAAGCCAGTGAGCACTCTCCATCTCACCTTCTCCTCTGAAACACCATGTGTGAACCCCGAAATACTAAATCGCCATGTGACTAGCTAGCAAATGCCAGATGAAACATACATGTAGGTCAGCTTTGATTGTGTTCAGCAACCACAGCTGGAGCCAGTTTTCCAAAAGGGCTCAGCTCCCACTCTTCTATTGGCACCAAGTGCAAGGATAAAAACATTCTCCGAAACAAAATTCTTAGAAATAATGCATTGTGATAGTGTGTGCGTGAGATGCATGTGGATCACTCGATGATTGCCTGTTCTGTTTATTCCCTCTGAAGCACCCGGAATTGGTCACTGTCGGAAAACAGGATGGACCATTGGTCTGACCCAGTCTGGCCGCTCTTACGTTCTTATGACTCAGACCCTGGCCTGTTATCAAACCCTGTATTTCCCCTGACTTTAACGGAATGATCTACACATACTTTTTGAAAATTGGCAAGCAGCTGGCTGCTCAGGGTATCTAACATTTTTTTTCCATGGCACCCTTGTAGGTGAAGGGAAAGCCCTCACTTGAGCTCCTGATCAAAACACCAGGAGTCCAGACTGCTGCATCAAGTACACTTGGGATGGCCTTGTTATCAGAGAAGTTTGTTATTAAGCTTGAAATTCCACATGAAACAGCATCACATCATGTACAGAAGAGACAAATAGCTGTCTCACTTCTTCATTGCTGGAAAAACAGTTGGCTGCAGTTGTTAGCGAGATCATAGTATGAAGAAGGTTTCTGAAAAATAGATTGAAAGGGATTAAAAAAAAAAAACCTGTGGCCATTTGAGTGGGGGGAGGTGACTATTTTAATTTTCAAATAAAAATCTCAGATGAGCATGAAAAAAATATGCAGGGAAAGTGAAACAACCTTCTTCACTGTTAATCTCATTTGAATTTAGCCAGCTTTTTAGTTTCCCTGACTGTATTTACTGAGAGTCTCCTTAGCTTCACAGAAAATCTGTTTAAGAGTCAACTACAAAGAGAAATAATTCTCTTTGCTACCACAAGGTGTGTGGGGTAGGAGCGGTTGCCTTTAACAGAGCTTTAGCATCACATCACTGGAAACGCTGCTGTTTTGTCAGATTTGGAGCTCATTGTATGTGCCACTCCCTGCACGTCATGGTACACCTTGGCATATGCCATTTTTGTAAACTCTATCTTAGTGAGGAGACACCCACCTCCTCTGCACCCCAGCACAGCAGGGCAGTGAGGCCCAGAGACGTTCTGATCCTTTCCCCTTGAAGTTCCATGCCTGCTGCACGCTCCTGCTGGCCATGCCTGGCTGTGACCTCCAAACTCTGCTTCCACACTCCCTGCCAGCCATCCCAGCAAGTGGCTGTGAGGTCAGCACCTACATGCCTAGAAATGAGAAAATGCCTCTCACCAAGGTTACCACCCTCTGATAGCCCCGGGCCTCACCTAAAAGGAACTCAAAGCACCCAGTCCTTCTTCCCCCCGGCACATCCACACAATCAATACATGCACAAGCCACACTCGCTCAAGCAGCCTCTGCCCCGACACACTGATTATTCCAGCATGTTTCTACATCAGCTTCACCCTGCAAGCTCCCTAGATGAAAGGACGGCACTTCTCTGTGGACAAAAAAAAATTGCCTTCTTTCACCTTCTGCATGGTCCCACTGAAAGTGGGACTTAGGCTCCTAAATCACCTAGGTGCTTTTGAACTGTTTATCCTAAGGGTTGGATGCTGCAACCTTAACTTGGGCATTTCTTCTCTTTTGAGTGTTAACCCTAATGCAAGGAAACATTAGCTAATATTTAATGGAATATAGATAAATGATTTAAGCTTTGCCCCTTTCTTCTCGTGCTGGGTGAGTGTCTACCTTTGGTGATCCATGTGTTCAGATCACTGCTTCCACACTGGTTCATTGCATCTGGGGCTGAAGATGGAAGCAATGTGTTGACCCCAGTTTGCAGTCACCCAACCCCTCGTTGCATGATATGATCACTCTGCCCCTTGTTCTGCTTCTGCTGCCAGATCAAGGCCTTGGTCTGATCGCTGAAGCCATCAGCAAGTCAGGACACAACCACGTATTCATCTTTGAGCTGCAGCTTTCCAAGACCAGGATGACATGAGGGACAGCCAGAGGTAAAGCATTCTTGGTGGAGGGAATTCAGCTGTAGAAGCTTCCAGATGAAATTAGACTAATCTAGGGTCTGGTCCCCTTTGAGACAGTCCACTTAGATAAAGCTTCCTCATAATAAGGAATGACAAAGGGAAGGGAATAAAACTGTACTTAGCAGAGCTTCCTATTAGCACGGAAAGGAGAAGAGCAGAAAACTCCATGACATCTACTGGAGTCCTCAGTAGGCAGATCTAATTGACTTGGAAGTGCTTAGCTACTAAAACAATGGGTGCTATACAACACTCTTAAAGTAGACTGCCTGAGGGATTGTGAAACATTTTAGAGGGAGTGTGAAGGGGCAGAACAGAAATACAAGTCTCTAGGAGACCTTGGCTCACATACTATACTTCTTGTATATAAATGACTAACATGGACACTGCTGGCATACACAAATTAGTACACGGTCATAGATGTTATTACACAGGGGCATCTAAAGTGATGGAATGCAAAGTGCATGATACTACAGTATATTGTATTTTGTCATCAACAGTTTGTGGTTATCACTGTTTACAGCCTGGTGGTAACATTTTTCAAAAGCACCTAAATGATATAGGAGTCCAAGTCCCATTGAAACTCAGTGGGAAACCCTAATGTTTCCTTCCCATCGAGTTATTTTTAATGGAATATAGTTAAGCGGTTCTCTTATGTAGTTTGTGTCTTTTACACTGAGTTCTTGATTGGTTTTTGTGCGAATGGAGGGCTGATTCTATTTATTTAGTTCCTGAGCTGTTCCATGTGTTTCAGCCTACAGGCTCAGCGAGCTTCCGCTCAGATAAAAGAACTTGTACCACTGCTGGAATCTAATGTAAAGGATTCTGTGCAGGCTCATTATAAACTATTCTGTATTATGTTCCGAAGGCTAGAGGTCATAAAACTGACTAAATCAGCAAATCTGGCCTCAGATTCCTTTCTATCTGTCCTTCTGCGGAAAAGGACCTAGGGGTGACAGTGGACGAGAAGCTGGATATGAGTCAGCAGTGTGCCCTTGTTGCCAAGAAGGCCAATGGCATTTTGGGATGTATAAGTAGGGGCATAGCGAGCAGATCGAGGGACGTGATCGTTCCCCTCTATTCGACATTGGTGAGGCCTCATCTGGAGTACTGTGTCCAGTTTTGGGCCCCACACTACAAGAAGGATGTGGATAAATTGGAGAGAGTCCAGCGAAGGGCAACAAAAATGATTAGGGGTCTGGAACACATGACCTATGAGGAGAGGCTGAGGGAACTGGGATTGTTTAGTCTGCAGAAGAGAAGAATGAGGGGGGATTTGATAGCTGCTTTCAACTACCTGAGAGGTGGTTCCAAAGAGGATGGTTCTAGACTATTCTCAGTGGTAGAAGATGACAGGACAAGGAGTAATGGTCTCAAGTTGCAGTGGGGGAGGTTTAGGTTGGATATTAGGAAAAACTTTTTCACTAGGAGGGTGGTGAAACACTGGAATGCGTTACCTAGGGAGGTGGTAGAATCTCCTTCCTTAGAAATTTTTAAGGTCAGGCTTGACAAAGCCCTGGCTGGGATGATTTAATTGGGGATTGGTCCTGCTTTGAGCAGGGGGTTGGACTAGATGACCTCCTGAGGTCCCTTCCAACCCTGATATTCTATGATTCTATGATTCAGCCCCCATCACTGACTGCCCGATCCATATGTTTTCGCTCCCCTTTGGCTACAGAAGCAGAGAGGAGGTGGGGTCCTCAGTCTCTACCACTCACAAGCAGAGGAATGCTGTATACTGGCTTCTACACTTCACTTAGATATATGGCATGTGTTTGCCTTGAGAATGAAGACACTATCCACAAAGATTACATGAGTTATTACCAACAGTGGCAATGTATCATTAATGAAACGGAAACTGCGACACAGCCGCAACACCTACAGCAAAGGCAGCAACAAGGAGGCCAGAGTGTTGTGGTTTTTCCCTGCAGGAATTATGCCTTTTCATCCATCCTTCTCTCTCAGTGAAGATAGGGGGAGTCAGAATTCACATAGACCTCAGCTGGAAGGCCATATTCTGGTACCAGTTTCTCACCACTGCTCTCTGTGGCTTGGTGCAGTGTATTATTTGCACAGTCCTTTCTTGGGGATGGATACAAAGCATGCCCATGCTTTACTGTACTTAGTAGTTTTATTTTCGTTGTGCCTATGGCAGAACTATGTTCTGTAAACGTATCTCTGTGCATTCATAAGCCTCTTGAAAACTAGTGTGCCGTACTCTCCCATAGTCTCTTGAGGATGGACAGCAGACTTGCTTTCTCCTCCTGGATCTTCAGAAAATATCTAGTTTGGCCTCTCATGGCTTTAAGAGGCAACCCAGTAGACCTGGTCCTACCAAACTGCACTGAAGCATCTCCTGGGGCCAGGAGACCAAATGAATCTCCCTGGTCTTCAGCACTGGGCCCCAGAAGTGTTTTGCATGATCTCACTGCAGCTATTGCCCCTGTCCCTTTAATTTTAGAATGCTCCAGTCTACCAGCAGCCCAGCGTGTTTTAAAGGGACAGGCACTGTAGGATCTGGCTGAATGTTTCTAAGTTCCAGTGTTAAGTTATGTGGTGGTACCCTAAGAAAATTCTCTGACAGGTATTTGTGAGTGGAATAGACCTACTGATCTCTCAGTAAGTCAGACTTGGCTCTCAGCCCTCTGCTCTGACCACTAAACAGTGCCACACGTAAGTTCAGACCCTTTGCAGGGACATCAACAAGCTTTCTCCCAGGCTCCTGCAGCACGAATAACACTGGGGAAAATAGTATGATTTGTATAACTCTCTCCACAAACAAACTAAACTTTCTTCAGCCTTTATTGCCACAAGCCTGCTTCTTTTTAATATTCACTTTTAAAAATACACTTTGCAAGGTGGGTTGGTTTTTTTGTCAAATGCATATACCTGTCAGACCCAGAGCAAGGTCCTGGCAATCCAACAGTCCTACCCCCGAATCCTACAGCATGAATTAACTGAGGAAACTATGAAGGATTTTTTTCAATTTGTTTCATTATTATTAAATGTAGCCTGTCCCACATAAACTACTCAGAACTAAAACTGTTGTGTTTGGATGGCAAGATGGGAAGGCACAACAAACAGCCTGCATCCCATTTCTGTGTCTATGTATGCAAACCACATCTTCATCACTTGACACAATCACTGTCTCTTTAAAACAACTCATTTCTTCTGTCACTTCCTTTGTTGTCTCATCTTCATTTTGGGCATGAAATAGAGTTGTGGTACAAAATAAATGGTATCTGTTTACACGGATTGCTAAAGTATGTGTATACCCCTTTCTTGGTAAAGTCCACCAAAACAGTCTGCACATAGCAAATACATTTAAAAAGTTAGTATTTGTGATTTATATTATATCAACCAGAGGCACCAGTCAGGATTGAGGCCCCAGTGTGCTGGGTGCTGGACAAAAGCATGAAGAGACAATTCTTTCCCTGGATGCTTTGTTTTAGTGCCACTTTCACCTTGAATAATTTATTTTCACCAGTATTTGAATGATTAAGAATTATTTTAGGTGAACCAAACAAAATTCAGTGGTTTCAATAAAAAAACCTGAAGTGTTTAAAGTAGAACTATAAAACAATGTTTTTAACTCGCTAGATTGTTTGCGCCACAAAATATGCCTATTGTATGTTATTTAAAATAAGGTTGAATGGCTGAAACATTAGAATAGTCCTGCTCCTGGAACAGAAATATATTTTTGCTATTTCTCCAATTACAGGAGTAGAAGACTTACTAATCACGTAGCATTCTTGATGAGCACTATCTAGATTATATTATGCTTGATGCTATCATTGGTGGAATATTATTTTGATTTCTACAAGGTTTCCAGCTCTGCTTTTGTAATGCTCTAGAAAGCTATCTTATGATAGCAAATTCTTCTGTAAGTCATGGTATAATTGAGTTGATCATACTGTCATGATTTCCCATAGAAGCATATTCAAACAGGGTTTAAATTGAGAGATCTTGTGACAAAATGTGCAATTACATGCAGAATGAAATATCCCCAATGAAATTTCAAACAAGGCTCAAGAAAACTGAATCCCCAAGGCATTCAACCATGAAATCCCAAATGTGGGAGTAAAGATGAAGTGAATAAAATCAAGATCAAGCTCAACAGCAAAACACAAGCGTATCTGTACAGATGGGACCGTTATTGCACAAGTGACAGAGTAGATGTGCTCAGGTCAGATGGAAACCAGATGACAATAAATCAAGAGATGAAGTAGAATAGGCTGGCGCACATTTGGGAAGAGCAATCACCCTACTCAGTCAGAACAGAAGGTTTACAACCAGTGCATCTTTATGACAATGAGATATGATTCCAGTACGTGGTCAGTCCCTCACAAAGACAATGGATCAAAAATGTGTCCCACACACTGCGTAAAACAGGGAGGGAAAATGATGTTGAGCTATCTATTAAACAGTCCTGTGATGGTGCTGTAAGTCACATCGTAAGTAGACAGGAAATGGAACCATGGGCTGTGACAGACTAAAGTAACAGACAATATTTGTTAGATAAATAGACGCAGGTGACAATGGGCAGCAAAACAGCCTGTCTAGGCAAAGACTTTGTATTTCTGAGCTTAAAGGTGGGGGAATAAATGTTATTATTATTTATTACTTTCTTCCAGAATCACCCACAATACACTAAGTACAGTAATAACACAGAAGGTACAGTCCCTGCCTCGAAGAGCTTACATTCTAAAAAATATAAATAATGTGAACAGATGTTATCATGAATATTCATTCACATTTTAAATACATTGTTTCTGACAAGTTTGCCCCGTTCTCAATTTCCACTAGCATTTGGGAAATACAGTTTTCTGGCACAAATTCATAGTAAACAGATTTTACAGAGAATATCAGTATTAGTGCCAAAAGTACTGTAAATCTGGGACTGGAAACAATGCCATAGGACCTATCTGACCAGTGACAACTGGGCTAATTTCTCAAATGCAGAATATTCCTGATAAATTCATAGAATTAAAAAAAAAGTTGAAAAGTGATTCTTTGAATAACAAATACATTGAAGGAAATCATCTCTGCTTACAGATATTCCATGCGCAGAAAAATAAAACCTTTCATTCATCAAATATATTGTTCGATGCAAATTATTTGTTCAATTCTTGTTGAAGCATATACATTCTTTGCAGTTTCTCTCTACATTTAAAACACAAATAAATTTGAATAAATGTAAGGATTCAGATTGCTTCTAGTGTAGTAAAATGTTGGAGTGCTTTTGAATACAACATTCTGAATGGAGCTGGGAGACTTCTGGGTCTATTGGTCTGCTTGCAGTTTGGTTATTCAATTGGAAATTGGGTAGGCATGTGCTTTCTCTAGCAGAAGACTTGTGTGCAAAGAGTTGCCAGGGCTTTTTTGATATGACAAACTAAAGAAATCCTAGCAAAGGGGTAGGAGAACCGCCACAGAAGTGGATGAGATGGACCAAGATAGCCTCAAGATGGTTTCCATAGACTGGAAACTAACGGGAAAAGAGGCAAACGTTCATGGAGAATAGTTGCTGTTTTGTGAGGTCAGCACAGTGTGGAGCCTCAGGCATACTGTGATGTGCCCCCCGCCCCCAATAACTCTGCTTCTCCCATGATGTGGTGGTGGCAAGGGGGGCACCCTTGGCCTCCTGGAGAGGGTCTTACCAACCCTAGGAGCAGAGTCTCCTTGGGAGGAGCAGGGGTGTATCCCAGACTGGCAGCAGGAGGTGCTGCCAGTACTTGCCTGAACAGCTGGTGCACATCTGTTTCACGGAGGGTGGCAGAACCACCAGAATAGTGGGTCTTGGTGTTAAAAACCCATTGGGAAGTATGGGTACAACTCTTACAGCTATTGGGTGAGGTCCTCTATTGAACCAGAGTTTCACAGAATTTGCAACCTTGGGGGAGGGGGGGGACCTTTGTGCCCTTCCTATTCTGGGGTGCATCACAGCCCATGACAACCCCGAGCATAACTTAATTAGAGGGCTGCCTATGCTATGACAATCTGTCCCCTGCTGCCTTTGGGCCACAATGCCACCCAGAATCTCTGCAGTGCTCCTTGCAGCAGACCCATCCCCAACACAGCCCTCCTGCCCCTAGCCCCATCCTGCCCCAACCAATAAGCCAGGTCTTGCAAAGGGGTCTTCAGATGAGAGCCTGCAGCAGTCTTCCTTGGTTCCTGTTCCAGGGGAATTCCCTCCAGCATACAGGGATGAGAGACGGGTCTGTCACTGAGCTCATGTCTCCAAGCTTTTCTTTACAAGCACAAGGGCTACAGAATTTGAGATTCTGATGAAGTCACATGACTCCAGGAAATTAGATTGTAGGTACAGGCCTATAGTGCCTATGTCTTAATCCAGCCCTGTCTAGTTCAGCTTGGCTACAAATGGCCTGAAAGTAGATAACTGTCTCAGCAGCTCTCTGACAGCTTTTGAGAGTGCTTTAAAAATATGTATATTCTATAGGATGCTGAAAGCAACACTGTGTGACACATTTATAAGTTAGACCAAGAATGGGGTTGCGGGGAGGCCCGGAAGCATGAACTGTTTTGAAAAACAGTGAGCCAGGGACTCCGCAGGGGTAACTCGACAGACCTCAATGGTGCTATGCTGATTTACCACAGCGGTGGATCTGGCCCATTGCTTTTAACAGGAAATTCAACTCCCCATCCTTCCGTCCAAAACGGAGAAAAGTCTCTGCGGGATCATGATTCCATTCGATGACCCCAGGTCATGACCCCAATCCCTGTGGGACTTTAGCCCATCAGGTATTGCTAATGCTGACGTCAACATCAACAGCTGGAAAGTCAGAACTGAACATGTAGTTGTAGTTGTAAGAACTGCACATGTGGGCCCAGAATGAGTCATTTCTGTTCAGCAATGTGCATGATGGAAATAATACCAACTATGCTAAAAACAGGATCTTGCAGTATATTGATCTCAAGCTTTAGAAAACACTCCTAAGACAGTAAGCCACCTGAACACCAAACAGTAGTAAACTGCAATATATGTTCATTGGTTCCTACTGTACATTGCTATTGAATTTTCCCCACAACATAGGCATTTTTTTTAACTGCATTTATGTCGTTTATTGAAGGAGTAATATAACCAGTGAATAAAATAAAAGAATTCTCTCCTACATGTCACCCAAATGGAATCAGATTTAGTCAAAGAAAAAATATAGCTCCAATCCTCACTCACAGAGTTAACATTCAGGCCTTTCTCCTAGGATTGCTTACCTGATAAAGAGCCTCTCCATCTGGTACCTAATATTAACACATAAATCCTGAAGATGTATCTAAAAAAATTCATACTATTCAGCTGAAAAAAAAATTAAATCGAAAACAAAGGTAGAATAAAATCCTTTGAGGATAAAATGTGAGTTCTATGCTTTGTTTGGAAAGCATGACAACAGATATTTTCAAAGGGCAATTGTCAACTCTCAAAGAAACAACAACAACAAAGCTGGAAACTTTAGATTTAAATGAGTTTGTTGAAATATATTGATTGAAAACAAGTTACTCAACATATATTAGCCTATAAAATATTTGCAACTAATCTTTTTCACTTATTTACTTATCCAATATTTACTCAATACTGGGATTTATTTATTTAGGCCCCAATCCTGGAGATGTTTTGGATACTCCAGACCCAAAAAAGCATTAGCTTCTTTAGCTTGAGCTGAAGCACCAGCACCTGGAGCTAAAAACTGTAACACGATATTGTTCCCTTTTTGACTTGAGCAGTTAGACAAAATTTACCATCTAGGAATATGACTAAGAGGTAGGAGTCAGGTATTTCTTTGATGCAATCCTGTTTATTTTCAAAAAATGTACAAAGTCCTGTTTCCCTGAATACAGCAGGAATCAAACAACAGGAGATGGGTTATTTGCTCACTGTTCCAAGCCTCTTTCAGTCAACACTTAGCCCAAAAAGTGCTCTCTCTCTAGCTTGTTTTAGGGCCACGTTCCTGGCACTTGTTCTGGCAGTGTCCTTGGATTTCTGCTGCTTCTCTCAGGATCGCTGTTGTCTCTTCTGCTTCTCTCACTGACAGACACACACATCTCCATCAAACAATACCCAGTGAAATGCCTTCACCCACATGTGCCTTGATTTAGGGTGGGGACACACGCCTGGGTTTTGGGTGCAGGCTATTATTATTTCAGTTGTCTGGTTCCATAAAGGAGCTTAATTGTTTTTTACATTTCTCAGTAATGAAGGGTAACTGTTACACACACCAGTTTCAATTAGGTTTAACCCAGCCAATAATAATATCATCTGTGGATCGGGTACAGAGGGAATATCAAAAGGCACTAACTAGTGGGTAACATAAACGATCTATCTTAGGGTTTTACACTGCCATCCATTACTGTAGTATCTGAGTGGCTTGCATGTAATCAATAGCAAAGTCCTTAGCACACTTCATGGAGACTCTGGCACTTCTCCCTTTTAGGGTCAAAACTTTGCATGTGTTTAACTTAATGAGCAAAAATCACATGCTTAACTTTATGCTCATGAATAGTTTCATTGATTTTTTAAAGGGGTGACTCGTGTGTAAAGTTACGGGGGGCTTTCTATACTACTTTTATCCTGGAAGCTAAAAGTTGTGATTTTAAATGTATTACAGTTCCTACTTGCATATTAGTTGAATATTCTTTCCATTATTTGGATAGTTGAGAGCTGGCCTATTGTCCTCAAGAGTTGGGCTCAAAAGAGTGATCATATTAAACCTTTGTTAAGTTTTGTATATCTCCTATGCACAATACATTTGCACCTATGCACTAATGGGCTGAAGTCCCGTCCCAGAGAAATCAATGGTAAAACTCCTATTGACTTCAGGGGCGGGTGGGTGGGCGGGCAGAGGGTGGCGGGGAGGATATTGCCCTGGTATGCATAACTCATATATATATATAAGGACTCTCACTTGTTATGGATCCAAACTTGCTGTTCATCCAAAGCTCCTGTCAGGGCTCCTTCCCCACTCTGAACTCTAGGGTACAGATGTGGGAACCTGCATGAAAGACCCCCTAAGCTTATTCCAGCTTAGGTTAAAAACTTCCCCAAGGTACAAACTTTGCCTTGTCCTTGAACAGTATGCTATCACCCACCAAGCGTTTTAAACAAAGGACAGGGAAAGAGACCACTTGGAGACATCTTCCCCTAAAATATCCCCCCAAGCCCTACATACCCCCTTTCCTGGGGAGGCTTGAGAATAATATCCTAACCAATTTGTTACAAAATCATCAAAGACCCAAACTCCTGGATCTTGGAACAAAGGAAAAATCAGTCAGGTTCTTAAAAGAAGGATTTTATTAAAAAAAATGAAAGGTAAAACCCATCTTTGTAAAATCAGGATGGAAAATACTTTACAGGGTATTCAGATTCAAAACAAAGAGGATCCCCCTCTGGGCAAGACCTTAAAGTTACAGAAAACAGGAATAAACCTCCCTCTTAACACAGGGAAAATTCACATAAAACAAAAGATAAACTAATCCGCCTTGCCTGGCTTACCTCTACTGGTTGCAATATTGGAGACTTGGATTAGGATGGGTTGGAGAAGATGGATTTCTGTCTGGCCTCTCTCAGTCCCAAGAGAGAACCACGACTTAAACAAAGAGCAAAAACAAAAGCCTTCGCCCCACCCCCCAAGATTTAAAAGTATCTTGTCCCCTTATTGGTCCTTTGGGTCAGGTGCCAGCCAGGTTAGCTGAGCTTCTTAACCCTTCACAGGTAACAGGATGTTGCCTCTGGCCAGGAGGGATTTTATAGCACTGTATACAGAAAGGTGGTTACCCTTCCCTTTATATTTATGACAGCTCCCCATAAAATAATTTCACCAGAAAGCAACATTAATGACCAAGTCTTAATTGTGTGGTCTCATCAGTGGTTTATATGTTATCCATTAAATCTCAGCTTCAATGCCATTCTAATCGTCATGGATCATCAGAGTAATAAGGAAGGAAACACTGAAATATAGCAATAAAAATTTTAACAACAAAAAAAAGTTTGAGCCAGGAGATAGGGTAAACATTACAGGATACTTCCATTTTTAGAGGTTGTAGTAAAATTTAAGGAGACAGGATGAACATGTTTTTTTAGTGACTAGCTGGACACTTTCACTAACACTAGACCAATTGTTAAAGAGTATAAAATTTCAGTGGCTGGTCAATGAATGCCAACATTTCTTCTGTGCACATTTTCAATTGATAGTTGAGCTGATTTCCTGTTCTGTAATGTTAGTGTGCAACATTATGGCCCTTTTGTTGGCCCTATTCAATGTGTTTGTAGTGATATAGCTCCAAAACCCTTCATCTTCACAACTGGGGAAATTCTATTAAGAGCAATGAAACTGTTCCCTAATTAAAAAATGTGCAAAAATATCATTTACAAGTTGTGGCTCTGAGGCTCTGATGACTTCATAATCCCTCAACGCACATGGATTTTATTGTGCTAAGTCACTGATGTTAGTTTGCTTCAAATGGCCTGCAGTACTTAGGTTTAATTGTTTCTGTTTCCCATACATTCTCTCCTAGCCCTTTTCTGTTCTCCCCTGGCCCTTGCAAAGGTATCTGTCAGATCATAAAGACCTTGCTCCTTTCCCATTGTAACTCCAGATATTTCATCAAAGTCTCTGTCCAGGTCTCTGATTTAGCTCTCCATAGACTTATCTCCCCAGGTATCTCTCTCAATTTCTGCCACCCACCTTCAACATGCACAGCCAGCCCTATTTGAGTCTAGCCTATTTTCATTTTTCCCAATTTCATCTAAATCTCTGCAAATAAAGTCTAAAATTAAGTTTACCGACAGTGAATTAAGAGCAGAATATTCACCAGTGAGATGAGGGTAGATTTCAATTATAGATAGGTTGAAGAGATGTTGTTTGGCTCTGAATCTAGATTAGGTTTGGACTAGGATTTGGGAACCCAATTTGAGAGTAAGGTTCTGAAAATAGGCTATGAATACTGAAAATGAAGGAGAAAGAAGCTTCACGTGCCTACATTTTCTCATAACCGCCTTTTATGAATAACGTTTGCGGTGTTGTTATAGTTGTGTTGGCCCCAGTATATTAGAGAGACAAGGTGGGTGAGGTAATATCTTTTATTGCAAAAAGAAAAGGAGGACTTGTGGCACCTTAGAGACTACGATAAATTGGTCAGTCTCTAAGGTGCCACAAGTCCTCCTTTTCTTTTTGCGAATACAGACTAACACGGCTGTTACTCTGAAACCTATCTTTTATTGGACCAACTTCAGTTGGAAGAAGAGACATGCTTCTGAGCTACACAGAGCTGTTCTAAGAAGACCTTTCTCAATTCCCATTCTAAGAGCTCTGTGTAGCTTGAAAGCTTGTCTCTTTCTCCAACTGAAGTTAGTACAATAAAAGATATATACCTCACCCACCTAGTCTCTTTTCTGAATAATGTGCTTTTCAAACATCCTGTTGCTTCATTTTAAATATTGTTAAATACCATGAGCCTGACTGTGATCCCACAGTGATGTAAATCAGGAGTAACTCCACTGAAGTCAGTGGAATAACACAGGAGTAAAAGTGGTGTAAATAAGATCAGAATCAGGCCCAGTGGCCACAGATATTATTCAGCAAATCTTTCATTGACCTCTATCTTTAAATGGTTATACATGGGAGAATTAAATGTTTGAAATAGGAAATTTGTCTGCATAATGGCTACCGATTGGTCTCTCTATTTCCAAAGAGGACTCAATTCTGATCTCAGTTATACCATTTTATGGTGTAATTGAGATTAGAATCTATTTCCAATTTTGTATAATTTGGGATTTGAACAATAGTTGTCTGTTCTGTAAAACATGTATTTCTTTATATGGTTTTCTTTTTACCAAGAATGTCTTCAGTAGGTTGTTTTTCCTGCAATGAAATACCCAGACTAAAAATAAACTAGACACCATTTCCAAGTAGCCCATGAAAGTAATACAGTATCTTGATGAAAGCATATTGCCATTAATCTTAGCTTTTCATTAACCATCAAGTTAAATTGCAATGTGCTCCTGACCACTGGTGTGGAAAGTTAACGTTTGGAAGAGTTCAAGCTGGAGTGTGTACTGGGTGTAGCTAAGATGTAGTAATAGCTGTAATCATACACATTACCTCAAAAGCAATCCAATAAAGCCTATGAGCATGTTTAGTCTCAAGGAATAGAATCATAGAATATCAGGGTTGGAAGGGACCTCAGGAGATCATCTAGTCCAACCCCCTGTTCAAAGCAGGACCAATCCCCAATTTTTGCCCCAGATTCCTAAATGGCCCTTTCAAGGATTGCACAAACTGTTCACAAATAGACATGGGCTGAAGAGTCAGCGTTCAGAACTGGATCGGGATTAGGTTTACTTTACGATTTAGGTTCCAGAATAAGCTACGTGATCTTGGGAAACACACTTAAATGCTCTGTATTACAGTTTTCCTAGCTACAACATGGAAATGATGATGGTGCTACAGTACCCACCTTCGTAAAGTATTTTGAACTCTACGAATGACAAGTGCTATTTATATGTAACCTCCAGAGCCAGAGGCTTAGAGGGATAGAATTCTCTGTTTCCCCCACAGGAGAAAGCTAGCTCTGGAAGGCTTAATTTATATATGATAATTTCACTCCAGCGCATTTCTTCCCAGCGTTTTCTGTTGTATTGTTTGGAATCTGGTTATGTTCTGCATTTGGAAATTATATTAAATGATGCATGTAAGTGTGTCATGTAAGGGGGGAAAGAAATTATGAGGTAATATTTTAGGTAAAGTGGATCACCCTGAGCTAAAGGTAATGGACTTTTGGTACAGAGCTCAAAATTTAAGGTGGGCAGCAGAGCTGAAGGACCTGGTGAAAGACTAGGGATTCTGTTCAGGTGTCTTGCAGTGCTCTAGGTTTTCCTACCTAGGGTTTTAGTCCCTGTTCAAGGTAGGCTGTAGCACTTGACCAGCAGTAGGGGAACAGATTCTGTAGCAGTAGCCCAGAGTTAATCATCAGTAAGGTGAACTTGACTCTGTGGCCCCAGACCAGCAGCAGTGGAGCACACTTGACTCGAAGGACAGACCCCTATTAGTGAAGGGGACTCAACAATGGGACCAGAGTTGTGAAGCAGAAATAAGCAGAGGGAAGGGAGAGCCTCCTCCTAGCAACTATTTGGCCACCACTGCATCCAACTGGGTTCCTGAGTGATGTTTAGGTGAGTGGAGGCTGACCCTTAACCAGTGGGGAAATTAACGAAGGCTGTAGGGGTGGCCATACCCCATGTAAACTATTTTGGTTTTGCCAATTTTATTTTTTATTCATATATGGAAGTACTGTTTTCCCAAATAACCTATTTTATCATTTCATTTTAAAATGACTCTGGTGTTCTTGGGAGTGGGGAAAAAAGCACCAGGAAAGGTGACCAGGGAGGTTAAATTTTAATTTCCCAGAGTCAGAGGTGGGAGTGAAGATCTAGGTGGGGGTTTGAGATGTATGTGTTGTTTATTTTAGAAAGGGTTTGCTAAACTTTTTGAATTTAGACCTAGCTGCTGATACTGACATTTGGCAGAAAGGTAACATACGTGCGATTATTTCCCTTCCCTACAAGTCAGCAAGAATCTTCTTCCCAGAGAAAAGATGGTGAATTTTTGTTTACAATATGTGTGAAATCTGAAGTAGAAGGTAGGGTTAGAAAATAGTAACTATACCTACAAAAGAACTGAATTATTTTTTTCTCAAACTTTCCAGAATAATTTACCTTTAATAGTAATTTACATGCTTGGAAACTTTCATCTTAAACACAGAAATAAAAATGTTCTAATGAAAGTTAAATTGCATTCTTAACTATAGCATTTGCTGCCATGAAGGTTACAGTTAAAACGTCTGCCTGTTTATACTGCACCATCTGGTTGGCTTGTTTACACTCACTTTATTTTTTATTGTGTGTTGTTATTAATGAGACTTTATATGTTATTATTTTAGTGGCTGATTTTTCGCTTTATAAAGGAAAGAGATTGCTCCCGGGCGAAATTTCATTTTATTTTAACAAATGAGTGAAACCTCCTCAAGACAGGTCCTCTTTATCTGGATATCACTCTGATATCTGAGTACATGAGTTAGGAGACTTTGTGATTCAGCAGTTTCATAGATTAGTCTTTCATTTTGAGAGACCTGAGACAGCAATTAGATTAAGTTAGGATGGCAACCTTACTAGACAAGGTTTTATCCATATTATGCAACCATTGTATAGTTTAGCATATAACAGAAAGAACCAGCTAAAATAGGTTGTTACCTGACCTCACTGCCAGCTATTATCTCTTCCTTGGTCCTGTTGGTACCACAACCTTTGCAGCACAGCTCATGGGAAATGGGCCCCTTTGCTATGATGCTACAGCAGCTGTGTTGCCATGGATACTGTAGGATCGACATGACCTCAGGACCTCATGACCTCAGGAGTAAAGTGGCCTTAGTTCACTATAATTTAAGGATTACTAGGTTATAGTGAAATAAGGCCATTTTATTTCTGAATGAGAGCATCCACAGGATGTGTTGGTTTAGTTAAAGCCTAATGCCCTGTCCACACTAGTAAGGGTTTGCATGTGTAGATATAGAAGCAAACCCTCCTAGTGGAGACACAGCTTACAGTATCAAGAGAGTGCTTTTACTTCTACAGTTTATACCAGACGCCTGAATGAAATAAGCTACAACAGCAAAAGGACTTTTTAGCAGATATAACTGTCTATACTGGAGTTTTTCCAAGAATAGTTATGTTGGTTGGAGGGGGGCGTGATTTTTTTCACATTCCTAACCTGGACAGCTATGCCATCAAACTTTTAAGTGTAGACTAGGTCTAAGAGGTGGTCAGTTGAGGATACAATGACCTTTGATAGCTGCCTTTCAAATATTAACAACTCATCTTATAAACTGTATTTCAGTGTCTATTGAGTAAAGCGGTTTCTGATGGGCCATACTCAATGTTCATTGAGGAAGGTCATTTTTTGTCCGGCTGGGTAGAGTTTTCTAAAGCTGACTCTCACCCCCTCATCTCTGTTGGTTATTAAATATTACTTTATTTATTCAATCGGTTACATTGACATTGACATTACAGGTCAGGAATGGGGTGCACTGGTGAATCTGTTCAATCTAAACAGTATTATCTGCAAGTAATCTCGACGTTTGCTGCTATTCTAAACCATATTATGTGAACTAAAATTTATTCACAGTCTTGGAGGAATAAGAGGAAGAAATGGGAGACCTGAAGAAGTAAAATATTACAGATATCCTAATGTCACAGAAGCCAGTATAACAAAGATCTTCCTTATCCCATATTTAATATAAATTTTGATATAAACCTAAGGCCTCCTTCTTCTGTCAATAAATGTGTGTGTGTGTGTGTGTGTGTAGTGTACACACACACAGTGTCAAAAAGTTCCTTGACATGTCACTTTCATTGGCCTAAAAAAGAATGAAAGACTTTCGTAGGATATCCTGCTGAAAGGAATGGTTATAAGGAACTAGTCCAGCTGCATAGTTCTCTGTTTCTGATGTAAGGCAGCTTGCACCTATACACTTCCTAAATCCAGAGAGGGATGTTAAAGGAAGAACTCATTGCTAGTCTCAAGGTCCTCCACACCAGGGCTCAAGTCACCCTGATGCCTGTTCCTGCTGCTCAGTGACTAGGTTTACCAACTGTAACTCCTATGTATCTGCTGTATTTTTAGATGATACTCAGCACTAGAGCTGAGTGAATAATACACAATGAATAATATATTCAACAAAGTTAGCATCTTTTTTTTGCTTGCAGAATGTCTATGCATAGATTGCAAATACTTTACGTTATTTTATTAGACTAATAGTACACATTTTTAACTATAGGGTGATTATGAATGGTTCTCTATTTGAAATGTGATAGTTGTTATTGGTCAAATAATCATATGGTATTGTTGTTGTTCCTCGACGGATAAGCATGTGTGTGATTTTGAAATTAACTTTTTATGAACGTCTGTGTTAGTAAAAGTCAACTACACAGAAGTAAATTCCAAAGCAAATTCACTTAAAAATTGGAGTGACTCTTAAGACACTATTTTTCTTATAACCTACTGCCATAATACCTATCACATCTGAGTACTCCACATTCATCTCTATAAATCACTACACTAGTAAGTTTTATGTTTTGTTTGTAATCACCACCATAGACAACAGTTATCCTAGCAAAGTCATTCATGTTAAGTACAGTAATAGTGAAAAGTAAGTTTTCTTCAGCATTCATCCCTTCCCTTCAAACTTTGTCATTTGTTGGGAAACCTACTCTGAATTCCATCATAGAAACCACATGAGTAATAAATTGATTCATTTTAGACTGTAGCTCAAAGCTCAATAAAAATAAATAGAAAGTCTACAAGAAAGAACATTTAAAATAAGCAAATAAAAGAGTGGATAATTTCCTTGACATTCTGTACTTTAGATGCACTTTATCTTAATTTATATATACAATCATCACAGCCTCTTAAATGACTATTGTTCTCCCTGAATTTTTAGTACAATATGCATTTTGAGTCACGCACAAACAATTCGCAAAACAAATCACATACCTCCCACGGCAGCTAGTTGCTTTTAATGAATTGGACTTCACTGGTTTCCCACTGCAGAAAAAGAAAATCAGCCTTTCCTCAAGCACAGACTGATAATATAAAAATACATTGGGGAGGATTCTGAGCATAGACTTCCCTTTATGCATTAAAAAATTACAGACTTTCCTAGAGAAACAGAACAAATACATAAAAACTCGCTTTATAAAGGAAAAACAATCTGTCTGGCACAGACGACAGTGGATAGAATGAAGATGACTTTTTAACAAGTTAAACTCTCAGAAGGTCTGAACCTTTACTAAATCAGACAGCTAGCAGAACCATTAAATGCTTGGAGAAATTTTAACTCAAATTTGCTATTTCATGCGGAATGCTAGAATGGAATTTTCAGAGTTTTGCTACAGTCGGACTAATGGCATGAGCAGTCCCATTTTAATTTGTTTAATAACTGCACAGTGACTTAAAACTTGTTACTTCCTACTTGATTTCATATATTTAACACATTAAAAATGTAGGCCTTATGAAAGTTATTACTGTTCCTTCCTAGCTCTAAGTTTTAAAAGTAGGAAATAACCCTTCCATTGCTATTTCTTGGCAGAAATGTATAACTGTGTGTATGCGCATATGCATCACTAAGTATCTGTATATGTATGTGTGTACACTATGTGCATAGAATCATAGAATATCAGGGTTGGAAGGGACCTCAGGAGGTCATCTAGTCTAACCCCCTGCTCAAAGCAGGACCAATCCCCAACTAAATCATCCCAGCCAGGGCTTTGTCAAGCCTGACCTTAAAACCTCAAAGGAAGGAGATTCAACCACCTCCCTAGGTAACGCATTCCAGTGCTTCACCACCCTCCTAGTGAAAAAGTTTTTCCTACTATCCAACCTAAACCTCCCACACTGCAACTTGAGACCATTACTCCTTGTTCTGTCAGTATGAAAGGTGTGTGTATGTAGATGTATGTGAATGCATTGGACTCGGGAGAGGGAAGTATAACTAGATTATCAGTAGTGGGCCTGTCTTGTACTCTAATAATTGTACTACTGAAATGATTAATTTCTCCCCACACAGTCAGCATCTAGTTAGCTCCAATGTTCTGAAACACTCTAAGGGTGTGATCCTGCAGGCTTTACTCAGGCAAATCTCTCACTAATGTCAATAAGAATTTTGCTTAAGTAAGGATTGTGAAACTCGGCCTACAATGTGCAATGACTGTTAGCCACATGCAACTCATAGCATGTTGAATTGTGAGAAGGTTACATTTCCTCCCAACGAAATTTCCTTTATAGGAGAAAGAAAAGGAGTACTTGTGGCACCTTAGAGACTAACAAATTTATCTGAGCATAAGCTTTCGTGAGCTACAGCTCACTTCATCGGCTGCATTCAGTGGAAAATACAGCGGGGAGATTTATATACATAGAAAACATGAAACAATGGGTGTTACCATACACACTGTAACGAGAGTGATCACTTAAGGTGAGCTATTACCAGCGGGGTGGGGGTGTGTGGGGGTGGGAGGAGAAACCTTTTGTAGTGATAATCAAGGTGGGCCATTTCCAGCAGTTGACAAGAACGTCTGAGGAACAGTGAGTGGTGGGGGGGTGGAATAAACAAGGGGAAATAGTTTTACTTTGTGTAATGACCCATCCACTCCCAGTCTCTATTCAAGCCTAAATTAATTGTATCCAGTTTGCAAATTAATTCCAATTCAGCAGTCTCCAGACCACACCACACGATCCATTGTCTACAGCCAAGCTCTACGATACAACTGCATTTGCTCCAACCCCTCAGACAGAGACAAACACCTACAAGATCTCTATCAAGCATTCTTACAACTACAATACCCACCTGCTGAAGTGAAGAAACAGATTGACAGAGCCAGAAAAGTACCCAGAAGTCAGCTACTACAGGACAGGCCCAACAAAGAAAATAACAGAACGCCACTAGCCATCACCTTCAGCCCCCAACTAAAGCCTCTCCAACGCATCATCAAGGATCTACAACCCATCACTCTCACAGATATTGGGAGACAGGCCAATCCTTGCTTACAGACAGCCTCCCAACTTGAAACAAATACTCACCAGCAACCATACACCACACAACAGAACCACTAATCCAGGAACCTATCCTTGCAACAAAGCCCATTGCCAACTGTGTCCACATAGCTATTCAGGGGACACCATCACAGGGCCTAATCACATCAGCCACACTATCAGAGGCTCGTTCACCTGCACATCTACCAATGTGATATATGTCCTTCTGCGATGTACATTGGTCAAACTGGACAGTCTCTACGTAAAAGAATAAATGGACACAAATCAGACGTCAAGAATTATAACATTCAAAAACCAGTCGGAGAATACTTCAATCTCTTTGGTCACTCGATTACAGACCTAAAAGTGGCAATTCTTCAACAAAAAAAAAAACTTCAAAAACAGATTCCAACAAGAGACTGCTGAATTGGAATTAATTTGAAAACTGGATACAATTAACTTAGGCTTGAATAGAGACTGGGAGTGGATGGGTCATTACACAAAGTAAAACTATTTCCCCTCGTTTATTCCGCCCCCCACCACTCACTGTTCCTCAGACGTTCTTGTCAACTGCTGGAAATGGCCCACCTTGATTATCACTACAAAAGGTTTCTCCTCCCACCCCTCCCCCCGCTCTCCTGCTGGTAATAGCTCACCTTAAGTGATCACTCTCGTTACAGCGTGTATGGTAACACCCATTGTTTCATGTTCTCTATGTATATAAATCTCCCCACCGTATTTTCCACTGAATGCATCCGATGAAGTGAGCTGTAGCTCACGAAAGCTTATGCTCAAATAAATTTGTTAGTTTCTAAGGTGCCACAAGTATTCCTTTTCTTTTTGCGAATACAGACTCACATGGCTGCTACTCTGAAACCTTTATAGGTGATTAGTGCTTGCTCAGGGCCAGGCTGATGGTTTACTAGTGGCTTTAAATGCTACTGCTTAGGGGAATGACGTTCAGAATTAAACTCAGTCCCTCACTCCTTGACTGGCAAGAATAAAAAGCACTGTAGAGGAAGCCGAACTGATAATCCTCTCTCTGATACCAGAACAAATGAGCTCCACTGAAGCTAATGGAGTTACACAGAACATGTAAAACCTGTGAGCAGAAATCCAAGTCCAGGGAACTCAGACCAAGGGCAGTGGGGAACAACTCTTTATGCTATTTACACTTTGGCTGTGTGTACGCTAGCTTTTTTGCAAGAGTTTCCCACTTTTGCTAACATTGGTGCAGCTCCCATAGTGGTTCCCTCAGGTGGTCGCATTTTTAACCTCATACTGTCTTACTCCGCTTAAAGCATATTGAAACGATGTGGCAATGAATATCCTGGTAGCTGCAGAAGCCTTGACGACACTAGCTCTCCCAACATTGCAACCATTGGGGAATCAGAGCCGATAATAAGAAAAGGTTTTTTGCAAACCCCTACTGTGGACAAGCCCTTGGGGCAGATCCATTGTGTGTACCTCTGCATGAACCACTATTCATAAAAGGTTCTGAGATGGTCATTGGGCTTTGCCCAGCTGCTGCCTCTTAACTTGGATACACGTGCTCCTGGGCCAGCATCCCCGACCTCTTCTCCTCCAAAATTGTTATTTCAATGTTAGATTGTTAGATATTAAAATACAACATATATGACCATATCATGTATTGTCCTATCCATCACTCAGCATATCTGACAAATTACCATGTCCCTTTATACAATGTTTGGCCAAATACTAAACTGAGACTCAGTAGATATACTATAGAAACTGCCTCTTCATGTAGTACTATTTCTTGCTCTTCTAATCTCCGTGTGCTTTCCCCAAGTAACTTTTTTACCTTAGTTTTTCTTTATTCTGATACATTTTTCTTTCCTGAATTTAGATTGTCTATAGTTTTGTAATGGCTTCTTAGAAGTCTTTGAGGGGAAGGTAGTCACAGCTTATCAAAGAGTCCAGCATCTGAGAAGTCATTTTCCTCCATTAGATCCCACAACTCAGATCTTAACACCTTTCTGTAGTCAGAGTCCTCTATTGTCTCTGACAGAAGTTCAATAAAATTGTCTCTCTACCCACAATACTGAGAATGCTCAACATTGTTGGAGCAGAGTGTTTTATACCTATAGCTTATCTCTACTGAAAATCCTGAACTCTCCTTCCTGCCTTATTATATGCTAGGCCCTTTGCAAAAGATAATATTACATTTTTTGTAAATTGATAGACCGCTTCCACTCTTTTCAGCCAATTAATTTCTTTCATAATTACTGCACATTTCCTTTTTATATAAATGTATACAGTCTGACACCAAAAGGCTGAGGAACTATTACTACTCCATCTGGTATATCCACTTTTTCTGTAAATCTAAAAAAAGACTGGTTCATTTCAATCCTTTTTCTCCTTCTTAGCCAAGTATTTTCTTACTTTAAAAGACTTCTCATGTTGTTAAACACCTCATTGCATCTCTGTTCATAATTACCAAAATCAAAGCTATTATGCAGCCTAACAATGTAAACTTCTCTGTAATACCTGTAGCCCCAATGTAGCAAACTGGATGATGATGGCAAGAGGAACAAAGATTGTTGCACTATTCCTTTGTTGAATTGCTCCATTTCATACAGCTCTTTCAACAAATGTGGGGGAGGTTGGTGAAATCTGAAAGAGGGAAAGCAAAAAGGTATCTAAATGCATGCTGGTGATCTATCTGCAGCAGGAAGTAAAAATTATACTGTGATTGACTCAAGACAGTGCAGGCAAGACTCCTACCTACCCAAAGCATCCTGCATTAAAAGAACATTTCCTTCCAAGTACTACTTCTCTATTTCATCCAGGTCCTTCCTTCTTCCTTCACCTTCTGTTTTCATGCTCCTTTTTCTTTCCAAAATTTTATGCCCTTATTTTAGTACTGTTTAAGCTAATATATCCCTTCATCCACTCAGTCACCGCCTGACCATATACCATACCCTTTCTTATTTAGGGCCAATTTGTGCTTAGACTCATGCAGGGATGCTAGGGAAAGAGGGGTGAGAGAGAGTGCAGGAACCAGCCACAACTCATATCTTGAGCTACTAGCACACTAGGATCCAGGTACTCTAGTGACAACACTGGTACTATAACCATTAGGGCTATGGCCTTGTTCTCCTGCCCCTGTCTCCACCAGACACCCAAGCTGGGCCAGAGTGAGGGGGAGTACATGTTGCATCTTGCTGCTACTGTGTATTCTCCCTGAAACACTGTGCCAGCTTCTGATAAAAACTGTTTTCTACCTTCATCCTCTGTAACTGCCCTTATTTACCAGCTGCTTCTTATGTTAATGATGTTCCCTACTCTTTGTGCCATTAGCTCTCTGTTCTTGCCTCCCCTTTCACATTGATATAGTGAGTAATTTGACAGGACTTACTATAAAGTCCTACCAGAACATGTCTTAGTGTTATCTCCTTTTAATATATACTTACAATGACTATGCAGGAAATATTGTAGAAATAAATTGCTTTCAACGTTTTGCTGTGGACACAGATATAACCATAGGGTAACGGGTACACAGAAATCTCTTTGCATGCTATTATCTAAAATACCTTGAAGAAGGGGTTAAAATTAGTCATAGGTGACAGCCATCATATTATCAGTGATCAAAATGAAAGCATGACGGTCATATCCTGCTCACTTTACTCACAACAGTAGTCCCACTGAAACCAATGGGACTAATAATGTGAATAAGGAAAGTAGGATTTGACTTAAATATGCTTCATTACAGAATAGAGAACTGTTATCCATAAAAATATAAATGCTTTGTGCTTCATTGCGGTAATACTGATTTTATTCCTGACATGTATCAGCATGAGCTCAGATATGTTATTTAGAAAAATAATTTTTTTAACAAACTGCCATTCAGCTTTGCTGGCTATAATGAGTTTATATTTGTCAAATGGTTTTATGTTTAAATGAAAAGTTCATGATAAACAACCTTTCTGAACTGCAGGATACACCATCCACGGGCTGGCATGACATTCATCTTTAGCAAATAGTTTGGGAGGTAATCTATGTGGATATGAAAATGAGCACATTATTTCACTATTAACAAGTACTGCCAAGTTGAAGAAGAGGAAATGTGAGAACACCTAAGATTGTGTTTTTCCTTACTAGTTATGATACAAGGAAACTTTAGAAAAATGTTTTAACATTAAAACTATCAACCATTTGGTCTGAATAATGATTTGTGCAGTGATGCCTTGCAACGTTTCTTTAGACCTTGTTTAATTGCAAAAACATTTATCGATTGTTCCATACTAAAGAAAATCCAAGCACAAAAGCAAAAGCTTTGGACCAAAGTCTGTTTTTTGTTGTTTTGTTTTGTCTGGTGGAGACACAAGAAGCCAAGAAGAGTTTCCCTAAATACTGTGAACATTGGACTGTGAGGCAAGGTAGGTGAAAGAGACAAGCTTTTGAGCTTACACAGAGCTCATCTTCAGGTGTCTGTGTATGCTCAAAAACTTGTCTCTTTCCCCTACAGAAGTTAGTTCAATAAAAGATATTATTGTGACACTCTGTACCTCAGAGTAGCATCCTGGAACCCCCATATTCAACGCTATCATATAATTATATGTTTTGTACAAAGTATGCCTTGTGAGGTATCACTTTACAAGTCTTGATCTTTTGAACATTAATATTCTGTTGGATTGTATGTGCTGTCATTATATGTGAGGTTATGATGTACTGCTGTATATGTTACTGAAATATGTTGCGAGAACACCCACAACCAGCCTTTCAGGTACAACGATGGAGTAGCCAGACAGTGGTTAATGGCTCATCAATACCCACCAAAGAAAGAATTCACAATCCCAGAGACTCTATGCAATGGAGACTTCTCAGAGAGAACACATATGCAATGGAGACTGACTCCCATGTCACAGCATAGATATTTCCAGCCAGCTTGAAGAAACTATAAAAGACGGGAAGCGACATCATCACTTGGCCTCTCTCCCTCCCCTCCACTCAACACCTGGAGGAATATCTGGAGGACAAAGACTTTCAATGGGGGGAGGGTGGTCCCAGGATGGAAAAGAGTCCCACCCTGTCTATTGAGGATCTGTAACCTGTTTGTACCATCTGCCAGGGTGAGACACTGCTTGATTCAAATCCTGTTTAGTTTGTAGAACTTAGACTGCAAATTTATTTTTTTTCTTAAGTAACCAACTTTGATCTCTACACTTGCTCCCTATAATCGCCTAAAAATCTATCTTTATGTAGTTAATAAATCTGTTTTATATTTTACCTAAAAGTGTGTTTTGGTTGAAGTGCTTGGGGATCTCAGCTAAGTTTACAAGGCTAGTGTGTGTCCACTCCACATTAAGGAAGTGGCAAACTGGATAATGAACTTACACTGGCCAGGCTTCTGACCCGTCTGACTGCAAGACAGTACAGTTCTGGGGTGCAAGACTGAGGAGCTGGGGGGAATTGGCTGGAGTCTCTTTACTGAAGGTTCATGAATGGCTAGGAGAGCATTCATGTAACTCAGTTGGGTGCATCCCTGCCTGTGGATGGCTATGCAAGTGCAGTGCCTGTCAGAGGCTTGGAGCTTGACATCAGCATCACAGTGAGAGGCAACCCAGGCTGGTAAGTTTGGGAGGGCTCAGCAGTACCTCAGTCCAGGCTGCACTCCAGGGATCCCATCACAATTATCTCACCCACCTTGTCTAATATCGTGGGACCAACATGGCTACAACAACACTGCAAACACCACAAAACAGATGCAGATACGTTTGAACTCAAACCTACAACTCTAACTCACATGAGTAATTCCACTGACTATTCACCCAAGTAAAGACTACAGGATCTCACCGTTTGAAAGCTTCAGCATGTGCTCCCCAGAGCAAATATGAGGCAACCGGGAGTGTAGGAGCCCAGACATGGTCCCGACCAGTGACTATGCTCTGTTGGCACCAAGCAGGACTTCTGGGTGCATTACACGGATGTAAAGCCTACTGCTTTAGAGAGAGTTAGGCCTAATCTTCCCTGGCTCCTGTGTAGGTGCATGGGGGTTAGGTGTGAAAAATGAAGATCTCTACATCTTCTCCACCTTCCCTATATCCTGCACAGGGGCATCTAGAAATCAGCCCTTTGAACGAGACTGGATTTTTGCATTCCCTTTTTCTGTTTGGTAAATCTAAGCAATTTAAAAAGTGCAGTGCAGACACTTCTTAACTATTTATATTTCTGTGTGAAAGTGTTCTTCAGACTATCAAATGTTATTGGTATATGCAACCCACACACATTGTCTGAAAGTTTATCTATCTGCTATATATACCTATAATGCAGAGAGCCATAATAATTTGGGCAGCCGGATAATGGTGTGTTTACAGATTCATACTCAAGAAACAAAAATAAATTATATTTTTTGTCATAGTACTGAATACTGTACACAATACTCTGCAAGAACAGGCACATGCTAGTTTCTATGTTAATTCTGAGGACTGCACATTATAATACAGTCAAAAGCAGCATCTTCACAAGCTTTTTTTAAATATATTACAGTATTTCACTTAAATATGAGTAATAGCTGTTGAATTCCAGCCTTGCCAGCAGTTGGGTTATTCTGCAATTGTAGAATTTTTGTAAAGGAAGTGCAATGTTGTTGGTGTTAATAAGAATCCACTGATACACACTTTCAACCCTAACTGTTTCTTAAAGTTTTTTGTTGAAGAATATGCCTTTTTTGTCAATAAGCCTTAGGCATTCACAGCAGGGTTCTCCTTTGGCTCTCATCACATCCTAGTCTTGAGAAAAAGGGATTTGAAATCCTTTCTTCATCCCACAATTTACAGAGATTGTAACATAAAATGGGGATAATAATATTTACTTACCTACCTCTCAGGGTAACTAATGTTTATATATCATTTTGATCTATAAGGAGGAAAGAATCAGTTTAAGTGACATGCATCATAAAATATTAAATTGTTATGAGAGGAGCTACTGAGATCACAAATGTGGTTTTTTGCTGTACGCAGTAAGGGCTCTAGGCCCAACACATTTCTGTATACAGTGCATTCCTGTCACATGTACAGTGGAAAGATTTGCAACATTCAGCTGGTTCCTCAACTGGGGAAAATTATTCTCAGATAGAGATGGTGGATCTGACTCTTAGCTCTGATAGTATGCCTCTCCCTAAAGTCTAGAAGCCGAGATTTTCAGAAGTGACTAGTGATTCCAAGTATATTAATTTGTAGGTGCCCATCTGAGACACTATAAAGGGGCCTGATTTTCAGAGCACAGGTGCTCAGGACTTGCAGACAATCAAGTTTGGGTCTCAACAATGGAGGTACCCCAAATCAGTAGTCACTTTTGAAATTTTAGCCCCCAGTTTTCACTTTGTAGCAAGTATGAGGCAGGGGCTAGGCTGCACTTTGTCCTGAATGGATGATCTCTCATGCAGCAGCAGTGGCAGAAGCAGCAGAGCACATCATGAATTCTTTCTGTAAAGCCAGAGAGTGCAGGGTTAGGGTGAGAAGAGTGGATTCCTATTGGGACCCCCCAAACACATCGTCCTCTGCTCCACCCAGTGACACCCCAAAACACACCACACCCCAAAACACATGCCCCTTCCTTGCACGATACCCCCAAACATCCCCTTCCCCACCCAGAGTGACACCTCCAACCTCCCACCTATACTCACCCCAAACACTCTCCCCTTGCTCACATACACTGACACCCACAAAACAACCCTCTCCCACACATAGACACTATCCTGTAGTGACACCTCCATACCCCTCCCCTCACAGTGACACCCCAATACACAACCCCTTCCATGACACCCCAAAATCCCTCCCACAGTGACACCCTAAAGCCCCTCCCCCACACAGATGCCCCAAAGCCTCTAACTCTGCCCAACCCCTCCCCCCACAGACACCCCAAAGCCCCCTCCCTCTACACAACCCCTCCCCCATAGACACCCCCAAAGCCGCCTCCTCTACACAACCCCTCCCCCACATAGACACCCCCAAAGCTCCCTCCCTCTGCCCAACCCCTCTCCCACAGACACCGCAAAGCCCCCTCCCTTCACACAACCCCTCCCCCACACAGTGACCCCCGACTTCCCTCCACACAACCCCTCCCCCCCCCAGACACCCCAAAGCCCCCTCCCCCCCACATTGACCCCCCCACAGACACGCCGACTTCCCCCCACATCACCGCCAGCCAGGCAGGGCGGCGGCTCCTCCCCCGGCGCGGGGCAGCTCACGTGGCCCGGCGAAGATGGCGTCTCCCGTGGCAGCTCAGGCCGGGGCCGCGCTGCGGGGGCTGGCCCGCCGCTCCGCCCTGCTGAGGGGCAGTTTCCCGGTGAGTGCGCCCGGCTCCCTCTGCCCGCCCCGGGCTGCTCAGGGACGGGGGGCAGCTCAATGAGGGGCCCCCCCCCGCCCCGCCCCTCTCCTCTCCTTGGGTGGGGGGGGAGGCTGATCAACGAAGGCCCCCCCCCGCACTGTCTCCCTCTCTCCGGGGGGGGTGTCAGTCAGTGGGGGCCCCCCCCCCCACTCCTGGCCCCTTGCCACGGTGGTTGCTTAATGCGCGCCCATCAGACCACCCTGCCGGGGCAACTCTGCGGAGCGCTGTCCGTTGGTACCTGCCGACTGCCTTTTCCACTTCGTGCACCTGACGAAGTGGGTTTTAGCCCACGAAAGCTTAAGCCCAAATAAATGGGTTAGTCTGGAAGGTGCCACAAGGACGCCTCATTGTTTTTACTGATACAGACTAACACGGCTACCCCGCTGAAATCTGCAAAGTTCGCAACCTTCCGGTTTCGGGCAGCGCTCCTGCTTTTTCTGGTCTCCCCTGCTGTGCTGTCAGAGGCAGCCCTAGTCCTGAAGTCAAGGACAGCCGCCTCATATGAGGGGCGCGCAGACATGCTAGTAACCTAATGATGGTACTGAGGTTATCGGATGTTTCGGGTTATGCCCTTACAGCAAATGAGGGATGTGCCGGATTTGTCAAAAATATACAAAAACCAGGTACCTCCAGTGAGCACAGAAGTGTCTTTCTGTTTTGTTTATGGAACTTAGCTTTCTTATGACTTCAGGAGTATTAAAATCTTAAATACTTACATGGTATTATATGTGCAGAAAGAGAACAACAAAATAGAGGGTTCAGAGTAACAGCCGTGTTTCTTTTTTTGAAAATAGAGGGTTCTGATCCTGCATCTTTTTGCCCATATAAACCCTTATGCTCATGGACAACAAGTTGCGGGATCACATCCTAAGACCTAATCTGTACTTAAAAGTTCGGTCCAAAGTAACAACTGTGCTTCGGGGTGGGAAAATTCCCACTCCTGAATGCTGTTAAGCTGACCAAATCCCCTGTGTAGACATGGTTAGGTCAACAAAATAATTCTGTCGACCTAGCTACTGCCTCTCATGCATGTCTCACCTACTTTGATGAAAAAACCACTTTGGTCACTGTATAAAGTGTCCACACTTTCGTGATAAAGCAGCATAACCATACTGTTGACATGGCCAAAATCAGCAAATGGAAAGTGGTCTGCCTAGTTTTATGGTGTTTATGTCCGACCGCTACTAAGTTTCACTTCTGCTCTATGTGCAAGGCTGATATGACCCTTTTCAAAAATGTGAACTTTAGATCTAGCTCTGAAAATACATACCTACTGCTTGTTCGGATTTCCCCTTTGGGCTAATTTATGTAGAAATCTGGTAAACTGAAGAGAGTGTCTTTTTTTTGGAGTCTGTTTAATTAAAAAGCCCATCTGAGCAATGTCGTTATCCATTTTCTTGGTGCTGCTTAATGAGACCAAAATTAACATTTGTGTAATTTTAACCAGGATGTGAATATTATGGTTTAAATCAAATTAAAAACTGCCTTCTGATAACTATCTCCTGATGGTTTCTAGAGTAGCCTTTTAGTTTTGGTTAATTATTTCATCTGCAAGTCTTCCCTACTAGGCCCCCACTCCTAGTTTTCTTAATGTAAATGTAAAGTGTATCATGGCTGCTTATTATTATCTTGTTAATAGCTATTTGACAGTGGTACAGAATGCAAAGAAGTTATATTTCAATTAAATCTATTGTTAATTGTTTTTAACGGTGGAAGAACTCATCATAATACATTAATACATCATTATTTAAACAATGCAGTAGGAAAGACATTCTATTTTTAGTAATCGCAAAAAGAAAAGGAGTACTTGTGGCACCTTAGAGACTAACAAATTTATTTGAGCATAAGCTTTTGTGAGCTACAGCTCACTTCATCGGATGCATTCAGTGGAAAATGCAGAAGGGAGATTTATATACATATAGAACACGAAACAATGGTTGTTACCATATACACTGTAACGAGAGTGATCACTTAAGGTGAGCTATTACCAGCGGGGGAGGGGGGGGAGAGAAGGGCAGAAACCTTTTGTAGTGATAATCAAGGTGGGCCATTTCCAGCAGTTGACAGGAACATCTGAGGAACAATGGGGGGTGGAGGGGGGGAATAAACATGGGGAAATAGTTTACTTTTTGTAGGTTTCAGAGTAGCAGCCGTGTTAGTCTGTAAAAAGAAAAGGAAAAGGCTAAGGTGCCACAAGTACTCCTTTTCTTTTTACTTTGTGTAATGACCCATCCACTCCCAGTCTCTATTCAAGCCTAAGTTAATTGTATCCATTTTGCAAATTAATTCCAATTCAGCAGTCTCTCGGAGTTTGTTTTTGAAGTTGAAGAATTTGCAACTTCTAGGTCTGTAATCGAGTGACCAAAGAGATTGAAGTGTTCTCCAACTGGTTTTTTAATGTTATAATTCTTGACGTCTGATTTGTGTCCATTTATTCTTTTACGTAGAGACTGTCCAGTTTGACCAATGTCATTACAGTGTGTATGGTAACACCCATTGTTTCATGTTCTCTATGTATTTTCCACTGAATGCATCCGATGAAGTGAGCTGTAGCTCACGAAAGCTTATGCTCAAATAAATGTGTTAGTCTCTAAGGTGCCACAAGTCCTCCTTTTCTTTTTGCGAATACAGACTAACACGGCTGTTACTCTGAAACCTATTTTTAGTAATGTTATCATGCCTGGGATGGTGGAATAAAAATGAAATGGAAGACCACCAGATTTGCCCTTGGTGCTCTTTGTTCTAGGAGTACAAATCCTGTAGGCTTCTGTGGGAGTTGCTCTTGTATAACTAAGGGAACTGCTGGGTCTTTGATGTCCAGGGCACGCTAGTTTACCTGAGAAGGTCAGTAATTGACCTGCATGCCATAACTTTGTGAGTCTTAGTGGCATTATGAAACAATTAATGAACCTTTTCATATAGCCTTTAAATTAGGCAAAACTTCCCTGTAAATTAATGGGAGTTTGGTGTTCACCAGGACTGCAGGATCAGGCTCAGGGTGTATAGCAATAATCATGGGGATAAAATTAGACACACATTGTAGACACTTACGGTATCATTGGCAGCCAACTGCTTTATTTTTCCTTTTTATCAGGTCAGCAGCTGCACAGATATTTGCTTTGGTCCATGCTTCAGAGTATAAGTATTTTCCCAGAAGCAATGCCCTCTAGAGCTAACAAAGCATGCTTCCAGTCCTGTTCTGCTCTGCAGGTGTCACTCCTGGTAGTACAGTATTATGTGAGTTTTATTTCAGATAAAGTACGTTGTTGATCCTGACATCACTCAATGGAAAAGAAATACAATGTATAATCCTGATTCTGCCATACAAATTGCACCGGCAGATGCCTGCACCTGTCTGAAGCGGTATAGACTTCAGTAGGGCTTAGTGGTGGGTGCAGAGATCTGTTCATGTGTATCGGTTTGAACAATAAGACCCAGATCCATAAATGTATTTGAACTCTTAACTTCCACTAATTTCAAGGGAGGTTGGAAGCTTAAATACCTAGGTCTTTATGCCCAACCTTGTAAACACTTACCACAGGTGTTAGGGCTCAGTTCTGTGAGTGGTCCAACAGAAATTAATAGCATTATGCACAGTAGTAAGCACTAGGTCGAATAGCGTTTGCAAGAATGGGGCCAAAATGGGATACAGTGCCTTCAGATAAAAAACAATGTGGAGTTCGGTGGCACCTTAAAGGCTAACAGATTTATTTGGGCATAAGCTTTCATGGGTAAAAAACCCACTTCTTCAGATGCATCTTCTTTTTTACCCACGAAAGCTTATGCCCAAATAAATCTGTTAGTCTTTAAGGTGCCACCGGACTCCACGTTATTTTTTGTGGATACAGAGTAACACGGTTACCTCTGAAGCCATCCGGGTATCAGATGTGTATGTTCAGTGTCTTGCGCAATGTGGCTTCAGTATTGATCAGGGCCTCTGCATATTATTGTAATAGAAATAAAGAACAGTGATTATAAAGGTTTTTAGTCCATTTCTCCCATGATTCCCCACATTTAGCTTCTGATTCATTAAAACATGTCTATAGGCCCCAGTCCTTCAACCACTTGTGTGTAACCTTTAACTACTGTGAATAGTTTCACTGATTTTGATGACACTACACAGGTAGTAAAGCTAAGTGTTTGCTAAAGTGTTTGCTGGACTGGGGCCTTAATTTGTACACTTTGTATATAGAAGCAAGGACTGTGTAGGCCCCTCTTGCTGTCTGAGATACAGCTCTCTGTTGTCATAGTATCCTTTTGAGAGTATATTTGTACTGGAATTTAGCTCACTCCCCTGTAATCTTGGTGATTTATTTGCAGAAATGCTTTTTGTCTCGAATGAGTGTTGCGTGCTATACAAAAATAATGGATTTTTTCCTGTTGCCAAAACTGACTGCACTGGTCATTATTGTATTGAAACAGAGAAGTCATTTGAATGAATGCGGGTGGTACTGACTTTGAAATCTTCAGAAACAAACACATTCCTCTATAAAACTTAATTTTAAAGGAGCAGTATTTAAAGGAGCAGTACTTAGTCTGGTCTTTTGTCATAGTTCCAGGTTTCAGAAATGGTATTGCATAGTTTTCCCAATAAAAGGAAACTACAAGACATTTCTTACACTTTAACTTTCTGTTGGTTGTTACATTTTTACGGGTGTTAGAGTAAATTTCGTAGCCTGATTCCTAACTTCTTTTCTCTTATATTTTTAATAAATTATGCAATGGTTCCTGCTTACAGAGATTATATCTTATCAAGTCCTTCAGGAAAAATAAGACCTGGATCTCAGTTGTCCACAGTGTCCCTGTACAAGAGAATGCATGCCTACTCTTCTTGGAGCAATATTTATAAAGCTCTGAAAAACACGCTAGAGACCATTCTGTGACAGAATTCAATGGGCCTGCAAGATTGAAGTCTCCTCTTTTCTTGAGGGGGAGTTGGGTCCTCTGGGAGTATAGGGTGTTTTCAAAATAGTCTCAGAAACAGTAAACTAAATTTCAGCAATGAATATAAACAAAGGATAATTGAGACTGGATTATTACAAAGTGCTCAAGGCAATTCTTCAGCCTTCTAGTGCAAAGTATATACTATGTGGCATATGTGTCTAGAAGAGCATTATGAATCCTTATTCTCAGGCTCAGTGAACGTGGAGAATCCCCTTCCATGGTATAATCTTGTCAAGTCTCCAGGAAGGACTCCCTCCTTCATGCCTCATTGAAAATGTCAAATCATGATTTAGTGACAGGAATCACCTGTAAAAACTTGCCAATTGCCTTAGCAAAATTAGCAAGTTTTTAAGGGTAACCACTGAAAATCCATATAAAGTCTTCCATCATTTCTGCAAATGGAGAAAACTTTCCAACCAGCATAGTAGTATCTGAGGGTGGTATTGATCCAAATAAAATTCATGTTCTGCCATACCACAAATGGATATATTAAAAATAAATTATAGTCCAAAACCAGAATTCTCACACTTTTCCTCATGGGTCTTTAGCTTCATGTAAATTATTTAAACCTTTCTTGGAGAATCAGACTATACTTCAGTTTGACTCTTTGTAGATGACAGATTTGCCCTTGAGCTCTAGTTGTATTATGTCCAGAGGGCCTTGAACCCTGCAGGCATGTAGTGCATGAAAAGCTTGCAGATTTTCATGGATTTCCTTGTAAAAAAATAAAATGTGGAGCAAACCTTTGGCCCATTCCTCCTGTGCTAATTTACAGATACATGACAGTTCCATTGGACATTATGATAAATCTGTTATGATATGGGGAAGCAGTGGTTATTACTGCAAAAATAATGTTTTTTCCCGAGTCAGATAATGTCCGTTGGGAAATCTAACCTTAGGTAGGCCCTGATCTTGCAAGTAATTCCATGCAGATGGACCCTTGTGCCTTTAAGACAGTGGGACTCTGTGCTGGTGACCACAGCTTTATTTAAAGGCAAAAAAACTTTGCCATTCATTTACTTTCTATTCTGCTTCTATTGAGCACTTTTCAGACTGTCTTTTAGGTATCTAGTAGAGCGTGTGTGAGTGAGAGACAAAGCCAGGTGGATAGAGCACTGCAGTGGGAGCTGAGAGGGACTTCTGGGTACTCATTCTGACTGTGCCACTCTGAGGATAAGGGGACACATCCTCCCTACCTTAATTTCCAGCCAGTTCACCTAAACAAATGTCACCTCACATCGGTATAGTTTGAATTAATTAGCCGTTTGTAAAGCCTA
Source organism: Natator depressus (assembly GCF_965152275.1). NCBI lineage: Eukaryota > Metazoa > Chordata > Testudines > Cheloniidae > Natator > Natator depressus. The sequence goes on along the minus strand of NC_134240.1, from coordinate 8,102,202 downwards.
GTATAAGAATAACTATTGGTACCAATCTACTTCTAACGTACTGTTTATAGCTGTGGGTAGACACAGTCTCTGGAGAATCAGTATTCATTTGTAAGAACAACTTGGTGCTCTTGGAAAGAGTTCTTGTATTGTATAGGTATCAGTCACTTTCCTCCTATCACCTTGTTTTTACGGTATATGTTATATAGTAACATGTTTGGTAATATTCTGCCATATCCTTGCAAAACAGTGGGTCAGCAGAAAATTTTGTTTAACCTCATTTGATTCTGTTGTCTACCAAATGACCTGCAGAACAGGTGTCATGAAGAATGCTTAGGAGTTTGAGCCTGGGTCCTTAATAACCACAGTCTCCTTATATACTCATTTCTCTTTATACCCTTCTCCTTTCCTTTTTTTTAGAGGGTTGACTGTCATTGTGAATTGTTGATTCCTTTGCCTTTTAGGGATGCCATTTTGTTAAATCCAGCTCATTGTTTAGTACAGTTTTGTGGTTACTTAACCAAACTCCTGCTGAGTGTCTGACCACGCCTTCAGTTGAGTCTCTGAGTGCATTGTTCCTTCAGGCATCCCAATCTCTTTTTTGTAGCTTCAAGCATATACATCGCAGCTTTGAGCATATACCCTAAGGAACTACTCCAGCAAATTCACTTCTTTAATATGCTCTGTTGAAGAAGCAAGCTTCTAGCCATCTGCTGAACCCGTTTATCTGTACTGTCATCTTTTTTACACTAAGTTCTTTAATAAAATGTGGGGCTTCATGATATAAGTGTGACTGGTCATGACAGTAACTTAGAAACTGGTAATTATGCACTGATCCATAGTTAATATTGATTCAATTAAAAATCAGATCAGTAGTTTAGAGGCTTGGAGTTATGGGATGCAATTAAGTAGAGGAAAACTTTAGATTGAATATTGAAGTATTTTCTAACAGTGGAGTTTACTAGACTGTTGCACAGGAAATGTTGGTACTCCAATGGCTTGTGCCATTTAAAAAAAGAGATTGGACAAAGCATTGAACACATACCGTAGGCAGAAATCCTTCCTTGGCCTGACGATGAACATGATGACCTGAAGCCTTCTGTTATCTATTTTCTGATTTATCCTGCTGCTGCTGACATAGTCTCACATAGCAGCCAAATATTGTTGATTGTGTAAAGGGAGAATTTAGAAAAGTTACAGATGGTAACGATAACATCTTTATACACACAAACATTTATTTGTAAGGACAGATTTATTTTACATTGTTAATCCCATTATATGCTGATTCAGAGAACAAAATATGTTCAGTAAATATAGGCTTGTGAATATCACCTTTATCCACAGGGGAATTATCAACTTTCTATTTGGTTGATTTTTTCTCTCTCTCTCTGCTTGCCCATAGACTTCCCAAACAGCAATAGTGCTCCATCTTCAACATATTGCATATTGTTTCTTTTTGTCTGTCTGTCTGGTGACCTGACAACCTATAAGTCACTGTCTGGAGAAATCGTAATATTGTAGTTAGACACGTCCTCAGTGTTGGGTGGATGCATAGTGGACTTTGTCTTAAAGCAACTCTTTTAATTTATGTAAAGTTCCCTTTTTAATATCTTGGGGTCCATAGATAATATGGTGTATTTAATGGTTCTGTGACAAATTCTTATAGAAATATAAAGCCCCTGATAGTAAGTCAGCATTCAAAATTATGACTGTTCTGTGAATGTGAAGTGTTAAAATTGTTGCTCTGAAAGTCATATATTCATTTGTGTATATTGCATGAAACACACTCTTTAGGTTTTACTTAATTTGAGTAGTACTGATTATTGATTTGGCATTGGAAAACACAGTAATTTAAACATTCGCCTCTACCCTCTGTATCCTGCATAATTAATGGTTCAGGTTTAGTTTTTTTTCTTTTCATAATATAAAGGTATGGATTCTTGTTGTCTACCAGTGAAGGACCAAAGGTTATATACAAGTTCTTATCAGCTAAATGAGGTTGTACAAGCTGCATTGTAAATGTTGCAATTTTCCTGTGTGCTTTGTTGCTCTGCAAAATGAATGTGACTTTTTATATAGTGCCCATGCAATTTAAGTTAATAAAGCTGAGATTCATCTTAAAGGTGGTGTAGTAGATGGAATGCTGACCTGCAGGATTCAGTGGACCTTAAATTATGTCCTTGTCCCAAACTGAATTAGGTTTTTATGATTAAACTGTACATGGAAGAGTTTCATTTGTCTGAAAATGAATGAATAAATTGAGAATATCAGTAACAGCAATTTTAAAAAACACCCATTTATATAAAAAGAAAAGGAGAACTTGTGGCACCTTAGAGACTAACAAATTTATTTGAGCATGTTAGTCTCTAAGGTGCCACAAGTACTCCTTTTCTTTTTGCGAATACAGACTAACACGGCTGCTACTCTGAAACCCATTTATATGTTATGTATTCAGAATACTTTAGGAACAATAAGGAAGCTCTTGGGAATAAAAACTGGCCAAGATGAAAAATGGGAAGGTATTACAAGAACAGGTAAACTCGGGGGAAAAAAACGAGGTAAACGCTAAAAAACTTTTTTTTTCTTCAAAAAAACCCCACACCTCTTAAAAAAAACTCTTTAAAAATGAGGTAAACTCTTAAAAAAAAAAGAAAAAGAAAAAGAAAAAAAAAGAAAAAAAAATCTCAATTTGTGTTGCTGAAAATTTTTTTACCAATGGAACATTTCATTACTCTTTTAGGTCTTCCTCTAAGGGGTCCAAAGACTAAAGAACAGTTAAATGGCTGCCAGGAAGGCAGTTACTACTTAACAAAAAAATAAAACAGCTCCTGATACACAGTATTGGCATGAAAGAGTCTGGTAAAGGAAAAATATACAAGTGCAAGGCAGAGGTGAAAGTACCATGAGAGTGACTTTGGAATTATGAACAAAATATTCAATTCACACTAACACATCACTTGCTGTAATTTTTAGATACATGTAATAGCTGTAACCAAAGCTATGCAGGAAAAGCCATTTGCAGTGCACAACAAGAAATTGTATTGGTCTCACAAAACCCAGGAATGGTGATTCATATTCTTGAGTGCCATCTAAGTTTAATCATTTATTTATATATATATGTAGACGTCTCTTTTTATAGACCATTCCTATAATAATGAGCAAACTGAGACAGAGTTTAAGTGACTTGCTTGGCGCCACAGATGTAGTTGGGGCCAGAGCCGGGTTGAGCGTTCAGGAGTTCCTGACTCCCACTCCATTCCTCAAATACAGAACGTGAGCGGCTCCCCCTCACTCCCGTTTTTCAAATGTCCAATATGAAACTGGTTTGAAGACTATTGGCCGGTTACTGATTCAGCTATCGGTAGATGAGCCAATGTTCTCACTCCTCTATTCATTCTGTACTGTCTCTTACATGAAGTTGGTGTGAGTTGGCATTGGCTTTGCAAGTGACCTGTCACTTAGTGCCTCATTAATGTTGTCAGCTGTCAGGTAGGTAGTGTGTTTAGCTATTGGAAGAGCATACTTCTGATGAAGGATTGCTTTCCCTTACTCCCTCAGCTCACTGATTAGCTTTTATTGAATGAACTTCCCTAGGTCTAAATGTCTCAATCATTTCAAATGGCTAAGCATATGCAGTGAATGTGCCTGCATTTCCAGGAAGCAAGATTGCTTTGTTTTAAAGATGACTTAAAAATAAATTTATTTTTCTGGGTGTTTGATCAGTGATGCTGGAAATGTAGAAATTCACTTTAAGGTCAAAGTCTCTGATGATGAAGAGTTAACACTGTTTGCCAGAAGCTGGGAATGAGTGACAGGGGATGGATCATTGATGATTAACTGTTCTGTTCATTCCCTCTGAAGCATGCGGCATTGGCCACTGTTGGAAGACAGGATACTATTGGGCTAGATGGACCTTTGGTTTGACTCGGTATGGCCGTTCTTATGTTCTTAACACTGCTTATAGTGTCCCAGACCCTTGCTTTGGGATTTGATGATGGCAGCAGTGTAAATTTCCATCATGTGGTTTTCCAGTACCCAACATGACTAATTGAGAAATACTGGTAAAAAGTGACCTGCGATAGGTGGAAAAAAATACTTGTAACATTTGGTCCCCTATTCCAGCCACACCAGTATCTGTTTGGCACTTATTTAAGGGGTTGCCTCAATGGAATATTATTTGACTTTTCAGTTTCTCTCCAGCTGCCTGACCCAGTAAATCAGAAGGTTGTATTCGTTCATGGGTGTACCATGGTGACTTGAGCTCATTTCAGTCTAGTCTGTGGAAACTATCTAGTCTGATACTTCACAAAAGGGAGCTATGTAAACCCACCTGGGATTAGTAAAGTAAACTGTCTTTCATGTCAAGGTACACATTGGACAATTCTGTTTATATCTTATGTTTTCCTCTAATTTTCATATCTCTTTTATTACTATGGATATTTGCATCTTTATTGTTTAAAAATGTGCTGCTGGCTGCTCAAAATCATAATCCACTGTGGTGATGTGATTGGATACCATACAGATTATTAGTATGTGACTTCAAGTAATACAGAATAGGAGCGGAAAATTTCTTAAAACAGTGATTCCCTTTTATGCTTGATTCCCTAGTAAACACAAGAGAATACAGGCAAATATTGGCCAGACTGTTTCTAAATTGAATGTTTATCTAAGTTTTCCATAAAGTATCAATGACTCCTGTCAACGTGCCTTGTGGGTCACAACTGAGAATACCAATTTCAGGACAAATTGTTGAGAGTAAGGGCGGACAAACCCCAAAACTGGTGGTTATGCTCTCTGTAAGATATACCAGACCAGCAACAAAAGTAAACGTCTGTTTCACCACACTGGTTAACAAGAAGTCAGAAAAGCAGTCTCCTTAGACATTCCAGTCCTGGATTCAATACCCAGGCACTAGACTTAAAGATAGGTGGTTATTAAAACCACTGTTGTCAAACCAAAAGGTTCTTCTGCTCCCAAAGGACCACCCAGGTCAATATACAACTCAGATCTGATCCAATAATCACGCTGTTGCCAATCCTTTAGAATCTAAAATTTAAAGATTTATTTATAAAAAGAAAGAAAGGTGAGAGTTAAAATTGGTTAAAGGAATCAAATACATACAATAAATGAAAAGTTCTTGGTTCAGGCTTGTAGCAGTGTTGGGATAAACTACTGGCGAAAGTCAAGTCTCTGTTTGCTTCCAAATCATTGGAAGGTCCTCAGTCCCTTGGTTAGAATGCTCCCAGTAGTATAAGTTCATAGTCCAGAGGCTTGAGCAGGAAAGAGGTAAAATGGAGATGTTTCCAGGGCCTTTTATAGCTTCTGCCATATGGAGGGAAATCCATTGTTTCCAACAAAGCCCTTAGGACAGCTAGTGGAAAATGACAGGTAGCAAGATGGTGTTTGTTGTCACATGGTCAAGTCACATGTTTATGCATGATTTCACTTAGTCACAGCAGAGGGCATTACCTATTTTATGTTGTTCACATGAAAGTCCATCAGGCGTCGATGGGCGTCTTCCATGGTCCATTGTGAGTTGAGCCGCTTAATTTGATGAGCCGCTTAATTTGAATAGTCCCTTTAAGATATGCAGGCTAAATACTTTATGGGTGTTACCCCAGGAGAAAACGTATTTGAAATACAGGTATAGAGCCAATGTTCATAACTTCAAATACAAAAATGATACATGCATACAAATAGCATAATCTTATTCAGCAAATCATAACCTTTCCATAGACACCTTACTTGACAACCTTTGTACAAGATTTGTTCCAATTATATAATCTCATATTTTAATCAGATAATGTCACAACTCCTTAACAGACTTTTAAGAAATATATTCTCTAATGTACAGCGGTATTGAAAAGCTTCGTTGATAAAATGATTACTTGAGTTAGAAATTCAGAAGCACTTCTGACCAACTCATTGGTCATGACTTGGGTTTCTTAAGAATTCAGAAAGTTTAAATTAGGATGAAGTAAGTATACTGAAAATTCATAGGAAAGCATAGTCTGAACATCATAAATATTTTATCTTTTTGTAGGTTGTAAAACAGCCTTAGATTTTCTTTTTCTGCTGGCTGTATTAAATATGCAAAGCATTTTTTCAATGTTATATTTTGCATAAAAGTGTAATTTTTACATTGTAGAAAAATTATGAAGTTAAACATTTTATAAGATGAGAGCAAAAATATTAAATTTTCCCTTAAGATATTTAAAATAAAGGGAACATTTCTAATTTATGTGGAGAAGATATTTCATTTCACTCTTTCAGTTAGTAATGCATATCGCCAACAATCAGTTTCTTTGCAAAGGCAGGGAACATATTAGAGTATTTTCTGCAACTGATTACACAGTTGTATATTGCAGTCTATTTTCAATAGATACTTCAAAGCCCTTATTTTTAGGTCCAGGAAAGCTGCCTTTCCTAAAGCTTTGAAGTTTAAATAAGCAAAATGGCCATAATTTGGCTAAAATTAATTACTAATGGAAAACAGTGCTATTGATAGCTAGTCCATTGACAAAATAGAATTGAATCCGAATTTTTATTACGCATACATTTTATCCAAAAAATAGGCTTATTTAAAAGCAATGAAAATTGGGTGCAGAAATGTGAAGGTGCTCTGAGCGCCTTTGAGTTGTAAGCATGTGGATGCTCAATAAACATTCTGAGTACTGATTTATTATGTTGAAGTTTGTAAATCCTGAAGTTTGTTTAAAAACTGTCATAACGGTTTATTTTGCAAATGTTTTCTGATTTAATCTGGTTGTGTGACACTAAGCAAGACAAGGTGGGTGAGGTAATATCTTTTACTGGTCCAACTTCTGTTGGAGAGAGAGACAAGCTTTCAAGCTTACACAGAGCTCTTCTTCAGGTCCGGAAAACTTACTCCAGGCTTGGTCTAGGAGCTTATGTTGGTATAACTATGTCGCTCAGGGGTGTGGAAAATCCATCCCCCTGAGCAATATAGTTATGCTGACCTAACCCCTGGTGTAGACAGCACTATGTTGAAGGGAGGGCTTCTCCCGTTGACATAGCTACCATCTCTCGGGGAGGTGGAGTATGAGAAACATTTCCTGTTGGGTAGCATCTTCATTAAGCTCTATAGCAGGACAACTGCACCACTATAAGTGTAGACAAGCCCTCAGAGCTAAATACAAGCTAAATAAACAGATTATTTAACAAAAGTAGTTAACACCTTTTAAGGGACCATTCAAGGTGAAGTGGCCTGTTAACACCCCTCCAGTCATGGGGAGGAAAGGAAGGGGTGGGGGAAGCAGCTGGCTGAGGGGGAGGAGTTAGATTGTTGCAATAAGCCATAATTCCAGTGTCTCTGTTCAGTCTATGGTTTTTAGTGGCTAGTAAAGTTATGCATTTAAGCTCCCAGACGCCTCTTTTGAAAGTGTTTGTGTCGGTTTCCTTGGCGAATGAGCACTCACAGGAAGGGTGACCATATTTCTCAAAGTGAAAACGAGACACCGTGCGAGGCTGGCCCGAACCACTTGGTGTTGTTGCTGGCCTGAGGTGCACCGCACCCTCCTGTCCAGGGCTGGCGTTGCTGCTGGCTTCCCCTCCCGAATGTTCCTCTACACCCCACTTTTTTATCCAGACTGGCCATTTGTCCCATTTTGCTCTTGCCAACTGATCATACAAAATTATGTCGTTATAACTACATTGCTCAGGGTGTGTGAAAAATCAACAACCTTGAGCGACGCAGGTATTCTGACCTAACCCCTGGTGTAGATGGAGCTATGTTGATGGGAGGGCTTCTCTCGTCGATAAAGCTACCACCTGTTGCCAGGGCAGTTAGAAGATCACAGGAGGGCGCCAGGCTATGGTGTGAAAGTTCTGTTTGTTTCTCCTTGATGATACTCCCCGCCCCTTGGTTCACTCTACTTCCCTGTAAGCTAACCACCCTCCCTTCCTCACTTCGATCACCGCTTGCAGAGGCAATAAAGTCATTGTTGCTTCACATTCATGCATTCTTTATTAATTCATCACACAAATAGGGGGATAACTGCCAAGGTAGCCTGGGAGGGGTGGTGGAGGAGGGAAGGACAAGGCCACACAGCGCTTTAAAAGTTTAAAACTTTAAAACTTATTGAATGCCAGCCTTCTGTTGCTTGGGCAGTCCTCGGGGGTGGAGTGGCTGGGTGGCCGGAGGCCCCCGCACCGCGTTCTTGGGCGTCTGGGTGAGGAGGCTATGGAACTTGGTGGAGGAGGGCGGTTGGTTACACAGGGGCTGTAGCGGCGGTCTGTGCTCCAGCTGCCTTTCCTGCAGCTCAACCATATGCTGGAGCATATTAGTTTGATCCTCCAGCAGCCTCAGCCTCCTCTCATCACGCTGCCGCCACCTTTCAGCTTCAGCCCTCTCTTCAGCCCGCCACCTCTCCTCCCGGTCATTTTGTGCTTTCCTGCACTCTGACATTGTCTGCCTCCACGCATTCGTCTGTGCTCTGTCAGTGTGGGAGGACAGCATGATCTCAGAGAACGTTTCATCGTGAGTGCGTTTTTTTCGCCTTCTAATCTTCACTAGCCTCTGGGAAGGAAAAGATCTTGTGATCCTTGAAACACATGCAGCTGGTGGAGGGAAAAAAAAGGGGACCCTCTCCGCTGAACATACACCAAACTACATTATTGCTAAGAGTGAAAGGGTCAGACTAGGGAACAATCAGTTTGCAGTCAGACTGATTATAAAAGACCAAGAAGGAGCACTTGGCAAAATCAGTTCTAGGGCATATAGCAGGACAGAGAGGGACGAAAAATGGTCCTGAAACCTTGAAGTTAAAATGTTTGTTGTAGTATAGTGGTTCTCAAACTGGGGTCGGGACCTCTCAGGGGGTCATGAGGTTCTTATGTGGGGGGGTCACAAGCTGTCAGCCTCCACCCCGAATCGCGCTTCACCTCCAGCATTTATAATGGTCTTAAATATATAAAAAGGTGTCTTTAATTTAGAAGCAGGGGCGGGAGGGGGGGCACTCAGAGGCTTTCTATGTGAAAGGGGTCACCAGTACAAAAGTTTGAGAACCACTGTTTTAGTAGGTAACTGGCAAAGATCAGTTAAAAGTGGTAAGTGTGGTGTGTTTGTTTTTGTATAAATAAGGATTGTCAGTGCTCCCCTTGTTGCCACAAGCTTCGTTTCCTTTAGATATTTGCAAATTTTCCTGCATTTCTAATGGCAGCAGCTTGGAATATTCAAGTTATAAAGCGTATCAATGTTTCTGAAACATTTTGGAAAACTGGGGAGTTGCACTGTGTGTGATGCTATGGCTCAGGATTTGAGAAGTGCTCTCTCCAGTGGCTAATAGGAAGCTTTCCTGGGCAAGAACTGGCCCCTTCTGAAAATCCTAAGTTTCCTTTATCTTCGCAACCATACAGGATTTTTTAAAATTTTCAGAGTGTGAACCGAATGTAAACCAATTCAGTGCTGTCTTCCAGACCCTCCTCTGCTGCTCTAGTTGCCTCTACTTATTCATAGATACTAAGGTCAGAAGGGACCATTATGATCATCTAGTCTGACCTTCTGCACAACGCAGGCCACAGAATCTCACCCACCCACTCCTGCGAAAAACCTCACCTATGTCTGAGCTATTGAAGTGCTCAAATTGTGGTTTAAAGACTTCAAGGAGCAGAGAATCCTCCAGCAAGTGACCCATGCCCCATGCTACAGAGGACGGTGAAAAACCTCCAGGGCCTCTGCCTGGAGAAAAATTCCTTCCCGACCCCAAATATGGCCATCAGCTAAACCCTGAGCATATGATGCTGCTATTTCAAATCCAGTTTTACTCTGCTGCTGCTTGGGAAAGCTTTGAGAAATGTTAAAAGTTGGGCTTGAGGGAACAAGAGAGAAGAACCCACAGAAGTCTCCACTAGTCCCCAGCATCTCCCTTCCCTTAGGAAGCAAGAGGCTCTGGGGTAGGGCGAGGGAAAAGAGAGAACGCTGTGAATTCTCTGTTCCATCCACTTTAAAGATACTTTCCCCTGCATGTATGAAGTTTCTCAGCATGACATAGGTATGTTTGCATGGGTGTGGAATAAAAATCTACTTATGGAAACTGAATTTATCTTTATTATTTTCCATCCCCTGGTGGCTGCTGCTAACATTCAAGACGTTAGCAGTAGGTGCATATGCATTGTGATAGTTGGGCCCGCCCAGCAATCATTACAAGGTTAGTAGCACGCTGCAAACAATGCCAGGCTCAGCACACTACAGCAGTGGTCCCCAACCTTTCTGTGGGAATGGCATATTCCTATTCCCAGAAGACTGTGCCGGGCGCCAGATACCCCGCTGCCGAAATGCTGCTGACCAGCGGCAAGAAGCGTCGCTGCCGAAATGCCGCCGAGAAATGGCAACGCTTCTCAGCGGCATTTCGGCGGGCGGTTCTTCTGTGGCTGCGCTTGGCGGCGGCTTTTCGGTGGCACGGTGTCCTGCGGGTGCACACAACTGCCCCAGCAGGCACCATTGCACCCACGGGCACCGCATTGGGGACCCCTGCACTACAGCAACACACATTATTGTGGCTCAGGGTTAAAATGCTCCTTCAAGGCCTCCCTCAGCTGAACAGTGCCCCCTCCCTTTGAGCTCCTCTTCCAGTCTAGTGTTCATAACGTACAGCACAGTACTGAAGAGCAGTGCAGGATTCATGCTTTCTGACAGAGATGGTAGGTTACCAGGGCAGGTGTAAAGCATCTGGAAACCTAGCAGGATGCCCATAGAATGATGGGATTGAGAAACCTGCGTCATGTGACATTGTACCTGCCCCTGTGAGGCATTGCAAACCCCTTCCTAAAACACCCTGTGGCCAGTTGCACGGGGGATAGCTACTTCATATTGCTTCTCACTCGTTCCTCATTCTTCCTTGCAGGGACCACCTATAGGACTGAGAGTGTAGATGAGTCTCCATATTCATTCAGTTCTTCTGTCTTTTAGATTCTGACACCCCCCCCCCCCCCATGTCAGTTGTGGTGGAGCAGTTTGTGAAAGGAAAACTTGTCCAGTAAGAACTGGAATAGGTGACTCATTTTTGATGATCCATAAAACAGCTAGTAGATATATAAACGGCTGTATTTTTGGCTACTTTGGACACGGGCCATCTTTGAGGGAGAAACCTACAGTAAAAGTCACCATGTCCAATTACTCTATTCCTGTTGCTGTTTCTCTTTTTTCCCCCTGCACCCTACTCTTTACCGTTGGTACTCTTAATTATGTTGGACTTTGCTTAAGTGATTCATTGTTTGCCTTCTACCATGCTGGATTTTTTTTTCCTAATCACTTGTCAGTGAACAGCAAAGACTTCAAGTGTTGTTGCTGGTTCTTTATTTCTCTTTACTTGAACTTCTGGTTCATGAAGATGTACAGTATTGTCCTTTTACTCTACACAGTGTATTCAGCTTTATCTTTTAGAGTCTCTTCTGTTTTTTTGGTGCCTTTATTATTATAATTATTATTTTAAACTGTCAGCCATGGGCTTTGTGAAGGTCATATGTCACATGAACTTGCCATACTGGATGTTCTCCTGCATAACTCTTGCTTCCACTATCTAAAGATCATTTTAATTGATACATTTTAGCTCAAAGATATCTCATCATGGAATAGGGATTATACATTCTAATTCTATAGTATGAGACAATTCATTCATGTAATGTTTAAGAAACGTTTTGTAAATGAGTTCTAATAGTTCATGGATTAGGGACCCAATTTTATGGGGTTCCAGGGGCTTATGTATAGATTATTTAGGTTAATCTTTCTATCTACCCAATGGGACTCAGTGCTCAGTCTAGAAGATACCATCAGAGATGCTTAGTTTTGCAGTTCTCAAACTGTGGATTTCTGTCTCCAGAGATAACATGCTTGTTAACAGCAAAAATGTTTTAAAATAAATAAATATAGAGAAGTGAGAAATAACAGACCTCAACCCTGTTGTCCTCTGCAAATTTGTGTATACTGAGTCAATCAGTTACCTCTTTCTCAAAGTGCAATGTTTCAAAAAGTTCAGTGAATAGAAGATTGTGGGGGCAGAATAGACCTGGACAAGGAGAAGAAGTCTGGAGATAAATGTGATAAGGGAGGGACAGGCAGTAGAAACAAAAGTGAAGCATATTCCAGAAGTCTTGAGGTCTTTCTGAGTATAGCCTTCATTGATTTGAGATCTACGATACCATTCTCTCACTAGAAGGGAAAACCTATAATGGCAGCAGGCCGTAAAAGAGACCCAGTTTGGGAATATTTTAGTGAAGTACCTCTACCTGTGGGTAAGACAGGGATGCGTGCAAAATGCAAACAGCACAATAAAGAAATGCAAGGTCTGGGTGCCTGAATGAGACAATGTCATGAGAAGCGTTCCTTCTCAGGAGGAAGCTGCGTTGAAGATGATGAAAGGAACATGTCTGAACATGCAGGATCTTCAGGTTGGTAAACTTTTTTTATTTCATACTTTTCTTAAGGACTGCCTGTCTTCCTTCTAGACTATTCTTGAATTCTCGTGTTTGAGCAAAAAATATAGTTGTTACTCTGTGGTACTATCATTTTAGATGTAGTTGTGATAAAAAATAAATAGCTGAAATAGGGAGATCTTCCTTTTACAATTTCACCTTTAAAGTAGTATTGGGTGTCAGTGAATGCAATGAGTAATAGTAAATGAGAGCAGTATGGTAATTAATAATTAAATAACTGCATTGACTTGTTTTGTTTAGGAGACTCCATCCTCAACATACAGGATTCTGAAGACTGTCCACCTTCAAGATCACCATAATTTTCTATAGTTTGAGTTTTCTTCCAGTGATAGTGTTTCAGTCACATTATATATGTCACGTAGCCACAGTATATCACCTGTAGCAAAAAGGAAAAAAAAATCTTCATCATCCAGAAACAACCATAGATAAGTTTGTGATAAGAACCAGCAGATTACAAAAAGAGGTAATTGATGGAAAAAATTGCCCGATATGTTTATGCAACAAACTCTCCTTTCTGTATGATTGAAAACCCACACTTCATTAACATGGGTCCGTCATTAAGACCAGGATATGGTCCACCCAACAGAGCAGATGTCACAGGCAAATTGCTGGATAAAGTGTATGAAAGAGAAATTGAGCAGTGTGCAAAAGATCTAGAGGGTAAAATTGTTAACCTGAGTCTTGATGGGTGGAGCAATGTCCACAATGATCCTGTTGTATGTGCTTGTGTGACAACAGAAGAAGGGAATGTCTTCCTTACAGAAACAATTGATATATCAGGAAATGCGCACACAGCAGAATACTTACGAGAAGTAGCAGTAAAAGCTATAACAACCTGTGGGGAAAAAAAATTCAAGTGTCTAGTACGCAGCTTGGGTCACAGACAATGTTGCAAATGTATCCAAGATGAGAAGAAATTTAGAAGAGAGTCCCAAGCTAATTACTTACAGTTGCAGTGCTCATTTGATGCACCTCCTCGCCAAAGACTTCAGTGTTCCAGAAATAAAGGCTAATGTTGAAATTGCAAAGTACCTCTGTAACAACCACTTTGCAGCAGCTGCTCTGAAAAAAGTGGGAGGAGCCAAGCTAACGCACGTCTTGTGGGAGAGATGGAACTCAGTAGTGGACTGTTTTGAGAGCTATATAAAGAACTGGCCTAATCTGATGATAGTTTGTGAACAAAATCGTGAATAAATAGATGGCACTGTCACAGCCAACGTTCTCAACATTGGGATTAACAGAAATGTTGAACACATGCTGAGTATCCTGAAGCCTATTTCTGTAGCCTTGAATAAAATTCAGGAAAATAGCTATTTTATTGCTGACGCTATTGAAATTTGGAAGGAACTGAGTGAGATCTTAAAAAGAGAAATATGCAATGACAGAGCTAAATTACAAGCATTAAAAAACGAATGGGACAAGCACTATCTCCAGCTCATTTTCTTGCAAATATTCTCAATACTCAGTACCAGGGTGAACCCTTAACTGTTGAAGAAGAGGAGTTGGCTATGACGTGGACATCTAGCAATCATCCCTCCATAATGCCAACTATAATAAACTTCAGAGCTAAGGGCGAACCATTCAAGAAATATATGTTTGCTAATGATGCTTTAAAGAAAGTCTCGCCAGTGAACTGGTGAAAGTCACTTAAGCACTTGGATTCATAAATGGTTGAAGTGGTAATTTCACTTTTAACAGCAGTAGCTTCTTCTGCCGGAGTAGAAAAACTATTTTCTTCCTTTGGACTAATTCATTCAAAATTGAGAAATCGTTTGGGACCCGAAAAAGTAGGAAAGTTTGTTTTTCTTTTCCAGATTATGAACAAACAGGAAAATGAAGGTGAAGACGACTGAGTTAGCTGCAGAAGCCAATATTTTAAGTTTCTCATGTTGACCTGGCTGACATAGTTGATTTAATTTTTTTTTAAAATATTTCATTTAACTATTTTAGTTAAAAGAAATTTTAACAAAAACAAACCTGATTTTAAAAAACTTGAATGTTTAACTAAATTGAAAAAGTCATTTGCTTGTTTTGTTAAAATATTATGTGTTGAAGAAAAAATCCAGAACACATAACGTTGTTGTTTTAGTTGAATAAAACAATTTAAATGTCTGTCAGATGATGTTCTCCTAATACAGCATGGCAAGAAAATCCTCCAAATACTAATGAATAACCTGCTGGTTTGGAGATAGTTCACCTCCCAATGACTTCTTCATAAATATCTGCTTCATTTACCTTTGGTAAATGAAATAACCAAACAGTCATTCATTTTCTGATATAGCTGTAAAACTAATCGGAAAAGTTTTCAAAATAAATCACTTAAAAATGTATAGTGTGTACCTTCTAAAAATGAAACCTACATCTATCTCTGAGTTGTGAAGAATATGTATTAAGGTTATAACAACCAAGAAGAATTCACTTTTATGTAGAAATCCATGATTAAATCGAGTCTTCCTGACTAGTGATTTTAAATCAAATCCACCCTGATCCGACACCTACTATTTATTTAGTTGTGTCACTTTGCCAGCTTCATTCTGTCCCTTCAGACTAGCAGTAACTGCTGTCGCTTATTGTTGCTGTCCTTGTGCACCATTTTATTTCCTCTCCGCTGAATTTTACCTCTTTGCCCCTTCTTTTCTTGTTACTAGCCTTGTGAAAATGTTCAGGTTTGATGCTGTGAATGCAAATGTAGCCTTGTTGCTGTTTGTGGGATGCTAGTTTTTTGTCTTTTCAAAGAGAAGTAGTCCGCATGGCTAATCTGGCCATATTTCTGCCCACAGTATTAATATAGATATTTATAGAGTATTCGTTTAAATGCTTGTTGGTTTTTATAATATTACAGAAGTCAAAACCAGTATTTGCTTTTATATTATGCTGAAATTAGAAGGAAGGAATAATGTTATTTCCCACTTAAAGTGCCTGTGAATACATGATAAAAATTTAATTGAGAGAATAATACAGATATTGCTTCGAGTCATTTTTCCCCATATTTGAAAAACCAATTACCTCCTCCTTCTGACCCTAGGAGCTATTTAAGTCAGTCAGATTCTGAACAGATTAAAACAGAGAAACCTCGCTCACGATCCAAGAGGAATTGTGAGTTGAAAGTTTAATACCTGCTTGTGTTTTTAGGGCCATGTAAAACTGCAGTACATTTATAGATAGCCTGTTAGTTACACTTTTTATTTTTTAATTAACATTCCTCTAGGGAGGTTAGAATTTAATAGTAGCATGCACCAAAACTGAAAATATTCAGATACAATAGATGGTTGAGTGGGAAACAAGTTGGTCATATTCTTTAGTGTGTGAATGCAACTCTTTTAGGACCTGTTCCCGTTGACTTCAGTGGTGCAGGTCAGGTCTGCAGGTCTTGATTTTCAGAATCTAGCCTCCAGCTCTGGCTATAAATACTTACGGGCACTAAGATTTGCATGCCAAAGTGATGCATTCGAACATCTGTGTTCACAGGTGATAGAATGTTCACACTCACACACCATCCTGTGTGTGTGTGCGCACGTGCGCAGGTGTTAGTCTCTTTCTGCTTCATGTGCAGGTTTTCATGCTGAGGTATGCATGTGCAAAACCGTGCATGCCCAATTGGAGACTGGGTTGAGGTTCTACTGGATATCCTTTAATATCATTTAAAAAAAACAACTGGTCATATTTTAACTTTATTTGTGTAATTGAACTGTTTAAAACCAGTATAATAATATTTTATAACCTTTATGATCAACACAGCTGCCTTTCCTTTGTTCATATGTAGGAGGTGATGAATTAGTGATGCAGGAACCTTGCTATAATAATCCTTTTTTAAAATGTGGTTCTATTGATAGTGTGGCTGCCTACTTCTCACAAGGCAGCTAAAGTCAGTGCAATAAATTAGTTATATAAACTTTTTAAATTTAATGATGATTTGGGGTTTGCAGTCTTTGCTTTCTTAGATTGTGCTGAAATGATCATTTCTCCCATTGTCCCTTTTTAAAGCAGACTGGGAAAAAGAGCGGCTTCTTTTAACTAATGGGGAAAATGGTTAAGAGTACAAAATGGCTGTCCTTTTCTCACTCTTTTCAGCTAAAATAATTTCGCTTTGTGGAACTGAAATGTCGCTATTTCAGGTAAGCACTTCCCTTGATTTCTGTTAGATTGTCATTTTCTTGATGTTTCTTGCTGGAATGTGCTGTGTTTCTCGACTTTCTATCTGTAGTCTGCTGCGGCTTCTGTTAAACTACTTCAAAACAGCCTGCTTTGTAATGACAAGAGGAAATTGGCTTTCCTTTGAGTCTCAAAGTCTGTGAAAGACTTTAGGGCAAGATCCGTAAAGTCCGACAGAAGACAAAGCTCTAGTTTGAGTGCATGAGATAATACTAAATTAGTGACATACATCAGATGGCTTATGTGAAAATCTCCTTGAATCATATTAAATGTAGACCTTCTGAAGTCTTGTTATTCCAAGGGATGAACTCCCCAGTGAGTTTGGGTGATTGTTCCAGAGAGACAGGACTGTTGTCCTGTAATTAGGACACTTGACAGACCTGGGTTCAAGTCTCTTCTCCACTACATACTTCATTGTGTCTAGAGGCATGTCCCTTAGCCTCTCTGTGCCTTAGTTCCCCATATGTAATAGAAATGTTATGAAGGTAAATGTATTAATGAATGTGAAGAGCTCACACACTGAAGTAATGGGGCCATATAACTACCTAGGATACATAGATCATTAAGGTCTGCCAGTTCTTCACAAGAAAGTTTCAAGACTGCAAAAATGGTCAGCTTTGACTATTTCCAGTGTGTACTTGATATAAATCTGGGCCAAAGCCACATTTAGACGCGCAAATTGAGATTTTAAGCAGTCCTGATTGCACAGTAGTTCCCGCTGAGGTTGGAGGGCATTTGCGAGCACTCAGTATTTCTGAAAATCCAGCCACTTGTTCAGGTTGCTTAAGTCTTGGCTTCTAGCTCTGAAAATCTTGGTGCTGCTCTCAAATGTTTGGTTGAGTACAATTTTTTAAAACCAGTTTTTAGCTATTTAAAACTGGAAACATTCATTAAAACGTAGCTATAAACCGAACCCTCAGTTTTTCTGCTTTTTCTGTGTGATGTGATTAATTTAGTTATTTGACTTTAACATCTTGTTTCTAGAAAGTGCATATCTATTAGGAATGCTAATAATTATCCAAATGAATAGGCTGTCTAGCTTTCAGAAAACAGTCTGTTTAGGGGACATATTTCACAATCTTATTAGTTGTGTAATTTGAAGTTGAGATGGTTACATAAACCTTAACAATTGTAGTGACAGGTCTCACTCATTCCAAAGAGTGAGTATATGGTTCAGCAGTATAAAACAGTAAATTGTCCTTGCAGTTTATTGATCAAAATGTTCTAGCCCTTGAAGAACTTGCAAGTGTGACTTTTTCTATTTTTTTCCTTTTATGAGGCAGACTATATTTACCGTGCAACAATGTTCATGGTGTACTTTAAAAGGGAAAGTGGAACCAAAAGGCTTATAATTATTAATTGGAGTCTGCTGTATGTATCTGTCATCTTCAGTTCATTTCAAAATAAGTCCTATTTAAAAGTCCTTTTAAAAAATGTTATATAACATCGGGACTTTAATATGAAAAGTTTCCCCTGCTGAACCTATATGAGACTCTGAATGAAAAAAAGACCTAATGTAAAATAGGATTGTTCACAAAATTATGGTTTCAATATCAACTTAAAAAGATCCACTACTCTGGTCATATTTTCATACTATTTTAGATCAGAGGAGGGCAACCTCCTTTTCCACCAGAAGGAGATTTAGGTGTGGTTCTTACAGGCAAAGACTGTGACCTCTTTCTCCTCTGTGCAGTAGTACAGGGCTGTGTCCCAGTCAAGGCCATACTGATGAAGGCAATGTGGTTTAAACTGGTAAACATTCAAGTTACAGGTACTTAAAACAATGTTAAACAACTGTATTTGGACTATCTTTGGGAGGGGTAAGAAGTCTCATCAATGTGGTGCACATGTTACTTTTTGAAATACAGAGATCTATAAGATTTGCTGCAGAATCATCCTAGTTAGTTCTCCTAGGAAAGAAAGACAATGCAGGCCAGAATTTCATCCAGTGATTTCTGCATCAAGCCAAATAATTGTGGCTGAACTACAGGATATCTTTCAGAAAGACATCCCATGTTGATTTAAAAAAAAAAAAAAAAGAGGAGTCCTTTGGGCACCTTAAAGACTAACAAATTTATTTGGGCATAAGCTTTTGTGGGCTAGAACCCACTTCATCAGATGTATGGAGTGGAAAATACAGGAGCAGGTGTGTATATGTATAAATGTATATATGTATATACACATACACACATCATACATGAAAAGATGGGAGTTGCCTTACCAAGTGTGAGCTCAGTCTGAGACAATTCAATTAACAGTAGAATACCAAGGGAGGAAAAATAACTTTTGTAGTCGTAATGAGAATGGCCCATTTCAAACAGTTGACAAGAAGTTGAGTAACAGTAGGGGGAAATTAGTATGGGGGAAATTAGTTTTACGTTTTGTAATGACCCAACCACTCCCTGTCTTTATTCAGGCCTAATGTGATGGTGTCCAGTTTGCAAATTAATTCCAGTTCTACAGTTTCAGGTTGGAGTCTGTGTTTGAAGTTTTTTGTTGAAGAATTGCCACTTTAAGGTCTGTGATTGAGTGACCGGGGAGATTGAAGTGTTCTCCTACCGGTTTTTGAATGTTATGATTCCTGATGTCAGATTTGTGTCCATTTATTTTTTTGCGTAGTGACTGTCCAGTTTGGCCAATGTACATGGCAGAGGGGCACTGCTATTTATACTTGCTCCTGTATTTTCCACCCCATACATCTGATGAAGTGGGTTCTAGCCCACAAAAGCTTATGCCCAAATAAACTTGTTCGTCTCTAAGGTGCCACAAAGACTCCTCATTGTTTTTGCTGATACAGACTAACACAGCTACCACTCTGAAATATGTTGATTTAAAGATTTCAAATGAGTGGTGCCCTGCCACATTCCTTGGTTCCATTGGCTAGTTACCCTTACTGTTAAAAATTTGCAACTTATTTCTAGTTTGAAATGTTCGTATGTTGGTTACTACCATACCAGGAAGTAAACATGAAGGTACATTTAAATAAAAACATATATGTATATATAAATGCATATTTATGTAATTAAATGTATGATAGCTTAGTAGATAAACTTTTTTCTTAAATGAACATTGTCGAATAAAAACGTCTTTTATTTTCAAAGTTTTCATTCAGTATCATTGCAGCTCTTGTTAGTTTTCTGACAGCAGAGCATAAGTGCCAAAAAAACAACAACCCCAGAGATTGTTTTTGAAACGGATTCTTTGGCCACACATTTGTATAAGTATGCAAAATAAAGCCTACATATTTTAACGTTGGTTCATTTGAAAGCTTCCTCAGTTAGTTATCTTTCCTGCTGTTCCTTTTCATATGAACTTCTACTACAATATCGTAATTACATTTATTGAATAGCTCACAGTGTAATAGAAATCTTTTCTTTTATTGATGACTCGTACACTTTTTTCATTATCCTCTTTGTATATTTGTTTCCTTCCACGTACACTTGGAACTGTAAAGATTTCTTTGTATTACCCATCATAGCACATAGTTAATGCAGGGGAGGCCAACTTGAGCCTGAGAAGGAGCCAGAATTTACCAGTGTATGTTGCCAAAGAGCCATGGTAATATGTCAGCAGCCCCTCATCAGCTTCCCCGCCCCCCCTGCTCCCAGCGCCTCCCATCCACCGGCAGCCCTGCCAATCACCGCCTCCCTCTTCCTCCCCGCACCTCCCGATCAGCTGTTTCATGGTGTGCAGGAGGCTCTGTGGGGGAGGGAAGGAGTGAGGGCACGGCAGTTCGGGAAGGGGTGGAGTGGGGGCAGGGCCTGGGGCAGAGCCAGGGGTTGAGCAGTGAGCATCCCATGGCACATTGGAAAGTAGGCGTCTGTAGCTCCAGCCCTGGGGTCGGTGCCTATACAAGGAGTCGCATATTACCTTCTGAAGAGCTGCATGTGGCTCCGGAGCCACAGTTGGCCACCCCTGAACTAATGAAATAAGTTGTGAAACAGCAGAGAATCTGATGGATATGCACATACGTTTTTGGTTAGGTACTTTTGCTTTAGATAACATATGCTAAAGGTAGTTGCCATTGTCTATTAAGAGACACTTCCTAAAGATTTTTTCCCTCATATTTTTCTCCCCAGATGACTTGTTTCCAATATAACCCATTATAAGATGTTCCATATTTATAAACCTTGACACTATAAATATATGGCTGATAATTTGCATTGGTAGAGCTGCTTCACAGAGAATCTGTGAGCACAGGTTATAGCTATATTTGGTTCAGTGAAGCAGAATTGGGTTTGTATTTCATTTGGCCAGCCTTAAAATCAAATATTTCAAACATAGCCATCTTCACTTCATGATATTAATACTGGGTTTCTATCTTGAATAAAGAAGGGATCCTGCAAGTCATGAAATTGAGTGTTGTTTTTCCTTTTACATTTGTCCAAATAAAGGGGCTCCAACAAGATTTGTTTACCATAACTCCTAAAATAATCCCCACAAATGCATTTTCTTCTTTTACTGATTGTGAAAGTACAGACTATGGCTTTGCCTTGAAAACTCTTGCTAGGGGAAAATAAGTTCTTTAAGTTACCTTGCTTTTCTGGTGGAGCTGTCAAAAATCTCATCGCTAACCCAGGCAAGGCAAAATCCTGCATCATAATTACATTTAAATATCATTGTCTTCAAAGAACTGTACAACCATTAATTGATTAGTCAGTTAAACTTGCCTAATGTAATTCTTAACTGGGACAAATACTGCTTTTGTCTTACGTTGTTTGTGAGTGTGAATTCTGTTTGGGTATTGTATATAGTTGAAAAGCATCATGGAAGAGTATTTCTTCATTGTTCATTGCTACTTAGACTCAGGCTGGGGACACTGGCTGTCCAACGTTCTGATTGACCTTTCTGATGACTTCAAGCTCCCAGCAAAGTATGGTTGAGATCTCATATCTGAAATACTCATTTTTTTTTTTATCTTGTGCATCTGCTAAGTTAAATAGGGGCTGGGGGGAGAGTTTGCTTGTGGAGAGTAAATAGGTTGAACAGGCACCTGGAATGGGAGAAGGTGAGTGTGAATTGCTAAAGATGACTATTTTAAATTGTTCCTTCCCCTCAAAGCTGCCTTTTCATTAGCAGATTGTGGTCCTCCAGTCACTTTTAAACCACTTTGTAGTGTAAAGCTGAATTGGAAACTCTTCCGTCTTCTGAAACTGGCAGGCTAATGGCAGAGAAAGCTACTGCAGTAAGAGAATTTTTAAATTAGCAAAAGCTTTAAAACGGACAATTTGGGATTTTGGAGAACTGACATTTTATTTTCCCTTCCTGTCTTCCCAGTGTTAGCTATGTGTAGGGCCCTACCAAATTCATGGCCATGAAAAACGAGTCACGGACCGTGAAATCTGGCCTCCCCTGTGAAATCTGGTCTTTTGTGTATTTTTTACCCTGTACTATACAGATTTCACAGGGGAGACCAGCGTTTCTGAAACTGGGGATCCCAACCCTGAAGAGGATTGTGGGGGAAGTTGCAAGGTTACTATAGGGGGTTGCAGTATTGCCACCCTTACTTCGGCCACCCAGCTCTGAAGGCAGGAGAGCTATGGCTGTTGGCCAGGTGCCCAGCTCTGAAGGCAGTGCCCCACCAGCAGCAGCGCAGAAGTAAGAGTGGCAATCCCCTACCATGCCACCCTTACTTCTGTGCTGCTGCCTTCAGAGTTGGGTCAGGACCCCTACAGTTACACCACCATGAAATTTCAGATATTTAAATCTGAAATTATGAAATTTATGGTTTTTAAAAATCCTATGACTGTGAAATTGACCAAAATGGACTGTTAATTTGGTAGGGCCCTAGCTATGTAGAAGCATAAAAAAACAGAATAGACGGGTTTGGCAGTCTTTTGTTGGATCTTTATTGTGAAATGCCTGTTGATTGTCAGTAAAATACTCTGAAAGTTAGGAAATGCATGCTGTGAAAGAGCTTAAAATAAATCTTTTTTCATTAAGATTTCCATGTTGTAAGCAGTCGTCATTTGAAATTAGTAATATTAATGGATGAATGTCTTTAATTACTTCTGCATCACCTCTTGGCGAGTGCAGTTTTATTGATAGATTCCTTTTGTCTGTCTGTGTATGCATTACTCCAAACAAAAATGGTCCAGGTTGCATAGTTAAGTGTTCAAAAGTTAATCTGGTTACATGCCTTTGTAAGATTTGAACATTTATGGATGCCATAGTGCTTGATATATCTTCCTTAATTTCTTTGTTTTCAAATTTCACATTATTATTTTTATTTATTGTTACACAGATGATACAATTATTTCAGCCCCATTCGGCTCTATGCTGTAGGAAGTACATAGTAAGAGACAGTCCCTGCCTTAAAGAGTTTGATTATTTTATAAAATTATGTTATAGTAACCTTGTACACATAGATTAGCCGTTTATATTTTGGTAAGTGCACATTGTTTAAAACCGAACACTAGTAAATTGCAGGTTGAAGTCCAGAAGCAGTGTCCTTTTTAATAGATTAGCCAAAAAAGAGCCCGATTTCAAGAAGTGCATATGCAAACTGGCAATTTATGCGTGCAAAGGGATACTGGGATATATAACTTGCCATTTATATCTACCAATATCCAGCATGTATGCTCAGTTGATGTAATTGTATGTGAAGTTAGGCAGGATATTACATAAGAATTTTTGAAATTCTTATTCTTAAACAAAATTCTAGAGTAGAGTTAAAGATCTGAATCTTTGAGTATTTATCTGAATCCATCCTGTTAAGATTTCCCCATCACAATGCTTTAATATTTGTCTAAGAAAAAACACACCAGCACATTAATATTTAGAGAGAATATGTGGTGTTTAAAGATCTATGACTTTTAAAGCAGGATGGGAACTGGCTGAAAGTCTTACGAGATCCCCTCCAGTTCTTGCTACGATTTTCACAAATGATGACACTTTTCAGCAAGATGTCGCCTGCCAGCAGCAACCAGCTGATTGAGGTAAAGGCTATACAGTTATGTATTTGGCTGAGTTTTATCTGTCGTGGGCAGGCAGGGATCTGGAAACTGGTTTATCAGCCCAGGATAATCAATTGCTTTACCAATCCAAAACTTGTTCAACGTTTGTGGGCCGAAAGCTGCTATTTCTGAACATCAAAGCACATTGAATAGGTTCTATGAAGTCTGCTTTTAGTTTTGCACAAACACATTCTTTGGGGTAAGATAAGGCCACGTAGAAATTAATCTACTGTAATTAAGTGAAAACCAATACAAAGTGACTGGCACATTGGATTAGATAATGAATTATATACCCTCTTTTCTGAGTCATAAATTCAAATCCTATCCAGGTTTCTGATAGCTGGATATCTAATAGCTGTCTCTCTACAGTATGTGAGATGAATTGGGGTTCTCTTTAGTCTGTTTCAAGGTGAGTTAGCATCTGAAATGTGAGCATGTTGTGCCAGTATACTTGGAGTCTTTGCTAGTAGTTTCAGCAGAGAGGCCAAAGATGGAATGAAAATGAACTAGCTTCTTAGGGATAGTGGTGAGGAAGTGTGGTGAAGCTTCCACTACCAGCGCTGTATCCATTGTGTGGCTAAATGGAAGATTTCATTCTTTGGAGAACTAAGGTAGTATCTTTTCCCAAGCAGTCAATTACCCTTCAATTTGAAAACTTTTTTTTGTTTTGACTATATGAAGGCCTTTTTCCTGTTCAAATGCACAAAAAATAAGGGGTTTTATTTTTTGGTTTGCTTTTTTAAGCAGACACTTGGAAGAAACCTTGTGGGTCATCTCAAAGAGACTGATGGTAATTAATGAAGCATATAGATAAGGACTAAAATACCTTAGTTAACTGTTATTTCCAAATGTCTTTTTATATATGAAAACTGTTTCCTTCTGTAAAATATGCTGCTTGTTCCACTCCTGTTTAATTATAGTGCTGTTCTTATTCATATTCTAATTGTCTTTTAATTTCTATCGCCTTGTGACATCTCAAGCAACAGGAAACTAGGTAGGGAACGAACTTAATTTGACATCCCTGAGATAACGTGCTACTATTACAGAGAGATGAGGGAGACAACCTTTCGCCCTGTCCATTTTCTACAAACAAAACAGCAGGAAATAGAGATGATTGTGGGAGTGTAAACAGTCAATTTTGCTCTCTAGAAATAGCCAATAAATGCCTGGTATATTTAGGTTTTGCGGGGGGATCAGGAAAAGATACCTGACTTTTCCTTTTAATGTGCCTATGCAACTCATCTGAATGACAAAAGAGGGTGAGGTAGTAATATATTTTATTGGACCAACTTCTGTTGGTGAGAAAGACAAGCTTTCAGAAGAAGAGCTTCGTGTAGCTCGAAAGCTTGTCTCTTTCACTAACAGAAGTTGGTCCAATAAAAGACATTACCTCACCTGCCTTGTGTTTTTAATATCTTGGGACCAACACAGCTGTTAGCACCTGCAAACAACAATGGAAGATATTTCATCTGAATGGTAGTTTTTGTACAGTGTACATGCCCACAAGCAAAATATACAGAACTTATATACGTACAGGTATAACTCACAGCAGGTTTGTTAAGAAGGGGAAATTCAGTTACCTCTAATAGTGTTTCTGTGAAAGCCTGGCTTGGACCCATACGTTAAAAAAATCTCAAACTCTTTGAGTACCTATGGATTAACACTAAGGAATATGAACCCAAGAGTGAGAATCGTGAGTTTAAAGCGCCTTTAGAGTGCCTCTTTATCTCTCATATATTTTCCTTGCTTTTGCTGGTGTATATCAGTCTGAATCTTTGATTCTATTTGTTTAATTTTTCTCTTTTTATATTAGCTTCTAAGACAAGGGAAAGAAAAGAAAGGAAGAAGATTACCCTGAAACACTTTTTACAGTGGAGATGCATTAAGTTTTCAACCCCAACTTTCAAATGTGTCACAA
The DNA here is from genome assembly GCF_965152275.1 of Natator depressus. NCBI lineage: Eukaryota > Metazoa > Chordata > Testudines > Cheloniidae > Natator > Natator depressus. The sequence continues at coordinate 8,076,744 of NC_134240.1, read as the reverse complement.
ACTGAGTGTCACGAACTATGCTCGGAGTGGTTACTTATGACACTTTGACCAATCCCTTTTTAAAAAAAGCACTGCTCTACTTTTAACAAACCTGATGTATCTGAGTTCTAAATAATGGCTATTGTATAACTTTGTTAGTAGTAACACTGATTCCACTAGAAGCCTGCAGTAAAGATGTGAATGGCACTTACCTTACACGCTGATAAAAATTTCCTTTTCTGGGAGTAATTCTTGTAGCTTGAGTTTCACTTTATCCAACTATCTGAAAATTATTGCATGGTTTTTAGTTTCTGTGGGTTAGAAACACAAGATAAGCACTGGAACAAATTACCTAGGGAGGTTGTAGAATCTCCGTCATTGGAGGTTTTTAAGAACAGGTTAGACAAACACCTGTCAGGAATGGTCTAGTTATTGCATAGTCCTGCCTTGAGTGCAGGGTTTCTGTGCTAGATGACCTGCTGAGGTCCTTTCCAGTCCTACACTTCTGTGATTGTGTAAAGGGAGACTTGTGCTTTTTTCCCTTGGATAAATGAACTTGAATTTAAATGTACAAAAATGGGATTGGGTGCAGAAAAAGGAAAGAAAATTAGAAACATTTTTTTTCTTTAACCATGAAGCCTCCTTTGGACTGTTGGGAACACAATAGTAAAAGTTAAGATTTAAGATTAATATACTTTTACAGTGATGAGTATTTTGAATTTGAGGGTTTTAAAAAAAAGTGTGCTTTAAGAAATTGTTTTCTTTTGAAAAATGGCAATCTTCTGAAGCAATATCAGCCAGCAGAAAATGCTTCACACCAACAGAAATACTGAGGCTCAAGTTCTCCTAGTTCTTGACTGTCAGACTACAAATGCAAAATTCAAGATGTCACACACAATCTCAGGGGGTTTTATAGCAAGGTCCATTTATTGACTTTTTCCAGTGCTTGCTTGATAGGTTGGAGTGACAGAAATACCTATGAAATGGATTACACTTCTTATGTTGCGATACAACCCTGCAGTGAAGAAATAGATTGCTAAGAAGTAAATGGCATAAAACCCAAATGTATCTTCAGCTATTAAAACGTGTTGCATTCCACCCAAATGCAGCCCTGTGTGAAAGAGTGTGAAAGATATATGGCATACTCCCCGGGATTTTCCTTTGATTTTTCTGACAGAAATGTGGGAGGAGGAGTTGGAAAGAGAGGAAGGGCTATGAGTGGAACGGGGGGGTGGGGGAAGAGGGAGAACAGAAATAAGAAAATAGCCTGTGCTTTTCCTTGTTTTACTCTTTCCCCTTTTCAGCCTTTTAGATTTTCTTTAAAGAGACTTTCAGATGACTTCCACTGATCCTTGCTCACAGCCTGGTTCCCCTATGGTTTATTTTTTATGGATGGACAAGTGTGCATTGGTGCCTCTGGGTGCAATTTAATACTGCTGAGGGCAACTAGATTGTCCACAGCAGCAGAGCTGTGGCATAAAGGGGAGCGGGAGAATAAATAATAGAACTGGCAGGTAGGAGATGTTAGAGTCGCATTCCATGCCAAATTAAAGTGTCCTGCTAAGAAGTCTCAAGGGGAAGAATCGGCCTGGAAAATATAAGGTTTCTTTTAAAATCTTGTTACCATAAAGTCCTTTGTGGTGTTTGTATTAAGGGTGTACAGTTGTGCAATAGCACTGGTAACGTCAGTCAGTGCTATATCTTATTTTTACCTATAAGATGCATCATGGTATGGAGTGTGTGATCCCTGGGATGTTTTTCCTGTCTACAATATGTTGATGAGGTTTTGAGAATACTTGGGAAAAGTGCATTTTGAGGGGACTTGTATCATAGTGTCCTCTGAGCCCTGGGTAAAAGTGAGTAGTAAAGACTTGGAGGCTTTCATTCGTTCTATTCACCGTAGTCCCACCTATCCAAAGGTCTTTGTTTCCATTCTGATTAGGATGAATTTTTCTGTTTTATCTTCAAGCATGTTTTTAGTATAACAGAACTAATTAGAGCCAGGTGTTATTAGTGTCTTTTCTGCTGTTGGTCATCACAGTGTTTTTTGCTTTAGCCTATAATCCATCACAAATGATTCCCAGTTTTCACTTTTAAGATGCTCTTGAAAGAGAAAAGATCTTTTAGAGAGGGGCATGTCTTTTTCCTTCACTCAGTCTCTCTTGTAATTACTGTTTTTTGCCTGTCCTTATCAAGGCAGAAGGTCTGTGTTTCTCAAGAGGTTTAATGTAACTTTTTCTTGTCCCTGTGCTCTGCAGAACTTTTAATATAGAGTCAATTTCCACTGATTTCTGAAGTGTATAGATAAGCAACAAATGTATATAATAGTAGGCTGTTTTCATTCATCATCTTCACTAGTTCATCACATGGAGTTGGTCTGTTGTAAAAAAAAAAAAAAAAAAAAAATCCTGATTGAAAGCCCGTCTTGGTTGAAATTTAGGGTTAAAGTAAGATGGTTGCGCAGTACTTTATGGTTTGCAAGTGAAGGTGTGATTAAAAACATCTTGTGTCTCTCTTCTATAGAAGCATAGTCTTTCATTATTTCTCCAGGGGTTTGTTCTGGTGCTGTGTTATCCGTTTTGCCAGTTCTTCCGATTCTGAACCACACTCTTCTTGCTGTCTCCTTCTCTATACCTCAGCTCTGACTTGTTCGTAATATTGGCATGGATCATTCTTCTCTTTCTTTCATGTTATTTTCCGCTGGTGGTGCAAGAACAAATCTCTCTGTGCAACACCTTTTTTTAATCTGATGCTCTCCACAGGGCTTCTCAAACATTAATTACACTTCACAACACTCGCGTGAGGTAGTAAGATGTTTTTAATACCCATTTTGCAACTGGAAAACTCTGGAGGTGGAGGTTCAAAGGGGTGTGGAACTTGCCCAGGTTGTTCAACACGCTAGTAGTGCATTTGGGAATAGAATTGACTCCCAGCCTCTTGCTTTAACCACTAACCTCACTTTGCTTTTTGTTTGTGAAAATGGGATTTTTCAGGAAGATGATTTTTCATACCTACTGCTGCTTCGTACTTGAGGAATTTAAAGCCTTCCCGATGACACCTGTTTTGAAAGAAGATGCTTGCTGCATCCAACCAGAGAGAGCTAATTGAATAGTCATAGAGATTAATAAATTTAATTTACTAATTGTAATAAATGTAAGGATTTTCTTTTTTCTGAGGAGATTGTAATTGCAATCAAATTCTGAAAAACTTGTGGAGTATAAATATTTTCTTTTGGTTTGCTTAGAAAATTCCCTTTCTCAGTGACATAAAAAGCTATCTTTTAGGGATGAGAGTAAATTCAGAAATACTCTTCTGTTATAGCTGTGGATATTAAGGAGTATACCATAGAGAACAAAGAATTTCTTTGAGATAGTTTTGCGAACAACAATTATCTGTGCACAAGTCTGAAATTTTAAAATGGTTTGTCAAAGTGAGGATGCTAACTTATCTGTTTTTTTTTTTTTAAACAGAAATATGAAACTGCAACAGCTCTTTCTTGGAAACATTTTTGTTTGAAAAAAACTGATAAAACACTGTTGAAATATGAAAACTGTAACTTGTTCTGTTCATTAGTAATTGTAGCATATTTTAGGAGAGAACTTTTTAAAGCATAGTTTGAATGAGAATAGAATTTTTCCTTGAATAATCTGTTTTTAACCTCCAAATAATATCTTGAAACCCTTTCAAGAAGGTAAAAGTAAAAATTTTGTTCTTTTTGCGTGCATATTTTCAAGGCACGATAAATGAATTAACTAAAAGCTTATTTTTCTGTACCCTGAAAGTCAGACTTGTAAATTCCCTATTGAGCAAGAGAGAGAGAGAGCGAGAGCATGAGGAATGCCTTCACAGATGTTGTGCTGAGCTCCAGGCCTTGACAAAGAGGTGTACTTCTCAAATACAACTAGTAACCACAGCAGAATGTCTCAAAGCCAGCTGGTCTGATCAAGCTTTTTCTTCCAAGATAGTTGTCTTCTAACCTGAACAGTTTAAAAGTGTTCTTCTTTTTCTATCTTCTCTTACAGCTGAAATAATGTTTATCATTTATATAATGTTATGCCCATTGAAGACTTGTAAAAAAAATCTTATTCTTTTGGGGCTCATCAGGTAACATAATGGTCAGAATTTTCAATGCATGAGATGCACCTGAACGGGCAGGCAGGAGCTTAATCAGACACGTGAGGAATTTTAAGAGGAGTGGCTTAAAAGCATAGAAAACCTACTGTATTCACCGGAGTTATGGGTATGAGCTCCCGACCCCTTGACCAACAAGGGATTTTTTTAAACTAGCTATTAACTTCCCCAATACTTAGTTCCACAGGGAACTGGGATTGCTCTTCTATTGGATGAGGGCCTATGTAGTGCATTTGGATTCTCCTTTGCCTCTCACACAGTAGGGCTCAGTCACTTGCTCTTGGAGGTCCTGGCTGATGCTGCATCCTGGTTGCAAAGGCTCTTCTCACACTCTCCCCCATTCCCCTCTCCTCCCAAAAGCTATCTCAGACTGCATCTGGCAAGGCAGAGGATCAGTAGCTGTGTTCTGCAAGGTCACCTCTAATGGGTCTAATCATCTGAGACTCCATTTCACTGCAGTTGTTTTGGCTGCTGCTCTAGTAGGGTATGTGAGGGGATGCCTGGCAGCTGATAGCGCAAATGAGAGCTCATGAGATAAGTACCTCACTTGGAAGGAGAAATCAAGTAATGCTTGGGAAGGTTTACACTGGTGTTGGGGAAAGGGGCGATCAGGAGTGAAAACAAAGGGAAGAAATTACACAATTCATGTTTGGTCTTCAGTGTAAACATGCAGTAAAGCACCAACCCTTCCTGAGCACTCATCTGATAATGATTGGCCCCTACAATACTGAGCTACCATACTTTTGTGTCTGTATTTGCCAGCCTTTAGATCAGCCAACCTTTTTTAATCTTATAAGTAGCTGTTTCTCCTTAAATTAGAAAACTGACATCTAGTGGACAGTAGTTCCCTCAATGTGTGATATATAGTATTGTATACCTCTGTTTCATCACTTCTAAATTCCTGGGGAAATACATTTGACTCTGTAATCCTTCACTCCAATCTGCATGTGTGTATGTATCTGATATGTATATTTACACAGAATAAAGAATTGAACTGTATATCGGTGGCAATTAATTTGTAGCAGAGCGCATTAACATTTTGTTGAATGAATGCAGCATAGGAATATTTTGAAGACAAAAGAATCCAAATGAAGAGTGTAAAATTAAGCCCCCAGGATTTTAATGTTATAACTGTGCTTGAACACACACACAGAGGAAAAGAGGCGGGGGGCTTTTTAATGTGCTCGATATATCTAAGAAACCTTCTCTACTCTTTCTAAAAGAGATGCTATAATTCAAATAGAAATGATGGGCTTGATGCAGGAATTATTGGGTAGGATGCCATAGCATGTGTTGCAGCAGGTCAAACTAGACAATCATACTAGGCCCTTCTAGCCTTAAAATAAGCTTTGGTTATGTGTGAGAGAGCACCCCTTTGAGGGTGTGGTTGTGAAGAAAACATGAGAGGGAAAATATTCTCATTCAGGAATTACGAGAGTGACTAGTTAGTGGCTTTAAATTTGGATGTGGTGTATAAATCGAAAAGTAAATGTATTGACTCTGAAGATCATAGAGAAATAAAAAACAAGTTGAGACACTTGCATGGTGGAATTATTACCTAAAATTTAGAGGCAGGTTATTGTAGGTATTCACTATAAGCATTTTATTCTTCTAAAATACTTCAGCCATTATTTAAAATGAGTTCTGAGCCATTTGTAATTGTTTCAATTCTGCAGGAATCACTTTGTAATATACAAAACCTCACATTTCCTGTATAAAAGTACATGGCTTTTACGTGTCTTTAATATCAGTCTTTTGTGTCCTCTGTTTCAAAGGAAGTGGCAACAGATGGATGTTCGTTTTTGATATAATGTAATATCTAAAACTCCAGTATTGCATAAAAGCCATATATTGTTGAAAGGTGGACATATTACCATTTTTTTGTTTTTAGTATAAAACTATATAAGGATAATCATTGTTTTATGTCCTGCTTTTAGAGATCAAAGTATTAATATCATAAATAATCCTTTCTGTTATGTCCAACTGAGAGGTGCCAGCATGCCTTCAGTGCTTTTTATTTTATGAGCAGCTGAGAAATTATGGTGGGTTATCTGCCACAGGGGCAGCAGTTCATCTCTCCATAAGGAGAAGAGTGTCTTCTGCATGACACAGATTGTAATTAAACCACAGCCAGGTAGCACTGCTGTCATTCAGGCTGATGTCCCTTTTCAGTTAACTCTTCCCTTTTCTATTTGACAATTTTAATGTGGATCCCAAGAAGAAATGTTAGCCAGCCTGCAGATATTTCTAAAAGTATGGTCATGCTTGGTTAAGTGTGTGAGAGGGGCGCATGAGTTGGTTGGTCATGGAACATTTCAAATCCAGGTTATAGTAGAACTTTCAGATGTCTTCCCCCCTCCCCCTCCCCCTTCCCCTTGTAAATTTTAACTAAAGTTAATTTTTTCAAGAAATTGTGTTGACAATGAGGGTTGTTCCATATTCACTGTAAGTTGTAACACTCTGATCTGGGAACATATAAAACCTCAGTTCTGTAATGATTTACCAATGTGTTTAGTATCAGTGGGATTACTGACATGCTTGTAGTTAAACATGTACAAATGTTTTGCGGGATCAGGGCCTAAATGACATACGTTAAATTTATTTTTGACTTTAGATCATGGAATATATATTTTAAAAAATATAGTAGTAATGGAAGTGTAACATGTACAAAAGCAAGGAAATTTGGATCTACAATAACTTAGCCAGATAAGTGGTATGGCTTATGGCAGTGTTTCCCAAACTTGGGACACCGCTTGTTCAGGGAAAGCCCATGGTGGGCCCGGCCGGTTTGTTTACCTGCTGCGTCCGCAGGTTCTGCCGATCCTGGCTCCCACTGGCCGTGGTTCGCTGTGCCCGGCCAATGGGGGCTGTGGGAAGTGGCGGCCAGTACGTCCCTCAGCCTGCGCCACTTCCATCAGTTCCCATTGTCCGGGCACAGCGAACCACGGCCAGTGGGAGCTGTGATCGGCTGAACCCGTGGACGTGGCAGGTAAACAAACCGGCCGAGCCCGCCAGGGGCTTTCCCTGAACAAGCGGTGTCCCAAGTTTGGGAAATGCTGGTTTATGGGATAGAGGGAAAATGTCCAGAGGGACGCACAGATTTGATGGCAAAGCTATCTGTTATGTGGTTTTCCTGAAGTAGGTTTTACTACTAAATTGTTGTAATTATGTGTTTCTTCTAGAACCCAGTGTGTGCTAGGTGCTTTCAGACACTAAATGGCTGGTATTGTTAACACTGGACATGGAGACTTTATTCTCTCCTGGTAGTGGTGCCTCTAAGTCAGTGTTGAGACTCCTTCGGGGGGAAGAGGTGGGGGGGGAAGGGGGCAGTGCATGCTTTCATTCTTTTCTGTGCAGTATCCGTTGTATGGATAAATGGGACTTCAGTCTCCAGGGCTGTCACTCTGGCACCTTTCATCACCACCACTAAATTTGTTTAGCCTAAAAACACAATCCAATTATATTTGGAGAGTGTAAAGTGGAGCCAGGCAAGCAGCCACCTGATGTGGTGCAGTATTTTTTTGTGTCAGTCTTTGTTCATCAAAGCTGCTCATGTTAGATGAGGAAGCTAGAGAGGATTGTTCACAATGTTCAGCAGTAGCCAGGCAAAGTCTTTAATATTAGTATTTGAAGCTTTAAAGAAAGAGCTGAGGCATCTCAGCTAAAAAAGGGTGAAGTTGGATCAGCTGGTCATGTAGCAGTATCGTATAGAAAGGAGTAGACTTCAGGCCCACTCCTTTGAGCTCACAACTCTGAAATGCCCCTGTCTGCACTTTTCAGTGGTGCACCTGTGGCTCCCATGGAGGCAAGACTCAACACTTGCTTGTGATCTTTTGTTTTCTTGGCCTTTGGTTTGTGTGCATAAGTCTCTGTCTCTCTCCCAGCCCCCCCTCCCACCCATGGTATATATAACACACACATACATAATTATACACGTGTATAAGTATGAATAATTTGTATACCTTGTATGGTGAGGTTGGGAAGTTGTTCCTTCTGCTGCTACTCCTGGACTCATATGGCCACACTGGTCATTTGCTAGTTCCTTTTCAAAAGGTCACTAAAACAGAGCCAATCAGGAATAGATGCCAAGCCTTTTAAAATGTGTTGGGATTTATTACTTTGAAAATTTAACCCTTAATTGAAATTTAAAAAATGTCCTACTCAGATGTACAGTGTGTATATAAAAACAATGAGAAGTCATTTGTGGCACCTTAGAGACTAACAAATTTGTTTGGGCATAAGCTTTTGTGGGCTAGAACCCACTTCATCAGATGCATGGAGTGGAAAATACAGTAGCAGGTATATATACTCACACACAGAGTACATGAAAAGATGGGAGTTGCCTTACCAAGTAGGGGGGTCAGTCTAATGAGACAATTCAATTAACAGTAGAATACGAAGGGTGGAAAAATCACTTTTGTAGTGGTAATGAGGGTGGCCCATTTCAAACAGTTGACAAGAAGGTGTGAGTAACAGTAGGGGGAAATTAGTACGGTAAAATCAGTTTTTCTAATGACCCATCCACACCTAGTCTTTATTCAGGCCTAATTTGATGGTGTCCAGTTTGCAAATTAATTCCACTTCTGCAGTTTCACGTTGGAGTCTGTTTTTGTGGTGTGTAGTTGCTGGTTGCTCTGTAAGCAAGGATGGACAGACAGACAGCCCCCCAACCTGAAGCAAATATTCACCAGCAACTACACGCCACACAACTAAAACACGAACCCAGTATCCAAACCCTGCAACAAACCCCGGTGCCAACTCTGTCCGCATATCTATTCAAGGGATACCATCATAGGACCTAACCACATCAGCCACACCATTAGTGGGCTCGTTCACCTGCACATCTACCAAATGTGATAAATGCCATCATGTGCCAGCAATGCCTCTCTGCCATGTACATTGGCCAAACCGGACAGTCTCTACTCAAAAGAATAAATGGACACAAATCTGACATCAGGAATGATAACATTCAAAAACCAGTAGTAGAACACTTCAACCTCCCTGGTCACTCAATAACAAACTTAAAAGTGGCAATTCTTCAACAAAAAAACTTCAAAAACAGACTCCAACGTGAAACTGCAGAAGTGGAATTAATTTGCAAACTGGACACCATCAAATTAGGCCTGAATAAAGACTAGGCGTGGATGGGTCATTAGAAAAACTGATGTTACCGTAGTAATTTCCCCCTACTGTTACTCACACCTTCTTGTCAACTGTTTGAAATGGGCCACCCTCATTACCACTACAAAAGTGATTTTTTCCTCCCTTGGTATTCTACTGTTAATTGAATTGTCTCGTTAGACTGACTGCCCACTTGGTAAGGCAACTCCCATCTTTTCATGTACTCTGTGTGTGTGTGTGTGTGTGTGTGTATCTGCTACTGTATTTTCCACTCCATGCATCTGATGAAGCAGGTTCTAGCCCACGAAAGCTTTTGCCCAAATACATTTGTTGGTCTCTAAGGTACCACAAGGACTCCTCGTTGTTTTTGCTGATAGAGAGTAACATGGCTACCCCTCTGAAAAGCGTGTATATAGTGTCTGAGAAACTTATTGTTTGTATGTTATGGACTTTCAACTAAAGCAAAGAATATTTTTATTAATGTAACAATTTTATTGTCTTTTTAGGTAGCACAGAAATGCATAAAACCATAAATATACTGTAGAAATCAAACCAAGGAAATTTGCAAACCTGTGTTGATTTTAAATGAGACACACACATCAAACCAAGATCACCCTCTGAGCCTTGTGCAGCCTTTTAGTATATTTGATAGGTGTCAGAATGTGTTTGCCACACATGTTGAGATGGCATTTTCCTAAAATGATGCACATTCTTCCTTTTCTCCTAAATAATTTTGTTTGTTGTTAGTTTGAGGCTTAATAGTTCAGTTGACTGTTGCATGAACGGTTCATAATGAGCATTTTGTTTCTCCTTATTTCTGGAGGCTGTTCAATTAACCCCGAGACGATGGCTGAACCTGCAGGAATACCAGAGTAAAAAACTGATGGCAGACCATGGGGTTACAGTTCAGAGATTCTTCGTGGCTGACTCTGCAAATGATGCCCTGGAGGCTGCTAAGAGGCTAAGTAAGTTGACTAGTAACAGTGACTATCTGCTTTGCTAGATACCAGCCTAGAAAATAAATTGCCTTGTAATGAGTTATATTAGTTGTACACAATCTTAAATTTAATGTTTATTGTAGAGGTTTGAAATATCATCCAGTCGATAAGTGCTTGTTTCATTGCACATGTGAAGCGAGCTTTATAACAGCAATATTTTTCAGAGCGTGGTTTTATTTCCACCATAATTTTATTTTGTAAACTGCATATAACATGGAGCCTTTAACATTGCTTGTGTCAGTTTTAATACATTCAGAATCAAGATTGTAACATTATGAGTGGCTGCTATAGAAATCATTGTCATGTCATAGAATCATAGAATATCAGGGTTGGAAGGGACCTCAGGAAGTCATCTAATCCAACCCCCTGCTCAAAGCAGGACCAGTCCCCAGTTTTTGCCCCAGATCCCTAAATGGCCCCCTCAAGGATTGAACTCACAATCCTGAGCAGGGTCATGACTTCGGGAGCAAGAGACAGAAACAGATGAACGTCTTTTTAAAAAACAACCACCGTGTTTTCAAACAAAACTCTGTTCTAACAGAGGAAGAAAACAAGTATAAATCAAATTGCTTTTAAACAGACTTATATTTGTGTATAGTGGGTTTTGTTCATATGCGGAATCTGGGGTCACATAAAGGTATAGCAGCACAGGAGCAGCAAACAGAGCTGTAAACAGGGGAGATTCAGTGGGAGTTTGAAAGGGGAGTTTGTCTTGTGGTGCTTGTTTGGGGTTTGTTTTTGCTGTGGGTGGTGGTGTGGTTTGTGTTTCCCAGATTAACAGGATTTAGGTGGGAAGGCTATAACTGATACAGAGGCAGCAGTGGGAGTGACCCATATAGTGGAAGAGACAATGAAGATGACTGGATGTGGAAGCTGCGGTATGTACATGATCTTGGAGGGGGGTACCTGGTAAGAGTTTTGTATGCATGAAATGCCGTCTGTTAGAGCTGATGGAGGAAAAGATCCGAGGTTTGGAGTTTTAGGTGGAAAGTCTGGTTGAGTTTAGAAGGGGTTTGAGCAGATTATGGAGCGAAGACATGAGGTGTCTGAAGGGGAAAGCTCAGACTTGCAGATGGAAGCAGGACTGAGGAATTCTGAGGGGAGACTGCTGGGTGAAGAAAGTGGTCAGTGGAAGCATGTGACTAAAAGAACCAGGCAAAGGAAAAGACGGGCTAGTGAAGGAGAAATAGAGCTCAAGAATAGGTTTGTAGAGTTGGAAAATGAAGAAGGGGCTCAGCAGGTAGTCACTGAAGGTGGAAGGGCAAGGAAGAAGAGAAGAGCGGCTAGTCCTATAGGAAAAGGGGAAGAGTCAATAGAGACTACACCAAATATGAGCCCCAGGAGGATACAGGATGGGTTGAAGAGGATTGCAAGGGAGAATAGGAATGGAAAGAACTTGCAGCCAGAGGGAACAGGGGATAGACTGGAGAATAGTACCGTCACCAGGAAAAGATATAGGTCTATGTGATCGGGGACTCTTTACTGAGAAGAATAGACAGGCCTGTAACCAGAGCTGATCCAGAGAATAGAAGGGTGTGCTGTCTTCCAGGTGCTAAGATACGGGATGTAGACCTGAGGTTGAAAAGGATCCTAAAGGGAGCGGGAAAGAATCTCCTAATTATCCTTCATGTGGGAACAAATGATACGGCTAGATTCTTGCTGGAAAGTATTAAGGGAGACTATGCTAGGTTGGGGAAGACGCTTAAGGAAATTGAGGCTCAGGTGATCTTTAGTGGGATTCTGCCTGTTCCTAGAGAAGGGCAACAAAGGTGTGACAAGATTATGACTATCAATAGATGGCTTAGGCAGTGGTGCTATAAGGAGGGCTTTGGGATGTATGGCTACTGGGAGGCATTCATGGACAGAGGACAGTTCTCTTAGGATGGACTTTATCTGAGTAGGGAAGGAAATAAACTTCTAGGATGGAGGCTGGCACAACTGATTAAGAGAGCTTTAAACTAGGAATTTGGGGGAGATGACTGGGAGATGTCCAGGTAATCTCCATGCCGGATTTTAGCATTGAGAGTGAAGAAAACAAAGTAAGAAAGGATACAGCCGTGGGTAGGAGAATGGATATAAGGAAGAAGGGCAGTGTGAATACCAGTCTAATAGGTTATACTGGCTGTAGAATGACCGTGCCTAATTGGGTACAAAATGTGAGCGAGGCCAAACAGCAAAAATTAAGATGTTTGCACACCAATGCGAGGAGCCCAGGTAACAAAATGGAGGAACTAGAGCTACTGGTGCAGGAAGTGAAACCAGATGATATAGGGATAACAGAAACATGGTGGAATAGTAGTCATGATTGCACTACGGGTATTGAAGGGTATGTGCTGTTTCGGAAAGACAGAAATAAAGCTAAAGGTGGTGGAGTAGCATTGTGTATCAATGATGAGGTAGAATGTAAAGAAATAAGAAGTGATGGAATGGATAAGACGGAGTCCGTCTGGGCAAAAATTACATTGGGGAAGAAAACTGTTAGCGCCTCCCCTGGGATAGTGCTTGGGGTGTGCTATAGACCACCGGGATCTAATTTGGATATGGATAGAGCCCTCTTTAATGTTTTTAATGAAGTAAATACTAATGGAAACTGCGTGATCATGGGAGACTTTAACTTCCCAGATACAGACTGGAGGACGAGTGCTAGTAATAATAATAGGGCTCAGATTTTCCTAGATGCGACAGCTGATGGATTCCTTCATCAAGTAGTTGCTGAACTGACTGGGGGGATGCTGTTTTAGATTTGGTTTTGGTGAGTAGTGAGGACCTCAAAGAAGAAATGGTTGTAGGGGACAATCTTGGTTCAGGTTTCAGAGTAGCAGCCATGTTAGTCTGTATCCGTAAAAAGAAAAGGAGTACTTGTGGCACCTTAGAGACTAACAAATTTATTAGAGCATAAGCTTTCGTGAGCTACAGCTCACTGCATCGGATGCATACAGTGGAAAATATAGTGGGGAGATTTTATACACAGAGAACATGAAACAATGGGTGTTACCATACACACTGTAATGAGAGTGATCAGGAAAGGTGAGCTATTACCAGCCGGAGAGCGGGGGTGGGAGGGAAGGGAGAGGAGAGGGGAGACCTTTTGTAGTGATAATCAAGGTGGGCCATTTCCAGTACTTTACAAGATCAGTAGGAGGGGAAATAAACAAGGGGAAATAGTTTTACTTTGTGTAATGACACATCCACTCCCAGTCTTTATTCAAGCCTAAGTTAATTGTATCCAGTTTGCAAATTAATTCCAATTCAGTAGTGTCTCGTTGGAGTCTGTTTTTGAAGTTTTTTTGTTGAAGAATTGCCACTTTTAGGTCAGTAATCGAGTGACCAAAGAGATTGAAGTGTTCTCCGACTGGTTTTTGAATGTAATATTCTTGATGTCTGATTTGTGTCCATTTATTCTTTTACGTAGAGACTGTCCAGTTTAGCCAATGTACATGGCAGAGGGGCATTGCTGGCACATATCACATTGGTAGATGTGCAGGTAAACGAGCCTCTGATAGTGTGGCTGATGTGATTAGGCCCTATGATGGTGTCCCCTGAATAGATATGTGGACACAGTTGGCAACGGGCTTTGTTGCAAGGATGGGTTCCTGGGTTAGTGTTTTTGTTGTGTGGTGTGTGGTTGCTGGTGAGCATTTGCTTCAAGTTGGGGGGCTGTCTGTAAGCAAGGACTGGCCTGTCTCCAAAGATCTGTGAGAGTGATGGATCGTCCTTCAGGATAGGTTGTAGATCCTTGATGATGCGTTGGAGAGGTTTTAGTTGGGGGCTGAAGGTGATGGCGAGTGGCGTTCTGTTGTTTTCTTTATTGGGCCTGTCCTGTAGTAGATAACTTCTGGGTACTCTTCTGGCTCTGTCAATCTGTTTCTTCACTTCAGGAGGTGGGCATTGTAGTTGTAAGAACGCTTGCTAGAGATCTTGTAGGTGTTTGTCTCTGTCTGAGGGGTAGGAGCAAATGTGGTTGTATCGTAGAGCTTGGCTGTAGACAATGGATCATGTGGTGTGTGGTCTGGATGAAAGCTGGAGGCATGTAGGTAAGTATAGCAGTCAGTAGGTTTCCGGTATAGGGTGGTGTTTATGTGACCATCGCTTATTAGCACTGTAGTGTAGGAGGTCAGACTAGATGATCATAATGGTCCCTTTTGACCTTAGTATCTATGAAACAAATGGATATAAACTGGTCATTGGGAAGTTTAGACTTGAAATTAGACAAAGGTTTCTAACAATCAGAGGAGTGAAGTTTTGGAATAGCCTTCCAAGGGAAGCAGTGGGAGTAAAAGACCTATCTGGCTTCGAGGTTAAACTCGATAAGTTTATGGAGGACATGGTATGATGGGATAACATGATTTTGTCAATTAATTGATCTTTAAATGTTCATGGTATATAGGCCCAGTGGTCTGTGATGGGATGTTAGATGGGGTGGGATCTGAATTACCCAGGAAAGAATTCTCTGTAGTATCTGGCTGGTGAATCTTGCCCACATGCTCAGGGTTTAGCTGATTGCCATATTTGGGGTCGGGAAGGAATTTTCCTCCAGGGCAGACTGGAAGAGGCCCTGAGGGTTTTTCGCCTTCCTCTGTAGCATGGGGCACGGGTCACTTGCTGGAGGATTCTCTGCGCCTTAAAGTCTTTAAACCATGATTTGAGGACTTCAATAGCTCAGACATAGGTGAGAGGTTTACTGCAGGAGTGGGTGGGTGAGATTCTGTGGCCTGCGTTGTGCAGGAGGTCAGACTAGATGATCATAATGGTCCCTTCTGACCTTAGTATCTATGAGTGACAAAAGGTGTGTGACAAAAGCCAGGAAAGGAACCCAGATGTGCTAAATCCAAATTCTATGCTTTGTTGATGTTCCCTATCAACATTGTGGTGTACCTGCAGGAAGAATTTAGCACAGAGTATTGAAGTACACAATGTTCCTGTGTCAGAGGGTCTTCAGCTCAAACATGACAGGGTAGCTGTGCTACTGAAAGAGAATGTGATCTTGTAAATGACCCCGCTTTTAAGCATTTTTTAAAAACCTGATTACTAGATATTTCTATTTGATAGCAGCTTGCCCTTTGTTTTCCACTCACACAATTCTGAATCAGAACAGATAAACTATCCACGAGTAATATGATGGCTCTTGTGCCAATCTTCCAGCAATTGTCTGTTTAGCAATAAAAAGCTGTTTTTTGTCTCATGTTTCTTATATGCATAAGCCATTTAAATGTACTGCTTAGTTAAATATTCTCAAATCTTGCACACAACAAAGTAAATTAACGTGGTTATATCAGAGACCTGAACTGATCTCCAGGAGCTAAAGGGTATTGCCGTGACATTGTTGGGGATACTGTTCCTGACAGCTTGTAGTCCATCTTTGTGTGGAATGTTGGTGTAGAAGTATCTAAAATATTAATCTGCCCAATGAAATACTGGAATAATTGAAAGGTTTCAGAGTAGCAGCCATGTTAGTCTGTATTCGCAAAAAGAAAAGGAATACTTGTGGCACCTTAGAGACTAACCAATTTATTTGAGCATAAGCTGAAGTGAGCTGTAGCTCAAATAAATTGGTTAGTCTCTAAGGTGCCACAAGTCCTCCTTTTCTTTTTGGAATAATTGAAATAACTTTTTTCAAGATTTGTTCATTGAAATGACCATGCATCCTGTTAGTTTGAATGGACCTTTGGATAGAAAAATAACTTTGTATATTAAAAGAAAAGCTTAAAATATTGTGAGGCCAGATTCTGCATTGAGTTATTTGTATACCACTTCACTAGGTACGTTGGAATTTGGTCTCAAGTTTGTAATGCAAGTCAATGTCAGTAAATGTGAAGTTTATCTTCCCTGATTCTCTGGAATTCTGATCTTAGATTCTTCTCTGGGGCCTCTTGCAATTGACTGTTGACTCTTCTGAGTCAGAATTAGACTGACAGCAGTTGAGTGAGAAGTGTTCCTTTTTGGACACTTTCTCAGATCATTGTCTCCTTTCCCCAATTAATCCTTCTGAAGGCTGTTTTATATTTCATGCTTATTTTGAGGAACATGACTGAAACTTTATAAATGGATAGTCAAGGCCAGTAAGTTGTTTGGTATCCTGATCACAATAATTTTCATAGAGATTACCCATACTCTTTTAATAAGGTAGCAGTGCAAATGCATACAAACAAGCTATTCCATCCTGCGTCTGCCCTTCTTGTTCTAGGCACCTGGGTAGAGATATTTAACCCCCAAAGGAAATTTGAAATTTTTTTGCTCTGGCCTTCTAGGGATATTTGTTCTAAATGAAAATCTAGGATATTGTTTTGTAATCCCAAATCCATCCATCCTTTTTACCCCTCCTCAACTAACAGTCACGATAGTGATAGGTTCCCCAGGTAACACAGGCAAAAATCTGTGCTGTGATGGTAACATATGCCAGTTTATCAGATAAAACACAAATTCAGCATCCCTGAGACACTCTGTCTGCCATTTCTTAAACTCTCTCTTCCTCGCCAATTCTCTTTCTATAGTATTGGTTCAGTGGAGCTATTGAAATATAGCCACCTTCCTGCTTTTACCTTGAGAAGTGGTGCTATGTGGGTGAAAATCAGGAAATGGGGGAAAAGAAAAGGATTTATAATAGAGACAAAAATAAAAGCTAGTCTGTGATTACTTGCTTATAAAAATAGATGGGAGTTCATTTGAATAGCAGTCTTATTGTTTGGCATATCCACAGTATATTAATGATGTCATTGACTGTGGCATATAAATCACAGGAATGTTGATCTAGGGAGAAAATTGTATTGAAAATATTTTTTAGCATGGTAAGAAAAATAAAATATAAAAGCAGAAACTAATTCTCTGCTAAACCATCTGCAGAATGTGAACTATATGCAGTGCTCTTACTGAACTTGGCTAGCTTATCAACACTTTCAGCTACATAAATGTTTCCATCAGTCAGTGATAATTTACCCTTTTGTCATTTTATATAGTTGCATCAGAAGAATAGAGAGTTACTGTGCAATAAAGGAATTGTGCTTTACAATATGAAGAATGGTTGCATGTTGAAATGATTGACATACTCGTTGATTCCTTAAGTAATTAACAATATCCTCCTCATCATTCTGCATGTTGTGCTGTCATTTTGTCATAAGGTGTGGTTTGAAAATCCAGCAGCAAGAACATAAGTTCTGATGACGGTATATTGATCATTACATTACAGTTGCAGATCAGTGTCATGTTTATCTGTTTTATGTTCAGTCACTTCACTAGCATCTCTATCACTTGGGGTCATCCCACAAAGGACACAATAAAAAAGATTTACATAATGAAATAAGAATGGACCAAATGGCCCACCGAAAAACAAGCTGCAAATCAAAAAGGAGGAACCTACAGGAGACACCAAAAAGTTCAAAAATGGAGTGACCTGATTAGACAGGGAGGTATTCCATAGACAGAATTTCTGAACTGAGTAGCTCCTAGCCCCAAGCCTGGTCCTTGTGCAGGCTTCCGCCTAGAGAACAAAGGCATTGTATTCTGATAAGCAACTTTTTATGATTACTACACAAGTATCTGAAGAGTAATGATAAGTATTATATCCTAAAGTGACATATGGTAACTACCCTCAACTTAACGTGCTGGGTCTTTTATTAAAAATTTGATTATATTCAGTTTTTCAAACAAAATACACATCAAACACTTACCCACGCATTCCAGGTTAAAAATAAAAGCTAGTTATCATAGCACAAAATATCCATTCACAGACTCTTTAACCTCTGTTGAAATGAAAGATCTGATGACAGACAATAGCATGAACACAGGAGAAGCATGTTCTCTTAGATGCTCTGACAGGATTAAAAGTATCTGAGTAAGGAAGGGTTCTAATCTGATCCTGTGTTAACAATAAGTATGAGACTGTTGCACTTTATTCATAAAAAAATTACATGACTTGACCAAATACTGTGTGCTGGAAAGACTGCAATTCCCCCATGCCATACTGCTGCAGCTACGGCCAACAAGCAAGCTCCAGCTGGATTCCTCTGTTTTTTTGGGACAGGACCTCAGTTGTGGAACAGGTTTTCACCCTTGTTTCAAAAATAGTCAGGGACTGTTGAGCTTCAGAGATTGTGGCCATGCTCCCCTTTTCTCTTGAGCAACTGAAGAGAGCGGGTCCTGATGAGGGTGGTGATTAAGGGAGATTGAGACGAGATGGGGGTTTTCATATAGCTTTATTTTTGTCACACTGTTTTAAAAAAAAAAAAGTCAATGTAGCAATGGGCCACTGATTTATGTATTACAAAATTGCAGGAAATAAATTAAAAAGTGAAATCATGTAATATTACACCATTGTCTTACAAGTCCCATAAAACAATGGCATAAGAAATACCTTTGTCAGGTAACCTCTCTAAATCCTATGTCATATTTTTTCCATATGTTTTGAACTGGACAGTAAAGACAGTTATTTAAATTGAATATCTACGTTAGTACTTAGTGAATGTAAGGACTATAGTAATTACCAGAGCTGCTGTTTTCCTCCTTTACTGGCCATGAGGACCCTTAGGTTTGTTTGTAGATGTCTGTTATTGCTGACATGTTGCATCTCCTTTTCATTTAACCTAGAAACTGCTTTAGTTTAATAAGAAAAACTAACAAGGTAATGTGACGTTTTCTTTTTTAGTGATACAGCTTATGAAATACGAGAAGATAGGCAAAGTAACTTAAAATTTAGTTCACTCCAAGTCCTAGTCTACACTTAAAAATTTTGCTTGTATTGCAGTGTCGGTTAGGGGTGTGACTTTTTTTTATTTTGGGGGGGGGACAACATTTCTGTAGTGGTGAAAGATCTAGTGACAAATAATTATGCTGGCAAAGAAAAGTCATTTTGCCAATATATATTCTTTCACTCGGAGAACTGTTTGTAAGCTATACTGACAAATGGACTTGTTTGCTGGTATAAGCTTGTCTACGCTAGAAGGTTTTGCTGGCCTAACTGCATGGCAAACCCTTTTAAGTGTAGACAAGGCCTCGGTTCTCAATGAAATGGAAGTAGTGTGCATCAAATTCCTCTAATATACAGGTTACTCCTGTAAGGAATTGAGCCATGAAACTTTAATCTTTCAGCTTCCTTTTTTATTTTATGGCTGTATTTCAAAATCTAGTAAACTACTTAGATGAAGGTGTTATACACACACGTAAAAAGATAAGTCTTTATCCAATAATTGGGTATCAGCAGTTCTATTGTAAAATGTTTAGTATCTCTGTTATGGTAAACCCTCTCTAACATGAACCTTGAATAGTAATTTCCTTGGAAAGATTTTGAAAACCTTAATAATACAGAAGGCAATCTAGAAGAGATTTTTAAATAAATTAAAAGATCAGTAGTTTTTTCCAGCAAGATAAGCATGGCAGATGTCAGGAAAATTTAAGTGACATAATTCATATTGACTTGCAAGGGAGTTTTGCACGGTAAGGAACACAGAACTGGGCTCCAAAGATTTTGTTGCTTTTTCATACTAAACAATTCTCAGATGTGACTGTTGTAGAGGAGGCACTATTTGCAGAATGTCAGAAAGTTTAACGTTATGTGATTTTATGTTTCAAGTCAAGATTTCTAAGTTTCCAAAAGAAATAGATTGTGATATATGTGAAAATATTACAGTCTTGCTCGGTCTGGCTTGTAAAGAAACTCAGTGGATAAACAAACTACCTCAATTAAGGACCTCTCTTCAACACAGAACAAGCTGAGGGATTTGAGAGTCTGTTGTTTGTCTGTATTATTATATATGATCCAAGTATTAAAATACAGACTGTGTGTTTTCATGCTTTTGTGTATGTTGGGGACAAGTCTCTGCTTCTGAAAAGGAGGACGAGGAGGTGGATGAGCTGTGGATGATCAGCTAAAAATAGCAGTATTAAAAATATTTGATATGTAAAAATCAAACAGTTTCCAAGGATCTTTAGGAATTAGATGCTGCAGTCATAATAAGATCCATTGTAAGAAACTTTACTTAATGGTAGATTGTGCATTTAATGTTACTGGGTGTAAGCTGTCATTGCTACATGACCACCAGCTTGCCACTTGCAGAATAAGATAACTCCTCTGTACTGGTTCAGCATGCTCAATCTAAGTGTCACAGGAGTGGACTGTCTTTATTATTCCTTTGAGCGATAGGAACATATTGATGTAATGTAATGTTTGATGATCAATAGTATTCAATCCTGCAAATTCAGAATTGTGCGCCATCTATGCTATGTATGGATTAGAGCAGTGATACTCAGACCTCAGTGGTTCAGGAGCCAAATTAGCGATCAACATTACCCTGAAGAGCCACAATATTGTGAATTCATTGTTTCATATTCTCTCTCTCTCTCTCTCCCTTTATATATAGACACACACACACACGCACAGACAGACACTCTATTATATTTTATTCTCACAGCAAAATAACCAAGTATTATTTCTCAACTACAGTTGGTTAATAACATGGTAAAAGCATCCTGATTGGTTAATAATTAAATCACAGTATTTTAATATCATGTCTGCAAAGAGCCGCAGGAGACACATTGAAAGAGCCACTTGCGGCTTGTGAGTCAGCCTAATCCAGTAATACTGAGACAATCTCAAATTTTAACATATGAAAGCATTTTAAACCTCACAAAATCTATTGTTTTTGTGCCATGTGTTAGGGTGTATGTCTGAGATGTTTGTGCAGAAGATATGTTGTAGGGTACAGGAGGAGATTTCACAGGAGTTGTGCTACACAGTATTTGTAGTGCATATAGAGTGAAAAACATAGGTAATGCTTATCGGAGAAAATGCTGTGCTGAAATGATTCTGAATACCACCTGGTAACTGGCTGACCTGAAGGTGTCACGTTCTTATTATTAAAAGGATGGAGTTGTTGTAAGGCACAAGACTGTGAAGCTTGGAAACTGGATTCCGTTGTGTGCTGAACCATAGACTTTCCTCTGACGATGTTGACAATATTAACTTGTCCTACAGCATAAAATTCACCTTTGTGCAAAGGAAACCACTTAAATCCTTCAAACGAGGCTCAAGTGGGCTTTAGGTGGTGTATAGGCCAGCGTGGATTTGATTTAAATAATCACTGATTTTAATCATGGTTTAAACGTGCAAGCTGGAAACCTTGATTTAAAATAATTGATTTTAATCTTGTTTTGCATTTGTATTTTTTAGCTATTTTCCTGTTGAAAGGTTGATTCTCCTTAGTTGGTTAACATTAAAAAGATTGATTTGCAGCTAAATGCGGTCTTTATACTACACTAAATTTGGGATTTCTTTTTCGCTAATCAGAAGGTTACACTATTTGTATGTATTATTTTAAGTTACATAAATTACTATACATTTATTCAGATTCTTAATTTTTATATTTTTTGATGTTAGAAAATGGTGAAAAAGGCATTTCTTCTTTACTTATGATTTGTGTCAAGCAGCATTTGGATGGAGATTCAACTTCTATTAAAATGCACAAACAGCATTTTAAAATATTTTATTAGTTAAATAATACCCTCAAGTTGGTGGATACATAAGGGGTGAGGGGGGAGTAAGTTTATTAAAATGTGTTTTGCATTTAAACCTGTCTGATGTATTAAATAAAGGAAGTACCTGTAGTTAGTGAATTGAACTGATTGCTTCTGGTTATCACATCCTTCAGGATTTTAGAACTAGTAGATCACATCCTTTCACATCTAATTTTTGTTTATATATTGGGAGACAGAAACAAGCTTTCCTGCTTTTTCAACTCCCAGTCATTGTCTTAGCTATTGAACTGACCTAGTTGGGGAAACTGAAATTAAGAAAATATTCTCTCTGTATCCGCAGTAGAAACTACTGCTGTCAGACGCTGATTTAACATTTCAGAAGGGTGAATTTTGCCCATAGTGAGCTATTCCTACATTCTCACACAAGTCTTTTTGTCTGGATCTCACTTTAGTATAACAATACTTCTGGTGCTTCTATACTAAGAGAAGATATTCTTTATCTCCATTTCATTTTACATGTTCTTCCATGTATTTATGATTCAAGATAACAAAACCAGAGACTCCTCACATTCCTCCATTGCGGCCTTTCCCCCTGCCTCCTAGTAGTACACTACCATCCCATCCCCTTTTATTTCAGGGGTGCCTGCAATCCTTCACATTTTTCCTCATACTGGGGTTATGTCCTGCACCCCTGTTTCTTCCTTTTCCCCCATGCCTGGGTCTCTTTGTGCCCCCTTATTCACACCTCCAATATATGCCAGGGATTCTGTGTGACCTGAATATCCTATTCCCTCTGCATACTAGGATCCCCCATTTTCATCTCCATGACCACCTCCATGAGGAGTTCTGCGTGCTCTTCATTCTCCCCTTTCCCTCATCCCTCCTTCTGCACCATGGCAGAAGCTTTGCGTTGCGTGCCCCTCCCGCCCCGCCCCCTTCCCTCTCAGCTATATGACAGGCTCTGAGAGTCCCTGTGTCTGAAGATTTATCCTCTTGGAGACAGAGGAACCACTAGCCAATATCTTAAACAAAATTTCTCTCTTCAAGGAGTGTTTCAGAAATCCATATTTTAGATCAAATATTGAGAGGAACTGTATGAAAGATTGTTTTTCCCTCAGCTGGGACTGGTCCTTTTCTGGTAGGGCCATAGAAAATTATTTTAAGTATTTATTATCTGAATTTCCTGACACCTTCAGAGCAACACAACCATGGAACCCCAGCGACTTTTACTATATATAAATAATAGTGATTTTTACTGTAGAGTACATAACTTACTTTTCTTTGGGGACTGCTCACTATACAAGGAAAGAATAAAGTTCTGTTTAGTGTGTGTCTAAAGTCTATTGAATCATGAAGGAAGTGGAAGGTAATTTCTGTCAAGGAGCAGAGGGGAGGAAGGGGAAACACAGTCTCCTGCCATATTTTAATTCCCCTCCGACACTTCCTTTACTTTTTTAGTGTGATATTGGCAGACCTGACATAGTAGTTCAGGTTAAAAAGAAAAAGGAATGAAGTTGTACAAAGAAGGCAGACTACAACGTGTAAAACAGATCAAGCTGTACAGCCAGCTGAGTAGATGACAGAACAGTGGAAGAGAACAAGCTTTTTAAAGGGACCTTTAATGACATTTGGATAGTCTCTATTGTAGGATACTCACAAAGGAACTCTTCATAATATAACACAGCTTTCACCTGAAATTAATCTGAAACCAAATGATCACATTCTTTCAGACAGCTGAATAGAAACAACGCTCTTGATTGCCTCAGAAATTTCAAATTGCAGTGTCTGTTTCCTTTGCACTAATGGATTAGAAGAAAAGTTTAGAGTAAATGCAGACAATACGTTTACAATATTTCTTCAGAAACTACCCAAGATGACACATGACCAAACGGAAGCCTCTTCTGCAGGTGCAGAGAGAATATTTTCCTCATTTCAGTTTATTCAAGTAATTCAGTTTAATGGCCAGTTCATTCAAAGTTAAGAAACCAGTTGGAAGCTGAAAATGTAGGGAAATGTATTTTGCTTTTGCAATCTATGAATAAAAACTAGATCATGAGAGGATGAGATCTACTAATTCTAACATCTTGACGGTCATGGTATAACCAGAAACAATCAGTTCCATTTACTAATGGAGAATACTTCCTTTGTTTAATAAATCAGTTTTAAATGCAAAACATGTTTAGATAAACTTTTTATAAATGTATCAAGCACATTAAGGTAGTTTTATTTATTAAAAAATTAAAAAGCTATGACTGTGCATTTTTAATTGAATTCAAATTTCCACCCAAACAGAGTTTGACACAAATTACTCCTGAGGGAATTCTGCACCAAAAAATTAAAATTATGCGTAGAATATTTTAAAATTCTGCAGATTTTGTCAAATGTTGCTCCAGTATGGCAGTGGGGAGCACAGGCCACTGGCTGCATTGAGGTGGGAGATCACCCTGAAGTGTCCCCATCCCCCCCCCCGAATTTCCAACGGATACTGAAAAGCAATACACCCTTCAGCTTCAAATACAAAAGAATCAAATGATATAGAAAAAAAAACATTGCAGTACATTTTAATGTACACAAGTCTTCCATTCTGGCCTTCTACTTCCATGAGCCAAATTGGAAGGGGAGGGGGAGGAGTTGTACTCTTTCAAACATAATCTACTAATTGTATCAAAATGAGATGCTTCTGGTAGTTGATTGTGCAGATCTGCGATCCTCCTCTCTTTTTAATACATCTTTTGATATTTGTGGAATAGTTAAATGTTGACAATTATTGCCATTGGACATCTGAGTTGCCTTCCATCAGGCATTGATATGAGTGGGTCATTTTTAACCTCTCAGATCGGTTTCAGGCTTACTGCATACTGAGACAGAAGTTATTGCATTGATTTTGTTTCATGGTTGCATGGTTTTCTTCCGAACTTGCGTTTGAGGCGTGGGCTACACTAAAAACTTAGATCGACATAACTAGTGTGCTCAGGGGTGTGAAAAATCCACACACCTGAGTGCCATAGCTATGTTGACCTATCTCCTGGGGTAGACACAGCTAGGTCGACGGAAGAATGCTTCCATCATTGACCTAGTTACCGTCACTTGGGGAAGTGGAGTATCAGCAACGCTTTCTGTCATTTTAGTCTGCGTCTACGCATAACGGGGTCACAAGTGTGTAGCTACAGTGCCGTAGCTATGCTGCTGTAGTATCTATAGGTATGACCCTTTTCTTTAAATGAAAGCTGAGTTTCTGCAGAAAAAGATGGGACCCTGGAAAAAAAGTGCTGGGTCATTGGCCTTGTATGGTCTGGTCCTTTTTGAGACCTGTATCTAATCCTTCCATTACCGTGCTGCTTTGCCATTTAATTTAAACATGAATGAAAGCAGCTTCCAGGGGCTTCGTTGAATGATTGAGTGATTTAATTAAGAGAAAGTAGGTAGCTGAAGAGTTCAAAGCAGGAAAGTCAAAGCATGTCTGCGCAGTCAGTGGTCATCTTATCCCTAATAGAATACACTGTTCTGACCAATCTTGAATATTGTTGAGTTAGTTTTGTCCGGAAAAGACACTGGCATGTGTGTAGATATTTCTAATGCTTTGAATTCTCATTAACCTTTTGGTGAACTATATTGATAATATTCAATAGCTACACTTCTTACAAGAAGAGAAGCGTTTCCACAAACGCTGGGCCTACTTCTCAACCCAGAACATTGCTGTTATGATTCAGTGCTTCTTAAATACAGTCTTTAATATAAGATCCCTTTTAAACTCAAAATACTGTGAAGTGCCCAAAGAATCTGGATAGCTAGAATTTTCCACATGGCTGAGAACATCTACCTGTAACGAATTATATAGAACGATTGCTCCGCTGTTGCTTGTTAACCCGTGTAACAAACTGCATACAACTCACATAAGGTTGGACAATTCTTGCTTCGTTTAATGTTCAAATTCTTGCAGTTTGATGTGAAACAGTTAGGCGTGAAATAACCTAGGACTGTTCTTCCTGTGAAATGTGATCAGTTTTGATAATATTGAGGGTACTGCTGGAGCGTCTCGTTTTCCAGTTTAAAATATTTACCACCACACATTTAGCAGGTATTTGGGGCATTTCTATGTCGTAACCCAAAGCATTTCTGTGGCCAACCTAAAACTCTTCCCAGATTTGAGCTGAGTAATTTCAGCCATTCACAAAACAGCCAGATGCCCAGGAGGGGATGGTGGTGCTGTTGCTGCCTCGTTATAACCTTTAGCCATTCATCTGGGATCTGAGACACCCAGATTCAAATCCTTGCTCTGGAACAAACCTGAAATGGACTTTGCAGTTCATGGAGAATTCCAAAAATGTTTAGATTTGGTTTGATCTGAACCAGATTTTTGCCAATTCTTCCCCCATGCCCTCCAGAACTGCCACTGAACTGGAAAAATTAGCTATTTTTTCCAGCTATAATTCCATTCCATAATTTTGGTTTTAAAACCAAGTATTTTGTTTTCCCCACAACTCTGGATTTCATATTCTGTGGGTGGTGAAACCAGAGAGCATCTCAAGTGGTTCTACAATTCGCCCGCCCCTCCTCAGTAATCTAATCCTCTTCCTTTGCCGTCACTCTGTGACCTCTACTTTCTTTGAATACTAGCTCTCTTTGCAGCCCGTTCAGGTGATTCATCCTCCATTTCTGGGTAGCACAGTTTGCCCCTGCCTATGTCTCTGTTCTCCCTTCCTCATTCCCTTTGCTTGGTCCAAGCCCTCTCCATTTTGTTGCCGGCACCCAGTGCCGAGAGGCTAAACAACAGCTGGGGTTGGTTCGCTACACCCAATAATCATAACGTGGTGGAGAAGCAGAAAAGTTTATTTGCAGCTGCAAAAAGGTACAGGGAGAATAGAATCTCAAATCCTGCACCCAGAGCAGGAAGTTACACAGGCTTTTATACATCCTTTTTCCCAGCATACCTATCCAACAGCAAGCTGCCCTAAGTATCCATATAGCCAGCCAATCCAGTTCCCAGCTAGTTCCCTTGTTCTCTGTATCATTTGTTAAACTATACATAAAACTTTTTTATTTAGCATTTTTCTTCCATATCTGCCCTGTTTGGCCTTGTTTAGTTTCAGGCAGTCTGACTCTGCAACATATTGTTGCAGATCCTCAGCATAACTGCTGTGAGTGCCTCCAGGCAAGGGCGGGGGGGGGGGCAAAGACACTTGGGCCTAGTGCGAGGGGGCTTCATCGACACTCGTGGTCTTCCATCCCCTCGAGTTACCTAGTAGCCGTGCCCCAGTGTCCCCAACACTTTTAGTCTTCTCTCCTCTGGTCTTTATTGTTTTCCTTGTCACCCCTATACTTGGAAAAGTCTCTTTTTAGTGCTAAACAACTTACCACTTCCCCTTCTGATCCTTCCTTGATCCTTCTTCCTACTGATCCTGCAATAATTCAACACCATCTCCAGATCATGCTGCCACCAAACAGTCTGTCTGTCTGACCGAGCTGCTTCCTCCACGTTTGAGCTATATTACATGCTGCTCGAGGCAGAGATGTAAAGTTTCGTGCCCGCTGCTGGCACTTGATAACCAATAGTAGTTGTTACTAATGTGAATAGTCTTCTCTTTACATGTTCTCCTTACAATAGCTTGCTGTTGGGCAGCTTTCCCAGAATAAGAAAGTGTTTTGCTACCCGTGATACATGGAGCAGAAAAAGGATTAACATCTCCCTGTCTCTCTAAAAGTGGCACTAAATGATGAAAGTAGTAAACGGGAATAAGAGTAATGAAAGTAACAGCCTGCACGGTACTGTTATTTACTCTAATGTAATTTTTCAAGGGCAGCTGAGTAATCAATATGTCTGTGATCCAATTTATTTACCCCATCTACTGGGAAAACCTCAATCATGGAGATTGAAAGGAGTTAAGAAAGGTGTTTAAAGGTTGTTTTTACTGAAGTCTGCTTTACTGAAATGTTGCCACTGCCCCCTTCCCTTTTCCAGGGTGTGATGGGGTTTTTGTGTTGGTGTCACTTCTGTCAGCTATTCTGGAATGTTGTTTCTGCTGCCTCTGTTTTCCCCCTCTTTTTCTCCATGTCCTCCTTTCGCCTCCTTCAGCTGACCATTTAATGTTATTGAGCATTGTTTTACAGAGGCAGAGAGAGCTGGGCAATATGGGACATTGGTCACGAGCGAATTAAGGCAGCGTGGTGTCCTTGGCGCATGCTGCACAGAGCCTCCCCTTACTTTTCCTTATGCAGTGGCTTGTCTCCTGCTACTTCTGGAGGTGGCTAGATCTTCAGAAATCTGAGCATGGAAAAATCCTTGTACGTATTTGTGTGCAAAATTCCTGTAGGCTCAGGCAGTTGCTCTAACTGCATGTGGAAATGACCAATTGAAAGTTGAAATGGCCACTTCTGAGCACAAAATTGGATGCATTTGCACAGCTAAATTCTGAAAATCAGCCCCTGAACGTTTGTTACTTAATTGCAATGTTGTTGGTTTTTTTAACTCCCTTTAAAATAGTGTTACGAAGGATTCAGTCTAAATTTTGCTTCCAGGCTTTAAATCTGTCTTTCTTTCAACTTTAAAGTTAAATATTTTTACATTTAATATTTTAAACGTAAGATTCCTCAAAGGCTGATAGAAATGGAGTTACTTATAAATGCTTGGTTAAACACAAAACAGAACAACCATTTGTACTTTTTGTTAGAAAATGACGTGCAAGGCAACAGTAAGCTAAGTTCAAGTATGCTTTTGGTGTTTGGTGTTTTATAACTATTTGTAGTCATCAAATGTCTTCATATTCAATAGATTTATAGTAATATGAGCAATAGGTAGGGGGCTAACAAATCAAAATCTCATTTCAGATGTTTGACACTAATGTTGTGCTGACTTATTGTTTTCTGTGTTGGATTTCTGATCAAATTACCAAAATAGCTGCTTGGAAGTACTGTAACAACACAAAGAAAAAAAATGTGTTAGAAATAGGGTACTGAATTTCATATTTTATATGTCATAGAAAGAATTCTTAGCTGTTAAATATATCTAAAGGAGTTGTGTTTCTTAAAAAAACAAAGTTACGGAAAGCATAGTTCTCAACATCAAAGTTTAAAAAGGCATGTAAGAAATGCAACACGTTACTAAAAAAAGTCAGGTACAAAATGACTTTATTCCTAACTTGTCCCACCATATTTTACTGTTGTTCAAGATAATCCTGCAGCTGCAACAATAGCCAGATGCATAATTAAGCAGCAGCTGCATGAGATTTTCATTTTTTTAATGCATAAAATTGGAAGTGTTAGACAAGCTTTATGTATAACATGGAAAACTAAACAGCATTGTTTTTTGTGCACTCTTAGCAGCTGTTTAGGAGAGAGAAATTGCACCTTCTACATTTCTCAGTAGCCATTTGTTTTAAATTGATTTGGGGGCTGATTATTATCAAAGTAAGAAAATGCCGATTGCGGGGGTGAGGGGTTATATTCTGGCTTAATTTGGAAAATGTACAGAAAATAGTTTTGTTTTCTTTTTAATTTGTAAAGCCTTATTGTAGTACCCATTTGTGACATTGGGGAAATTTCTGAACCGTTCCCCAGCTTCCCTCCCACCCACCTGGACTCATAGTGACCACATTTTAGCAATATGGCAGAGTGCTCTCTCTCTGAAGCTGTGTGGTTCCTTAGAGTTGTGACATAAATGAGTCTTGGTCTGTTTTTTAAAACTCAATATTCTTTGTCTCCTAGCTGACTGTATATTCCCAGGTGTATGTGAATAAGAAGTTTCCTAATGGCATGAACTACAACAGTACTGAAAGAGATGTCAGATTGTTTTGACATTCATTTCATTGTCACTTTTATTTTACGGAATTATATAGACAAGAAGTAAAGTAATGGTTATTGTCCAGAAGCCAGCCTTTAACTTTTGAGTGCTCTCTCTCCTTTAAGATAGCTCTATTTATTTCACGTTGAGCCTGATCTTTGCATTTGTACCTTTTTTCCCAAATAGAAATATTTTTGGCAGCATGCCTCAGTTTTTTTTAAAGCAATTCACCTCCTGAACAGTATCAGAAAAATGCATCTCCATCCACCCAGTCACCTCAGTCAAATGGTAAAAGTTAGATCCGTCAAGACCTTACTCATGGGCCTGATTCTGTGCCACTGTAACTCCTATGATAGCAAGGGAGTTGCACTGCTGTAAAATCAGAGAATAGTTGCATTGAATTTATTGGGACTGCTTGTAGAAGATTGGCCTTTAGGATGGATGAGTCTTACACCACCGCATGAAGGTCATCAGAGTTCTTTTGAACTCAGGTACTGTGCTGTAAAAATGGATTAATTGAAATGAGAATCTGGAGTGAAAATTTTGATTGATTGAAGTCAGTGACAGATATCTCAGTGACTTCGTTGGGGCAAGGATTTCACTCATAGCCCTCAAGGGCTGTAAAACCAGTGGGGTTAATTCCAGAGGCAAGGGTCCTCCAGTGACAACTTCCCGCCACCTGTGTGTGTGTGTGTGTGTGTGTGTGTGTGTGTGAGAGAGAGAGAAACAGTGAGTAACTTTGCTAGCTTGATTCGACTTGTCCTACTTTTGTTATTTCTAGCACAAGTACAGTAGACTGGTTGCTTTGGAGGGGTTGATGTTAGAGTATTATCTTGAGCACTGGACTAGGAATGAGGAGATTGGAGTCCTTGCTACTTAAAGTTTTTTCAGCTCTGCCACTTGCTCACTTTGTGACCTTGAGCAAATCACTTAGGCCAAAACTTTTGATCTCATGGGGTTTAACACAGCCTTATTTTACAGATAATGGAATTTCAGCACAAAGAGGCCAAAGATTATTGGAAGCGTCAGCTAACTTTGAGTACCTCAATGTTTGGGTCCCCAACTTGAAACACGTAAGACCTGATTTTTCAGCGGTTACTAAGCACCCATAGCTCCCAGTGACTACAACTGAGTGTCTAAAATTAGTGGTCACTTCTGAAAATTTGGTCTCTTTGTGCTTTAGTTTCTTCATCCTCAAAATGTGTTTAAACCCCATCTGAACAAAACTTTAACATTCAGTGCTTTGTTACCAAGAACCATCTTACGATGAGGATGGATGTACTCTGTTGTTCAGTATCTAGTCACAAATCTACTGCATTTTAGTGGTTTCCTGTGGTCTTGATTTATATACCATGTAGGCTCTGGAATGCCATATCCTTGAACTTTGAAAAACCCCAGCAAACTCTGGACCTAATTTCTCCGTCCCGGCGAAAATATCCATTGCAGGGCTCCTAAGGCCAGAAGCTGAGCTGAGGCCCCCGTTTTAAAGCCCTGATTCAGAAAAGAACTTAAGCACATACTTAAGTCTATCCCTATTCAGGACGGCATTTAAGCACATGCTTAACTTTCATTAAAATTGGACTTAAGCATGTTCTTTAGATAAAGTCCATGCTTAAGTGCTGTCCTGAATAGGGATGTTTTCCTGAGCTGGGGCCTAAAGTAGTAGATCCCAGTTGGAGAGCTAAATAGGAAATACAGTACCTGCTAAAACTGTATTATCTTCCTGCCCTGTGCTCATCAAGACCAGTGTAAAATGAGGTGCATCCCCTTATCCCTGGCCGTTCTTGGCACAAACCCTCTCTGCCATACTCATCTGGGATGCACAGAGTGCTGTCTGTGGGAATGCTGCTATAGAGACAGCTGATTCTTCTGCTGTGACATGGAGAGATTCTCATGCCAAACTGTCCCTTCTCTGTACATCTAGGGGATGCATTCAGAAAATTTGGCACAAAGGAAATGTACTTAGTATTGACTCTGAATGATGAAGTGTGTACGGTGCATGCAAAAATTGACTTCTACATTTTTTTCCCATTTGCAGCAAATGTGTCAATTTTTTTGAGGAAGATATAATGGTTAATTGTGTGTCCTGACAGATACAGGGTATTCTTTTCAAAAGCATCCAAATAATTTAGGAGCCCAAGGCTCACTGAAAATAAATTGGACTTAAGCAGTTTTGAAAATTGTACTTATATTTAATTAAAGATGTAGGAAGGTATTCTGCCAAGATGCACGACTCCTCAATTGTCACACCTTTCTTAAAAAATAAAACTGCAGCTCTCTTTTAAACAATTTTGGATGGCTAAGACTTGGGAGAAAGTAATTTATCAGTGACAGATACCGTATTCTTTTTAACAAGCAAGTGTAGCAGAAGACACTACTCAACACTGAATATAGGTCAGGGTGAGCTGCATCTGGCGGTTGTTGTTTGTTCGTCATGAGGCAGACAGAATCTGTCTTTGCTGCCCTTGAAGCTGTATTTTGTGCCCTTTTACTCTCATGACTTGTCTTAATTTGGCTTCTTTTGGGGTTCTGGGGTGGGGGGAATACCATGGAAAATAGCAAACTTTTGCAGTTAATATGTACGGAAAGTTCTCCCAGCTTAAGGTTCTGTTTCAGCACCCATTGAAATCAGTTGGAGGCTTTCCATTGACTTCAGTGGACTTTGGAACAGACCCCTAATGCATTCAGACCTGCTGTCATGACTGCTTGTATTCAGATTCTATGTCTTAGTATTTCTGTTTAGGGAAGAAAAGTGGTTATTACTTCAACATATTTACTACATTATGAAGTAAATATCCAGTCAAGAGGAGCCTGTGATTCTGTTTCTGAGGGTAAATTGGTCCTGGATAGGTTACAGTTGTGTTCTGGTACCGGTAAAGAATTTCAGGTACAAATCTAAGTGCCTGTAAGTACCTGATTTTTATCTTTATTCACGTAGTTAGAGGTGCAATGAATGAGGTTTGTGCCTGCAGTTCAATCTATCCTTATGTATATTTAAATTTTCCATCGCTTGTGCAAAGCACACTGTGGAATAAAAATGTAGTGCACAACTAAACATTTTATATAATTGTAGAACAAACACTGGCATTACTGCTTTTTAGTTAGCAGTCCTTAAACATGTGGTGGGAAGACCTGACACCCCAGGAAGCAGAATTCTCTTTGTAGTTCTCGGGCTCAACGGGTAGTGATCAATGGCTCCATGTCTAGTTGGCAGCTGGTATCAAGTGGAGTGCCCCAAGGGTCGGTCCTCGGGCCGGTTTTGTTCAATATCTTCATTAATGATCTGGAGGATGGTGTGGATTGCACCCTCAGCAAGTTTGCAGATGACACTAAACTGGGAGGAGAGGTAGATACGCTGGAGGGTAGGAATAGGATACAGAGGGACCTAGACAAATTAGAGGATTGGACCAAAAGAAATCTGTTGAGGTTCAACAAGGACAAGTACAGAGTCTTGCACTTAGGAAGGAAGAATCCCATGCACCACTACAGACTAGGGACTGAATGGCTAGGCAGCAGTTCTGCAGAAAAGGACCTAGGGGTAACAGTGGACGAGAAGCTGGATATGAGTCAACAGTGTGCCCTTGTTGCCAAGAAGGCCAATGGCATTTTGGGATGTATAAGTAGGGGCATTGCCAGCAGATCGAGGGACGTGATCATTCCCCTCTATTCGACATTGGTGAGGCCTCATCTGGAGTACTGTGTCCAGTTTTGGGCCCCACACCACAAGAAGGATGTGGAAAAATTGGAAAGCGTCCAGCGGAGGGCAACAAAAATGATTAGGGGATTGGAACACATGACTTACGAGGAGAAGCTGAGGGAACTGGGATTGTTTAGTCTGCGGAAGAGAAGAATGAGGGGGGATTTGATAGCTGCTTTCAACTACCTGAAAGGGGGTTCCAAAAAGGATGGATCTAGACTGTTCTCAGTGGTAGCAGATGACAGAACGAGGAGTAATGGTCTCAAGTTGCAGTGGGGGAGTTTTAGGTTGGATATTAGGAAAAACTTTTTCACTAGGAGGGTGGTGAAGCACTGGAACGGATTACCTAGGGAGGTGGTGGAATCTCCTTCCTTTGAGGTTTTTAAGATCAGGCTTGACAAAGCCCTGGCTGGGATGATTTAGTTGGGGATTGGTCTTGCTTTGAGCAGGGTGTTGGACTAGATGACATCCTGAGGTCCCTTCCAACCCTGATATTCTATGATGCAGTTGCTGAGCTCACTTGGCATCACAGTAATCAGAAAATCTATCTGCTTACAAGTGCCATAATATAGTCCCTCAATAGAAGGTATGTATCTGATATTGAACTTAGAATACACTTTATCGAGCAGATTTCTGAATAACATAAGTAAAACTTGCAATAAGCTGAATAAACCAAGTTATTCTGGTAGCTAGGTCCACAATGATAATTGAATATGGCATCTCCCAGTTATCCTTTCTCTATATGTCATCTGCACATTTGACCTTGTATTCAGATGGCCTGTAAAAGATGCTTTATTTGAGAATGCCTGTGGTAAGAATAACATTGAGTTGGATCCATAGAAGCACAAAGAGATTTTTCAAGTGTGGGTCGGTGGAAGTGAGAAAAGTTTCTTGTTCTGTACTGCAGTAGCGTCTATGAAGTCCCTTCCAGGAGAACTCTTCCAGATGGTTAACAGCTTGGTGAATCCAGGCTGCCTCTCTTGGAAATGTTTTTTTTTTCTTCTTGTGAAATTTTCTATTTTTGTGGATAAGACTGCCTGTCTTCATAGTAATATAACCTACTGGTGTTGTATTACAGGTCCTCTTTGTGCTGATCTACTTACGGTATGAGTTGCTTTAGCTTCCAGATGCAGAGCTTTGTCTCTTTAGCTCAAGCTGTAGCAGCTCATGCCTTTAGCTCTGGAGGTCTCCTATTCAATCCCCAGCATGTTGGCCAGAATGGTGACCAATGCAGTAGTAGGTTCATCTGTGGAGAAGACAAATGCAACATCCACATCCCCTCTGATTTTGATGCCGTCTTTCTCACTGGGGCTTTAGGGGAGCTTTGAGTTGGAGCCTCCTATGGCTAGCAAGAGGTGGGGAGAGCTTGAATGCCTACGAATAGCATGGTATGACTACTAGATTCCTTCATCAAATAGTTAAAACACATGCTGCAGAAACCACCATATGACTGGAGGCTAGCTAACATTGGACCTATATTTAAGAAAGGCAAGAAAGTGATTTGGGCAATTATAGACCTGTTAGTCTGACCTGTGTAGCATGCAAGATTTTAGAACAAATTGTGAAGGAAAGAATAATTAAATTCGTGAAAGTAAATGATAAAGAGGATGTAATGCAACTTGGGTTTACCAAAGGTAGATCATGCCAGACTAATCTGATTTCCTTCACTGAGACAATAATGGATCCCTTATCTAAAAAAGAAGGGCAGTAGATTTGTACACTTAAACTTCAGTAAAGCATTTAACATGGGAAGTTATTAGTTAAATTAGGGAGGAGGGGGGATCAGTATAAGAATTGTAAGGTGATTAAGGAACTGGCTAAAGGCGAGAAGGTGACTGGTTGGGCTGAAACGTCAATTTTATGACTGCAGAGAGGTTACTAGTGGAGTTCCTCAAGGGTCAGTTTTGGGACCACTCTTAGTCAATATTTTTATTCATGACCTTGGCATAAAAAGTAGGAGTGTGCTAAGGTATTTCCAGAGAGAGAGAGAAGTATTGATGCCATTGTACAAGGCATCTCATTTGGAATACTGTGTATAATTCTGGTCACCCCTGTTCAAGAAAAATGAATTTAAACTGGAATAGGTTCAGAGAAATACAACTAGGATGATCAGGGGACAGGAGGGCCTATTTATCAAAGGGGACTGGAAGAGCTTGGCTTATTTAGCTTAGCATAAAGAAGTCTGTGAGGGGATATGATTGCTCTCTATAAATACATTATGGGGGTAAATACCAGGGAGGCTGATGAGCTATTTAAGCTAATGGATAATGTTGGCACAAGAACAAATGGATATATACTGGCCAGGAACAAATTCAGGCTGGAAATTAGATGAAGGTTTCTAACCATTAGAGAAATGGGGTTCTGGAACAGCTTACCAATAGAACTTGTGGGGGCAGACAACTCAATTAGTTTTGAGAGAGAGCTGAAGAAATTTGTGTGATTTATGATGGGATTGCTTGTGATGGCAGGGGGTGGGACTCAGCAGTCCTGGGGCTTACATCTGGTTTTTCTTATGTTCCTAAAAGCTCATGCATCAGGGTTTCAGCCACTTGCAGGAGTGGGGAAGGGATTCCCTCCCCTCCCCCACTAATGTGTATTCTGTCTGTCTTCTCCTTCCCCTGAAGCATAAAGCTTGGTCACAGACAGTAATTGGACATTGGGGGGAGGGCTCTGAGTTGGCACCGAGCATTCTTTCTGTCAGGTGCTTGGCTGGGTGGTTCTTGCTCACATGCTCAGGGTTTAACTGATTGCCATATGTGAGGGTCAGGAAAGAATTTTTCCCCAAGTCAGATTGCAAATGTATTTCATCTTTTTCTGCAGTGTCCGGGTGCAGGACACTTCCCTGGATTATCTGGGTATATCTCACTGAATAATTTCCCTCCCATAGTGGGGGCCTCAGCACTGGTTACCCTGGGGGAACTCTGTGCCAAAAAATTAAAAATTCTGTGCACAATATTTTAAAATTCTGCATATTATATTTGTCAATATAACACAATTATAATCATGCCAGTTTCAATTATTTTGGTATTTCAAAATACCTGTCAGCAAGTTTGTCTGTAACAATACAGACAACAACAAAAAATTCAGGAAATGTTTTTGATGAGTAGATTCCTTAGTAGGCAAATTAATACAGAACTTTGAGTAATAATTCATTTAAATTACAATACATAAACGTATTTCCTTTACCACTCAGAAGCAGTGCAAGGGCTTGGGGGAGTCAGGGAAACAGAGGAGCTGAGGGAGAGAGAAGTAATTGCTGGGAAGGAGCCTGGGTGTGAATTTGGAGGGTTGTTGGGTGTGGGCGGGAGAAGTATAGAAGAGAGGTTTTTTTGAGGGGGGAGGGATTGTTAAGAAGTTGGGGATCCTAGCCTCTCCCATTCAGTCTGGTACATCTTCCCCTGTTCTCATGTGTCTCTGCATCCCTGCTCAGCTGTCTCCCCCTTTCCATGTAGCCCTGCACCCCCATTCCCATTCAGCCCAGGCTCAATGCTATCACCCCACTAGCGCCTGTCCCTCCACCCCAGTCTGTCCCCTGCACTAGCCTTTCTGAACCCCAGTCTATGATCCCCCCAGCAGCCCTGTGTGCCCAGCTCTGTCTGTCTCCCCCCTATACAGTGCCTCCTTACCTGGCCCTGTGAGCAAGGTGCTGTGAGGAAGAGAGCCTCTTCTCCTCCCTCTCCTTGGCTGGCTGTCCTGTCTTTTGGTGCCACAGCGGTCCCTGGTGGGTGAAAGGTGTAATTCCATCGGAATGTATTTTCTGTGGGGGGAGAGGAGGGTGGAAATCTGCCGAGGAAATGAATTCTGCATGTGTGCACTGGTGCAGAATTCCCCCCTTTGAGTAACTGGTGCACCTTGGTCCTGCCTCTTCTGTGCATGTGGTACATATCTAGTCTCCTCTGGGCTGTAATATTTTGGTCTAATTTTGGTTGTTGGATTTAGTGTGTGGGTGCTGGGCGGTGTCAGACTAGATGGACCTGGTGGTCTCTTCTAACCTTAGACTTTGTGACTGTGACTCTGTTACTTGATTTTTGGCAATTTCAGTCTATTATCACCCTTTCTGTAGTTTTCCTTTTCTTTTGGTGAGTATTAATGGTGACAACTTCGGTGTTATCTGGAGTTCTCTGGTTTCCTTGGTCTTGATCTGTCTGGCATTTGGCCTGGTTGTGTCGGAAAGATAGCACTGGTGTCATTGGTTGATGACCACCTCCTAGGAGTAGATAAAGTTCAGCTGTCTAAGCTGAGTTGTTCAGATTTGTCAGCAGCTTTTGGGTAGGGTTGATCTGGCCTGCAGACTCCATCTGGGATAGATGATGTTGGGTGGGTCTATTTGTTGTTCTCTAAGACGTTTAAGAGAGTAGCGTTGGCTATTTTTTCATCTGCTTTGCCATTAGGTGGGTGGAGATCCTGCAGAATTCGGTTCTGTTGCCCTCCTCGCTCAACACGTGGATGAATCTTCTATAGAAGATACTGAGAAAGGTTTTGAGTCATGACACCATCAGTATGCAAAGGGCATGCAGATCTATTTTTTTAATTGAACACAGATGTGTGTTTTGTCTGCATTCCCAGTTCCTGCATTGAGAGCAAGTCAGCAGAAACCCAGTTCAGACAATAAGAAAGAAGTGCTAGAAGGTTGGGGGAACGTGGTGCTTAGCACCTCTCTGGAGAATACTCAACCACCTTTTGTTCTAAGGGTTTGGAATTTGAGAGTGATTTGGGGCAACTCCCAACACCACTTGAAAAACACTTCTTATAGTATAAAGAAAAGGAGGACTTGTGGCACCTTAGAGACTAACAAATTTATCTGAGCATAAGCTTTCGTGAGCTACAGCTCACTTCATCTTTGCATTTGATTAGTAAGCTAATGGTGAGATCAGTATTTTACAGAAAAACTTCAGTCAGTCTCTTTCTTCCCCCACAACCAAGTATAGAACAGACTCTGTCCCTGATCTTGCAATCGGATCCATACCATGGGCCCCCCTTGACTTCAGTGGGGCTTTGCATGTATACAAGGGTCTGCCCACACGGTTCTGATTGTATGGTTGGGGCCTTGAACAGCCGCCTAAGCATTGCACTAGATACTGTAAATTGCTAGTATTTTTGCTATTCTCTGTGACAGCGCATGCAGAAAGAATATTGTTACTTTTTTTTTTTTTTTTTTTTTTTACCTTTCTTGTGTCCATTTTATGAAACTTGGGCACTATCAGTGGAAGAATAAAATGTAAGTAAGAACAAATGCTAGGGCTGTCCTGAAGGTTGGTGAGCTCATGCCCAGAATGTTATCTGCAATCCTGGATGCTATGTAACTGTTGAAAACAGTACAGGATGGGTCAGCTGGAACGAAAGTATTTTAGCTCTGTGGGGAGGTTAGGAAAATTAGGTTAATTATTCGTCAGACAGGAGGAGATCAAGAAGGGCCATGATTGACATGGAAGACTCTTGGCTATTCTGTTTGGGATTGTCATTTACCTGCTGAAAAAAACAATGGTTTTGAACCAGGCAAGATGTGCCTCTCTGAGAGCTGACCTTCTGAATCTTACGCAGCTGAGAAGAGTCCCATGCTTTGTGTGGGATCACTACCTCCTTGTCACCTACACTGTAAAATAATCTTAACTGGTATTTTACAAAGGTTGGTATGACTTACGAAGGCTGCTTTAGCTCTAAAGATAGGAGCAATTTGAGTTGATATTCTGAAAACATCAGCAGTTGAGAAATGTGATCAGCTATAAGAAGCTGTGATTTTATTTTTTTATTTTTTTTAGCTAAACTCTACCTAAAATGGTAAAGCAGTTTTTAAAGTTAAGGATGTTCTGACATTTCATTAATCTGCTGCTTCATATTTGAGAAGGCGTGAATTTAAAATGTTTACCTATATTACTTCAAATATTTGCATTTGAAAAAAAGTAAAATATTTCAACACTTTGAATATAAAATGTCTCTTCATAAACCTGGTGGATTCAATTGAGAGGTATTATCTAACTGCCTGCATTACAATGTTTTTTAAATGAGACTGTAGCCCTCAAGAATATTTTCATGCAATGTCCAGCAAAATATTTAGTGAAAAATACATCCAGGATAGTTTACAAAATTTGATTTTTTTAAAAAATAAATGTAAATAGATTTTGTATTGTTACAACAAATATGGTGGTGAAAATGTTAC
The DNA here is from genome assembly GCF_965152275.1 of Natator depressus. Taxonomy (NCBI): domain Eukaryota; kingdom Metazoa; phylum Chordata; order Testudines; family Cheloniidae; genus Natator; species Natator depressus. The sequence goes on along the minus strand of NC_134240.1, from coordinate 8,037,421 downwards.
ATAGGCGTGTTCTGTATCTTGTACATTCTGCTACAGCTTAGGTCAACCATTGTTTCTGGTGTCATTGTTAAGGGGTGAAAACTTTTTCATAATTTCTGAACATAGTCAGAATTTTTTTTTCCTTGTGGAAAATTTTGATTTTTTTTTTTCCAGAAATTGAAAATCACAAAAAAAGGGGATGTGGAAATGCTGCTTGTGCTTCATGGTAGTTGTACTTTGGGTCCCTCGTGCCCTATTCTCCTCTATAGGTAAGCCTCCCTGGTTGGACTACATCTCCCACCATGGTCTCCCCTCATGGAGAAGGGAGGCAGTGCACCATGGGAGATTGTGGGTGTGGTGCATCATGGAGGATGTAGTATGGTCAGGGAGCCTGACCCATAAAGAGGAATGGGGACATGAGAAGACTGAACTAGTGATTCCCTGAAGCACTGTATCATAAGTCAAATAAAAATATTTTGGTTTTTGGAGGTTTGGATTTGCAATTAAAAATTCAGGCTTTCTGTGGAAAGTGAACACATTTTAAGCAAAACTTCATTAAATTGAAAACCCTGACAGAAATTTTTTGATAACCCTTAATGGTTACTCATAATAGGCACTTCATGGTGGGACCTTTAAAGTTTTTGCCATATGGATTTATAAAATGAGGGGAAGAGTGAGTATTTTGATTCATTTAAAGCAGGGATTCTCACAACAAACGTTTTGGTGGCGTCAAAGTGCAGCCACTACCTCTTGGTAGTGGCCGCTCTGACAATTTTCCTTAAAATACTTAATTAACTTTAGGAAAAACAATTAAATATGGTGTCAAGGTTCCTCCCCCACTCTGAACTCTAGGGTACAGATGTGGGGACCTGCATGAAAAACCTCCTAAGCTTATCTTTACCAGCTTAGGTCAAAACTTCCCCAAGGTACAAAATATTCCACCCTTTTGTCCTTGGATTGGCCGCTACCACCACCAAACAAATACTGGTTACTGGGGAAGAGCTGTTTGGACACGTCTTTCCCCCCAAAATACTTCCCAAAAACCTTGCACCCTACTTCCTGGACAAGGTTTGGTAAAAAGCCTCACCAATTTGCCTAGGTGACTACAGACCCAGACCCTTGGATCTTAAGAACAATGAACAATCCTCCTAACACTTGCACCCTCCCTTTCCTGGGAAATGTTGGATAAAAAGCCTCACCAATTTGCATAGGTGACCACAGACCCAAACCCCTGGATCTGAGAACAATGAAAAAGCATTCAATTTTCTTACAAGAAGACTTTTAATAAAAATAGAATTAGAAATAAGAAATCCCCCCTGTAAAATCAGGATGGTAAATACCTTACAGGGTAATTAGATTCAAAACATACAGAACCTCTCTAGGCAAAAACCTTAAGTTACAAAAAAGATACACAGACAGAAATAGTTATTCTATTCAGCACAATTCTTTTCTCAGCCATTTAAAGAAATCATAATCTAACACATACCTAGCTAGATTACTTACTAAAAGTTCTAAGGCTTCATTCCTGGTCTATCCCCGGCAAAGACAAAATGTAGACAGACACACAAACCCTTTGTTTCTCTCCCTCCTCCCAGCTTTTGAAAGTATCTTGTCTCCTCATTGGTCATTTTGGTCAGGTGCCAGCGAGGTTACCTTTAGCTTCTTAACCCTTTACAGGTGAGAGGAGATTTCCTCTGGCCCGGAGGGATTTTAAAGGGGTTTACCCTTCCCTTTCTATTTATGACATATGGACATACACCTGTTCAAGTCATTGTCATTTATTTTTATTGGGGTTTTTTGCAGCCTCAGTAATAAAAGTAATGTAGAATTGTCTCTATTCTCTATTGGACCTAAACAGAATAGAAACACAAATAAGGTGCTTTGCTCATGCTTGTATTTTTTGGTTGTTGTTTCTTTTGCCTTTTTTTAGTTGCTTTTTTTTATTTTTTATTTTTTTTAAAAGACTTGCTAGCTGGTAAGTCTTCTGCTGTGAAACATGATAATTGTATGTTAATATCACTTTTCATAGCCTTCCAGCTAGCTACTAAGTCTGCTGTGAAAAATGATATTAACAAACATACAAATATCACTTTTCACAGCAGATTTACTCAGCCCCGGGAAGACCAGGGACAAATTAAGCCCTGAATGGGGAGGTGGGTAGGAAAGCAGCGGGGGCCGGGGCGATAGAGAGGGTGAGCCCAGGGGCTGGAGCCTGAAGCCCCATGCCTCGGGGTGGGAGCCTGCCACCGCTCAGCTGGAGCCCAAAACCCCGTGGCCTGAGCCTGCTGCCCGCCATCCAAGGTCTGAAGTTTGACACCCCCCCCCGTCTCCAGGAACTCTGGTTGCCTGCTCCTCCAGTATTTGTGTCTCCAGATGCGGGCAGGGCCCAACCCCTGCTGGTGGCCCTGGGGCTTGAGGCCACTGCTTTGCCCTCCCTCCTCCAATCACTGCCCAGGGGGCTGTGGCCACAAGAAAAGCCTCTGGTGGCGGCATGAGAAACACCGAGTTAGAGAGCTTAACTCTAATCCATTGAAGTCACTGGAAAGATTCCCATTAACTTTAATGGGCTTTGGGTCAGACCCATAGTGATCATTTTCCCCCTCTGACCCTCTTTATCCACTTTATTTTCCTAGTAATTGGTTTTCTAAATCTAGTGTCTGTTAGGCTTGTGTGATATGCTATACTAGAGATTAATGTCGCATTTAGATGAGATTTCTGCTTTTCTGTCCAATATCCAACATCTTGTTACCATAGATAAAAGTTTTCCAAAGGCTTTTATTTTGTGTCACTTTAAGATGAAATACAGTCAGTTTTCTTCTGATTGGTTGCATTTCCACTGTTTGTCTCTAGTACATTGTTGCATTTGTTTAGTATTTGTTGGAGTAAAATAGCCGGAGGAATATGAGATTGACTAGTACAAATTTAACTGTCATAGAAAATGTTATTTCTCCTTGTCAAATTCTGTTTGTTTTTTCTTCTGTGCTGTCAGGTTCAGCCCTGCTTCCAGTTTCATTTGTCCTTCATTCAAAGTATCACATGGTTTCAATATTTATAAATATGTAAAAAAAATTTTCTGATTTATCATTTTCGTAATGACTTTTCCCACTTGAGGCCCAAGTTATGCTTCAAGTTAGATACATACCTATAAGTAGTCCCATTGCTGGCAAAGGGACTAGTCATGTACTTAGACATGCTAAATTAACTGGCTGTGTTGTAGCCTAACTCCATATATACCATAGTACTTTTCAGTTTGGTTCCTTGTGTTTGTCTCTGGAATGTCAATTTTTTGAACATCTTAGAGAGGAAAATAAAGTTTAACTTACACTTACTGTGTCTCTCAAGTGAGAGACACCTGTTTCCTTCCAGTTTAGGTTTTGTGCAGATTTTTCGTCTGGTTGGAAGTTTTAGACACTTCCAGAAAGGTATGAATAAAGATTTATCACTAGCCTATCTCTTTTCAGTCTGTGTTCTTGCAATTTACTATCCAGCATATAATATTAAGTACACAGCATCATACAGAACTTTAAATATTCCTTTAAAATACCATAGCTGAATGAAAAAAGAAAAGCTAAAATCAGCAACTTTGAATACAAAGATAGAAACTTTAGGGACTAAGTTCTTAGGTAATGTGTAAGCAGGGAGTGAGTGCTGCACTTTAGAAGTACTGTAAGATGCCATTCCGGCTCCCGCCAAAAAGTTCTGGCAGGATTTGAGCACTGTGAATAAGGTGCAGTATGTTATGTATCAGTGTAAGTTGCTGTGACACACAAGTTGATGGTCCAGAAAATGAGTGTAATCAGATGTAGGTTATAGAACATATGGTGCAGTGTTAATTTACACAATTTGTCTTCATAGACTCATAGATATTAAGGTCAGAATGGACCATTATGATCATCTAGTCTGACCTCCTGCACAATGCAGGCCACAGAATCTCACCCACCCACTCCTGCAATAAACCTCTCACCTATGTCTGAGCTATTGAAGTCCTCAAATCATGGTTTAAAGACTTCAAGGTTCAGAGAATCCTCCAGCAAGTGACCCATGCCCCATGCTACAGAGGAAGGCGAAACCCCCCCAGGGCCTCTTCCAATCTGCCCTGGAGGAAAATTCCTTCCCGACCCCAAATCTGGCGATCAGCTGAACCCTGAGCATGTGGGCAAGATTCAGCAGCCAGAAACCCAGGAAAGAATTCTCTGTAGTAACTCAAATCCCACCACATCTAACATCCCATCACAGGCCATTGGGCTTATTTACCATGAATACTTAAAGATCAATTAATTGCCAAAATCATGCTATCCTATTATACCATCTCCTCCATAAACTTATCGAGTTTAACCTTGAAGCCAGATAGATCTTTTGCCCCCACTGCTTCCCTTGGAAGGCTATTCCAGAACTTCACTCCACTGATGGTTAGAAACCTTCGTCTAATTTCAAGTCTAAACTTCCCGATGGCCAGTTTATATCCGTTTGTTCTTGTGTCCACATTGGTACTGAGCTTAAATAATTCCTCTCCCTCTCCGGTATTTATCCCTCTGATATATTTATAGAGAGCAATCATATCTCCCCTCAACCTTCTTTTAGTTAGGCTAAACAAGCCAAGCTCCTTGAGTCTCCTTTCATAAGACAGGTTTTCTATTCCTCGGATCATCCTAGTGAGCTGTTTTACTTATAGTCGTCTCTTGGGGCATCGCATCAGGTAGATTGTACCACCTCTAATTCCTTTACGGTCACTTGCAGCCATTTCCCAAGAAGTAATGTATTTCACTTGACCTCAAAAATGGGAAAGTTAGAGTGGAAGAGAAGGAATGAACAAAACATCGTGCAAAAAGGTTGCCTGTGAGAGAAAAATGGGCCTATGCTATACCTGACACTTCAACAAAATCTGAAACTCTGTTTCTCGCTCAAGAGAAAAGTAGTAATAAACTGTCACATTCGTTTCAGCAGTTACTTCTTCCAATTTATAAACCCCAGGCAGACACAGTTAAATGACTCAACACAAGACTTGAAAAGTGAGTTTTTTCCCCAGTGTGCTAAAGCAACTTGCTGACCTATAGCTAATAAAGTATTAACTACAGTACTTTTGTAATATTTGTTGGAGTGTCAGGGAGGACATAAGCTTTTGAGGATTAATAACAGCTGACTTTAGGGTTACATTCAGTTCACATGTTGCTTAAGCAGCAGCATATCTGAACCTAGAAATTCGTTACTGGATCACAGTCATAAAACTGGTGTATAGCTCTCTGCTGCTGACAAGCGTAACATCCATTTGATTGAGTCTTTCTTTCAGCTGATTGGTATTCTAACCACTCTACGCATAATAAAAATGGACAGTTGGGACATAACAGATGGGCGAATGCAAGACCTGTAATGTGCCCAAGCACCCTGCCACTTTACTGATCCAAAAACATCTGAATTGACTCTGTGCTCTTTCAGTATCCATGCAGTTGTTGCTTATTCCCTGTTTTCAAATTCCTCTTGAGCAAGGAAGTGAAATTTCCTTCACATATCATCCCTTGCAGAAAGCTGGAAGTTCTGTGCTTACATTGTGGATGGATGGTCAGTAAACAACTCTCTATATCTGCATTTTGGAGTAGGTATTTTAAAAATCCTCAGGGATATTGATTCCCAGTGTAGTGGCTAGTACTGCAAAGAGAAGCAAAAACAGAGCTGTATTTCCTGAGCTAGACCTGAATAAAACTGGCCTTTGCTGATCTTCACCTTATTTCCAGCCATCATAGCTGCTCATGCTATCTCAGCTGCCAAGCTGAAGGGTAGTGGGGCAGATATTTACTGCAGGCTTTTCATTTCTTTGACTTTCACCATCACTGTTGTTTAGAAACTGTCGGACCTGTCTACCCTCCTTCCAGTCGCAAAACAGCGTCTACAGCTTCTGTCACCAACAGCAAAGGATCAGTTTGAGTTTTGATTTCTGCCTAAGATTCACCAGAGCATTGCCAGCAGTATTAAAGGAACCACTTCAGCAGTGAGGAAAGCACAAGTCTTCCTTCTCTAATACCAGGATGAATGGTCCCAGTATCTCCTTCTTGACTCAGTGTTGAAAGGTCAGCTGCTGTCACTATGATGCCAAGAGTAGCTCTGTTGTATTAACTTAGATGGAATAAATGTGCCCGAAGAGTTAAAGATGTTAACATAGCCCAGTCACTTTCCAACAGTAAACAATTTTAAACAAGGCTCAGGGTTTGAGACCTCAGCCTGCAGAGCATGGTGCTTTTAAACAAATGCTTTTAACCTGTTGTTAAAGATACGGAAAAAAGCTTTTGAAATATTAAGTAAGGCTTTAATTTTAATGACATTCCTCATTTACGTTCCCTTTCTGAAGGGAGAAAAAAGCCTTGTATGACAGTCTCTTAGATGGTGTTAAAGATGCTAATAAGTGTTCTTTTGGCGGGGGGGAAAGAGAAGTGAGCTGAGATGGGCTGAACTTGTTCTTGCTGTTAAAGTCAATCCCATTTCATAGAAGACAAAACAAGACAAACAACACAAAGGGGAAAGAAAAGAACAGCAAACATAGAAACTGCAGCTTCTCTCTCACTACTAGAAAAAAAAAAAGACACAGTCTTCAGCCACTCTGGGACTTGGCAAACTTGTACCGACATTGGGCTGTTTAGGGCATTGCTTTTAGGTTCCTCTCTCGGTTCACAGGCTTACAGCAGTGTTGCAAAATATACAGTGCTGGCTGGCTGACCCAGACTCTTACTAAATAGAAGGCAAAATAAGAGTGATAGGATAGAAAAGGACACATGGGGGTGGGGTTGGGAGAGGGGAGTGCTAACATTCTCACATCCTAGGTGGCAGGGATTGAGCCGGTGGAGTCCCTCTCTCATCTGGGTCCCTTTTTCTGGTCCAGTCTGGCCAGGACATTTCTCAAGATGACATCGGTCCTGTGTCCCAGTAGATATTGGGGGTGGTAGCCATGATGGTGAAACTCAATCTAGTAGCCAATTTTTCCTCCCATATTCTCTTTCTTTGAGGACTCCAAAAGGGAATGATGGTGGAATAGCCGGTTCCCTCCTCATTTTGTCTACCAATAGACGTAATTTCCAGCTCGCCTGTTTTGGTTCATTGATTTCCAGTGCTGTACTCCTCTTGTTTACCAATCATAATCTTAACACGGTCCTTTAATTGTATCAGTCGGTCTTTTAGTTTGGACTAATTCAATCTTGATCTTTTTTTAGCACCTTTTCCCATCTACATTTGTTACAGGTTATTATGACATCCTATGAACTTACACTTACTTTGTACAGTTGAGCTCACAATTAGGATAAATTTGTAGGCCCAATTAATACAACAACTCAGAAGGTTAGACACTAAAATATCTTCAGGGAGCTAAAAGAACATGATAGAAGAGACTCCTGGGAGAGTCTGCCATTCACTAGCATGCTGTGCACTAAATCACCATATGTATCCTACAACGCACTAAGAGTTCTAAAGTTTCACACTGTAGTAGATCAAAGTCCACTATGGAACTTCTGAGGCATGGTAGTAACAGGATCCACATATCCAGTTAGTGTGGAGCTCTGTAAACTTACACCCCGGCTTGGAGCTCACTGAGGCCTGGGTCTACACTGGGGGTGGGTGGGGGGAGTGAGCTAAGTCGGTCTAAAATAGCGTAGTTGAAGTTGACGTACTTAGAGATACTTACCGTGGTGTCTTCACTATGGTAGGTCGACTGCTGCCGCTCTCCCGTCGACTCGTCTATGCTTCTCGCGTCAGTGGAGTACTGGAGTCGACGGGAGAGGGCTCAGCGGTCGATTTATCATGTCTTCACTAGACACGATAAATCAACCCCCGCTGGATCGATCGCTCCGGAGGTAAGTGTAGACATGCCCTAACTCTGTGTAGATATGCTCTAGAGTAATTTGTGTTCTGGCATGGTGCTAGTGCTTGTCTAGTATTTAATCTATTTAATGATGTAATTAGCCTATAATTTATACAATGTTTCTTGCCCTACAAATAAGCATTACTTTCATACATGGTGGTAGATGGCTTTTTTATGGAACACTGGAAGATATCTAAGAGCCCATTGATATCAATGGAAGGAGTTAATAACATTTGTTTAGGATCAAAGCCTCCTCCTTTGGTACTTAGTTATTTGGAAAGGATTGAATGGAGTCTATGATGGAAGTAGTGGCTCCCAAGACCTTGCTTGCTTCTTCTTAGGTCTCTGAAAAGCTATTTTAATGCAAATGTTCTGTTGCTGAATATCTTTATATTATTGTAAATTAGGCATGGGGAAAGTTTGTGGCATTTGAGGTTTTGTGAGCCCTACAAATTGTTACACCAACAACTAGTTGCAGAACTAGTTAGTTGGTTAATCCTTTTCACTAGTAATGTAAACCCATATTATCTTTAGAATGTGATTTTAAAATCATGGGGTGAAATGCTGACCCCACTGAAATCAAAGGGAGTTTTGCCATTGACTACAACAGAGCCAGGATTTCATTCATGTTTTCATCGCTAAAGGAACCAGTGCTACCATTATATCCTAAGGATAAGAGAACCCCCTCAAAGTCTTTTTATGAAGTCTACAATATTTGCAATGATCATCTTTTTCTCCTTTCCTGTTTTTAAATTACACACAGTATATTGAATTAATGTGTCAGAGCACTACTTTCTTGAAAACATTTTTTCACATGAACAAAAAGACAGAATTTCTTTGTATATAAATAAATAAATAGTCATATGCGGGGAAACGAAGAATCTTTAATAAAACATTGTTCCTTTTCTACTTTAGCTTCAACTGGGAAAATCAATTTTTGGTTCTTCAAGTGCAAAGGAAGATCAAAAGGGAAAACTGACAATCTAAACAAAGGGCAAGGTGTGATGCTCTGCTTGCACCCCTATTCCCTGGTGTGCTTTATACAGACACTTTTCCAAGTAGAATACATTTACAGAAGAGTAAAGTTTTTTCCCTCTCAATCAACTGTTGGGAGTAAGTGACTTGAATGTAAAAACTGTAAAATAGTGCTTTAGGTGAATGTTATGCATTTCTTAGCTGCATAGGTATAAGCAAACATTATTCAGATATGTCCGGCTCCTTATTGCAGTGTACTTATGTTTCAAAGAATTGTCACTGATTTTACCTGTGTAGGACTGGTCTAAGTTATTAGCTTTTAAGCACCTTATGTGATACAAGGGGAAAATATTCTGTAGCGTGTACAGTTAAGAGACTATTATTCTTTCTCAAATGCATTGCAAGGTACACATTTTGAATCTTCATCTAAAAACTAATTTAAGTCACTGTTGAGGGAAACCTTATGGAGATTGGGTTTTCTGCTTTTTAGTGAATCATATTTTTTCTTTTAATAAATAAAATGTGATTTGTTTTTATGGGAGCATATTTATAAGAGGAGATTAAAGTGTCAGCAGAAAAAATGAGGAAGGAAAGGGACTGTGCAAACTTTCTGAAGAGCAACAAATTTTGTGTTCGTTTTCTTATTCATTTTTTATTAATTTAAACATTTTTAAAATATTAACCTTGGAGAGTTGATCTTGCTTAACATATAAAATCTTCCTTCAGAACTCATATATCACCCATAGTATGGACACAATTTATCCTATTAAATTTAAATCAAATAATTTTTTAAATGCCCTAGTTGAAAAGGAATTATATTGGAGGAGTTCTGTGGCCTGTTATGCAAGAGGCCCTTCTGGCCTTGGAATCTATGAATCTCTCAGATAGGTATGGGACACAGGAGTGCCTGAGAACAGAATTGGGCTCTGTTGCCCCGATACGGCAAACCTCCTAAGCATCTTGAACTTTAATTGTATAAGTACTCTGTTGAACAGCGATGGCCTTAAACACGTGCTTAAGGGGGGATCCAAAGCCTAGTGAAGTCAATGAAAGGATTCCCTTTCATTTCAGTGGGGTTTGAATCATAACTTCATTGCTTTGTTGATTCAGGGCCTGTATTACAACGTTATGATTGAGAATTTACATGTAAAAAGCACAAATTGAAATTTACGACTGAATAAACTTTCTTTAACTTTGTTTTACCATTAAATTGCCGTGATTTAAAAAAGCTATAATTTAAATAAGATTCATAAAAGTACAGTATGTTAATTTAAGTTTAAATGGGAGATTCAAATATACCAATAACTAATCTGTGTGTCCTTGCATGTGCATTACTCTATAGGACCATACATTTGAAATAAACAGGCCAGTTTCTGCATTAAGGGAAAGTTAATTTCTGTATATTTGTTTGAAGCTGTAAATATCATATGTTGCATGCATATATCTGGAGGTCAGTAGTTTGGTATGTCTTGAGGAAGTGGGGAGAAAGAAAAAGGAAAAATCACATGTATGTACAGAATGCTATTTTCAAATAGAGACAGCCTAAATTTTCAAAAGCAATAATTTGATAATTTTAAGGTGTCAAGCTTTGAGACCGTTTAAAAGGATCTATTTTTTTTCAAAGGGTTGGTGCTAGTAGTCCCTTTTGAAAATTAGCTGTCTAAAAGATGTTTCAAGATAGACAGCCATATAAGTTATCAGTTATGAAAAATTAGGTCTTACCACTGTGATTTTTAAACAAGCTTTTCATTTTTGAAGAAGTTTGTCATCGTTGAGGGCTAATGTGGTATTGAAAATACAAAAATAAAAAACAAAACTAATTATAAGAGTGTAAAAGGTATGTGAACATTTTCACAAATATTGTAGAAATGCTTTTTATATCATACTTGATTGAGTCAAAAGTATCTAAACAGAATTTTTGAAGTTAAGGATGCTACTCCATGCTTAAAAGCCAAGTACATACTTAAGTGCTTTGCTGATCAAGGTCCATACTACATAATATGAATTTGGTTTTGTGTCTTGTGATATGCATGCAATTTAAGCCACTGTCATCAAACTACCATTTTTGTTCTAAAATATTCTCATTGACTTTTAATCTTTAATTCTTAGTAACAAGGTTTTGTTTCTACCAATGAAAATTACACTGGTTTGCTACACTTGATAAATCTTAATTCCTGACACCAAACAATATTTTAATGTATGCAAGTGATCAAATTGCTTAGAAAAATGATTGCATTGGTAATGGACAACCCAGAAAATTATAGATCAATCGCTAAGGACAGCACAAGAAGAAATAGGCTTAAATTGCAGCAAGGGTGATTTAGTTTAGGTAAAAACTTCCTATGTGTAAGGGCAGTTAAGCACTGGAACAAATTAGGTAGGGAGGTTGTGGAATCTGTCGTTGGCAATTTTTAAGAACAGGTTGGACAAAACATCTGTCAGGAATTGTCTAATACTAAGTCCTGCTTTAGTGCAGGGGACTGGACTAGATGATCTGTCAAGGTCCCTTCCAGGCCTACATTTCTGTGATAAGAGTCCAATCCTGTAGCACCTCATTTGTGAATAATCCCATTCAGGATCAGGATTCGAAACTTTTGTTTCTGTATCCATTCAATTAATTTATAGCATAACGGGATAGATTCTTGGAGATGTCAGCAGAAAATTGCCAACTTTGCTTTCTTGGCTTATGATGTCAAGGAAATGACCTTGCAAACTAAATTCCCTCTAAGCTGCGCGGCTGCACAACAGGCTATCAAGGGCTACGCAGGTGGGGAGAGGTGCCTTTTGCCCGGCCCCACCCTAGAGCCTGCACCACCCCCCCACCCCAACCCTCTGCTCTAGCCCTCCCCTGCACCCAAAACCCCTCATCCCTAGCCCCATCCCAGAGCCCGCAGCCCCAGCCTTCATCCCCTCGCACCCCAATTCTCTGTCTCAGCCCTGAGCCCCCTCCCACACTCCGAACCCCTCAGCCCCAGCCCCGCCACATATCACCTCCGTATTGGTGCACATAACAAAATTCATTCTGCACATGGATGTAAAAAATTTGAGGGAACATTGCTTGCAAAGCTTCATCACTTTGTCTTTTGGGCACGATGACAATGTGTGGTACAGCTCTTTTTGAAAGTAATCCACTCTTCATTTTCCTTTTTATTTGTTCCCTTGTCTCTTCGTTCATTGTCCCAGGGCAGTGGAAGGCTTTGTGAAATGCTTACTGAATTGAGCATACTTCACTAGTTTGGATGGCCAAGGTCAGAGCCTCACATGTCTTTTTCTCTCCAACATCTTTTCTGTACAGGTGGCTAAAGTTTTTCTCTAGAGCTCCACTATCCAGGGCTAGGAAACCTCTCTCACTCTGGATGGAAAGTACTTTACTTCACAGGGTGGTTCAGGATCATCACCCCTCTGACTTTCTTCTTTTTCCCACCACCCCTCTCTTGCTTCTCCTCCCTGTTTTCCAGGTTACAAATACATAGAAAATGTTCGTTCTCTCTCTCTCTCTGGACAATGGACCTTATTCTTCGATGTGTTCTTGCCCTGCTTTGACCTATTTAGGATTCCAAATGGCCTTCTCTGGAGGGTGGAGCTTTTTACTTTACACAGGCCATCAATCCTTGATACCCCACGGTTTTGTTTTTAATGGAGTAGTAATCCATTTTCTTTGACTACAACTCCCTATGTTCAAAACCAGAAACCTGTTGTTACTTCAACTTTGCTTCAGGCTGCAGCTAAGAAGCTAACCTCAGTTTAATTCGTGCTGCTTAGAAGTTCCATAGGCAGATGCAAACTGGGCTTTGCAAGCGTCAACTGAGCTAATATTAGAAAAACAGGTTAGTGTTAAAATAATTGGCTAAAGAAAATGACTTGATTGTAGAAGTTCAGTTTCAGATGAGTGGTAATGAAGTAGAAGAAAATTATTGTGCCCATTATCTGATTTCATTTTTTATTTATCCAATACAATTGGCTTTAAAAGTGAAGTCCTAGAGCTTGCTTTGAAGAAAAATCTGTCAATACCTAACCAAGACTCTTAATGTTGTCACAGTCTATGGAATAGACTTTCATTATATTTGTATAACCCTAGCAATTTCAGTTTTATAAAAATGAGGTGAAGCAGTTTAGCTCTAAAAATATTATGTTCGCGAGTTAGTCCTTAATAGGGAATAGACTTTTGTGATACTTTTGAAAATGTTTTAAAATGACACTTATATTTGAAAAATACCTGATGAGCATGTTCAGTAGTTCCGTAGAGCTTTTATTTAATATAGCTAGCATTCAAGTGGAAGGGAAATTTGTTTTAAAAATGCCAGTTTGGGGGGAAATATGAATTGTGTCACAAAATAATCGCAGTGTAGTTGAGAAATATATGTAATTTTACTGCACAAATGATAGTTGAGATACCACAGTTTCCACTATACAGTATTTACACAAAGAAATAATTGTATTGACCTGGTGGTTCCTGTTGGTAAATATATGACTTTTTAAAAAACCGAATACTTTTTATTTCTATTACGATGTTGCCAAAAGGTCTGAATCAGGATCAGGACCCTTTTTTTGCTCTGAGCTGTACAAGCTCTTAGGAAGAGGGGGTTTCTATTTTGAGTTTATAATCTAAGGAACCAGTCCTGCAATCTGACCTCTGTGAGCAGACCTCTCAGTTGTACTTCAGTTTGATATCCAAGTTTGCCACGGGACCTTGAATGACACCATAAGCAGAGGAGGGGATGGGAATACGTGGATGTGGAAATTTGTGGAAATTTTTATATACATTTTTAAAACATGTGGATCAACACCACCTGCCTCTCTGTATAGCCTTAATTAATCATCTAATTAGTTATAGGCATCATGGAAAGATTTCAAGATCTCTCCCTTTAATTACTGAAAACAAAACCTTCTGTATGTGACTATTTAGAAAATTGTCTTTGCTGAGCCCTCAGTTTTTAGTAGAGATTGGATGATGATTAATTTAAGCATCTGTCATTCCTGTTTGATTTTTCAGATTTGCTTTTAAAGGCAAAATGGGCAAACTTGAAGTGCTGGGGTGTGTGTCTGTGAAATCATGTTCTACAACAAGGTGCTGGTGATGCTTTTGGCCTCTTCTGATGACGATGATGATGATTCTATGTAATGTCATTCTGAATTTTGGTTCCTGTCATATTTCAGCAACGTAACATGTCATGTCAGCACTTTCCTTACACTCAATCATGTAGTCCACATTGCAAGTTGTTGAAAATGTAAAACAAATGCTGCTATGAAATAAACATTCAACAGAAAAGGAGAAAAAAGGCAGGCAGTGAACCATATAAATTGACTCTGCCAAATATGTGCTCCTGCACTGAGCACGTCAAATACTGTATAACCTTCCAAGGGAAAAGAAAAATCCAGATACAGGATTTACTTTCGTACGTCTCCAGCAATGTTGTCTGCAAGATCCAGTGTCAGAAATGTGTTGACTTATGTTAGAATGATTCAACTGAACTGCCACAAAAATGCAGGATGACTCTTCAGGGGTTCACAGTAACAGTGGAAAAGAAACACACATCAGTATAATAAGGTAATTTTTCACAGAAGGAACACTCCATCTCTGATATTGTAATTTATTGGCTCTCTTGTGTGTTTGGATATGATTGTTGTGCTCTAGAACTGAACCAAAGGGGGAATGAAGGACCTACCAGGAGCAGTAGCTGCTAGAATCCTCCTTTAGCTCAGGAGTCGAAGACTTTTAGTTGGGAACTGATTGACAAGAGTTCTAGGCTCATCTCCCCTATTGTGTGAGATTTATAAAATAGTCTCTGACTGTTCTTTGTCCAGCACAGGGAGGTCCATGAATAGAGCTCCTGGACACTACGGTAATACAAATAATTATAATTTCTACTTAAAGTAGACGTCTAAGGAAATATTTGTTTAGATTTTCATAAAGAAATAATACACTGGCAGATTGTACCTGACCTGTAGATGTTTGAGCGGGGAAGAGAGATTTACAGAGACTGGGTAAGGCTGGTGGCTATAGTGGCATTTGCCTGCCCAGAGGGCACAGCCTGCAGACCTATTATATCTGAGTCAAATGAGATTATACAAGTGAGAATAGAATAAATTTACATTCAAATACAGATTCCATATTCTCTTAAATTCCTGTGGGTGACATTTCAAGGTGCCTCCTGCTTCTCTCCCAAAGCTGCAGAGCCAACAGATTCCTTATCTTCCCTCCATCTCTGTCTCTGCTGAGTGCCGAGTTTGAGAAGCAGGGTCAGAACATATGAGTGTGTGTCAGCTGTTCTAGCAACTCAGAAAGAGATTTGTCCCTAGCCACATGACCCTTTAAAACTGAGTCCGTCTCCGTCTCTCTCTCCCTTCCCACAAGTCTAGGAGGAAACCTGAACCCTGAGTTTGGTTTGTTTCTTGAGCCAAAGTCAGGAAATGAGTAAATTTTGGTGGTACTTAAGTATTTACCTGTGCCTAATCAGTGCCATGCTTGTACATACCTGAGGCATCATAGAAAAAGCCTCATGATACCAGAATGGTATGGTATTTGCAGTCCTTTGTTAATATCCATGGTTTGCACAAAAACACAGCTGGCCTCACTTACACTCAGGAGACATGCTTATGGCATACAGATTCTATAAATACTAAGACAGGTTTCAGAGTAACAGCCGTGTTAGTCTGTATTCGCAAAAAGAAAAGGAGTACTTGTACAAACAGGAGAGTGGGTTTGTGGGGGGGGGGATGGGGTGGGGAGAAAACCTGAATTTGTGCTGGAAATTGCCCAACTTGATTATCATACACATTGTAAGGAGAGTGATCACTTTAGATAAGCTATTACCAGCAGGAGAGTGGGGTGGGGGGAGAGAAAACCTTTTGTCATGGTAAACACCCATTTTTTCATGGTTTGTGTGTATAAAAAGATCTTCTGTACTTTCCACAGTATGCATCCGATGAAGTGAGCTGTAGCTCACGAAAGCTTATGCTCAAATAAATTGGTTAGTCTCTAAGGTGCCACAAGTCCTCCTTTTCTTTTTATAAATACTAAATGGCTGTTTCATAGCTCCTTTACAGAAAGTGTGTGTTTTGGAAGAACTTTTCTGTTTGCCTCCAAAACATAATTATTTTCAGCATCTGTTGTGCTGGAAAAGAGAGTGCTCAGGATTGACAGAAGTGTACAACTGTGTCAATATTTCCCCACGGTTGGGCTTTATTTTGTTCTATAGGAGCTGCCTTCTTCAACAAATGTTGTCTGTTGTATATCTCTTCGTGTAGGCTGTCCCTTTTTGTCCCAATAGAGCCATTACACCCCTTCGCTGTGTGTGGAAAATACACAAGAGGGTTAAAATCGAGCCTCAACAGAAATTGTTTATACTACATCATTTCTAGTGTGTGTCTTCTTTCAGAGCTCTCTTTTAAACCTATCTGGCTGACTGCGGCATGTTCTCACCAACCTGCTCCAAATATTAGAATTTACAAAGTATTCTCGAAGCACTGTTCTTGGTGTTTGGACCACATTGGAACTTTTCCTTCTATCTTTTAATGTCTCTATTGATATGAATAAGAGCATGTACAATAATATTATTTGTAACATGTATATTCACATTTGAACCCATAGAGTTCTGTGCATGTTCTCCCCTTGCTGTATATTTAGATCGCATTAGTATTAACCGGAATGAAAAGATGGAATTAATTGACTATTCCTCTATTTTTAAACAAACAACAGCAAAAACGAACAAAAGACTGAGTTGATGAAGAAGCTTGTAATAAAATAAAACAGACAATACGAGGAAAATAAAATTGTTCACTGCACTTTTTATACACAGTGAAAAACTATTCTTGAAATTTTGAATTGATTCCACATGTTTTATAGATTAGCGAATTCCTTGCACTGATATTTTTAAGTTGAGAGTTTAATTTGGGGGGCGATGGGGAGTAGGAAGAGTAGCTGGTGGTTAAGGGGAAAAAAATGGAGCCACATGAGTGTGAATTTTGAAAGGATGTTAGAGATTTTTTTGCTCTTTGGCTTACCTTGGATATTTGCCTTTAAATGTCTTCTCGTGAAAGATAAATTTGACAAAATTGCACCTTTGAGAATTGACAGAATTATAGTTTACAATATTTGTGAATGCAAGAAATTCTATGTGACAAATTTACAAATAGGCCTGCTTTGGAAAGGAGCACAGTTCCTTATACCTTAAAAATAACCTTTTGTTTGCGGGTCGATTTTTTTTTTTATGTCTCTTTGTTTAGAACATCTCATGTCTCTGTTGTCCCCATGACATGGTAAGGTGATAAGTGCCATATTTATTTTTATAAATAAGTCTTTCCATTTACTTTTGACTTTTGAGTTGCTGGTGATACCACCTTATAAGTTACCAGGACTAGTGTGTGTTCTGTTTGTCTGGTTCCTCTCTCCCAAAGAAAAGAATTAAAACCACTCTGCACCTCAGCTTCATTTCCAATGGAAGAAAATATCTTTCTAAGACCCTTTTATGTGGCCCCCTGACGATGATGGAGCACCTAATAATCTTTGATGTATTTTGTTATCTTCCTAACATTCCTGTGAGGCAGGGAAATATTATTTCCCCCACTTTACAGATGGGATGTAGGGCACAGAGAGAATCCCTACGGTCACCCAGGAATTCTGTGGTAGAGCAAAGCACTGAACCCAAGTTTCCCAAGTCCCAGCCTGGCATCTGAACCTCTGGACCATCCTTTCTTTTTCGACAACATATGCTCTATGCATACATGTTACGGGGTCAAGACAGGGATGTTACCAAATCCAGAACAGTATTGAGCCCAAGAGTGTTGCAGTATTGACTGACCTTCAAGTTGTTTAGCATAGGTGGACCCCTACACCATTGTGGAGTCTCATGTGCAGGCCTGGATGACCAGTTTGTGTGCGGGCAAGCTGGGGTTCAAATCTACACTGCTCTAGCATGCAGCACACTGTCTGTGTGGACCCTGCGCTCTTCACTAAAAGTTCCGTGGGGTGTTTTGCGTAACAGCTGGAGGTCTTAGTGCACAGCAGCAGGGTCCACACAGACAGTTAATGTGTGGCATGTTGGATGCACTGTAGATTTGTGCCCAAATTTGCTGCGCACTAACTCATCACACAGACATGCTGTTTGATAGTTGTGATTCTGGATTTTGGCCAGCACTACGGTTGACCATTTGACCCTTAGGCTAACATGGAGAGGAAGTGACTGTATTACTAGATATCAACAGATACTCCTGAAGTTTTTTATTTCCTCCATGGCATTAACCATATGTATTTTATTATTATTATTTATTATTATTATTATTTATTATTATTTTTAGTGCACAGAAATTATAAAATTACTTTTAATTGTTCCTTATTTGGCCCCATAAGGCTACTCTGTAATTTTGGCTTCCCATGGATCTTCATATGCATATGGAAAATGAAATTAATTGGAAATCACACCCTGAAATCTATTAAGTTAATCAAGCTAACAGTTTGTGGGGTGTCCTCATACACAGCATGGTGTAATTGTGTATAATAAGCAACGATTTATAAATCCATAAAGAAAACTTAAAGGGGTAAAGAAATGTCAGGAAAGGACAGGGAACAGAGTAAAAGTTGGTACAGTTTTAATCAAGCCACTGTTTGAAATTAAACACACAAGACATGTTCTGAAAATGTCTTCTGTACATTTAAATTAATTGAATATTTCCTGTGAGATTTCACAAATAAAATGCTTTATTTATTCTTGCCATTCTAAACCACCTGAAACCTCCTTGTTCAACATTCCAGAATGTTTTAAGGATTATAGCATGGGGCTTATATCGGGGCCTATGTTTCTATGTGATGTACGGTAACAGAATTTAAACCTCTCATTGTTTTATCCTAAACGTCTCCAAATATTTGAAAAATCTTTGCAACCGAGTCCATAAGGTGTTGGGTATTTTTATTCATTATTTTGCAAGTCTTCCTTTAAAATAAATTGAAGATATTAAATGACATCTGTTTTGTAAAATCAAGTCAGCTGCAAGTGTGATTTTTCAATGAATTTGCTGTTAAATAGTTCGTAAAGATGAAAGACTCCAAAATTATTATACCTTAAAAGTGCAGTGGGAACTGATTTTTTTCATCTGAACCTCTCCCAGCCTGCCATTTTTTGCATGCAGCTATTGCACCTGCATTTTTTTGCACCTTTAGTTTAATGTGGGTGCAAATATTAATAGTCACGTGATAAATAAAGTGATTTGTACCTGCCGGCATGTAATTACGATGAACTAGTACTACTAAGTGTGCCTGTGATGCAAAAACTGCCAGCACATGGTATGGTTGCAGAAAGGGAGGTTGCCCTTTAAAATTATAGCCTACTTTGGATAACTGCATATCTTTAATCCCTTCTGTAACTTTTTAAAAACAATTTAAAAATTCTCAGTCTGAGTGTTAGTGCTTGTGAGAAGGGTCAGACTTAATCCCCTGGAGAGTGAAGTCCTGTGCTTATTCATAGAACAGGTACAGCAATGGCACAAACTAATCCATACTCTCACACCTCTGTACCTGAACCTTTGTTAAAGTGCAAAGGAAAATACTGAAGTTTGCCTTGTATCTAATATTGAGCTCCCACTATTGTTTCCCAGTACGGACTGCAGTGTTGGAAGTGATTTTTGTGTTTCTGCATGTTGTCATGTCAAGCTCTGCTGTACCTCTTGTAGATCAGGAAGGAGAAACCTAGTTCAGGGAGCATTGCAGGACTGGATGTAAAGAAATATGAAAAATACTCTATACTGTGCAGACAGAACTGGGAGAAGCAGAGAAGAATGTCAGTCGTACCTGTCAACGGTATGAGTGCTGTTACTTATAAAATACAGGTTTCAGAGTAGCAGCCATGTTAGTCTGTATCTGCAAAAAGAAAAGGAGTACTTGTGGCACCTTAGAGACTAACCAATTTATTTGAGCATAAGCTTTCATGAGCTACGGCTCACTTCATCGGATGCATGCAGTGGAAAATACAGTGGGGAGATTTATATACACAGAGAACATGAAACAATGGGTGTTACCATACACTCTGTAACAAGAGTGATCAGGTAAGGTGAGCTATTACCAGCAGGAGAGCGAAGGGGAAAAAACCTTTTGTAGTGATGATCAAGGTGGGCCATTCCCAGCAGTTGACAAGAATGTGTGAGGAACAGTGTGTGGGGGGGAGAAATAAACATGGGGAAATAGTTTTACCTTGTGTAATGACCCATCCACTCCCAGTCTTTATTCAAGCCTAAGTTAATTGCATCCAGTTTGCAAATTAATTCCAATTCAGCAGTCTCTCGTTGGAGTCTGTTTTTGAAGTTTTTTTGTTGAAGAATTGCCACTTTTAGGTCTGTAATCGAGTGACCAAAGAGATTGAACTGTTCTCCGACTGGTTTTTGAATGTTATAATTCTTGACGTCTGATTTGTGTCCATTTATTCTTTTACATAGAGACTGTCCAGTGTGGCCAATGTACATGGCAGAGGAGCATTGCTGGCACATGATGGCACATATCACATTGGTAAATGTGCAGGTGAAAAGATGATAAAGCATCTAAAACAGTGATGCATACTGCAGATGAAACTTCATCTCCTTACAGTAGTTAATATATACCATTTGCTTGAGGGGCAAAACATTTCTTTTTGAACTGCTTAACGCAGGAATTGTGTGTTAAATGAAAAGCTAGGTGCCACGAAAACTATCAGTAATCCTTATAAGGATTTTTTCCCCAGAAAAACATGCAATACAATATATTCCAAAATAAATATACCTTCAATTCTGGTTTCAGTATTTCTGCCTTTAATTAAATAGTCTACATTTAATTCTCTGTTTCACATAGACTGTCTCTCATTTAAATCTAGAAAACTGCCTTTGTGCAATGGGTTTTTTCTGCCCACTTCAAATGTGGGTGCACCTTGCTATCTAGATTTTTGGTGGCATTAGACATGAATATGAGCTGTTCGCCACAAATCTCCAATTACTCAGCCTTCACTGGACAAGAAAGAAACATCATAACCAATTCACATCAGATGTTTTTTCTCTTTTATTCCTCTTTTTATTTTCACTCTCTTTGGGTGAAATTCACCCACTGAGCAGCGGGCAGTATAATGTCCATGCATCACTTGTATCCTCAAAATAGGACTTAAGTGCTGCTTAGGTCTTTTGCTAGCCCTCCTCATAGGAATGAATTTCATTCTTTGCTTCTACTTTTCCACTCAGGATTTATGCCCAGCATCAGATGTTACAATAGGCCCTACTAAAAAACTGTAAGTTTATTACAATGTAGTATTTATTTTCATTATGGTATCTGTGGTATTTGCAGCTCTCCAAATGGGCAATACAGCAGTAAATTTCACTGTTGCAAGTGGTAAATGTCCAGGTCTTAACACCCATTGTATTTTCTGTAGTATATTTCTTTTTTTTATTTCTTCCTGCTTGAGACTTCCTAGCACTTTCCATATTGTGGCTGCTTTTGCTGTCTCCGTACTGTCACAGGTTGGCAAGTTTTGCTAACATGCAGAACCCAAGTTTAGAAAGATCTAAAACGCAAAGTTTGTATTAGCTCTGTGGTGTTTGATTTGTAAGGGACATTTATGCTGTTATGTTAGGACCAGGGCCAAGAAGCAAGGACCACAAGTGCTATATGTGGAGATGAGTAGCAGCTGTAATGCAAATCCATTGCCATCTCCACACTTTCTTACTTGGTTTCTGCCCTTGGGTCTGTTGAGCCAGCATAGTTCAACATAGAGATCATTTTAGCACCCACATGTTCCCAGGAAAATGACCCAGCTCAATAGTACACAATACTGAACCAGAGACACTCAGAAGAAATGGTGAATAAAGATCTCCATCCTGTCACATACTGAGCCCCCTTTGAAGATGGTGGAATTGAGGCTACTAAGCACCATGCAAAGCGGAACAAGCCAGGTGTTCTATGAAAGTGATGTGGCAGGGCTAAATTAGGAATCTCTGTTTTGTATTTCGCTGTCATGCTATATGTATTATGGTATCAATTTGTTAAAACGTCTTGATTTGGCAGTAACCTTGTTGTCTCTCTTCGGCATGTGACTTCTTTGAGTAGCTGCACAGATTTTTTTTACGCTTTCTGTATTCTGCACGTAAGGATTTCTTGCTATTTTTTAAAAGAATGTTTACGCCTAAAAGTGAAGTATGCACAAAGCAATGTTAATTCCCTGGTTTTTAGTGAAGTATGCACAAAGCAATGTTAATTCCCTGGTTTTTGTATTTGCTTCACTAGGCACAAGTTCCCCAATATCAATTCTGCAGTTCAGTAATGCATAAAGGAGTCAGAATCAAAAGTCCAAAAAGAGAGATTTTTCTAGCTCCAGAGCTCTGCGCATAATCACAAAGAATGAAATTTTGACAACATTCCAAGAAAACAAGTGTACATATTGCAGCTAGGGGCAAGAGTGGTATTTGTTCTTAATGACTGCTTGACTTCAGCACTACAGATTGCATAAAATCTGTTCTCTCAGCTGCATTATAATGAGGGCTGCTATGGTATTCAGTCAGGATTTTAGGACACAGTTGAGCTGCCTGACTCCACTAACCACTTTTGCATTAAAACAAAATGATGTTTAACAAAAAAAAAAAAAGTTCTCGGATATTTGGGTAATGGCAGTCTTATAAGTTTTGAGAACTTTAAAAGACACCGCTACAAAGAGAAAACTGGCAATTCACACATCCTAATATATCCCCCATATTCCCCTTCCTTCCTCAAAAATAGAAAGTCATGCTCAGCACAAATACCTGCTGAAAATCTACTAACCTCCCCTCACCCCCAAATCAACACCCCGTCAAACCTTCAGGTTTCTTAAATCACATCAGGCTTCAAAAAGTTATATTTCCCTTTTGGAATATTCAGCTAATGTGCCTCTATATTTTATATTCACATGGGAAATAGACAAGTTCCAAATGTACATTTGAAGACTAGAAGATCAGGAGATGCAGGAAGAGTTTTATAACAGCAGAGATGCCAGTTTTAAAACACCTGCAGTTTAGAAGGATATGTCCTAAATCACAATGGTTCGCTGTGCATAGGCACAAATTAAGTCTGAGATGGGTCAGGGTGTCAGTTTGTGATGGAGATGCTGAAACGTGTCCTGGGATTGCGCCCCAAAAATAGGTATTAGGGTGGCTTTCTTTTACTCATCAATGAGATCACGAAAGGGAAAAATTTCAACATTAGTTCTGTATATGTTATCAGAGTTCTCAATCTTAAAGGTGCTCTCATGGCTGAAAATAAAAGATATAATAAAGTAAAAAAATCACAGTGCATGAGTCAACTGAACAGTAGAAATTAAATTAGTGGGGGAATTTACGTACCTCTTCATTCTCATAGTGTATCACTTCATTTATCAGTGTATTTGGTTAAACAAACTGATTTTAATTTATCCAGTTGCATACACAAAACCACAAAATGAGGAAATTTTGGCTAGACAAGGTAGGTGATGTAATATCTTTTATTGGACCAATTCCTGCTGGTGAGAGAGACAAAGCTTTTGAGACTTACACAGAGCTCTGCTTCAGATCTGGGAAAGGTACTCGGAGTGCAATAACTAAATACAAGGTGGAACAGATTGTTTAGCATACATAGCACATTTCAAGGGACCATTCCAGGTGAAATGGCCTGTTAACATCTCTCCAATCATAGTGGGGGGAGAAATGGAGGGGGATGGTTAGTGGGTTTTTTTATATATATATATATATATATATATATATATATATATATATATATATATATATTTTAATAAGTCATAAATCCAGTGTTTTTATTCAGTCCGTGACTTTTAATGTCTAGCAAAGTTATGAATTTAAGCTCCCAGGCTCATCTTCAGAAGGTGTTTGTGCAGGTTTCCTTTGAGGGTGAGGACTTTGTGAAAAATGTACATCCCACAGGTGATGTGGTATTTTTGTCTTTTTGTCATTTTCCTATGTGTGTTTATTCAAGAATGTAGTGATTGTCTGGTTTTGCTCACATAGTTGTGGCATTTAGTGCACTGGATAAGGTACACTAAATATTGTGATAGGCATGTGTAGGACCCATGGATCTTGAAATGTGTGTTATGGGGGATGTTGATCATTGTAGCAGTGGAGATATGTCTACAGGTTTTGCATATGTTGGTCTGGAAAGGTCTGAAGCCACTTTGAGTTGGTGTGTCCTGGCCTGTGGGGAGCTTGCTTCTGATGATGAGCTTGGAGAGGTTGAGGGGTTGTTTGAAGGCCAGAAGAGGGAGTTCAGGAAAGATTTCTTTCAGGATGTGGTCCCTATTGAGTATGGGTTGTAATTGTTTGTTTAGACCCCATGTGGGCTGCAGTGCTGGGTGGCAGGTGACATCTTGGGGTGTGTGTGGACAGAGGGGTTTTATTTCTGTATTGTATTGTATTGTATGTCTTGTTGTATTTTGGCTAGTATGTAGTATAGTCACAAATGTGGTGTTATATATTTTATTATAGTTTAACACAGAACAAAGGGAATGTTTTAAAAGGTAACTGTGGGTAGTTTATGTTAAGATGAGCCCTAACAGGATACAGTGGGAAGTGGCCAGTATAATCAGAGTTTACATAACTTTTCAAACAAATTTAGATTAAATGCTTGGTCCTGCAAGGTGCCAGGTTGACAACACTAGACACTGAACTTTATTTATTACAGAGCAGATGCGGCTTGAGAGCTGGCAGAGCAAGCTTTCCTGCACTGTATCATCAATGTACTTCAGCCCTGTTTCACAGGGACTTCATTTAGACATAAAAGGAGATTTCCTTTTTCGTGCCCTTTCAATCCATGTCACCTCGACTGAGTTTGTCAACAAGGGTGACAATTAATCACTTTGTTTAATCCAGGTATATTACTACCAAAAGGTACATTAAAACAAGTTGGTGTTGCAAAGTCAAGCACTCAGAAGTTAGAGAATGCCCGAATTAATACAGCCCATGCAACCTTTACCCCAGAGGGAATTCTGCACCCACAAATAAATACATACAAATTCTGCACACAATATTTTAAAGTTCTGCATATTTTATTTGTCAGTAAATAAATGTAGACTCTCCAGCATGGCAGTGGGAAGCATAGGCCACTGGCTGCAGAGAAGTGGGAGATCACCCTGCAGCACCCTCTCCACCCCCCACACCCCAAGACCATGGACTCAGCAGTGAGGCTGCACCTCACCCTGACACAGTGCAAGGGCTGGACCTGCCCCAGAAACACCCCAGGGCCCTGCTCCTCTGCACCAAGATAAGAAAGTGAGAGCGACAGAGTCTCATGCGCACAACCAAACCTGGCCCCCATTCCAGGTTTGGGGCAAGCAGGCTAAGCATGGCAGGATCCAAGTGTGGAGGGGCTTAGTGTGCCAGGATCCAGGTGTGGGGTGAGAGGGTTCTGTGTGGGGCAGTCTGGGTGCGCATGGCTCAGTGGGGGGTCTGGATGCACAGCAGCTTGTTGAGGGGTTCTGGCACCAGGGGGAATGGAACTCTACAGGGGAGTCCAGGTGAAGGTTATTGGGGATCAGCGGGGTGGGGAAGGCGGGCTTGGTGTGGGGGGCTTGGTGGGATGGTCCAGGTGCAGGGGGGTGGGGCTTATTGTGGTGGGGGTCTGAGTGTGGGGGACTCAATGAGGGGGTGGTCTGAGTGCAGGGGTGGGGTTCCAGATGCAGGGGGAGTTGCTCAGCAGGGATCTGGATGCAGGAGGGGTGGGATTTGGGGGGCAAGGAGGGCAGGTGCAGCGTGGAGGTTTGGGTGGGGGGGGCTCGGGGAGCGATCTAGGTGCGGGGTGGGGCTCGATGCAGGGGGGAGTGGCTTGGTGGGGGTCTGGATGTAGAAGGGATGCGGTTTGGTGCAGGCGTCTGGGTGCAAAGGGGGACTGGGTGCCAAGGGGCTCTAGATGCAGGGGGTGAGGCTCGGCAGGGTTGGAGTTTAGGTATGGGTGGCTTGGTGAGGGTTTTCTGGGTGTTGGGAGCTGGATGCATGGGGTTTGGGCAGACGGGAGCAGCTTCCCATAGAGAGACCCCCCCACACACCCCTGTGGCTGAGGAGCTATGCGGGCAACATAGGCGGTGGGTATAATAGGCTAGGAGAGGCTAAGCCTCATCTGGTGGCAGAGCAGCAGCGGCTGCACCAGGAACCTGTGCCATGGTGGCCCTGTCTGTGGTCTGCCCTTTCCCATCCCTGCTCTTCCCCTTCTCCGAGGCACCCACTGCTCACCCATCCCTCCTCTCCTCCATCCCCTCCCTGCGAAGCTGCTGCGTCCCTGCGGGTGGTGGGGGCCTGGCGGGAGGAGGGGATGTGTGGAGGAGAGGAGGGACTAGCAGCTGAGCCCAGTGCAGGGTAGGAAACACTAGCTGAGGCATCCCCAGACTAGTCTCCCCCCACCCGTGGTGATTTAACTCTCCAGTGACTGCTCCGGGTGCCTGAAACCATGTGCCCTCACTTCTGGGGAGGTGCATGTGACCATTCCTGCAGCTTCCCTTTGCTTCTCCATCATTCTCTATGGGGAAACAAAGAAGTCTGTGGGGGACATGAATTCTGTGTGCACGCAGCGACGCAGAATTCCCCTAAGGGCGAACCTTAATTCTGCACCCTTGTGTGTGTCTATACATTGTGACGGTCATTAATTACATGTAATTTTTTCCTCAGAACCCATGCCTCTAGGTGTGTAAATATATGAAATTGGTGCTCCTAGATTAAATGAAGACCCATTTATTATAGAAATAAATTAGGATTTATTAGGATTATCTTAAAATGCAGAAAAGCTGGATACTTGATTACTTATTTTGAGAAGATTTAAGAGTCCGGTATTAAGGGTGAGCCTTAGCTTAGTTGATTTTATCTAGCTTTAAAATTTTTATCACTGATGAAGTGTGTAGTAAGGGTTATGAAAGCAATTAATAACATCAGTGACAGGATCAAGGGATTGGCTAATTTATCTTTATAGGTTTCAATGAGGCTTATAATTTAGTAATAAATATACAATATATTCAAAAGTACGGAGTCATAAAAAGGATGATTTATCTGACTTATTTCAGAAGGTAGTCTGAAAATCAAAGGTAGTGGAAAACACTCATGTAGAAAGACAGTTGTGCGAGGGTAGGGGTGAGGATAGAGTGGGAAGGACAGAGAAGAGAGCTTAAGTTTACAGCAAATCAAAATCTGTAGACCTTTAACACACCTAAACGCTTTGCTGTGGTTTTTTTGGAGTGGGGGAGGGGGGAAGAGGAGGAGGAGGGGAAGATATGTCCTAATATGGGCAGCTACTATTTCACATCTCACTTTGTTTAGCTGGCAATCGGTGAGTGTGCTGTCGAAACCACTGCATCCTTCTTAAAGCTTAGAAGAAGAAGGGTAAGAGAGAAGGCTCTTGCCATATTAGCCTCTTGGAAAACATAATAGCTCTATCTTGAAAATAGCTAGGTAGAAAGTCCCAAATTTGAACGTTTACTCTTCCAAGGTTGAGAGTTTGGTCTCAGATGCAACTGCCACAGCCAATGCTGAGGGGCATGCAAAGGGGAGTGTGCTGCAGGAGCCCTCATTACACGCTGGCTTTTGGGAGGTGGCAGCAGTAGGCCTGTGTAACATCCGTGCTTCCCAACCACATTTTGACTGCCCTCTTCTCATGGATCTAAGAGAGGAAAGCTGCTTATCTCCTCTGTCACCTATGTGAAGCCAGCCACACTGTAGCCCATAGATTTTTATGGCCATGCTGATTACATTCATTTCCATCCAGACCTCTTTTATATGAAGTTTATGTAGTGCTCACCAGGGTCAATAGGTCCATAGTGTGATTGGAAACACTACTCTGTCGGCGGCTCAATTGTCCTGCCCTTGATTCTCCTTCATTACACTGTAATGTTCTGTTCCCATGCCATTGGGTTACTTGCATCTATTTTGCTATGTACACTGAACTCATAACAATAGATATTACTGCAGCAAATTTTACAGCAAAATTTCATCCTCTGTTGAACTTACACAGCACTGCATGGATTTTGATTCACCACCACCTTCTGCTTTCCACAGTGTAATCAGGTGCCTTACATGGGGTAAAAATATAATAAGGCAGTAGTGAATAATCCCTGTGTTTTTAAAACAGGTGCAAACTTTAATTAATTTTTTGCAGAACCCCTGTGAGATAAGTAAGTAGTGTTATCCCCGATTTACAGATAGAGAAAGTGAGAGACCGATTATGAGGTTTGCTGAAAATTATATAATGAGTCAGAGGTACAATCAGGATTTGATATCAGGAGGTCCTGGCTCCCAGTCCCATGCTCTAACCACATGTCGTATGATTCCTTATTAACATAGCCTTGAAGTTCTTTGGTGTTCTTTCTGACCAGGCACATGATTCCTATTGTTATGTGAGAACAGCCGCACATCCTGCCATATGTTGTTTCTGCACAGTGGTTTATTTTTTGATAAGCTACAGCAAATTTTAATGTATTTGTTAACATTCTTAATTTAAAGTCACATATTCCTATCAACAGTAGTGAAAAGTTATCAAGTTCTGTAACAGGTGAAACCACAGTCCTCAATGCATTGTTTTGTGATCAAGAATCCAGTAGTTAAATATACACAGCAGTGGGCTGAAAACAAGTGGTTCATTTTTGCTGCAGGCAGTTCCAAGGGACTGGAATAATCATAGTTCCCAAAAGGCAGGTCCAATTTTATTAATTCAAAATAGGCTTTCATTATAGCACTGAGCCTATTTCAATTTCAAGGTGTAGCACTGCAATTTGTATTCACAATACTAATAGAAAAGAGGGAGATGTATTGTAGAATGCAATATAAAGGATTTTTGTCCCTTTGAGCATTATGTTCCATTTTGAAATGCTAACATGTTAAATTTTGTCTTTGAAAAAATAGATAGGTTTTATCTATGTCTATATCTGGATATAATATTAATTTGCTAGGAATGTACTTAGGTCTTTGCTATAATTGTAGGTCCTTAAAGTCGGTGAAAATTTTGCCTAAGGTTTTCTCTGTACTTAAAAATTAGCTCAATAAAACTACAGTGTGGAAAAAAAACAAAAACAAAAACCTAACCACCCTTGACCTATATCGCTATGCCACCCTAATCCCCAGTGTAGATGCAGCAATGTTAATGGAAAAAAGTTCTATCAACATTCAGGGAGGTGGTGTTGCTATGACAATGGAACAACCTCTTCCATTGGTGTATGCTGCATCTGACACAGGGTTCTGCCAGCATAGATATGCCAGTATAGTCTGCATAGTGTAGACACAGCCTAAGTAACGACTGGAGACTTTGATCCTCAGCTCTGACAGATTCACTAGAAACCAGGTGGATTTTGTTGAAACAAATGTATGTGAATATTTTGAATGAACCTCTCTCCAAAACCAAGAAAGGCAAATTAACATGAAAATGACCAGAAATAACATTTTCCATTAGTGTTAACTAAGAAACAAAATATAAGTAAAATCTAGTGAAAACATTTTCAAGTCTTTGATACTAAATATATTCAGATTGTAATTAGTTAAGAACACAGGCTATCATCAGAAGCATTTCTTTATTCCGCATGGAACAGTTGGGGGATATTACTGCTGAATTACTGACAAAACCTATGCACTTTTAATGAGCAGTCTGACCTTTTTTTTTTGTAACTGTAAAGAAAACACTTAAATTAATTTCACACAAAGACTTATCAGCCAATAGACAGAAATAGAAATCGACTGAGAGACCTTAGTTGCAAAGCAAAGTGCTGTTGAAAATGCTGCATTATGCTGTGGCATAGAACATGCTTTTAACTATTGACATGTTACTTTATTAATTGTGCTAGGCCCTTTTAAAGTCTTAAATGTTTGTAACTGCACAAATTTGTGCAGTTACAATTGCTCGTAGCTTTGATAAAACAGTTTGAATAGATGATAACTGAATAGATCCATTATAACATTGTCTGAATATACGTGTAATGTATTTCCGTAGAAAATCTATTAGAATCTATGCTTCTTTTACAAGTTATCCTGTGAGTACAGTTAAATCACTTGATATATTCTGACTAAAATTACATTTCTTGTATGGGATAGTCTTTCCTAATGTAATCTGGGAGATCAGGCAGGACGTAACATAAAAACAAAATAGAAATTTGTGAGAGCTTTTCTAGAAATCAGATCTTTAAATAAAATAGAAATGGTGGCAATAAGTAGTGAATCAACTTGATAAATACTGAATGATCAAGCCTAGTTACGGTAAAATAAGATTTGGCTGGTTTACTTCATTTTCCAGAGCTTGGGCAAATAACTATTGAATTACATTACTTCATGTTGGTTTCCCCTAGGGCAAGAAGAACCTGCTCTACTGTGTTCTGCTGAGCTGGTGTATTGATTAGTACTTCAGGTCTAACCTTTACATGGTTATTCTTACTTTAGTGCACTTATTTATGTCTTTGATCGTTGTCTTTGTGCAGTTATTTTATTGCCTAGATATTCTTTTTGGCAGACTATAATAATATATGCATTTAATTCAGCTCTCTTACTTTGTTATAGCCAAATGAATATAATTAGTTCATTGTATAGCATGCAAGCTATGAGTGAAATTGACTTGGTGGCCTTAAGACCTGTGGTACAAGGGTAATGATTACATGCATAATTGACAGCACTTATCGTTGGAAATACAAAGCTTTCATTGTCAGGATGGTTAGTGACTAAAACTAATCTAATTAAATGCTTGTAGTGTCCATTAACAGTGCCAACTTAGATGTTTTGTCATAGCAGCCATGTGATTTTAGGTTTTGCTACTGTGGGTTGGAAAGTGATTTATAGTTTAATTCATCTTAATAATTTGTATGCTTAGAAAACACTGATATAAAACTTTGTTGCATTTAAATTTCCTTGTTATCTGCCTTGCAGTGGCATGAATAATAGGAGAGCTGGGAACATGAATATGTTGAAATGCATGAAGTATTTTCAAGGAGAATGTTCTTAAGGGTCAGAATGATATATGCCAAATGTTAGTGGATGGATAAGCATGGGGGTTTTGTCTTGAGAAGCCTGAAAATCAGATGTACTTTGGAGTGCTACTTTTACCAGCTGTGTGAAAAACTTGTGTTTTAGTCTTAATACTAAAATGTGGTTAAATATTCAGGTAAATAGTTATATTGTCAGCTGTAGTGACTGAGCAAATACCACAGTTTCTTGCGTGCACGCGCGCACACAAAATAAGTGCATTAATTAATGACTTCATCGAACTCCCACTGAAGTCGAAGCCTTCCATAAACTTCAACAGGAATTGCATCAGATCCCATAAGAACAAAACATGGAACAATTTTAAACATGAGCATTTTCCGGACAGTGCTTTATAGTGCATTAATATCTAGACCTCATCTCTTCATAATACGTGTGGGGGCATCCTGATAGCTGTGAAAAACTGAAGCTAGTAATCATTAATAAAACATTTTTTGGACACTCTGTTTCTTCATAGATTAACACACATTTCTTATGCTTCTGGAAGTCCAGGTAGCAGCACTGTTAAGAGTGCTCTCTTTTTCTTTTCCATCTGTGCTTAGCTAGAAGGTTAGATAGTACCTTTTTTATTTTGGATATAGACCTTAATAGCTATTAGCCAGGATGGGCAGGGATGGTATCCCTAGTTTCTGGCACTGGTCACTGTCGGAAGACAGGATACTGGGCTAGATGGACCTTTGGTCTGACCCAGCATGGCCGTTCTTATGTTGTTCTTCTTCTGACCTCACTGCAGTTTCCATGTGCTTGTCACTGCCAGATCAGATTACTCTTGCCTTTAAATTGGCTGTACCAAGACCATTTGGAAACTTTAGCTAGTGCAGAACCCGGTATCTTTGGGTTCATGTGAATTCCACATTAGATATTGGTTTTGACTTCCAAAGCTGTAAATGGTATGGATGCTGGCTACAAGTGAATTCACCTTTCTCCTTATGTGCTCACAGGGTAGCTGAGATCAGCTGAAATGTTTGAGCTAACAGTTCTTTGGTTGAAAAAGGAGGGTGGTAGGAGCAGGACATTCTTTGAGCGGGATCAGGGATGTTGTGACGTATCTCAAATCTGAAACTTGCTTCCTTCTTTGGTGTGACGTAGTTAATCTTGTGAGCTTTCTGCTTTCCCATGCTGATGAGAAGGGAGTAGTTTAGGAGCATGGGTGTATGAGGTTTTAGTGGGGGTGCAGTGCAAAGTCCTGCTGGGTTCATTGAGTAAATTCCTCCCCCATAGTTGTTGTTGTTTAACATTTACTTTGCATTTGTGACTAAAGATTCAACTATGCTGGACCCGATTTTAATATGCACTGTGCAAACCCAGTAAACAAGTGTCCCTGCCTCAGAATTTACAGCCTAAAAGAGAAGACGTAACAAGTGGATGAGACAAACATGCTCCCAGTTTGGAGGTCTCAGGCCTCCTTCCCAAGGGGTTTTGCACCTTCCCCCCATGCGGTTCAATCAGTTTAGATGTCTTATTGCCCTTCTTCCCCCCCCCCCCCCACCTGGGGTTCAGCCTGGCTTGGGGGAGGAGAGAGCCACACCTTCCCTGCCTGCTAAGCAGCCCAGCCCAGCCCCTACCTCACAACTCTACCCGTCAGGCAGCAACCCTCTGAGCTCCCTGGCCAGTCGCTGCAAGGCGAGGAGAACGAACTGGAAAATAAGACAAGAATGGTGGTTAATCTCTGTGCACATAGCACCACCTAGGGGAGCAGCTGTTACACTCTGGGCAGGATGCTGCATGGGCAGGATGGTGGCTGGACTGTTTCCCTGTGCGCAGGCTTTATAGGAGAAGGAGGCAGAGTGAGATGAGAGCAGCTGCTTCTCTGTACAAGGCCACACAGAGAGTAGAGGGGCAGAGTGAGGCTGGAGTAGCCATTTACCTCTGCCCTAGTATTTTATTGCAGGTGAACGTCACCCAGGGCTGAAGAAGGTGTGCAAGGCCCCAGAACTGGGGTGGTGTTGTTTCACAGGGGTCAGGGAAATGCATACAAATGAGTACCTAGGGCATTCTGTATCCCTTGTGCACAGCAAAGCTGGACTTTCCCTACTCCACTGTAAAGTGGGGAGCTTGAAACCAGGGAAAAAGGCATTGGCTTGGACATTGGATCAAGTGGACCAAAACCCCCATGTAGGATTAGCAGCTCCTGCTTTAGCCTAGGGATTGATGTCCAGCTGCTCCCTACCGAGCCTGCACTTGGAGATTGGAGTCTTCCTTGCATCCCCATATCTACACCCTTGTTGTTTGGGCTTCAATCAGGGACTGAAATTTACTCTCTCTCCATAAACATTTGCCTGCTACCATGTGCACATGTGACCACTCAAAGGACATATGCTCTGGTCCATGTATTGAAAACAATTCTAAAAACTAGGCAACCAAATTATGCAAGTTACATGATTATTATTCAAGTTATACATTATTAATGACTGTTTGTCTAAATACCAACATATTTTAGCCAGCTAATGGGTAACTCGTGGATGTTCTTTAACACTTGTTGGTGTGTTGTGTTATGAACAAAACTGACTTCTCTGTAAGACTGTCTAGCTGTTTTGAATTTTAGTGAGTTTATTTTTAAATATGTTGTAGTGGTACTGTACTACTTGCTTTTTGAAATAGGTTAATAGTTGCTATGGCTCAATAAATGACATTTAATAGCAAAACTGTGTATTTTTTTTCTCTTACAGAGGCAACAGAAATTGTTCTAAAGGCTCAAATCCTAGCTGGAGGGAGAGGAAAAGGTGTTTTTAATAGTGGATTGAAAGGAGGGGTCCATCTAACTAAAGAGTAAGTCTCTAAAATTCAAAAGACATGAGTAATATGCTACTGATAGTATTGAGGCTTTTGCAACGGCTGTTTTAACTGATCAAAATATCTTTAATACATGTTAGTAAATTGACTTTTTCCCTTCTTTTGTAGCCCTAAGGTTGTTGGGCAGCTTGCTGAACAGATGATTGGGTACAATCTCGCAACAAAGCAAACTCCAAAGGATGGCGTTAAAGTTAAGAAAGTAAGATTCTTTCCTCTTCCTTAAAAATTGAAGATAGTTTACAGTTGCAACTGAACAAACGTGCTGTAGTGTATGCCATTGTGTTTTCCACTCCTTTTTTATTTAAATCCCTGATTGACTGCATCCTATTAATATGACAAAGGAAAATATGTTATCTTTGTCTGCTTTTAAATGTTTGTTCACCACTAAATATTCTGAAATTGGCCACGACATACACTCCATTTTGCTGTGTATGATGAAGCGAATGCCTAGCAAATTCTAACCTGATCTCTGTAGCAGAAGTATGCCTTTTGGTAGGTGACTTTAAAAGGAGAAATATTACATTCTCCATTTTGGGGAATTGCTTTTTCTAGGATGCCCAAAGTGCCTTTTTTGTGGGGTGGTCATGTGCTTAATTATTGGCCTAAGTAAGAGAAACATAGGTAGCCCTTCAGGCCAGGCTTTCTTAGACTTTCATGCTTCAATTGAATCCTTTAAGGAATTAAATCAAGTAAGTAAGGCTGCTGCTGGAAATTTTCAGATTTTTTTTTTCTCTAACTTTGCTTTGTTGAGAGAGGGAATATAATGAAGAGCTATGCTGCCTACTTGATGCCAGGAGACAGCTATGCAAACTTCTTTGGCAGGAGTTGAAGAAAAAATGGGTAGCTGCTAATGTAGTGCCAGCGTCTTGGCGTTGGTGGAGAAAGAGGACATGTAGCTGAAGAGATGCTTTTTGTTGTGTGGCTGAGGAACGTTCTGTTGTGTGTCTTTAGCAGTATCTCTGTGGGAAGAAGAAAAGCTGACTAGTATAGTTCCTGATAGAAGTTTAATTTGAAATAGTAAAAAAGAAGAAACAAAAATTACTGCTACCTCTCAGAAACTCTGATACTAAATACAAGAGAGACATTTCTCAGTTTACAGCTGTTCTCAGAATATTGTGTGGTGAAAGCTCTCTTCCTCTGTAAAGTCTTATGCCTTTTTGTGTTAGCTAAACTGTTTGAAATACTCCAGCAGAGGAACATTTGTTTCCCCCCTCACCCCCCATCTGATTGGAAGATTGTGCATTCGTTTAAATGGTCAAATCTACAAAGCGGACTTCTAATTTCCATTGAAAATCAATAGAAATGAAAAGTCTGTATTTTCAGAATGGATTATTTAAATGAAAGCACACTAACTTAATTTAGTAGAGAGAGTACGAAGATGCTCTTACATAGTGGATATCCAGAAAGCTCCATACA
This sequence comes from Natator depressus, assembly GCF_965152275.1. NCBI lineage: Eukaryota > Metazoa > Chordata > Testudines > Cheloniidae > Natator > Natator depressus. The sequence continues at coordinate 8,002,461 of NC_134240.1, read as the reverse complement.
TTATGTATTGTAAAGATAAAACGTATTATTTGTAGCTTCTTTTTCTCCCCTTCAGCACATTGCTTCTGTAAATATATATAGTGTCAGGAGCAAGAGGCTGTTACTCTGAAACCTGGAAACATAGTGACTAGATTTGTGTGAATAGTGAAAAAAATTCCCATCAATATTTGTTTTTGTTTTTTTTAAAGAAAATTGTCATTTCTTTAAATAGTGTCCCTTTTGTGTTTTGTTTTCCATGAACATTCATACCAGATAAAATAATCATAAGGTATTGTCATCCAACCAGGGAAGAGAGAATACCATGTAGCTTATATAACCAACCTCACCTAAACGATGTTGTTCAGATATCAAGCCAGAGGGATTTTAATAAAGAAAAAAAAATCCAGCAATGAATAAATCAGAGAAAATCAGTCTGTTCAATTGTTCTATGAAGAGAGAAAAAGCTAAATTCAGTGTAATGATTATTAAAAATTATTGTTGTTAACTGGAGAGCGTATCCATATGAGATATGGGTTTTTTCGCCTTTGTCTGCAGCATGGGGCATGGGTCACTTGCAGGTTTAAACTAGTGTAAATGGTGGATACTCTGCAAAACTTGAAGTCTTTAAATCGTGATTCGAGAACTTCAGTAACTCAACCAGAGGTTAGAGGAATATTACAGGAACGGGTGGGTGAGTCTTTTTTTAGGTATTCAGACTAAGTGATCATGGTCTCTTCTGACCCTAAAGTCTCTGTGTGGAAGAATATCAGGTGCTCAGATATGACAATGATTAGCACAGTGTAAGTATGTATATAGACTAGAATGTATGTATTTTTGCTGTCCAGCAAGGATATGTGGAAACATATTACAGTACACATAAAAGCATTTTAATGTGGATCTATGATTTCTCTTCAATATGCATGTGCATTTTGTTGTCTGCAATCAGTAGTAAGGGATTGCTAGCCCACGTGTTTTGTGCTTCTCGTGGTAGCAAGCCATTTTGTTCTAAATGTAAAATCTTTACCATTGCAGAGTTTTGGTGCATTTCAGCAAATTGGCATATTCTCCATCTTTATCACATGCACAAGTTTTCTTGAATTGTACTGCAATAACCAGTTTACTGTACATTTTGTAAACGCATTTTGTGATCGTAATGATTTATCTAGGCTTTATCAGATTGCCAAGCAAACACACTAGCCCTACTTTATACTAAGTGGGTACATCTATCAAAAGTAAATAATGATAACTAGACTGCTATGCCCTCATTACTCAATAGATTTTGGAGAAAACATAGACCTTTATAATGATGCATATCTCTCTAATTCAACAGAAGTGTTTTTGTGAAAAGCTATTGACTCCTCTTAAAAGATATATGGGCGGGGGGGGGACTTTACTTTCTAGGCAGACTCTGCTTTTGTTAGCATCTTGGAACTAGCTGTAATTTACAGAAATTACAAGTCATTCAGAGTATTAATGTCACACTGCAGTATCAGGTTCCACAATCTTAGTTGTAGGATAGAATTTCATCATTGTATGTGATAGCTAAATGGATTTTGTATCTCCAGGATAACATTTAACATATAGAAATTTTTGTGCACAGAAAATGTCTCGTAAATCTTGAAGAGACAAAAATAAAAGGTAGCAGTTTGAGCAGAGGAGAGTGCCTTCAGTAACCTCTGCATTTAACTATGGCAATGGAGATTCAGGAGATAGTAGGCATTTTTGTTCTATTGCAATAGGAATATGTCTTGTCCTATAACTTGGTTAAAGTAAATTACAAGTCAGTACGGAAAGATATTCTTTCTTTTTTTCACTTTTCTGCTCTTTTAGAAAGTTTGAGTAAATTATTTAGCACTTTAGAAAATTAAATAATCATATTTTTTTCAAATAGGTATTTCATAATTATTTTACAGATGAAGAAATACATAGATTAAATTACTTGTCCAAGACCACATAACAAGTTGGTTGTAGGTTTGGGATTAGAAGTCGGGATTTCCTGCCTCCCAGTCCCCTGCTCAAACCATTTCCCCATGCTCCTTTTCTTAGGGTTTGTCCACACAGGAAAGTTATGCAAGCTAAGGAGTGAATTTAACTAGTATACTTATACCAGTATTACTTGGTGTGTGGACAGTCTTATTTTGGAACAAGAGTGGCTTTTTTCAGTTTAGTTTGTCTCACTGAAAGGCATTTGAGCTAACCTAAAAAACCCACTCTTGTTCCTGAGTAAGTGTCCACACAGGGAGTTATATTGATATAATTATATTGGTTTAGTTATTTCAATATAACTGGTAAAACTCTGCCTTGTAAACAGAACCTTATATTCTCATTTTTTATTAAGTCACAATGGTGAGGATTTGTTTCTTAATGCTGGTGGAAAAGTCCTTGAATAAACCAGCATCACCGTTCACGCTGATGGGATAAATTGCTCGGGTCCCGGCAACAAAATAAAAATAGTTAGTTGTTGTAAAGTGGATTTGGATAAATCTTGCAAATCTGCAACACAGACACCCATGACCGTGCTTCTCAGGTGGTGATTTCGAACACCTGCACACAGGTGATGAAACTTAGTTGCACAACGCATCTGGACAATGGGTGTAATTTTTATCGTCAGCATCAGCAGGTGTTAGTGATGAAAGGCATGAGCAGGTGTTGAGTTCTAGGAGATAGCAATATTCATTTTTAAGGATAAATGTTAAAGCTCAAAATCTTTCTACAGTTAGAATAGTCATGTAGAAAATGAAGTTTGTTATCCAAACTTGAGTTCTCAAATGTAGAACTGTCTTTTTCTGCATATGTGCCTACAGAAGTATTTAAACGTGGCTGTGCTTCTTAAAATGGATATTTCTTAAATAAATAGAAGTCCCCTTGGCTCCTTTAGAACTTGGCAGCTATTTTGTGAGGTTTACATAAAATCCTCATATGGCACCCTGGAATTTGGAGAGTCTGGTTATCTGAGCAGGCAGTCTTCTGCTTATCATGACAACTTAGAGAACCTGATATCTGTGACTTTTCTCCAAGCAATAAGAGAATTAACATTTCTAATATATGATTCAGTATCAAAGGGCCATTTTAGATTTCCATATGAAATTAGACATTTAACTTACAGGCAGAGTGTTAGAAGGCTAAATGTTAAAGCAAGAAAATATAAAGTAATTAGGGTGGCTTTAAAATAACAGCTTTCCCAAGACATTTTTTTTTTAATAAAACTGCTGTGGAAAATAGGATAATGAATTGTCATACTTTTCATCATAAGCAAAGCAGAACAATACAAGAAAAAAACCCCAAAATTCTATGGTTTCTTATGCACTGGCCTGGACCGATGGAGTCAGTTGCTTACGTCATGTGAACACCAGGTAAAAGCCCAAGATGAATTACATGTGAAGGACTGGCACTTCTTGTCCCATCTTCTCTTCCAAATTCTCTATCTCTAGCCCCACCTCACTTAGATGGCATTGCAGATACAAACTACTGCACCTTTCTCACTGGAGGTGGGTGGGAAATTTAGTGGAAGTCTAAATGTAGCAATGAACTCTACCATGAAGGCCAAGTCACCCACTTCAAAGCAGGTAAACTCTGATGAGATGATTTCCTGAGGGAAGACTGAAAGAGTTGCTGGTCGTTAGAGAGCCACTAGTCCACCCTTTTCTCTCATCCACTGATGTGTCAAACTCCTCTGTGATGTGGCTGGTCAATAAGTGCTGACAGTCTTCCAAGCCTTAGGTGGCACTGGATGAGGAACCTGATTTATCAGTGATTTTGCTGGGGGAGCTTCCTCATCAATTCAGGAATATCACTAAGGTATTCAGAGTTAGGCATTTCGTAACATAAGAGCAGCCATCTAGCCCAGTATCCTGTCTTCCGGCAGTGGCCAATGCCAGGTGCCCCATAGGGAATGAACAGAACAGGTAATCATCAAGTGATCCATCCCCTGTTGCCTATTCCCAGCTTCTGGCAAACAGAGGTTAGAGACACCATCCCTGCCCATCCTGACTAATAGCCATTGATGGACCTATCCTCTATGAACTTATCTAGTTCTTTTTTGAACCCTGTTATAGTCTTGGCCTTCACAACATCCTCTGGGAGAGAGTTCCACAGGTTGACTATGTGTTGTGTGAAGAAATACTTCCTTTTAAACCTGCTGCTTATTAATTTCATTTGGTGACCCCTAGTTCTAGTGTAGTGAGGAGTAAATAACACTTCCTTATTTACTTTCTCTATTCTTCCTTTCTTCCTTCTCCTCCTTCTCCCTTCGTCCATTACCTCACTCCTTCCGTCTTTTTATTGTCAAGGAAGGAAGGAAGGCCTAATGAGGGGATTCCCGATTAACTATTGGCATATGCCCCTCATTAATAGCAAATGGGCAGTCTCTAACACTGCAGACTTCTGTTTGCATTCTTATGCCAGACATTATATGACTGACACTTTTCTCTTACTAAGATGGGACTTTTAAAGATAAGGTACCTTTTATCTGCCTACATACTTCTTCCCTTTGCGCTAACCCTGTTCTACTTGCAAGAAATTGCTAGGCATTCTACACCGATCTGTGGAGGAAATTAGAATTTTTACGTGAAAAAAATCAATAATTCTGTACCATGGATGCCTGTCAGTTATCATCTTGAACAACTCAAGGCTCTTCTTCGAGTGCTTGCTCATGTCGATTCCAGTCTAGGCGTGTGCGTGCCCACGTGCACAGTTGTTGGAGATTTTTACCTTAGCGGTATCCGTAGGGTCGGCTGTGGCACCCTCTGGAGTGCCGAGCTCCTGCATTGGTATATTAGGCACCGCCGGCCCTGTGACCTCTCAGTTCCTTCTTACCGCCCCTGGCGGTTTGTCAGAGTGTATCTGTCCCTTCCTAGCAAGTGGTTAGCAGGTTCTCCTTTGCTTTGTGATTTAGTGCTTTGTAAATAGTTTTGTTGACAGTAGTTAGTTAGCGAAGTAGTTGTTAAGCACTGTAGGTATATGTTAGGGTCCCAGCGGGGACTTTGCCCCAGGCGGGGCATGCCTCGCTCTCCGGGTTTTAAGCCCTGTGCTTACTGTAACAGGCGTATGCATGTTAGTGACCCCCATAGCAGCTGCCTGAAGTGCTTAGGGGAATCATATGTCAAAGAAAAGTGTCACACCTGTAGGAGCTTTCGTTCCAGAACACAGAAGGAGCGCGACATCCGTTTGAGCGTTCTCCTCATGGAGGCTGCTCTCCGTCTGGCCTTGGGGCCGTCCCGGACAGACTCAACTCCCAGTACTTCGGCCTCGGAGTGTAGTTCACCCCGACACCAGATTCTACCTGGCATTGCTCCCGTTCGCTGATGCCCAAGGAGAAATCTAAGAAGCATGACCTGGCACCGAGCAAGAAAGACCAAGGAGCATCGGGTAAAGGACCCTGTTCAGACCACCCGCCCACCCTGGAACCACATGAGGTGCCCCCCAATGGGGGCTTCTGCCCCCCCTGAGGGATCCGCCACGGACTCCAGGCAGCAGTAGGGGTTCCAGGCTATTGGCAGAGCCGCCACCTTCCCAGGCTCTTCCAGCGCCCAGAGAGCAAAGGACTCTCTAGTGCAGTCGGCACCGCACGTTGCAGTGGCCCCAGCAAAAACTCCCTACGAGGGCAAGCCAGTTGTAGTATCCTCCTAGAATGCACGCGAATGCCGCTGGTCCCCGGAGCCGAGGCAGCGCTCTCCATTGCCATGCCGTAGATCTCCATGTCCACCCAGGTTGCCGGTTCACCACTTCAGATCGCTGGCACTGTGCTCCCGGTGTTGGCCCTCTCAACAAGGTTCGCCCAGAGAGAGACACCGGTCACCATATGGCTGGCACCAGTCATCCTCCCGCCAACCGTCTCCATGACGTAGGTTGCCAACACCAAGACTGTGGGAACATTCCCCAACGCAGTACTGATCCCCCCCGCCCCGCTTCCGGCACCAATCCGCTTATTCAAGGCACTGTTCATCCACGGTGACAGTTAGTCACCAGACTCAGGGGTCGACGGCCGCACTGTGGTCACCAGAAGGGGATTCCTCCAGCTCAGAAAGGGAGTTCAGCCTCTCACTGAGGCAGTATGGGCGTGACTGGCCACCTGGGGCTGCATCCGCCTCCACGATTCCGCCCTGGCAGCAGGGCCAGTGGCCTTTCTGGAGTGCTGGGCCAAGCCGGTTATGCTGATGCCTCCTTCGCACCAATCATCAGTAGCAACTTCAGAAAAGCAATGGACAGCATGGGTGGCACCAGGATTGGTGTACGAAGTGCAATCGGACACCAGGGTGGAGGAATGAGTGCCCACCCCCCAAAACCTCCTTCCCCCGTGGGGGATGAAGCTCTGGGCCCTCCCCCGGTGGTCCAGTTGTCCTCATCCTCTCCAGATGAGGCTGTTGCGGGGCCCTCTCATGCTAGCCCACCAGACAATTTTAAGGAGCACCAAGTCCTGCTCCAAAGGGTGGCCACAAACTTAGGCCTAGAGGTGGAGGAGATGGCAGTGCTATCAGTCACCTTGTTTAATGTGCTCTCTGCATCAACCCTCGTACGTGTCTCACTTCTGGTGCACGATGGGGTCCTAAAGATTGCCAAAGCCCTTTGGAAACCCCATCCTCAATCCCGCCCACCTCCAGGAGGACTGAAAAGAAGTATTTCACCCTAGCCAAGGGGTTCAAATACTTGCACATTCACCCTCCCCTGGGGTTGTTGGTCATTTCTGTGGCCAATGAGAGAGGCAGACGGGCAATCCAGTTCTATCCCCAAAAATGGAGGCCAAGAGGCTGGACCTTTTGGGAAGGAAAATTTATTCCACGGCCAGCCTTCAATTCTAGGTTGCAAACTACCAGTCTTTTCTGGGGAGATACAACTTTAACCTATGGGACTCCCTCCATAAGTTCAAGGACTCCCGGACCCAGGACTCGGCCCAAGAATTTAGGGCCCTTGTTGAGGCAGGTACTACAGTGGCATGGTGCTCCCTCCAAATGGTCTTGGGATGCAGCTGATTTGGCGGCCAGGGTGGTCACTTCACCGGTGATCTTGAGGTGCAGTTCTGTAGGGCTGCTACTTGGTCGTCTGTTCACACGTTCACGTCTCACTACTCAGTTACCCAGCAAGTCCAAGATGATGCTGGCTTTGGTAGAGCAATGTTGCAAGCCGCAGAACGATGAAGTCCCAGCCCGCCTCCAGGAACACTGCTTGTGAGTCACCTAGAATGGAATCGGCATGAGCAAGCACTCAAAGAAAAAACGGTTACCTACCTTTCATAATTGTTGTTCTTCGAGATGTGTTGCTCATGTCCATCCATTACCTGCACTCCTTCCCCTCTGTCGGAGTTGCCAGCAAGAAGGAACTGAGAGGGTATAGGGCCAGCAGTGCCTAATATAACGACTCATGAGTGCAGCACTCCAGAGGGCACCACAGCTGACTGTACAGATACCTCTAAGGCAAAAATCTCCAACAACTGTGCACGTGGGCATGCACACACCTACAATGGAATAGACATGAGCAACACATCTCGAAGAACAACAGTTAAGTAAGGTAGGTAACCATTTTTTATTTCTGAAGTTATGGAGGTTAACATATTTAGGTTAGGGCTTTTGATTGGCTTGGTTTAAAAGAATCTATGTTGTTTGTATTGTCGTTTCATCACCATTGATTTAGGCTGGAAGCCAAAGGGAATTGGACACTGAACTCTAATTTAAATTCAATGGGAGCTGGACTCCTAACTCCCTAAGTGCCCTTTGAAAATCCCACCCTTAGCGCTTAAACATATCACTTAGCAGTATTTTAGTGACACTTCCATTAACATTTCTCCCTTTCCCTTTGAGCTATGGGAACTTTGTCTGAAGAACACAGATAAGAGTTTCTGGTGCCAAAATTTCAGGTGCCTTTTGACGGGTGGTTTTGCTTGACCTCTAAATAGAGCAACTGACTCAACCATTTCAGATATACTGGTGCAGGTAAAAGTTCTAACTGCAACAAACCAAGCCCATTTTCCATATCCATGCTTGTTACATTAACAATAGTGACAGGTAGATGACCTATACTTGGGATACTGGCTTTTCATTTCCCTTTAGAGCAGCCTTGACTAGAAACCTTTACAAAATAAAGTAGTTTTCTGTATTATTTGTTACTGGCTTCCTTTAACTCTAGTTTTTTTCTGCTTTTGAATAGTTGCTTTTTTGAACTATTCCTTTAGCTTTCCAGATGTTCTGTAAAGAAAGCAAGGGAGAGGGAAAAGGAAGCAAAATTATTTTAAGGGTCAAAATTTCTTCCCATTCAAAGGTCCATAAACAAATAGCATCTTCCCTCCCTTCTGCCCAGCTGATAGAGAGGAACTTTATTTAATTTCTTGTTTCTTATTTTTTCCTATTCTGTTAAGTACGGACTGGCATAAGGTAAGTGCATTCTTCCTCATATACTTATTTAGTAGAATACTAAATAAATTGGTAAAAGTTTCTCATTTATAGTCGTGGAACCTTGAAATCCAAGGAAGCATTATTCAATGGAATACACCTTACAGTTAGATACCAGGAGTGTACAGGAGCCTTACGTTTAAAACAAATGTGGGCCGTGATTTGATTTCAACAAAGTTATACCAGCAGTAAATCTGACCCTATGTATTTCATTCATTAAATAATGGATACTTCATGAATAATGGTATACACAAAGCATTAATCTAAGATGACTGTTTAAAGCCATTGATTTATAAGCAGCCCAGATCAGTAAGTCATTCTCATTTGATACTTGTTTCTTAGCCCACTTAGTAAACTGAGTTGCTGATCTCTATAGTTTCCATTGAAAGGGTGTCCATGTTAGAGTTGTCACCACCAATCTGATATGGCTCATTGACACCCTTGGTGATGTTCTCAGTAGAGAATCCAGAGAGTGAATGGAACTGGAGAGTGAATCACTCTGCCCCAGGGATGTTCCCTGGACTTCAGGATTGAGGTAGGGAAGCCGACATTGCTACCATGTTAGGTGTGCTTAGTCCACTTTTACAGAGAGAGCTCCAGTCCTGGGCTTGTCCGTCTGGCACCTATCAAGATAACTAACAGCACCTACTAATAGTAATACAGTGAAGTTATTTAAAATGAACATTTAAAGTAATTTGATACTCTTATGTCAAAAAGAGTTATTTTGGTGAGTAATGTGGCAAGTATAAAAGTGTGCTTAGTCTCTTAAATGGCTAACAGGAAGTCCATCCCTAGCAACTTTCTTTTTATTAGTGTTGCCTTACATCGGTCATTGCTATTAGGTAATAGGTATGATGGCCAACAATCCAGATGGAAAAGTGAGCATAGTTATTACTGTGCTGTAACAAAATGGGCACACGGATTCCAAACACACAGGTGTAATGTAAAGTCCGTATTTCCTTGGAAGCTAAACTATAGGTCATAGATAGGCATGAGTGTGTTCCCCCATTTATGCTGGTGGAGGGGAGTGAAAGTAAGTGGATCTATTGTGGGGAGTGCAGAAGGGGAGGAGTTGCAGCTTCATGATATGGAGGCAGTTTCATTCCATGTGCGTTTGGGAGCCTTTATAGTAGAAGAGGAGAGAGCTTTAGAGCAGCGGCTCTACATGCAATCATCTCCTTGGGACATAGTGGGTTCCTAGGGGTAAATCTGTGCTGGAATTAATGCCATAGCAAACAACCTTAACTCCTCCTCTTGGACCTTCTGTCCTCCTTGGAGATATGTCACCTGGGCCATCAATGGCAGACCATCTTCTTAGGAAGCATACTTCCAATGGGCAGCACGGAGCGGCTAAGACTTGTTCTGCTGCTCTGAAATCTGCAGGGCTGCTGTTTTTTCTCTCCGGATCCCTAAGCCCCACAGGGTTAGCAAGCTATATGTACTCCCCCATTCCCTGCTTAAGTGCTAGAATCATTCATGTTCATGAAAGAATGGAAAGGAGATGCTGAGATTTTCCCAGTTGTCATCCTCTGCTTTGGGGTTCTTGTTTAGAAGGGATGATTGGATCCCTCATTTACAATTATTATTATATATTCTAATGTAAATGGCTATGTCATGGAAGCCTCTGATATAGGAATTGAGAGAAGAAAAAGGCTAATGTAGTATCTCGTGCCTGTAACATAAAACTGTAGCTGCTTTAAGACTGTGTTGAAGTATGAGCCACTATATTTTCTGCTAGCAGTTCACAGTGGTGTAAAATTTTATCTTTTTCTTCTGATTCATAATTGCTCTTTGGATTTTATGACATTTAGTACTCCCAGATACCACAACAAATTAAAAAAATATTATGGTTAAATCTCACCAGCCAAGATATACCAGTTAAAAAGATTGTTTGGTTTTTTTCACCCATGTTAATTTTTAGGTGATGGTTGCAGAAGCACTGAATATTTCGAGGGAAACCTACTTTGCAATTTTGATGGACAGAGCTTGCAATGGACCTGTTATGGTTGGCAGCCCACAGGGGGGTGTTGACATAGAAGAAGTGGCGGCTACTAGCCCGGAACTTATCTTTAAGGTATCAAAATGATATTTCAGACTCAAACTGTAATCAGATTTCCAAATGAAAAAAATGTCCTCTGTGGAAAGACGTTACAGTAAATAAATAAATAAATTAAATATATAACAATTTCATATAACGAAATAGAAACCTGATCCTGGGAGATGAGGAAGGTTCAGCATCTCATTTTGTTAACCCTAGAGCTCTTTTCCTAATCTAGTCAAAGTCTTAGTGAGGCAATGCTCTAAATTTCACATGTTAAAGGTCGCCTGTATATGAAGCATTTTCTTAAATGTTTCTTAGTATCTTTCATGTTTCACTTTAACTAATTGGAAAGGGTGGTTAGGCTAGTTCTTTTGCAGGCAGGCTTAGGGTCAATACCATGACTGGCAATTAAAAAAAACACACCTGATTTCAAAGGCAGACGTTGTCAATTATTTCCTCCTCTTAGTATAGGTTTAAGTCTTGCACCTCAGATACCACTGTGTTGTCACTGTTGACATGTACTCACTGCTGAATGATGAGTAATGCATTCAAGTATTTATGATGTTTCTGTGTCTTGGTAATGAGTAGATAAGCTATTCATTTGGGCAAATAATTGATATAGACATGTATAATTATGGGGGGGAGCAAAAATATTTAATGCACATTGTGAAATTATATAAACTTAGTAATATTACTGGGCAGCAATACCACTGTCTTGGAGACTTTCCAGAAGATGTCATAAAAATTAACAACCTAAATATTCATCAACGCCATCTGTACAGTAATTAAAAATGAAAACTGGTGTCAGATTGTCTTGTCAGCATGCCACCCTGAAGAATTATATAGTTTTTTGCAAGGACTGTTTTATAGATGGTGTGATAATTATAACATACCCTATAGGCAGCTGCTATAGCCTGAATCTCCGAGAACTTTGGCAAACTGCCATACTTTAATTACTAATTTGCAAATATATACTAAGCATTTTTCTTTTCAAGTTATAAATCTCTACTCAGATTGAATACCTTAATTCTCTTTATGTACTTTATTGTAACAGGAGGAAATAGATATTTTTGAAGGTGTAAAGGACAACCAAGCATTGCAGATGGCAGAAAATTTAGGATTCAAAGGACCTTTGCAACAGCAGGTAACTTGACAGGGAAGGGTTCAATTGTCTTCAGACAGAGAGGGTGAAGGTGCCAGTTCTGCTAAGTAATAAATACCTTCTGACTGGTTCTGAGAGGCTTTATGCCTTTTAGGGTCATGCTTAAAAAGTTTGTATCTTAATAAATTCAACCTGTCTCATAACAGGTGTTGCCTATTTAGGTGCAGGGTGGGTGCTAACAGAAAATTTATTGTTCCTGAAATTAAATAGATTCAGTCCTTGATCTTGTGAGTTCCGTTGATTTCAGTGCGTGTAACAGATTGCCCACATGGATCCCTTTGCTGGATCAGGTCCTTAATATCTCAAATGCAATATGACAGGCATCAACAAATAGGTGTTTTGTAAAGCTGAAGAATGGTTTACTTTTTTAAAGTCTGAGAGACATCAAACAAAGGCTGCCAGTTTGCTGACAGGATTCTGAGAGTAGAATTTTCAGTGCATCAGCGCTTATCTCTGTTTTATGCTAGGAATTGTATATAGTACATAATATCACAAGATACAGTGCTGGAGTGAATCACTTTGTAGACAGGAAACAGCTGTATTTGAGTTAATGTTAATAGGTGTAAAAGACAGCTATCATATGCTCTTTCTTCATACTTTTCCACATAATATCAAAATGCCTTTCCTGTAGAATCCCTTTTCTGTAGAATCTTTGCATTTTTAATACAGCACTTCTAATTGTTTTCCATCCCAACTGTGCAATTAACAAATGCATAATCATTAAGTTGATTAACGCACATTTGAAGATTTAGCAGTATCTTCAATGAGAGCGAATGATTATATCAAACCTTTCAACCCTTGCAAAGTTCTGGTACTTAATTATTGACAACAATACTTGGGCTGTTAAACTGAACTATTTTATATGTTTCTTTCCATGTGCCATAACCTCTTGGATGGAATTTACTGAAGTAAGGAAAAGTAATGGATAGGTCAATAAATAAAAAGGTCCATTTGAATAGCAACTACTTCTGGGGTGTGAATTCTGTGCTGCTCCTCTAAAGGTACGTCTACACCTCAGAAAGACCGACTGCAGCCAGTCTCAGAGCCTGGGGCTAAAACTGACTCGGAATCGCGCTGCGGGGCTAAAAATAGCAATGTAGATGTTTTGGGTTTGGGCTGGAGCCTGGACTGTGAAACCCAGCAATGGGGGTGGGTTTCAGAGCCCAAGCTCCTGCCCCAGCCTGAACGTCTACCCTGCAAGTTTACAGTCCACAGCCTGAGCCCTGCAAGTCTGAGTCAGCTGACCCAGGCCAGCTGTACGTGGTTAATTTCCGTGTAGATCATACCCTTAGGGTCTCAGCACAGAACTTGCAGCCTAGGGGGCAGGGAGCTATGGTGGCTTTAAGCACCGTTGTGTCCTCTTGATTCTGGGCTGCTCTATAAGTTGCAGCTGCCTTATGCTGTCTGGACTCTCCTTAACGCTGCAGGTAGTGGCCTCATCCCTGGATGCTCTGCCTGCCGTGGCAGACCCCCTACACTAAGGCTTGCAGGAAATAGCCATAGGGCTGTTGTCTACACTCAGTGCCTGTGCTGGGGACTCCTGCCCTGACACTGGGCTTTTAGAGCCCCCTTATACCGTTCCTGCCCTTTTTCCTTGTTATGAAGGGCTCGGAGTGGGCGTGAGACTGTCATCCCAATTTTATAGACCTGCTCACTGGTGCCTTAAAAATAAGAGCATGGCTAAATTCTGATGCAATAATGAATTTCTAGTAGTTAATGTTACATGAGCTCCTATTTTAATAATATATTAGTTTGCTCGCAAATTGTATTTTTTTTATTTATGTTGTTTTAATACACTACTATTAATGTCTCGGTTACAGGGGCGCAATTCCATGGGAGAGTCACCCATAGAACTGAGAGCAGGATTTGGCCCATTTGGTGTCGTCCCAAAGAAAGTGCAAATATATGTGCATACAGAACACGCACAATTAGAGCTTGGCAAATATCTCAGAATGGAATTTGCATTGGCTGTTCATGAACCTTTTAAATTCATTTTCTGCAGATTTTCGACTGAGCCAGTGTATTGGCAGAAATGTTTGTAGAAACTGAATTGTATGCACATATTTGTGAGAAGTGAATGTTTAATTCAAAGAGGAGTATTCACCCCAGAAATTTCATTCTAATAATTATGCCATCATCCAGTTAGGAAACAGGTTACATATTTCTGTGTCCAATTACAACTGAGACAGATAATAGCTTAAATATTAAATACAAGTAACAAACTGCTTGGCAACGGCCCATAGAACAAGAATTACTTTGAGATTATTTGGCACATATTTAATAACAAATAAGTTTAGGAACTTGGAAGTTGGTACTGGTACAATATAGATGTAAATCACAACCATTCCCTCAATGTTACACGACTGTAGAATTTGGCTATAACTGTCCAACAGTAGTAGTGGGGTTTTTCATAAAGGTAGAAGCAACATAAAACCAAGTTTGGTTTTTAATTTGGTTCCCTTCCTTACTTTCCGAAAGATCCCAAATGTTTTGGTTTGAGTTTTTGGTTAACTGAACCACTGACCAAGGGAAAAAGCTTTGGAATGTGTGGTTTTTGGGGTCCCAATCTTTCTGCTACCTCATTGCAACCAATAGGGTTAGAATATACAAATTAATTGCAGGTGGAAAGGTTGGTTTACTTGGGATGTCACATTTCCAATGCTTAAAACATAGCTGACCTGTTAATGGGGGAAGAGCAGAGGTAAACAGTGGTTGAGGACTTAATATTATGTAACGGTTAGCCCTGCCCACCCCCACACACAGCCACAGAGAGAGAGAGAGAGAGAGGAGGGGGCAAAGAACAGCAGTGGGAAGCAGGAGAGACTGACTTTTAAATAAACAAACCGAATCTTTCAATTGTTGTTTCTACAGGGAAAAGTTGCATTTTGATGTAGGAGGGAGATTTATATTTTTTCTAAACAGATTCAGCAGTTAATCTGCACTCATCAAATCCACATTACTTCTCAGTTTCTGAATTTAGACTCATTAACATAACTACTTAACTTGAATATCAGCATACCGGAGAAAATATATTCATTATGAACTCAGAAACTTATTTGATTTTGCTTAAATTAAGCTTGTTTATATTAACGATGCTGTTCATTTTACTGAAATTCCTCAGTTTGTATACTATGAAGATAGCATTTACAAAATGTTTATCAAAACTTTTAGGCTTTATTCTTAATATTTTTGGTAGGGTAAAACTCCATTTGAAGTAAATACTACTGTAATTCCCTTAATCGAGAGCTGCTGTAATCTTCTACCGAACTTGAGATATTATGTAATTTGAGATACTAAAAATAGATGTAAAGGTTTACTGTTCCTTTTTCTGCATGCTACTTACAAATCACTTGATCAAATTTAGGCAGCAGATCAAATTAAGAAGCTGTACAATCTTTTCCTGAAAATTGATGCTACTCAGGTTGAAGTGAATCCATTTGGTGAAACCCCAGAAGGACAAGGTAAGAAATGAAAGAAAACAAATGAATATATTATAACTCTTTCTTTATGCAAACTATTCATTAAATTTCATAGAAGGTGATAGCAGCAGCTTTGCATTAATTTCACTGTGTAATTTAATTTTAGCAATATTCATAAATGTTCCCATGATAGATTTTAACATGGCAATCAATACCTCTTATGTCATCTAAATACGGAAAGTATCAGCATCTGCATGTTGCTTGGTGACAAACGTCAACTTTTTCTTACTTTTTATACAAAGTATTTTTGCTCATGCTATTGTAATTAGTGGGCTAGAGAGGAAAACACTCATTATTTTAGGATTTCATCTTGAATGTACAGGTAAGTTGCAGTTATAGGTGCGTGACTATGAAAGATATCGGAGCATAGGAGAGAGGAAGACCTGTTGGGCTAATGGAGTTCACACCTGACTGTATCCTTTGGGAAGGTAAAGGGTGGTGGATTTGCCTCACCTGTGGAAGTAGGTATAAGACTGTGCAAGATAAAGATGGGAAGCTGCTTTATCTTGCACTTCTTCTGTTGGTTGCTTTTTCTGATATAACCCTACCTTTCTGCACTCTTGGTATATTAATGACACTAGCTTGTCGTCGTCTTAGCAATTTACTGACACGTACAGTACACCATTTATGTTTCCTCTGGGTTTGCCCCTGTCTCTTTACAATGTTGTAAATGCATTGAAAGATTATAGACTTGAAAAAATAATAGTAAGTTACGTTTGGTGCAGTAGAAGGATTAGTTTGAATTTAAGAGAAGTGGTGGAGGACAAAAATATCACACTAATCCTTTTCATCAAATCATTAATAATGGGACAAACTGCAAAAGTCTTAGATATTCAGGTAAACCTTCAGGACAGAATTGAATGGAGCAACAGCATCTAACCTGGCAGAAAGAGCTGTAAAGAATGGCATTAATTCTTGGGAGATGTGTTCCATGGAAGAGCAGTGAGAAGAGGATTTATTTCAGGAGTGGCATAACGGCTCAGGAGGGTATTTCAGGGAAAAGGGTGTGGTCAAGTAGAGTGCTGGTGCAAGGAGTTGGTATGAAGTGCAAAGGATGGCATAACTCAAAGCTGAATCTGTGTTTCAACGGAGTGTAAGAGCAGCAGATTTCTCATTCATTTCAATAGGCAGCAACCACATTTGGAAAGACTCAATCAGCCATTGTGTTATACAACCATGATGGAATTTTTCAAAGACAAGGGAGTAGGGATTGTTGGGCTGGCTAACGCTAAGTATTAAAATAAATAAAATGTATTGTCAAAGTAGAATATGACATCCATGCTGCTCTTTGTGATAGTATTGTAGCAATTAGTTGGTGGAAAATTATTCACACACATACTTACATTTAGATATAATATAAAATTGTAGGTTTAATTTAAAAGCTACTGTTAAAATAATGAATGCTAAATGCATGTGCACACAAGTGCTTAGTACACATTCCCATTATCAGCCCCAGATCACTTTTGGGTTTATCATCTACACATGAACATAAGAATGGTCGTGGTGGGTCAGACCACAGGTCCATCTAGCCCAGTATCCTGTCTCTGACAGCGGCCAGTGCCAGATGTTTCAGAGGAAATTAACAGAACTGGGCAGTTTATCAAGTGATCCAACCTCTATCGTCCAGTCCCAGCTTCTGGCAATCAGAAATTAAGGGACACCTAGAATGTGGGGTTGCATCTGTGGCCATCTTGGCTAATAGCCACTGATGAACCTATCCTCCATGAACTTATCTAATTATTTTTTGAACCCCGTTCTAATTTTGGCCTTTACATCACCTCCTGGCAATGAGTTCCAAAGGTTGACCGTGCATTGTGTGAAGAAGTACTTCCTTATGTTTGTTTTAAACCTGATGTGCCCCCTCCTGTAAGTAACCAATACTCACTTTGCTACTTTCTATGGTCCTCCACTCCATTAATTCACTCACTCCTTCCAACAGGATAGCTGTTTTTAAAGAGCCTGTTATATGACCTACCAGCTCTTGCAAGTCTGTTAGCCTCTTTGACAGGCCCTGGCAATCTGAAAGGTTGGGTCCTGCAACCGTCGTGAGAGAACAGTCAAAGGGGCTTGTTGGACGATGTCAGTCAACACTCATAATATCTGTAAGGTGTGTTAATTAGGTTCTCAAAAAGCACCCATCACCCTAGCATCGGAGAGCCTACCAAAATTATGACATGTAACTGTAAGGATATGTTTCTTCTCTGTCTGTTCCCTCCCGTTATTAGGGATTATATATGTATTTACTTATTGTGGTGCTGTGGGAAGGCTAGACCAAAGAGGTGGTCTTGTGCATTTTACTCTGAAGATCACAAGGTTCATATTCATCCTGATCTCTTCTGGGATTTAATTCTAGATTCACGGGCCCCTTGCTGAGAAAGCTCTGTCTGATGAGCACGAGTTTCATTTTTTTCTGTGAAGTGAGGGTTGCTGGATCTCAAAAATGTCAATTTTGTTTGGTGGTTGTATTTATTTAGGTATCCAAAATAAGTAGGTATTCAGGTGGATGCTGAGGATGTGAACAGACTTAATTATCAGAGTGCAGATGCTTTTGTTGGAGGGTAATGTTATATAAGGGGCAGGTTCCTCCATCTCCGCATCAGGACCACCTAAGTCTTCTGAGATACTCTTCGTCCAGTTGCTGATATCAGCTATGTCACTGGTTGGCTGAAAGATGATGCTGTTAGCGTCAGCTGTGAAGGTAATACGGGGCTACATGTCACTGGCTTATTGAATCTTATATAAAGAATTTTTGGTCTGTAACGTTTCACAGTCTGCTCTAATGGTTTCACTGAGGTGAACAAGATGAGAGAGTGGATGGATCCCTATGGGATCCATAGCTAGGGCTTTGAAGGTGGAGGAGACAGTATCTCTTACATGCCTCTCTCTAGGTTTGGCCTGAGAAGGCTCTTTGAAGCTATTTCTGCATGATCCACTAACCCCTTCAGTTTTTTGAGTCAGGACAGCAGGGTTCCATGGTTGGCCATACCAGACACTGTGGAGAAGTCAGGCAATAGGATTGTAGATGCATGGCCCATGTTCATAAACAGCAAAAGATAATCTTTCAGAAATATCAGCCCCATCTCTGTTCACTGTCCTGGCCAGAAGCCTGACAGGGAGGGATCCAAGATACTGGCTATGTTTAGATGAAGATGGAGATGGCCCTTGGAGAGTTTTTGCTCCAAAATGGGAGGAGGTTGGATAGTGGGCAGTAGTTGGAAAGTCATTGGGGTCATGGCTTAAGGGCCAGTTGAATTATGTCATGCTTAGGGGTTATTCTATCAAATATGAGAAGTGCTGGCCCAGAATAGTTCAACAGGTCAAGATTTATCAGAGCCTGTGATGGAGGGGAGATGGAATTTCTTTACCTCTTCCATGATCTAACCATAGACACACACACATTCCTGTGACAGAACCAATTTGTAATGTGCATTTGTTTTCTTCCATCAATGCTCATGTTTTCTTCCCTCCCACTTCCTCTGCTGCTGTTTAGTGGAGAATGATGTGGAATTCTGTGTTTGATAGGAAGGGAGTGGATACTTGAGTGACCATGTGTCAGTGGATGTGGTTAATGAGTGTCATAGTGACTTGCTAATGGGGTAGATTTACCTTTAAGGATATTTTGGAATTTAAGCTTTGTGGGTAGACCGTTCTAGTTGTGTTTACTTGTCTAGCAACTGGGAGGTATTTGATTTGTGCCTTGAGGAAGTAGTGGTCAATTCAGATGTGTTTCTAGTGTTCCTTTTGTCTATGTAGAGCCTTAAAATCACATCCAAGGTATGACTGATTGTCCAGGTAGGTCCAGAGATTAGAAACTGAAGGTAGAAAATGTGGAGGGGAGGTTTTGGGTTATTACAGCAGCAGGAATTGTCATGATGGCTGTTGAAATCGTCCATTCCAATAGGAGAAGATAGTCACCGTGTCAGACAGCATCTCCATCAGCTCCTTCGGGAGGAGTGGTGCTAAATACAGTAACTCCTCACTTAAAGTCGTCCCGGTTAACGTTGTTTCGTTGTCAAGTTGCTGATCAATTAGGGAACATACTCATTTAAAGTTGTGCAATGCTCCCTTATAACGTCGTTTGGCAGCCACCTGCTTTGTCCACTGCTTGCAGGAAGAGAAGCTCGTTGCAGCTAGCTGGTGGGGGCTTGGAACCAGGGTGGACTGGCAGCCCCCCTATCAGCTTCCCGCTCCCCTAAGTTCACTGTGCGACAGCTGCCCAGCAGGTTACCAATTGCTGACAGTTCAGCTGTCCCTCACCTCACTGCCATGTGCTGCTCCTGCCCTCTGCCTTGGAGCCTCCTGCTTGCTATGCAGGGGAGGGGGAAAGAGGGGGCCTAATGTCAGGTTGTCCCCCTTCCCCCTACTCCTGCACCCCACTTACCCCATCTTCTGTATAGCAGGGGGGACACACAGCAGGGCTCAGGATGGAGGGAGTTTCCTGGCAGCAGCTGCCCTCTCAGCTTGCTGATTAACTTTAAAAGGCAGTGTACTTAGAGTGGGGTCAGCGTACTTAAAGGAGCAATGTGTATCTCTCACACGCACAAGGTGTGTGTCTCTCTCTCTCTCTCTCTGTCTGCCATGCTGTCTCCCCTCCCTCCATTCGTGCTGCCTTGTGGAGTGTGAGGCTACATTAACAATGACTTAACCCTTGAGGACTCAGCCAATTGCTAGTTCATCATTTAGCAGTAAGGCATCCCCTGGGAAATATCCCACCCTCTGACTTCACCACCTCAACCAAGCTTCACAAACATCATCGCTGTGTACCAGTATTAAATTGTTTATTTAAAACTTATACTTTGTGTGTGTGTGTGTGTGTGTATAAAATACAGTCTTCTGTCTGGTGAAAAAAATTTCCCTGGAACCTAACCCCCCCATTTACATTAATTCTTATGGGAAAATTGGATTCGCTTAACATTGTTTCGCTTAAAGTCGCATTTTTCAGGAACATAACTACAGCATTAAGTGAGGAGTTACTGTACAAGCTTTTTAATTGTCCACAGTTACTTTGTACATAAACGTTTTTTCATTAAAAACCAAATAAGATAGTTTAATATAGTTAGGCTCCCTTTGCTCAGAAATTCAAGAACTGGGTTGTGAGCAGAGACTGTAACAATCTTTCATCCAACTGGCCAACAATCTTTCATGCATGAAATCAAACACAGTAGAATTGGCAGAGTAGTAGACAATAAATAGACTTTTCCTGTGCTTTAATTGAAATTCTGTTGGTATTAGTAACTACTAGAAACTTAAACAAAAACCCCACTTGATATGTGTTGTTGCAGCTAAGTTGTTTTTT
The DNA here is from genome assembly GCF_965152275.1 of Natator depressus. Lineage (NCBI taxonomy): Eukaryota > Metazoa > Chordata > Testudines > Cheloniidae > Natator > Natator depressus. Next base: position 7,982,123 of record NC_134240.1, on the reverse strand, counting down.
GTACAGGTTTTTGGACATTAACATGCAGTATCATAAAGTGACATTTTTAAAACAAACATCAGTAGAAATAATTTGCTTACAGTTCCATCTGACAGTAATTCAGAGATTGCATTATAATCACGATCAAGTGTATGTGTGTTTTGAGTATAATGAGCAGTTGTCAAATAAAACTGAATTAGAAAAAAATGATTAATTACCAAAATTTATAAATGCTGCCTTGATACAACAGCATGTTTTTGCTGGTGGTTGGTGGGGTTGTTTTGTTTTTTATTTTCTGTTGTTTTCAAAAACCCTAAAGTATTTTGTATAGATTTTGCATTTGGAAAACGAACAACAGTATTTCAGAGTGGAAAATAAGATTTGAGAATTTTAGTGCAGTATTGGATGCTTGGTTTCTAGTTCATCTAAGATGCATTAATGACATAGAAATGGATTAATGACCTTTATTTTATAAATCTTACTCAGTTTAATAAATTTAAGTAAAATTCCTATCAATCAATTATAGCTTTATTACGTTTTCACCCAGTTTATAAAACTTTTTTTCCGTGGTATAAAACTAGGACTGTTGTCCAATGTATTTCCGCCAGAAGCCAAGTTTTAAACATAAAGGGGAATTCTGTCCTCAGGAACCCCAGTAGACCAAATCTTGCTTGCCTCATTTATGTGAATAATCCTATTGACTTCACTAGAACAAATTGGAGTAAGGTGAGCAGGATTTTTGTTTAGTGTGTGGGTGCTGATTGGTGCTGGTGTCCTGTGATATACAAGAAGGTCAGCCTAGATGATCTAGTGATTCCTTCTGGCCTTAAAAATCATTGACTTTTTGGTTTTTCCATTCACTAAAGTGGGGATGCATAGTCAAATAATTTGAGTAAAAATAAGGTATTGAAATATACACTGATAATGCTTATCTTGTTTGGATCACTTCAAAAGGTGGGGTCCAAATTCTCTTGATAGGTATAATGGGGTATACTGGCTCTTTAAGAGTAGAGGGAGGCAAGAAGACCCCATTCCAGGGAGTTGAATGGCCCAGGAAAATGGCCTGGTAACAGAAGAGAGGCTGCAGTTCCAGGGAATTTTGGGTTGGATGGGGGGAAAACCCCAGAACACTGTTCTTTTAAGGCCCCGGATCAGGAGCCTTGTAGTGTAGTGTGGGGCAGGGTTCCCCTCTCTTCCTGCTATTCGGAGGAGCTCTCTGGATGAGTGAGTGTTTCTCCCTCAGAATGGGGAGACACTGGCAAGAGAAGGAAGCCGAAGCCAGAGCCAAAAGGCCAACCTCCGGGGGGGAGAGAGCTATGAGAAGTGACCCTGTGAAGAGCTCCATGTGGATGGCAGAAGAGCCAGTGGGATAAGTAGGAATCTTTGGATGGCAGTGATGGACTGTTTGGAACGGTCTATGGGCATTAAACCTGCCCCAAGCGGAGGGCGGTAAGACTTATGAGAGAGACTATAGGGGGCCCTGAAGATGGAGAACAGAGGGAGGCTGCTGCAAAGGGAACTCCGGCCACAAGAGACTGCTCAGGAAGTGGCAGCTTTGTTACAATAGGATTGTGATGAACAGGGCTTATCATATCTAGGGTGACCAGATAGAAAGTGTGAAAAATCGGGACGGGGGAGGAGAGTAATAGGTGCCTATATAAGAAAAATTCCCAACTATTGGGACTGTCCCTATAAAATCTGGACATCTGGTCACCCTAATCATATCAGACCTTTAAAGAGGCACGGTATCTTCAAACAAGGATATAAATACTGGGGAATAATTCTGGACTGGTAACAGGCTGGACTCAATTACCGAATAATATGCCGTTTGCATACTAAAGATTTTTTTTTTTAATATATTAGAAACTTTTCACTTAAATTAGAGGACGTTAAGGGCCGAATTCTCTGGTTCAGGGTCTGCATGCGAAACAGGCCCAAAGCTGTGGATGGCTGCACAGGGAGAGTTTGCTGCATATTTCGACTTTTGCTGTATGGACTTTCTGCTGCTAGAGTCGAAAGCAGAGATTGAGAACTCCATAAAAGGCTAAGGCTGTGCCCAAATCTGATGGGCGTGTGGGAGCAGAGAGGCCAGTGTCTGATACTTGTGGGGACACATCTGGCCTGGAGCTGCGGCAAAGAGTGAAGGTAGCACGTAGGTTCTGCAATGGGGTAGAAGGAGCATCGGGAAGCTAAGTAATGAGTAAGTGCAGGTATTGGTACTCTTGAACAGATCATGCTCTGTAGCTGGGAGGTTGATGGGGGGAGCCAGGTCAGTACCTTTCACTGATGAGGTTCAGGGCAGTGGGGGAGAGGTGAGTTGATGTAGCTGGGGAATCAGCTGAGCTTTTCAGGAATGGCTGAGGGTACAGAAGGTTGCCAAGCAGGGCATCCTCGGAAGGATTGTCACAGTTGCCGCACCACTTTTTCCGCTCCTCCACACCCAGTAAGTGTAGCAGGGGAGCAGGAGTATAGTGCCTGCAGGAACTGCCAGAGTGGCAGAGATGCATGGAATTCTCCCTCTGCCCATTTTCTGCTTTGTGCACAGCAGAGGATGCCCGCAGCATTTCATCCTTTAAAAACTTAACAAAAAACAAACAAAAAATCCAACACCACACCCCTCTGTGTGTCTAGGCACATTTGAATAGCTTATTGCAATTATTCATCCTGATAAAATACAGCACAGCACATGAAGAGTGTTTGTTCTTGTCAAAATAACAATTCAAATGGGCTTATTTTTCGCTGCTTTTATTTTTCACTTATGTCTGCATTTCCGTTATGAAATGCATTGCCCTGTGTGTGTTTCCTTTTGTCTCCTATTGTAACACATTCCTTTGTTAACACTCTGGAGTCAAAGGCCTATAACTGTCAATATTTATTAATTCATTTTTTGTTCTCAGTGTAAGCTGTTGAATTAGCAACTCCCCAAATCTTTTACCACTAGGAAAAACAACAAAAACTCTCCATGAATATAAGTATTGAAGCTTTCTTTGATATTTGTTCAGAAGGAAAATTCATTTGTATAATCTATCATGCGTGTAACAATGTGCTTTTGATGGTGAAAATTGTTTGATAAATATTAATAGGTGTTTTTTCTTGCTACTTTATACGTAGTGTGGCCTGTTAAAGATGAATGTTCCAGAGAAATAAGATTCCATTAATGTGACACTGAAAATGTTTATGTCTAAGGTAAACTTAGAATGGAAAACCAAGGGCCTCTGAAAACTGCATTTTATTCTAGTTCTGGGTCTTTTTATTAAATAATCAAGGTAACATTTGAAATGGGAAATTGGTTGTATGGTTCTGATGCTGGTATAGGCCTTAATTCATTGTTAACAAAAATTAATGCATTACTAGTACATTGGAAAGCATATTATTGACTTCACATATTTCTTATTCTAGCAGATTCCCACATGACATACTTGCATAATTTGTATTTATTATAGGGTAAGATCTAGAATCTTCCATGGGGTATTTATCACACATGTACACTTGTAAGTAGTTCTCCAAAACTGAAGTAGCTGAGACTGGTCTTGATCTGTTGTAATTTATTCCAGTATTGATTGTGAGTCAAGGGCAGCAAATTCTTGTATTTAAAAGAATTAAAACAAAACTTTTCCATCAGGAAGTAAGACTAATACTTTTCTATATGGTATTCTCTTTCGTTTGCTCTGTGTGTATGTGTATGTGCATGTGCGCACACAACAGTGGCAAGACACAGCTGAAGACGCAATAGATACAGACAAACATTGCTATCAATTTTATATTATAGTAATAGCATTAATGGTTTCCAGGCAGTTAGTCTGGCTGGCTTGCTGCAAAACATCAATTGCTTTAGCCAGTGATTAATTTCTAGTAAATGTCCAAACCACAGGTCATTAGTGCTTTAATAATAAAGTAATTTGTATATATTCTTATTTTTACTATCACATTTTTAATCTATTAAGATGTTTGCCTTTGTAAAATCCATAAAAGTAGTCAGTCAGTATTCATCATAGCCGTTCATAGTAAACTCATTTTTAACCCTTAGAATTAAAATAGTCCATAACTATTATTAAATATAGTCCTATTTAGTTGCAGTTTACTGCTTTCTTACAACCACAACAGATGTTCAAGTTAAAGAAAAGTCCTGTATGTACTTTCCCATTTTCTTTATTTATAAAAAGTTATGTGTTGATCATGCTTAATGTATACTTAAAGCTGTTGTTAATTTCTTTAAAGGAAGAGTTTGCAAGGAACCAAATAGACTGTAAAATAAACTTTTTCTCCAGTTATATTCTTTATCTACTATGGAGCTATTTAATGTGTAGTGTGTGTGTATATATGTGTGTTGTGACAGGGTCGGGCCAGATGGCTACAGAAGAGTAATAGAAGGCAGACATATTAGCCCCAGGTCAAGTAGGTCCCTTTTCCCTGGGTAAGGTAACAGGTAAGGTTCCAGAACAATCAGGAACCTTCTGGAAACAATTAAGACAGACAGGCTGATTAGAACACCTGCAGCCAATCAAGAAGCTGCTAGAATCAATTAAGGCAGGCTAATCAGGGCACCTGGGTTTAAAAAGGAGCTCACTTCAGTTTGTGGTGTGCGTGTGAGGAGCTGGGAGCAAGAGGCACTAGGAGCTGAGAGAGAATGCGTACTGTTGGAGGACCTAGGAGTACAAGCATTGTCAGACACCAGGAGAAAGGTCCTATGGTGAGGATAAAGAAGGTGTTGGGAGGAGGCCATGGGGAAGTAGCCCAGGGATGAAATGATTTGTTGGGGTCACTACAACTGTACAGATCATAGAATCATAGAATATCAGGGTTGGAAGGGACCTCAGGAGGTCATCTAGTCGAACCCCCTGCTCAAAGCAGGACCAATCCCCAACTAAATCATCCCAGCCAGGGCTTTGTCAAGCCTGACCTTAAAAATATCTAAGGAAGGAGATTCCACCACCTCCCTAGGTAACACATTCCAGTGCTTCACCACGCTCCTAGTGAAAAAGTTTTTCCCAATATCTAACCTAAACCTCCCGTACTGCAACGTGAGACCATTACTCCTCGTTCTGTCATCTGCCACCACTGAGAACAGTCTAGATCCATCCTCTTTGGAACCTCCTTTCAGGTAGTTGAAAGCAGCTATCAAATCCTCCCCTCCCCCCCAATTCTGTTCCGCAGACTAAACAATCCCAGTTCCCTCAGCTTCTCCTCATAAGTCATGTGTTCCAGTCCCCTAATCATTTTTGTTGCCTTCCGCTGGACGTTTTCCAATTTTTCCACATCCTTCTTGTAGTGTGGGGCCCAAAACTGGGCACAGTACTCCAGATGAGGCCTCACCAGTGTCAAATAGAGGGGAACGATCACGTCCCTTGATCTGCTGGCAATGCCCCTACGTATACATCCCAAAATGCCATTGGCCTTCTTGGCAACAAGGGCACACTGTTGACTCATATCCAGCTTCTCGTCCACTGTAACCCCTAGGTCCTTTTCTGCAGAACTGCTGCCTAGCTATTCGGTCCCTAGTCTGTAGCGGTGCATGGGATTCTTCCGTCCTAAGTGCAGGACTCTGTTCTTGTCCTTGTTGAACCTCATCAGATTTCTTTTGGCCCAATCCTCTAATTTGTCTAGGTCCCTCTGTATCCTATCCCTACCCTCCAGCATATCTACCTCTCCTCCCAGTTTAGTGTCACCTGCAAACTTACTGAGGGTGCAGTCCACGCCATCCTCCAGATCATGAAAACCACCCTCATAACTGACATCTTTATGGATGGGGCAGTTAAAATGAGCATGGAACACAAACTGTTCTCCTACCTCTAGAAGTGGTTTCCACAACCCATAACTTAGGACACCATGACATTATTGTGTGGGGAAGCTTTCAGTGCCATCACCCATGCCTGGACTTTGGAAAAAGTGTTTTAGGGCCCTAGTCCTGCTTTCCAAAACTGCTGTTGATTACTATGGAAACAGAATCAGGGCCTTCGTACATAATTATGAAAGAATATTGCACTTTTATGTGACATTACACATGCGGAAGTTAATTTCTGAATTCTAAATGACCATTCAGTATCCGTAATGTGATGTTTTTCCCCCCCTTCATTTAGTTGTTTGCTTTGATGCCAAGATAAACTTTGACGACAATGCCGAGTTTAGGCAAAAAGAGATATTTGCCATGGATGACAAGTCTGAGAATGAGCCTATGGAAAATGAAGCTGCCAAATATGACTTAAAGTACATTGGACTGGATGGGAATATTGCTTGCTTTGGTAAGAAAAGCAATCTGTCTTCATCAATATCTTGGTATAACCAATTAACAATTCAGAGTTTTCAATATCAATTGACTAACCTATTTCTGTTTACAGTCAGTTACAGAGAGTATTATCAGAAATATTTACAATAGAATAATAATCTAAATACATAAAATTACTCACGTGCTTAAGTGTTTTCAGGATCCGGTTCTATTTTATTACCAGTGAACTCTTTAAAGTGACACCACAATTCAAAAATCACATTTCCATCTGATAACACTGTATCTACTGTTACAAGTGAACCCTAAGATTGTTAGCTAACTGGTTGATTTTTAGTCATATAGTGAGCATTCATAGAATATCAGGGTTGGAAGGGACCTCAGGAGCTCATCTAGTCCAACCCCCTGCTCAAAGCAGGACCAATCCCCAGTTTTTGCCCCAGATCCCAAATGGCCCCCTCAAGGATTGAACTCACAACCCTGGGTTTAGCAGGCCAATGCTCAAACCACTGAGCTATCCCTCCCACCCGTTCTGTCAGCATTACTCTGACAGAAAGAGATTAAAGACAAATATATACTTTCTCAGTTTGTAAAATTTGCTTAATTTGTGTATTTTGATTTTCATTCTATTTTTTGACAGCACTTTGAGTGACTAGTCCTCTTTATTATTTTGCTGATGTCGCCTGCACTTCCCCAAATTCTGTAAGAAGGTAATAGTAGTAATAGGGAATACCAGTACGAGCAACAGCAAACGGGAAGCTGAAATTGAAGGAGCAGCAGGCAGGAGTGCGCACATAGGTTAAAAAGGGGGGTGAGGTTGAGACGTAAGCCCGTGCATGGTTAGTGCTGCTATTCTCAGGTTAGCCTGGATGGCCCTTCTAAGTATCAACAATGGGTTCAGAAAAAATATATATATATTTTAAAAAATCTGAAAATACTTTAAAAAACAAAATCAAACTGGATTTAAACTTTGGTTTCTCACCATATAAATTTGGTTCCCTTGACATCTCAATAAGAAAAGGAGTACTTGTGGCACCTTAGAGACTAACCAATTTATTTGAGCATGAGCTTTCGTGAGCTACAGCTCACTTCATCGGATGCATACTGTGGAAACTGCAGAAGACATTATATACACAGAGACCATGAAACAATACCTCCTCCCACCCCACTCTCCTGCTGGTAATAGCTTATCTAAAGTGATCATCAAGATGGGCCATTTCCAGCACAAATCCAGGGTGAGAAAACCTGGATTTGTGCTGGAAATGGCCCATCTTGATGATCACTTTAGATAAGCTATTACCAGCAGGAGAGTGGGGTGGGAGGAGGTATTGTTTCATGGTCTCTGTGTATATAATGTCTTCTGCAGTTTCCACAGTATGCATCCGATGAAGTGAGCTGTAGCTCACGAAAGCTCATGCTCAAATAAATTGGTTAGTCTCTAAGATGCCACACGTACTCCTTTTCTTTTTGCGAATACAGACTAACACGGCTGTTACTCTGAAACTTGACATCTCAATATTTCTCTTGTCAAATAGTAATTAATACATTTTGCATTATGCTGAAACCTTTGTTTTAGCTGAAATTCCTTTTTTCATAGAAGTAAAATAGATGAAATATTTAAATCATTATGCAAAACATTTTCAGTTGCATGTAAATTGTTTAAGCCAGAACATTTTATTCTGAAAAGAATTGACTTCATCGTTTTGATCCGAATTAGCTAAAATGGTTTATCCTCTAGAGGAGGAGAAGTGGTATATGGAGGTACTGTAACTTTTGTTACTGCCCACAGTTTATAGTGCTTAGATTTATGCTCTACCCAGTTATTTGAAAGATGCTCAGGTTGCAGTAGAACCAATTCATTGCATTAAGACCAATGCCGTGTCAATCTTTTAAAGGAACTAACATTAAAAAAATGTGTAGCTCATTAAACCATCAGTAACATCGTATTCAGTGCCCGAGACCTGATCCTTATGGTTCTGTTCTGTACAGTAGAAACCTGCATAAAATTACATGTGATATAAAAAGACTTACTTTGTACAGAAGCAATAACTTTAATGTACCAAACCATTCTGATTCATCTCACCCGGATGAGCTAATGTCCTTGCAACACTAGCAGCATTTAAAGTAGCAAAGGATATGGGATGCCAGTGTGTCGAAACACATTTTAATAGAAGAAAGCATTCCCCCTTTTGAACATCGTGTGAGAATTTTCATGATTTGAACAAATTTGTTAAAATGAATATTCAGTTTTAAAATATTTTGTAATGCAGTATTAGTCTTACCAAGGTTAATGAAATTAGACATGGTTTGTAAGTGTGGCAGGGGAATTATGGGATCAGTAATAAGTGAAGGATACTTTACTTTGTGTTTCTGCTGGGTTAAGAATAATTTTTGTCCTTTACTCTGAGGGGGATATTTATGTGCAGTTACATGTGTGGTGCGTAATCCTCTTTCATTATTATCAAAAAGAAAAGGAGTACTTGTGGCACCTTAGAGACTAACAAATTCATTTGACTGTATTTTCCACTGAATGCATCCGATGAAGTGAGCTGTAGCTCACGAAAGCTCATGCTCAAATAAATTGGTTAGTCTCTAAGGTGCCACAAGTACTCCTTTTCTTTTTGCGAATACAGACTAACACGGCTGCTACTCTGAAACCTTTAATTATTATGAAATCCCTTTTCTTAGAAGCTTTTTTTTTTTTCTACAGGACACCCTTCATATGACGCAAAAAGAAAAGGAGTACTTGTGGCACCTTAGAGACTAACCAATTTATTTGAGCATAAGCTTTCGTGAGTTACAGCTCACTTCATCGGATGCATACTGTGGAAAGTGTAGAAGATCTTTTTATACACACAAAGCATGAAAAAATACCTCCCCCCCCACCCCACTCTCCTGCTGGTAATAGCTTATCTAAAGTGATCACTCTCCTTACAATGTGTATGATAATCAAGTTGGGCCATTTCCAGCACAAATCCAGGTTTTCTCCCCCTCACCCCCCCCCCACACTCTCCTGTTGGTAATAGCTTATCTAAAGTGACTCAAGGAATATTTCCAACATACCTCTGAACAACATACTAATCCACAGAGACCTCCCTACCAACACTACAAAAAGAAGGATTCTAGGTGGACTCCTACTGAAGGTCGAGACAGCAGACTGGACTTCTACATAGAGTGCTTCCGCCGACGTGCACGGGCTGAAATTGTGGAAAAGCAGCATCACTTGCCCCATAACCTCAGCCGTGCGGAACACAATGCCATCCACAGCCTCAGAAACAACTCTGACATCATAATCAAAAAGGCTGACAAAGGAGGTGCCGTTGTCATCATGAATAGGTCAGAATATGAACAAGAGGCTGCTCGGCAGCTCTCCAACACCACTTTCTACAAGCCATTACCCTCTGATCCCACTGAGAGTTACCAAAAGCAACTACAGCATTTGCTCAAGAAACTCCCTGAAAAAGCACAAGATCAAATCCGTACAGACACACCCCTGGAACCCCGACCTGGGATATTCTGTCTACTACCCAAGATCCATAAACCTGGAAATCCTGGACGCCCCATCATCTCAGGCATTGGCACCCTGACAGCAGGATTGTCTGGCTATGTAGACTCCCTCCTCAGGCCCTATGCTACCAGCACTCCCAGCTACCTTCGAGACACCACTGACTTCCTGAGGAAACTACAATCCATCGGTAATCTTCCTGATAACACCATCCTGGCCACTATGGATGTAGAAGCCCTCTACACCAACATTCCACACAAAGATGGACTACAAGCCGTGAAGAACACTATCCCCGATAATGTCACGGCTAACCTGGTGGCTGAACTTTGTGACTTTGTCCTTACCCATAACTATTTTACATTTGGGGACAATGTATACCTTCAAATCAGCAGCACTGCTATGGGTATCCGCATGGCCCCACACTATGCCAACATTTTTATGGCTGACTTAGGGGACGAGAGCTGAGGAAGCGTTGTTCTAACGCCCCTACTCTATTTGCGCTATATTGATGACATCTTCATCATCTGGACCCATGGAAAAGAAGCCCTTGAGGAATTCCACCATGATTTCAACAATTTCCATCCCACCATCAACCTCAGCCTGGACCAGTCCACACAAGAGATCCACTTCCTGGACACTACAGTGTTAATAAACGATGGTCACATAAACACCACCCTGTACCGGAAACCTACTGACCGCTATTCCTACCTACATGCCTCCAGCTTTCACCCTGACCACACCACACGATCCATTGTCTACAGCCAAGCTCTGTGATACAACCGCATTTGCTCCAACCCCTCAGACAGAGACAAACACCTATAAGATCTCTATCAAGCATTCTTACAACTACAATACCCACCTGCGGAAGTGAAGAAACAGATTGACAGAGCCAGAAGAGTACCCAGAAGTCACCTACCACAGGACAGGCCTAACAAAGAAAATAATAGAACACCACTAGCCGTCACCTTCAGCCCCCAACTAAAACCCTTCCAACGCATTTTTAAGGATCTACAACCTATCCTGAAGCATGACCCAACACTCTCACAAATCTTGGGAGACAGGCCGGTCCTTGCCTACAGACAGCCCCCCAACCTGAAGCAAATACTCACCAGCAATCACATACCACACAAGAGAACCACTAACCCAGGAACCTATCCTTGCAACAAAGCCCGTTGCCAACTGTGCCCACATATCTATTCAGGGGACACCATCACAGGGCCTAATAACATCAGCCACACTATCGGAGGCTTGTTCACCTGCACATCCACCAATGTGATATATGCCATCATGTGCCAGCAGTGCCCCTCTGCCATGTACATTGGTCAAACTGGACAGTCTCTACGTAAAAGAATAAATGGACACAAATCAGATGTCAAGAATTATAACATTCATAAACCAGTCGGAGAACACTTCAATCTCTCTGGTCACGCGATTACAGACATGAAAGTTGCGATATTACAACAAAAAAACTTCAAATCTAGACTCCAGCGAGAGACTGCTGAATTGGAATTCATTTGCAAATTGGATAGAATTAACTTAGGCTTGAGTAGAGTTATTATGCAAGGTAACTTATTTCCCCTTGTTTTTTCCTACCCCCCCCCCCCCCAGACGTTCTTGTTAAACCCTGGATTTGTGCTGGAAATGGCCCACCTTGATTATCATACACATTGTAAGGAGAGTGGTCACTTTAGATAAGCTATTACCAACAGGAGAGTGGGTTTGTGTGTGGGGCGGGGGGGGGAGAGAAAACCTGGGTTTGTGCTGGAAATGGCCCAACTTGATTATCATACACATTGTAAGGAGAGTGATCACTTTAGATAAGCTATTACCAGCAGGAGAGTGGGGTGGGAGGAGGTATTTTTTCATGCTTTGTGTGTATAAAAAGATCTTCTACACTTTCCACAGTATGCATCCGATGAAGTGAGCTGTAGCTCACGAAAGCTTATGCTCAAATAAATTGGTTAGTCTCTAAGGTGCCACAAGTACTCCTTTTCTTTTTGCGAATACAGACTAACACGGCTGTTACTTTGAAACCTTCATATGATTTTGTTCATTTATGTCTACTAAGTCACTCCTAAAAAATTCAGGTGTTGGCCTAATTTGAAACAAATCAAGTGGAGCCGGAAATAAGTGAAGTTTTAGGACTAGTCCTTGCCTTGAACTGATGTGCCGTATCACATTTCACAAGTCTGAATTCCCTTTTGTAAAATATCACCACCTGACTCTTACAATTACAGTGAATGGAGCTGGTCTTGCTATGGCAACCTGTGATATCATTTCCCTTAATGGTGGAAAGCCAGCCAACTTCCTGGATCTTGGTGGAGGTGTGAAGGAAGCACAAGTCTATCAGGCATTCAAATTGCTCACTGCTGATCCTAAGGTAAAAACTGTCTTTGTACAGGATGTTTCCTAATGCACTAATATAAGGACATTTGTCTATCAGTAATATGCTGAATAAATATAAATGATGATCTTGTGACACTTGAGGATAACTTACTAGAAGGGTGGTCTAAAATTGTGGTTTGCAATCTGTGGTCCGCAGACTGTCTAAGCTTTCCAAAGCGGTTTGCACCTCCATGTGAAATTTTGAGGGGTCTGCAAATGAAAAAAGGTGGGAAACCACTGGTCTATGTGAAGGGATGGTCATATAGTTAAGGCACTGCACTGGGACTCGTAAGACGTGGGTTCAATTCCTAGCTCAGTCATAGACCTCCTGTGTGACCCTGGACAAGTCGTTGAATCTCTCTGTACCTCAGGTACCCATCTATAAAATGGGAGGAATAAAATTCCACTTGTCTGACTTATCTAAGGGAAGGAGCTCCATTATCATGTGTTTGTACAACGCCTAGCACAGTTAGGGATCTCTGGGTACTGCTGTAATACAAACAACTGGCCGAGCTTGTGAAAGCCTTACACTCACCTCAAGGGCATTTCTCTGTTGGTTTCTCTCTATATAAAATGGTTGCTTTCGGATGCCATGTCTGATCAATTCCAAAGTTCAGGGAATGTTCTAGGCATCAGTAGCTAGAACCTTATTTCTTTGGATGGGGGGGGATCTGAAGACCAGAAGGGGCATAATGGGGAATCCACAAAGCCCCTGCTATCATACTAGCATCGCCATAGCCTCTAGAATCTCTGCAGTTGCCTGTAGATCAAACAACTGGTCAATGGCACTTTTTAGTGCCTTCTAGCAAAACAATTCCCCATCTCATCCCTGCTCATCCTTCCAGTGGAATTTAACATGTTGGCGCCCTGAAGGACTTATCTCCCAGAAATAAAGAAGAAGAATAGTTGGAGCAGGCAGAAAGGGAGGGCGGGGGGTTCAAGGAAGCATGCACACGGTCCCTGCCATGGCGGGGGCCCAGATTGGAGGACCCTACTGTGGGGGAAGTGGTGGAATGAGGCGTACAGAAGCCCTAGCATGGTGGGAATGTGGGGGGCAGACAGCCACTGCCATGGGAGAATGGGGCACCCTCCTATGAATGGAGTGGGGGGGACACTGGGAGAATGGAGGACCCTGGAATGAGTGAAGAGCACACAGAGAGAAGGCACACACAACCTGTGGTGTCACTGTGACAAGGTCCAGAGACCCCATGGAGAGAACGGGGGTCTGAACCCCAAAGAATGAGCAATTGAATCAACTGGTTGTTTACAGTCGTATTGTGTATAAACTATGTCAAGTGAGGTCTTTTATGAAAGCTTGTAATGTTCTGCACTTGGTTGTCATGATGAGTTTATGTATTGGTGTGTGCATAGAGCTGTGCTTGGGACCGGAGGGGCTGTGGGGGCCACCCTGCAAGGAGAAAGTAGGCTGGTGGAAGCCCTCGTAAGAGAGAAAGGAGATAGTGGGTTACATAGAACCCATGGCAAAGGGGAGATTGGGAGAAGTTGTGGGGAGTCCCTGAAAAAGAGGAGGATGGGAGGGTGACCCATAGGAAGCTTGTGGGGCAAGGGAATGGATGGATGTAAGGAACCCCTGGTGTGTGCAAAAAGTTAGGCCTATGTAAGCTATGTAGCATATGACCCTCCCCCTTAGTAGTAGTAGTAATAATTAGAAGGATAAAGAAATTGTTTATATTCTCATGGTTAGATGGGCACCGACGTTTCGCTTCTAGAGGCCTAGGTTCAGGTTATGCTCAAGGTTACAAATGAAGGAAGTGGATTGTCCCTTTTGACCTAATCCAGGCTGGGGTTTTTGCAATCCATGACACACATCAGATTGGTTGGTAGATCTGTGCTTGAAAGAACAGAGAGGTAGAAAAGCAAGGGTGCTGCAAGTCAGGGTGGGGAGAGGAGGGGAGCAGGCTCTGGCAGAATTATCTGGGGGGAGATTTGAATAGTTACCTGCACTATGCCTGACACTGGTCAGCACTGTTGAATCCTCCCTCACTTTTATGAGTACTAGAGTCACAGATTTAAAAAAAAAAAAAAGGGGGGGGGGGGAGGGTTTGACATTTGTCTGTATTATTCAGAGATGGGTGTTTAGTATGGTAATCAACGGCTGAACAGAGGTAGAGATTTGGGGACTAAATTGCATTGCGACACAGTGACTCACAGATAAGTGTGGTGTGGTCTTATCTCGACAATGTACCACAGTGATGATTATGGAATAAAGTAGGATGTGCTCTCACACTATGATTGTGACTGCACATTTCCTAGGTGCTCTGCATGTGCTGATTTTGATGAGACATGTATCCAGTTTAATTAATATAATTCATAGGCATTTCTGTACCTCTTGTTAATATCTGACTATCTATCCCCATCCTACTCCAGATCTTCACTCTGATTTCAGTGGGGATAAGTGGCATGACTCAGTGGATCTCTGCCATTTTACCACATGAGTGTCTAGCCCAAGATGTGCAAGTCATCAGCCTGAATGCTCCATAACTCATGTCTCTAATTTTTATTTCATTTTTTCATTTTTTCCTTTCTTCATTTCATTTGCTTAGCCTTCTCCTCTTTGTCCCTTTCTTTCTTTTTTTATATTTTTACATTATCCTTTGTGTATTGTCTCTCTGCCTCTCTTTTTTCACTGAAAGAATTTTCTTACTTTGTAGGCCTTTTCCTGTTTTCTTTTATTTCTCTCCCCCTTTGTTCTCTCATTTGCTTTCTGACTATTTCCCTTGCTTCCCACTCTTTTCTCGTATGACTGCTTAGTATCCCAGTGGGCAAGTACTTTTTCTAAAATAGTTTTCAGCAGGACACTTATCGGCCCTAGGGCATTTAACCCCTAGGAATGTCAGACGCTCTAACGCGTAAGTACAAAGGGTGGTTTTGGCTTTGTCCAGTTTAGATTTTGAATCCTACAGAAATTATTGCTCATCATCCAGTTTTAAGGTATTAACCTCAGTTCCTTTGACTTTGTCCCTGCACACCAGTCAACGTTCCCTAGCTTTTATGTTGTAGTCACCCAGAGGGGCTTTGTCTGGTTTCAGTGAGGCACTTCTGAACTACCTCTCGTCAGCCCTGTGATTTCACTGATTTAGTTTTTATCCTTTTGGCTCTATGCCCATCAGTGACACTGTTTCAAGTCAGCATGATATCAGCTGAAATTCAGCTTTCATTTTCAGCAGTAATATATGAAGAATATGTGTGGGATTCAATTAGGATTTCTGAGGACACATAGCAGTGTATCAGTCTCCTATTAAACACCCAGTACACAGCAAAGGAAAACACGTGGCTGGCCTGTGCCAGCTGAATCAGGTTCGCGGGACTTGGGCTGTGGGGCTGTTTCATTGCTGGGTAGACTTCCTCGCACAATCCTAGAGTCCAGGCTCCATCGCTGAAGCCTACACAGCAATGAAAGAGCCCCGAGCGCAAGTCAGCTGGCACAGGCCAGCTGCAGGTGCCTGGTTGCTGTGTAGACGTATCCCCAGGAGCAAATCAACTGTACCAGGTTTGGACAAACTAGAGGTTAAACTCATGGTGTACGTGTGACCATCCTTACTGCTGTGCATCTTAAGGTCACAGAGAAGCTTATTGCCAATTTTAAAATAATCATTTTATATTTTTTCTCTTCAGTAAACAAATGGCAGTTGAATATCGGGTCCTTCCTCAATCTGAATACTATTTTCTGCATTGACGGGGAGATGGAAAAGATGATCTAATGAGCCTTTACCATTTCTTAACTAATACTGAGCTTTGATCCCCATGGGTTATTATGTTTAGTGTAGTACTTGGAGTCTGTAGTCAGTTATTAATTACCCTACAACCTTTAACCTGTTTCCTACCTTATCCAAGAAAGGAAAAATTTGCTCTTGGGAGTTTCCAGGCCTATTAAAGACGGCAAACATCTCCAAAACAGATAGAGAGCCTCTGAGAATTATATAAACCACCAGATGCCCTGAGGGCAGCTGACTACAATATATAGTTCTGAACTTTTAGCTGGGGACTCTAAAAGAGATTAAATCTTCCAGAAAATGATCAAATATGCTTTAAAATAGGACTCTGTCTTTAAAGTGTATATTTGGTATAGGGGGAAAAATTGGGGGGAAGGAAGTGGGTTGAGCAAAGCTGAGGAACTAAATTCTCCTCAAACAGAATGTCATGATCTTGTAGTTTAACATTTTTCCTAAGTCTGACTGTTAATTGGAGCATTTAAGAAAAGAAATTAGTTATGTTTCTTGGAAAACATCAACCATGGTCTTTAAAATGGAAATACCACCTTTAAAATTTGAGTCTTATTTGAGCTTTTCATCCTATTCTGGCCTTGTATGCTGTCTTCCAGCTATTCAGTGCTGCACACATCAGATTGGTTGTAGGAAGTGGTGCTGAACTTTTTTCCCCCTAGCAGCCCAAAATCTGGCCACGTTTTTCTTCCTGTGACCCCACTTGCCTGTCTCCTTTGCACAAATTCCTGTGGTGCATCTGTCTTGGCAGGAGTTGAGCTCTCTTCCCTTTCCTGTGGCTACCTGCATGAAGAAGGGAAAGTTCCGGTCTCTGTCCTCGTTTTCCAAGCTGTGGGGAGGCATCAGTGGGATTTCATTGCTCTTCTTTCTCACACAATAAGGCGGGAAAGAAGTTGCAGTCTTAAGTGCCACAGCAGTGCTGAGGAGCTTGTTTGATGAGGGGAGTGGAGTGCTGATCAGCAAACCCCTGGTAGAGTGCTGACCAGTGAGGAGTTACTTGTTCTCTCCAAATTCTACTTGTGTCCTCACCAGTGTTGAAAAATACTGACCTATTATTATTGATTATTTGTATTACTGTTCTTCCTAGGAGCCCTGGGGATGGACCAGGACCCCAATGTACTTGAAAGTCTAAAAGCTATTGACAGGGTAGGAACAACGGTCTACTGGATAGGGCACTGGACTGGAACTCAGAAGAGCTGGGTTCAGTTCCCAGACCAGACACAGACTTCATGTGGGACCTTGGGAAAGTCACTTTAATCTACCTTGTGCTTCAGTTTCCAGCTGTAAAATGGAGATATTCCTCTCTCTCACAGGAAGGTTAAAATACAATGAGATATTCAGTGATGAAGCTTGTATAAGTTAACAGATACAAAGTCACCTTAAAGAAATTATAAGCAGTTCTGTTTTACCATCGACGGACCTCCAGCACTGACCTGAACAGTGGAATCTAAATGCAATGATTTATTGAAAAGTAGTAACTTCACTGAAAAGAGAGACTAAAATTTATCTCTTTCAACAACTGAAGCCCCTATTGTTTTAAATGGTGTCATTAACAATGGAAAAATTTAATCAAATCAACTGATGTTAACAAGTGTTTAATTGCAAAAAATTATATTGGCTAACAAATATTTTTCAAGCAAAATATTATATATTGACATCTGTTAACTCATATAAAGGGAATAATTACTTTCAAACCCAAGAGAAGCTTAATTTGTTTTTCCTTCAGCCATTCCTTAGTCCAAACAGATTATTGTTTTATGCATACGGAATAAGCATTCTTATTCCTATCACTGCTGTTTGCTTATATCAGATGCATCTCTTTGTCCACCTCAGTGAAGGAAAATAATGGCATTGATGTGCCTTGACATTCAGTTGTGTGTGTGAAGCAGAGGTCTTGTGGTTTTTCATTTTCTCAGCATCTGAGGCACTGAACAGAATTCAGAAGTAGAGGATCATTACATATTTTGCAATTCACTTATTTTCCAGCTGTGCTTTGTGTTCAAATAATACAGTTTATCCTTGCTTATTATAGAAGACATATTCGCCATCAGTTTATCATTTGGGCTTGAGGGATTCTGAATATTAGTTTTCTTAAAGTTGTGGCCCATTATGTAGTAGCAGAAGGGAGTTGTTGTTTTGTACTACCATAGCAGAGGTTTGAGCGTATTAAGAGATTTCGGGCGCAGGGGGAGAGAAAGTAAAGTGAAACTTCACACTTCAACCAGGAAATTCTTTAATTTACTTGATCTTTATTTTGTGGGAGTATATTAGTTCAGTTCATAAAACTCAGAGTTCCCATGCTGAGTAACTGCAGCAAGTAAGGAGGGGCACAGTTGTTTCCTGGTTTAGTTTGTGAGAGTATAGCAACCTGGTCAATCAAACACATACAGACACTTGCTCAGGGTGTTGTTTCTGAAGTCATACTTCCTCCCATCAGCCCAAATGCTAACTATATTTTACCACAAAGGTGTCGCTTTACTATATGACTGACGATGTGAAAATGTCGCTTTCGTACTCAGCAGTTTCGTGTCTTGCGTGTATTCAAAATTCTAGATTAATGATAAACGTAAGGTTTTTACGGTTGTGTTATCTTTCACTTCTTCAGAGCCCAAAGAGTTTTGGGAGAGTGAGTTGGATTGTTTTCTGCCCTATGCCTCTTCAAAAGATCTTTCTACTAAGTTGACTCAGTACACTGAAGGCCCGGGGATAACACAAGTTCTGGCTATGTAGACTCCCTCCTCAGGCCCTACGCTACCAGCACTCCCAGCTATCTTCAAGACACCACTGACTTCCTGAGAAACTACAATCCATCGGTGATCTTCCTGAAAACACCATCCTGGCCACTATGGATGTAGAAGCCCTCTACACCAACATTCCACACAAAGATGGACTACAAGCCGTCAGGAACAGTATCCCCGATAATGTCACGGCTAACCTGGTGGCTGAACTTTGTGACTTTGTCCTCACCCATAACTATTTCACATTTGGGGACAATGTATACCTTCAAATCAGCGGCACTGCTGTGGATACCCGCATGGCCGCACAGTATGCCAACATTTTTATGGCTGACTTAGAACAACGCTTCTTCAGCTCTCGTCCCCTAACGCCCCTACTCTACTTGCGCTACATTGATGACATCTTCATCATCTGGACCCATGGAAAAGAAGCCCTTGAGGAATTCCACCATGATTTCAACAATTTCCATTCCACCATCAACCTCAGCCTGGACCAGTCCACACAAGAGATCCACTTCCTGGACACTACGGTGCTAATAAGCGATGGTCACATAAACACCACCCTATACCGGAAACACTGACTGCTATTCCTACCTACATGCCTCCAGCTTTCATCCAGACCACACCACACGATCCATTGTCTACAGCCAAGCTCTACGATACAACCGCATTTGCTCCAACCCCTCAGACAGAGACAAACACCTACAAGATCTCTATCAAGCATTCTTACAACTACAATACACACCTGCGGAAGTGAAGAAACAGATTGACAGATCCAGAAGAGTACCCAGAAGTCACCTACCACAGGACAGGCCCAACAAAGAAAATAACAGAACGCCACTAGCCATCACCTTCAGCCCCCAACTAAAACCTCTCCAACGCATCATCAAGGATCTACAACCTATCCTGAAGGACGACCCATCACTCTCACAGATCTTGGGAGACGGGCCAGTCCTTGCTTACAGACAGTCCCCCAACCTGAAGCAAATTCTCACCAGCAACCACACACCACACAACAAAACCACTGACCCAGGAACCTATCCTTGCAACAAAGCCCATTGCCAACTGTGTCCACATATCTATTCAGGGGATACCATCATAGGGCCTAATCACATCAGCCACACTATCAGAGGCTCGTTCACCTGTACATCTACCAATGTGATATATGCCATCATGTGCCAGCAGTGCCCCTCTTCGATGCACATTGGTCAAACTGGACAGTCTCTACGTAAAAGAATAAATGGACACAAATCAGACGTCAAGAATTATAACATTCAAAAACCAGATGGAGAACACTTCAATCTCTTTGGTCACTCGATTACAGACCTAAAAGTGGCAATCCTTCAACAAAAAAACTTCGAAAACAGACTCCAATGAGAGACTGCTGAATTGGAATTAATTTGCAAACTGGATACAATTAACTTAGGCTTGAATAAAGACTGGGAGTGGATGGGTCATTACACAAAGTAAAACTATTTCCCCATGTTTATTCCCCCCCCCCAACCCCCCCACTGTTCCTCAGACATTCTTGTCAACTGATGGAAATGGCCCACCTTGATTATCACTACAAAAGGTGTTTTTTTCCCTGCTCTCCTGCTGGTAATAGCTCACCTTAAGTGATTACTCGCATTACAGTGTATATGGTAACACCCATTGTTTCATGTTCTCTATGTATATAAATCTCCCCACTGTATTTTCCACTGAATGCATCTGATGAAGTGAGCTGTATCTCACTTAAGCTTATGCTCAAATAAATTTGTAAGTCTCTAAGGTGCCACAAGTACTCCTTTTCTTTTTGTGAATACAGACTAATACAGCTGCTACTCTGAAACAAGTTTTTTGATGTGCAGAGACAGTCTTTTTGTTCTGTTTTTGTACAGCACCTAGCACAATGGGGTCCTGGTCTGACTGGGCTCCTAGGCGCTACAGTAATACAATAACATTATCGAAGGGCAGTGGGTTTGCACAAGTGTCACTAAAAGTTGAATTTGACCTGCAGGACATTTTAATCCTGATAGTGATGTGTGCGGAGGAAGGAACCCAGCTGAACGTAAGGAGTGCAGTTCAGTGAATGCCCAGGGCTGGGACAGTGTGTTGTATCATGGATCCAAGAGGGAACACTGTACATTGGCTCATCTCATGACACCCACTGAAGCTCTGAAACATGGCTATTTATATTGCTTCCACTGTTCTTCTCCCTTGCCGAGAACGGGAGAGTCAAGGCCAAGCTGCCATTTCACCCACTGTTCTGCAGTGGCTATAGGAGTAAATGGGAATCAGCAAACTGTTGGGGACTGGAGCTTTAGAACAGCTTCCTCTTTGCTCTTCAACAGCATCTCTTTGGATTAAATAATCTTTAAAATCTGCAGATGGAAGGTAGTATGTAAAGTTTAAAACAAAGAAGGCTACATAAACCAGGGGCCCATCGTAGGAACTGAGTAGGGTGGTAGAAGACTAACCTATTGGTCAATTTCTGTATTTAAGTAACTGACTGATTACTGGTAGTTGAATTTTCCAAAGTTGTAAGGATGTCAGACCTTTGAGCATTAGGATCAAATGACCTTCCCGGCTTCCTCAGCTACCAGTGTCAATGTGTATACAGTGAAGTTGAAATGAAATGTAAATAGCACTCAGGTATAGATGTATTATAGCAGTCTAGCATCGGATTTGTTTGAATTGTCAGATTGCATGTCATTTCAGATAATGTAGAGAGAACCATATTCTTATGTAGTCATTAGAAACTCTTTTGCTTTCTCATTCAAATATCATACATCCTTTACACACCTCATTACCCCGCTCTTCTTTGCCCAGCAGGCAAAGTGTTTTCTTTATGCCTTGCGTGTTTTCCCACAAGTGAGTGAAGCATGGGACGAATTTTTAAGTCCTTGAAAAGCTATTGTTGGAGAACTCTTGTAGTGAAAAATGTCCATGGTGTACTGGTTGTATGCTAAAAATGGTAGATATCTTTGAGAGGAAGCAATGCCTAGTCACTGAACTCGACTGGGAGCCAAGGCATTCTGATGTGGACTCTGACTTTGTCCTGGGACAAATACTTAGGCTTGAATTTTTAAAAATGTCCCTTAATGTTGAGCATCTCGGTTTTTGGGAGACCAGTTTAAGATGCCTAAGTGCCTAAGGGTTGGTAACGCCAGCTGGGTGTCCAAAAATTGAGCCACTAGGAATTAGTGGACTCTTTTGAAAGTTTAGGGCTTAAACTGTCTGTTCCCTCCCCCACCCCCAATCTGTAAAAGGTGAGTTATAATACTCATCTACCTGATGGGGAAGCTGGGCATTAATTAAAGGTTTATGCAGTACATGAAAGATGTAAAGTGCTATAGAAGTGACTTCTCTCCGTATGACTTCCTTTCTTTTTGCAAAGCCACAACCTAACAGGAACTGTACACTTAGCATTGCTTTTGTATGAGCCAAATGATAGATAGATAAATAAATAAATAGCAATACAAAATTGAGAGGTGCCCTGATTGTGTTTCTGACATCAAAGTCAGGCAGTTTCAAGCTAGTAAAGTATGTAAATATCCTATGCTTCAGCAACTAGATCAAATTATGTCAATCTACTATTATTATTTTTCTCTTACAGTAGTGCCCGAGGCCCCAGTTGAACTCAGGGACCCATTCTGCTAGACACTGTGCAGACACCTAGGGAGAGACCATCCCTCCCCTGAAGAGATTACTGTCAAAATAGACAACACAGACAGAGGGTGGGATGGGAAACAGAGTGATGAAAACAGCTTGCCCAAGGTCAGGGGTAAGTGGCTGAGCTGAGGATAGAATCCAGGTCTCATGACTCTTCAGACCCTTAGACCACGCCCCCTCCAATGAATGTACAACCCCATAATGTTAAAATATTTCTGTTTGAAGACAGGGCTATGATTGTTGTCTACGATGAAGCAACCAAATTTAAACAGTTTTGTTTGGGGCAACAATAGAATATTTGGGGGAGAGTCAAATTGCTAAACACTACTTCAGATTTTGTATGATCAGTAATGCTTTCTCTCTTCAGGCTTTTGATAGCGTTGGATTTCTATCATGGGATCATAGTAGTTAGAGATGAAAAGGACACATTAGATCATAGAGGCCCCTTGTAAGATTGGGAGAAAGTTGAATAGTGCAGGTCATATTTTCTGCATCAGATTTATGCAAATACCTGATCTTTAATTGAACACAATGGGGCACTGCAAGGTTGAAGATGTCCAGGTGCCTTAATGTGCATTAACTTGAGACAGTACCCATAATTTTCATCAGTACTGTATCTGTGAGAACATGTTTGCAATACAAACTAATAAAACTTGATCAGAGATTTTTTTTTTAAACGTACATCCTTGCGCTCATGCAGGCATTATTCTGAAACGACTAGTCATCTTTCACACTATTTAATGTGTATGAAGTGCTAGAAAAACAAAATTTCATTGCAGAAAGGATTTTTCTTTAAGAGATTGCTGGCATATTGCCAGTATTTGTGGAAATTTGCAATCTCACGATTTACAGAGATAATTGTATTGAATCAATACATTTATAATCAAAATAACTGCACTTTTTAGAAAGGGTATTAGGTAATCCAAATAATTATATATTAAATGGCAAAAAAATCTACATTAATGCAGAATTAAGGTTGCTTGGTGATATGTTGGCCCCTTGCAAAACATTGAGTTGAGCAGAACTCAGACATCTGAAAACCAGGAAATGCACAGTTAATGTCGCCCGTGTCCTCTTTCAGCAATGCCCCGATATGCCGCATTCACATGTACCTTCAGCATGCCAACTCTACAGTTGCCGGAATGTACAAGCTCTTCTCCTTTTATATCCCATTCTTTGTCATACACTGGGTTCCATCTAACATGATTAAAGGACAAAAGAAAATAATAGCTGCCCATACCACCTTCCCTCTCTTCCCCTGGGGCCAGCACGGCCAATGGGAATTATTTGCATACGCTCCAGGTGCAGTCCCTGTGTTAGGTGTACCTACACTGAATGGTGGAGGCGGCAGTTGGGTCTGCTTGGTAAAGACGGGTGTGTCTCTGATATGAGGGTATGCATGGATCACCTGTGTGTGTGTGTGTGTGTGTGTGACAGAGCTGTTATTACAGTAGGAAAGAGAGCAATGTTTTTCACCCTCCGAGGTGTGTGAGCAAAGGGAAGAGCTGCATGGGTACCTTCAGGATCTAGCATACAGCATTGCAGAGCAGAATTGCGTATGTTAGCATTAGCAGGCCCACAGGTGTTCTGTTCAACAGGTATTGTCAGTAGTGGGCTGGGATGTGAGAGCAGTCGAAGCATTTATCATCTGCATGCACTCAGGGAAAGTGAGCGTGATCAGTGTCAGGTGTAGCTGTCCTGAAGGGTGGATGCAGCAGTTAGCTGTGCTTGGTAGAGCTATTGTTTGAGGTCTGCAGATTATTTTGAGGCGTGTGACGGAGCTGTGATTGTGGGCTAGTCTACGCTAGCATCAGTACAGTGGCATAGCTCTACCGATGTAGCGCGTCTAGTGCAGACACTCTGTTACAAGGGAGAGCTCTCCCGTCAGCATAATTACTCCACCTGCCTAAGCGGCAGTAACTGTGTTGGTGGGAGAGCTTCTTCTGCCAGCATAGTGCTGTTCACACCGGCGCTTAGGTTTACGTAATTTATGGCACTCGGATGTGGCTTTTCCACACCCCTGAGTGACTGAAGGTATACTGAAGTAAGCGCTAGTGCATACAAGCCCTGTGATACGAGAAAATCCATGTTTTCCACCCTTCTGTGTGAATGAGAAGAGGGAATAGGTGCATGGGTGCCTTCAGGATGCAGTATTTCTATGGAGAATGGTTTTCAGAGTAGCAGCCGTGTTAGTCTGTATTCGGAAAAAGAAAAGGAGGACTTGTGGCACCTTAGAGACTAACCAATTTATTTGAGCATAAGCTTTCGTGAGCTACAGCATCCGATGAAGTGATCTGTAGCTCACGAAAGCTTATGCTCAAATAAATTGGTTAGTCTCTAAGGTGCCACAAGTACTCCTTTTCTATATGGAGAATAGTGTAGTTTGTGTCGGTAGCAGGGCTAGCGCTTTTATTACAAAGGATATTGTCAGCAGTGAGGTGGAATATGCGAGGATACTCATGCTTTAATGATGGTTAGGCAGAAGTGTAGGTTGACCTGGTATCCTATGACTAAGTTTAAGGGAGTTTGTAAAGGTTCTGAAATGATTCTTAAACTGGTCACTGTGGTATTCTTTCTGGGGAGTTGGCTAAGTGTGTGAGCATATGCCAGGATCTGGAACCTCCTGAATCATATAGTGCCAAAGGCCAGTGTGAGTATGTGGCATAGCTCGAGGAGAGTAGAGGGAAGGTGGCGTTGACCGACAAGCATTTTTCCTTTACTAGTGTTGCTAGAACCTGGAATTTTGTGCATTAGAGTGAATGGGTTGTAAAAGGAGGTGAAGAGCTTATACATTTCAGCAACTGTGGGGTTGGCAGAGTAATGATATGTGTGTTAATGGGGCATATTTGGGGCATTGCTGAAAGAGCTGAAAGTTAAGTTTGCATGGGCAACCTTACATGTGCATTTCCTGGCTTTCAGACATTTGAGTTTTGCTTAACTCAGCATCCTGCAAGGGGATGAAGTACCACCAAGCAACCTTAGCTCTGCGTTAATGTAGGTTTTTTTGCCATTGAATTTTTCTTCTGGTTCAAAAAACTAGGATATGTTGTTGGTAGGAATTAGTCTTCATTTAGGCAGTTGTACGCATCATGTCCTGCCATTTGCATCCCTACCCGGCTAGCCAGTGCCTCCAATCCCCTCACACACACATCAGCAAGGCCCCACCAGCCTGCTTCAACACTTCTCCCCAGCCATGCCACCGATCCACTCACTGTGCTCCCTCCCCCAACCTGGCCCCCTCCTCGCTGTTGTACCAAGCCCCCTCTCCCACCATCTTTCTGAAGTCCTCACTCGCTGGTATGCAAAAGTTTCTATTGTTGTTACTTTTGCCCCCTCCTCTAACCTGATTCACATGTGGTTCCCAGAATGAAGGACAACTGTGTTATAGTGGAATGCTGTTCCTGACTGCATTTCAGAACGGTTGGAGGGTGGAGCTTGTGGCAGGGCTGGTGAGAGAAGTTACAGAGAGGGTTTCTGTCCCAACATACTGACAGTTCTATGTTTGAGAGAAAGATGCTCTGACCCATGTCTGATCGATATACCCGATCTCCGAGAAATAGTGAAGTGTCCATGTTTCTGTGCCATACAGTACACATTTTCTAGTCAGCCATGAACCCTCCAATTTCCCAATTAATGTTTTTCCAAGACTTATTAATAGCTTTCATATTGTTGCTGTAGCAATCATGCCAATCGTCAGTCAAATCAGAGAAGATTATCACAGCTCCTGGGCGCAAATCTCCTAGTTGGTCCAAATATGCTCTCATACATCATTTGAGGAGTACACCAGGAAAAGGGCCAAGATCATTTCCACCTGAGTGAATCCCCACAATGTCCAGGACTAGATCACAGTGCATTAACGAATCAGCAAGGTCAATGTGGAGAGTTTGTCTGCGGCAGGCTAGTTCATAGTGGATTGAAACCTCAGCTTGCCGCGAACTAAATGTTCATGTAGACACGCTCTGTGTGTGTTAGAATAGGTGTTCAGTTGAGGCTGCATTGTTCAAGCTGCGGGCAGAATTTGGGTAGCTGTTCCAGCTTCTCAGGAGTTCTTTTGGTAACGTGTCAAAGGATGGCCAGTTCTTACTTCATGCGTGAATACAGGGTCAAGAGTGAGTGGCAGCAGGATTCAACAAATAAATGGATATTGCAAGTGCATTATATATCTAGTACAGATTAGAAGCACCACATGTTCCTGCCCAGTTCTTTGTCTGAGGACAGGGCTGGTTGGGGACGTTGATCTCAAGCCATATCTCATTAGGCGCCCATTGGGGTCTTCGTCTTTTATTCATGCCTTTGATGGGGACATAGGACTAACATGACTGCTGGGTTTTAGGTATTGAGATTTTTCTTGTTTAAATAATTGAAGTTAAGGCCAATCTCGTCAAACATTTGCTAGCAATGGAGTCTTTATTTGCTGAACACCTGGTAGCAGAACCAAAGTATATATACGTATGTACGTCCTCAGTGCTTAGTTAAAGGATATAACATAATGGGCTAATAAATCACAGAAGTATTTGACTCTTTACTTTATTATACTTTAGAAACTGCGTAGATTTTAAAGGTGTATTTGTCTCACTTCACAGTGAATAAATATAAGAAGTTAAGAGATTTTTGGGTACCTTAGTTAAATTGGTAATTCATTCCAGTGGGATGAATAATTGATTATGAATCTTATTACAGATAATCCATCTTGCACATGTAGAGGAGGAATGAAACTCTAATCAAATTAAAAGGTCATATTGGTAGGAAATAAAATATAATTAGAACTCTTACTTTACCTGGTTAGTAAAGTTAGTCTGTAGAGAAAAGTGCGTCTTAATAGCCATTAATTTTAAACATTTGGCTTGTTAAGGCCGTCAGAAAAAGTGATTATGTTCTTTCCATCAAAATGAGGAGTTCTGACCACCTCACTTCCATCTGTCTGTCACTGAGATAAACCTAGATGAGGAACTGTGTGTGTCAAATAGTTATTTTCTCATTCGGTCTTGGTAACACAATGCTCTTCCTGTGGCATCAGTGTAGAAATCAGCTGTTTGTTTTTTGTCATGTTAGACACTATCTCGATAATGTATTTACACACAGCATAAAGGGTTGAGCAATAACCATGGATCTTGTCATCTACTATCTAGGTAGCTTTGTTTGAAAATGTTGGTCATATTCAAATAGCTAATATTTTTACTCTTTCAGAATAATTTATTTGATCATTTTTCATAGACCAAAGAATTAAGGGCCTGATCCTGCAAAGATTGCTTAGAGTAAGGCCTGTCCATGTGAGTTAGGTTTACAGGACTGATCCTAATGTTTGGTAAAATGTCATCTTGTGACAAGTGTTTCTCTTCAAGACAAAAAGAAAAGGAGTACTTGTGGCACCTTAGAGACTAACCAATTTATTTGAGTGTAAGCTTTCGTGAGCTTATACTCAAATAAATTGGTTAGTCTCTAAGGTGCCACGAGTACTCCTTTTCTTTTTGCGAATGCAGACTAACACAGTTGCTACTCTGAAATTTTCAAAACAAATGCATGTTTTGTTTGTTTTAAAAAAGCAGTTTTTAAATAAGCTCTTCATAACTGATTTTGACAGCTATTATGGAAAAGTTATTACAAATAACTATTTAAGAAAGTCTTACAATTAAGCAACTCTTGGAATTGTTGGCATTAATGAAGGAAAAGACCTATTAAAATACCCAGTCCATTTCCTTGCCAATGGAGGATTCTTCCCTGCAGGATACACACTGTCTTTGTTACCTTTAGGTAACTGGTTCTGTTTAGGATATCAGTGACAGAGAAGTTGTACTCCATTTTAGTGAGACTGGTTGAGTCGTATGGCATGGGTATTTGAGAATTCTTGGTTTAGGTTCTCCCTATTCTGTTGCCACATCATCTTATACAGCGTATAGTTCAGTGTGGTGGTGGCTCACAGCTTTGGGGGATGGGAGCACGAAACCCTGGAACTTTTAACAGCAACAAACAGCATGAGGAAGTAATAGACAAGTTTGTTAAAAATAGCTATGTCAATCAAAAGGCTGTTATCAATGCAAAATATATTGTATTATTATTATTTGAATGTATATAGATTTGTAGATGTCTTACTCACATTTTAATAAGAGCCACTGTAAAGATCCCAGAATAAGAACAGGTTATTTGTTGTTATCATGTGCAGTTTATGCTTCTCATTCATTTGATCTTTCTACAAGAGTCTCCTGCATGTATTATCTTTATTACATGGAGCTGAATTAAAGTCTTGAGTCTTCTTCAGGGATGTGATTAATCTCTTTGAAAGAAGAGAATATCTTTATTTTGTTTTTTTCTTCTACTCTTCACATCTGAGAGTCTATGCCTGTCTCCTCTCTCACTTCAGTGTTCTTTCCTTCACTCTCTAGAGTTTCCATGGTAGATTCAGGTTTACCTCGTTTCAGAAAGAAAGTGGGGAAATCTTTTTTCTTTTTTTTAAGAACTTGTAAATTCAGCAAATTAGATCATATTTTTTACTCTGAGTGGCATCTTTCTCACAATTGAAGCTTCTTTTTCAGATACGATAGGCATTTATCTGCATTCCCGGCACCAGCAATGGGGAATTGTCTTTCTCCACAACTGGAGGAGTCTTCTGTAAGTGGAGTACTGTGCCCATGCATATCAGTTAGCATTCCTGTGGGACAAGTGGCACATATCAGAGTTAATTATTTTTCATTCAGTTTATCTATGGGTTTCTTCATTAATCATGTGTTAGCATTCTGAGCACATCTCTTTTTCTCAGCTAGAATTCTGATAGAATAGCTTTTTAGCAAACATTTTGGGTTTCTTGTTCTTGTTCGTGGAGGTTAGAAAAAAAAATACAAAAACAAATCCATCCAAAATCTTAACCCTTAGCATTCTGGATAGCATTTTATCATTCATTGATCTACAGTAGTTTGTCTCGCTCATTTGTGTGGCAGGTAAATTACTAGCAACTATGTGTTTCCACAAGAGGTTTATTTTCTGTTGTTGCTCCCAGTACGTTAAATTTCTTTTTTTAATGATTTTTTCCCCTCTCTTGCTTTTTGAGAGTGGACATTTTGCTATGATTTAGTACACTGTCCTTCCTTGTTACAAAATACAACCTTCATTTGCTGCACGGGCATTTTCAAACATGTTAGAAGGAAAAAGTGATTTAATACCTTTATTTGATAAATGGAGAAGTAATAGTGTTTCTCAAATGATGATATTGAATTAAACTTGAAATTTGATCAAGAAATCCAGCACACAGAAATATATGATGAGAGCCTTTATGTCAACATGAATTGATGCACTTTTAAGAGATTTAGTGACAAAAAGCTGATATTCAACCCAATGCCCTTCTTTTGTGTTTGCTAAAATATGTAGCAATTTATTGGTAGAGAATAAATGACCGATTCTGTTTCCAATAACTCCCACTGGCTTCAAGAGAGCAGGATCTGGTGTTAAACTACACAAATTCATACTGGAAATAAGGTGCAGTTTTTTAAAGTGAATTAGCTACTGGTACAATTTACCAAGGGTGGTGGTGGATTCACCATCACTGGACATTTTTTAATCACATGTGAATGTTTTTCTTGAAGATATGCTCTAGTTCAAATAGGAATTAATTCAGGGAAGTCCTATGGCCTGTATTAAAGCAGATCAGACTAGCTGATCACAATGATTCTTTTTAGCTTTGTAATCTATGAATAATGTAAATTATGAACTTCTGGAGGGCAGAGACTGTCTTTTTTACTATGTCTGCGTGTACAGCACAATGACACCCTGATCCACAGTTGGTGCCCCAAAGCAGAGCAAAATATAAATAATATATAACTGGTATCGACATCACTTAAGTGATGGTTAAAATCCTTACTTATTAAAAAGCTAAAGGTTCAACCTAAGTGTAAAAATTAAAATTTTCAAAATCACTCAGCATTCGCCTAACTCTGCTCCCACTGAAGATGTTAGAAATTTTATATGAAACAGAGTGTAGTGCGGGCTGTAGGGGTATTTTTGTAGAAAAACTTTCTTATCCAAAAACCCAAAACTTTTAGGCCTAGAAGTTTTTTATTTTTTCAACAAAAAGTCAAAATTTTCTCTGGAAAGAAGACATATTTTCTGGAGGAAAAAAATTCATTTTGTTGAAAAGTTTTGATGGAAAATTTTTCAATCGGCCCAACACGAGTGCTTTTGAAAATCCCACCCTATTAAAAGAAAGTGTGTGTGTGTGCGTGCGCATGCAAATATCTAAATATACACACACTCATGTATATAGTGGGTACACATAGGGAGAGAATAGTGAATGGTAGATAATGTATGAGTGAATGGATTTTGCTGAAATGTTGCAACAAGATCCAAAAATGTTATTGGAACAGTTATTTTTGTTTTGTTTGAAAAGTAATGAAAACTAAAATTGGAATAAGTGAGCAAAAAAAATAAAATAAAGGCCTTCTCAACCTTAACTGCAATACTTGCTGTAATATACATTTGCTTCTGTAGAGTAGGACAGGTTCTGTACTATTTACATTCCAGCATGTTGTATTTCTAATGAGTGATGAAATATACTTTTTTCATTTTTCTCATAGTATTAATGTTGCAGTGAAAATAAGATATTAAACTCGCATGTTTAGATGGTATGTCTAGTGTATTTACAATTGTAATACATTTATATTTGAAAAGATTTTTGGGGAAGAAAGCTTAGCTATATAAGAATATAAATAATGTATAAATAATATAAAGAATAGCTTCATATTTTTCATTTATTTGAATGCAGATGAAATATATGTAAATAGTTCAAAGATGGCTAATGTTTCAAAGAAGGCTTGGAATGTTTGTGTATAGTTGTGAAGGAGACAAAGATAAATATTATCTGGTAGCCGAGGTTAATTTTAAATGGCGCTTTTAAACTTTATTTGGAATTACGATATAATTTTGAACCTTTAAAAAATTTAAGATATAACTTCTACCACAACTGAAGCTAAGCACTTTACAATGAACAATACACAAAAAGTGCTTAGAGCCACCATACATAGTGTCAAGCCATTGCTGCCCCAACTGTCATGAAGAGATCACTTATTATAAACTTTTTAAATCATCCCCCAAAAGAAAAGAAAGATTAAGAACCTCTTTTTCAAAATTTGGCATGTGAAGTTAGCTTCAATTGAACATAACTGACTATTTGCATGTACGGCTACCTGAATACGTATGTGTAGTTGTGATAATTACATGTGGAAATGAGGTGTGCATTTTCATGCCCCTTTTTGGGCATGCAATTGTGTGAACCCTATTTCGAAAACCAGGCCCTAATTGTTTAATGAAAGTCTAAGCAAACACAATTGCTGTACAGTGTGCACCAAAGTTTGCCAAATTTAAGCTCTGAAAGACTTCTGGGGAGAAAGAACATTCTGTTGCTGACTGTAGACTGACTAACTCCAGGAACTGTCAGTAATAGTGGAGCAACCAATCCCAATTGTCATGACAGAACAAAGTTTATACATATGGAGAGAGGCTTACTGCCTAGAACATAGGTGTCTCAGCAATCCGGTCATCAGAAATGCAGAATCACTTTTCTGATTGCATGGAGTTGTGGATTTACTGGATGATACCAATATTCAGTTGACCAAAAGGCAACTTTAAAGGGGCGGGGCGGGGGAGGGGGGATCTTTAATTTGGCTTACAAACACATGCCAGAGTTGTATTCACAAATGAACTCCAACTGAGAATATTAGTCATGAGAGTTAGTACAGGTGAGTCACATCATACGCGCATGTAACTTACATGAATTCAACTATACGCGCTCAGCAAAAAAAAGGAAAAATAACAAGATACCTATAAATAGTGCGGGCGATTCCGCCCACCATTCCACTCAATGAGCGTATGCTGTGGAGTGAACGTGAGATGGGAGACGTGAATCTGCTGTTCCCTCAGTCGGTCTCAGTTCCCAAATGCCTCTCATAGTGTGAGCATCTTGCCGCACTGAGTGTGATTCTAGTGTTTAAAGATACGTATTTTTCGTACAACATGGCCCCTAACACAAGCCAACTTCTTCATCTGGTGCTCAGCCGAAGAAACAGCGATCTGTTCCAACGCTGGAGACAAAACTGGCTGTGTTGGACTTATTGGGAGACAGTATGTCAGTCTCCAGCGTGGCGCGTAAATATGGCCACAACGAATCTAGCATCTGTGCCATCAAGATTCGAGAGAGAGAAATTCGTCAAGCCGTGGCATCAAGTGCTCCAATAACTGCTAAGGTGATGAGCCAGGTGCGTGATAAGACTTCAGTGAAGACTGAAAAGGCATTAAACTTATGGCAGGAAGACATGAACCGTTAACGTGTGTCTATCGATGGCAACACATTGCGAGAAAAGGCTCTTAGCCTCTATGTGCTGTTCAAACCTCCCGCCAAAGAGGGACAGCCTTCTGATGAGAAGGAATTCAAAGCCAACCAAGGTTGGCTTAACAGTTTTAGGAACCGCTTTAACCTCAAAAACATGCAGACTACTGGTGAAGCTGCATCTGCCAATGAAGAGGCAGCAAAAGCCTACCCTGAACAATTAAAGAAAATCATAGAAGAAAAGGGCTATCTTCCGGAACAAGTTTTTAATGCTGATGAGACTGGGCTCTTCTTGAAAAAAAATGCCCAACTGCACTTACATTTCGAAATCAGAAAGACAAGCCCCTGGCTTCCAAGCAGCTAAAGATCGTGTGACTGTGTTTTGTGGCAATGCGGCTGGACATTTAATAAAGCTGGGCTTGCTCTACAGGGCTGCAAATCCCCGGTGCCCTAAAAGGCAAGAACAAAAATCTCCTGCCTGTGTTGTGTCCATCAGATAAAAAGGCTTGGGTGACGGCAGCATTATTTCTGCAGTGGTTCCACAAGGGTTTAATTCCGGAGGTCAATCAGTACCTCGAAGAGAAAGGACTTGACTTTAAAGTGTTGCTGATCGTAGACAATGCTCCTGGCCACCCTGAGGCACTCTGGTTTGCGCATAGCGATGTTGAAGTCGTCTTTCTTCCCCGCAATACCTCCAACCTCTCAACTAAGGCGTGATTCGCTGTTTCAAGGCCACGTACACGAGGCTTACTTTCTCACGGATACGTAGCGCTATGGATGCTGATCCCAATCTTAATGTGATGGAGTGTTGGAAGTCCTTCAACATTGCCGATTGCATCATTTATATTAAACAGGCAATGGATGCAGTCAAGCCTGAAACAGCCAATGCATGTTGGCAAAACCTATGGAAAGAATGTGTGAATGATTTTAAGGGGTTTCCGACCATTGACAAAGAAGTGAAACGCATTGTTCAGGTGGCCAGGCAAGTGGGTAGTGATGGCTTCATCGACCTCCTTGAGGAAGAAATTGAATTAATTGAGAGCCATAGAGAAACATTGGCTAACGAAGAGTTAGAGGAATTGATAAAATCGTCTACAGAAGACAAAGATGATGACGACAAACAGGAAGAGCCAGCAAGTTGGAATCTTCATAAATTTGCTGAAGTGTTCCAAGAAGCGAAACACCTGAATGATTTAATTTCTGAATACGATCCCTCTATGGAACGAAGCCTCAAAATCACACGTAGTATTACAGACAATTTGAGACTGTATCAAGAAATGTTTGAGCAACTCAAGAGACAACAGCAACAGTTGCCGATCACCATGTTTTTCAAGGAAAAACAACCAGCAGCAGATGAGCCTACGCAATCAACTTCTTGAGCTGAACCAGAGCCAACCACTTCATCTATGACTCGCTCTCCATCACCCAAGCTCTCTGCCACCTCCGTCTCCTGGATTGACATCATGCCCTGATGACCCCCTGTAATTAAAAATACAGTTCTATAAAATTATATTTTGCATATGTACTCTTTGATATACTGTACATTACCGTATACATTATACATTTACACATAGTACTGTACAGGGTTGTATACACAAAACCATGTACAGGATACTGTACTTTATGGGTGATTGAAGGGATTTTCAAGGGTAATTTTGACTATACGCGATTTTCGCCTTATGCACTGACTTTAGAACTTAACCCCCGCGTAAGATGCAACTCCACTGTACAAAGCTTTGTTCTTGTTGACAAGGTAAACTCAACCTTATTAAAGCAGAAGCCTTAAAGTAAAATATCAATGGCTCCCACTGGTGGTAGATTTTGGATTAATCATGACACAAAAAAAGTAAAAGGATGTCATAGACAGATGAATGTATTTTTTCACAGTTAAGTAAAGCTCAATTTTTTTGTGGCAGAGTTTACTTTTATTTAACTAAATCCTGATTGTGACCCTTCCAGAATACTATTAAGTGTGTAACTGGCTAGCCTTTCAAAAAAAAAAAAGAAAGAAATCAATTATTGGGGGGAAATGAATGAATGTGCAGAGTCAATATTGTATAATAGGTGATAGGACTTGAATGCCTAATGTCCAGCAAATCATTTGATTTAAAGGTTTGGGACTACAATGCATGACTTTTCATTGAAGATATATAATAGAGCAAATTACTGTTTGCTGGAAAGTCACAGAAACCTTATCAGAATTATTTAGTTCCTGCCCTCCCTGGAGGTTTTCCTCTTCGACCACTGATTGAGTATGTGCTCTCTGAATTGTGAAGGATTTGCCTTTAATCAAAACTTTCACGGGACCCTGTACAGCTGTTGTTGGAAGGGAGGGGTTGTACTTAGAAGAGAAACGCAAATACATTTTTTGTTTTTACTTTGTCTTGCAAATTACAGAAGTAATTGAACTAAAGAGATAAAATGAAAACAATTTCAACCAAAATCAAGCCTGCAATATGTAGCAGCAGAGTAAACCAATCTCCGATGATGATGATGATTAAATATCGGTGCAACTTTAGTTTTGCTAATACGAGAAGGGCAGCCTTGTTTTCTACTTAGCATCACAGAACAACATGTTGTTAGCAGCTGTTCAGCCAGCCAGCAGGACAAGTTTTCCTCCATTGATTGTTACTATTTTTGGCCCTCTGTCACAGACCCTTCTTGATGCACTTGTTGTATCACTTGTTGTTGGTCAAATTTGTAAGCTCCATGCCATCAAGTGATATATGTGAGCAAGCAGGACCTATGCATGTGGGGCCTGAATCTGGTACTCTCCCTTACACTGCATGGCACCTTCCTCAATGAGTAGACCCCCTGAACTCAATGAGCCCACTTGCAAAATAATACACTACTGAGGGTGAGTAAGGATATCTGAATCTTGCCCATAATGCAACACTAACCCTGTCACCGTAGTGATGACTTACGTAGCACCCAGGATGAAGACATGCCTAATGACAACTGCAAAATAATGTGGATTCATTGAAGGTGTATGACTTTGGATTCTGTGGTTTCCCCTTCTCCACTTCATAAATCACAGGCAATCTATTTACTCAAAGTTTTGATTCACAGCTAGATCCAAGATCCTGATACCAATTAAATTATATAATATACTTTTTTCCAGTAAAATAGAATTAAGGATTGATTCTATTGGGAATATCTTGTGCGGCTCCTTGTCGTTAACGATAACACACGTTGTGCCTTCTACTGCAGACTTGCTGGCATTTCATTTCTTCATTAACCACACATTTCTCAATTTTGATCCACCTGTTTTCCAGTACCGTACTGTTGATGACGAGTGGCTGTTCGCCAAACCTACATTATTTTGCATCTTAGCTTTAGATCTAAGGTGGTCGGGGGGAGGAAAGACTTTGAGTAGGACTCAAGTTTCGACACCATAGAAATCAATATTAACAAACATTCTGCTATTTCATATTGCCAGATGCCCATGTGACACTTCTGTGAATAAACCTAAACAATAGCAAAACATTAGATGTTGGTACTTTTAGGAGAGTTGAGAATAAATTGAGGAGTGTATCTTTCCTACCAACATCCTGCAAGTACAACAAAACCTGTAGAGCACAGAAATCTATATTGTTTCAATTTCTCATTGAGTTGGGGCATCAGCATTTGAAAGATGAGCCTTCATTGGAAGAGTAATCTAAACTGTATATTTATAAAATTCCTTTAGAAAAACTAGAAATATAAAAACTCTGAACACACGCATAAACATAGTGCCCAAGGGAGATGTAGGACACCATGGTTAGTCCATGACCACTCCTATCCTCCAGATTCAGCCACTGGAGAAGATTGAGTGTGACCAGCTAGATGTTTTGAGCTAGTTACTATGTGGGATAGTTCCCTGGGGACTGTGAAGTCCTGAGCTAATGCTGAAGAGAGTCACTTGTATGATCACCAAGAATAATCAATATTAGCTACTCCAGTGATTGAGGAACTCATCCGTGGGATTACAGAGTGCAAAATGACTGCCTATACTCCAAACTCAGTCCAATGCTAGCTGTATCCTGAGACTCTCAGACATAGTGGTCAAACTCAGATTCAGTTTTGGATTTAATAGTGAATTTGATAAAGAGCATAGAACCTACTTATGCATTTGTTCTTTTACATTTCTTATCTTTAGTAAGAGCATCAGGACCAGATAAATAGTATCCATTATCCCCTAAACTTTAGTCACAAGAAGTACTTGATTTCTCTGCTCTTTCTCTTATTGAGTAATACCTTCCTCCACAAATTCTTAGTCCCATTGATTTCAGTGGGACTGTTGTTTGGTTTGGGTAATCTTCATGACATATAAGGGGGCAGAATCAGGCCCAAAGTAGTACGAAGAAACTTGTCCTAAAAGAGAAAAATACAAGCTAATTGGAATGCTCTGGAAACTGATTTGTAAAAATAATTCCACATCTCCATTTCCTCCGGTGCTTCTGATGCTTATTTTTCACAGCTGCAGTTGCTGCAAAGAAAACCCCTGGCATGAACTGTTGGAGTCTGGGAAAGCAGCATATGCTGTGTTTTTTGTTCCCAATTTCACTATATGCACTGGAGGTGAAACTGCAGTTTTTGGTGAGCACATGTGCATTTTTGGTACCGCATAGGCACAAACTGGGGAGTGGTGGTGATAGTCAGATTTTTGCATTCCTTTTTAAAACGGCTTTTGTTAGCATTTGGCAGGTCAGAGCTGTTTGGAGAAGCTGATACGTAGGCTTTAAGTAAAGCACTGATTGCCCTGTCAGTCAGGGCTCTGAGGAACTTGGAACTTCACAGATTGATGCTTGACAGAATAATTAGAAAACTGTCACTTGAAGTAACTGCTCTAGTGTTCCCTAAAGAAATGTGCCTATGCCAAATGTGTGCTGTCCAAATCTAGAGGTTAAATGTTCAGTAAGACAAAACATAGCATGTCACTAGAGAAAATTACTTCAGAAATGCTGTGGAAGTGATGCTCCTCAACCCTCTAAACAATTACTACAGTTTATTGAACCTACCTGCTTTGATCTTGCCCATGTACTCAAGAGCTCTTTAGCCCTATGCTGTTGGTTTTAACATAGTAGTTCATTGAGGCATTCGTGTTTTACATGAAGTAGAGGTTTTTGAGGGGTTGGGTTGTAGTTGCTGTTGTTGAGGTGAAAACATTTAAAGTTATAATAATGCTTTTAACTTGTATTCTGCATAGGTTCTTTTACCACCCCGAGCACTGCAGTATTTGAGAGTCCTTCCATAGTAAATTTAGTGACTTGACTAATATCTGTCACATGTGGTTCATCTTTTCATCCTCTCCCCAGAGGGTGAATTGTGTGTGTGGCATAATGTGTTCTAGTGGGGTTTGTTTTTGCAACGTACGTGCTGTTCTGCATTGGTTAGAAAAGGCAGGTTGAGGAAGGGTACCTTGGGCTTGGAGAGGGAGAATGGTGAGTTTGGGGATGGTCATTAGAATATTTGAGCCCAACCTCAAGGAAGCTCTGTCTCCTGCACAGATGAGCTTTACCCTTAGGGTAGAAAGTTCTCTTGTGCCTGAGAAGCAGAGTTGTTGACTGTGGTCCTCATCTCAGAGCGTTTAGCTTTTGTGACCCCAGGCCTGGATACATGTCAAAGCACTTTTACAAACAGTTTAGCCTCTCAATATCCAGTTACAAAGAGCAAAGGTTGAGACTGTGGCCAGATGCTCCATGGATGCAAAAATTTTTGGGAGGGCACCAACTGTTGGGTGTAGTTGCAGCCCTTGGACTCTCTGGAGTATAGGTCTGCCCCCTCTGTGTGTCTGAAGGGATTCCCCATCTGCCAGCCACCCCTGTGCTGGCTGGACATGAGAGGGAGAATATGCCGAACCCTGATGGGGCATATAGCAAGGGATCCATTCAATTACATCACATAATGGCAGACAGCTAAAAAATGACAATTTTTAAGTGCTTATATACAAATGGTAGAAATCTAAATTCTAAGATGGGTGAACTTGAGTGCCTCATATTAAATGAGGATATTGATATAATAGGCATCACTGAAACTTGGTGGAATGAGGATAATCAGTGGGACACAATAATACCAGGGTACAAAATATATCGGAAGGACAAAATAAGTCGTACTGAAGGGAGAGTGGCACTATATGTGAAAGAAAGCACAGAGTCAAATGAAGTAAAAAAAATATATATATATATATATATATATATATATATATATGAACCAATTTGTACCATAGAATCTCTATGGATAGTAATTCCATTCTTGAATAATAAGAATATAGCAGTATGGATATATTACCGACCACCTGACCAGGATGGTGATAGTGACTGTGAAATGCTCAGAGAGATTAGACAGGCTATAAAAATCAATAATAATGGGAGATTTCAACTATCCCCATATTGACTAGGTACATGTCACCTTAGGACAGGATGCAGAAATAAAGTTTTTTGACACCTTAAATGACTGCTTCTTGGAGCAGCTAGTCCTGGAACACAAGAGGAGAGGCAGTTCTTGATTTAGTTCTAAGTAGAGCACAGGATCTGGTCCAAGAGGTGAATATAGCTGAACCACTTGATAATAGTGACCATAACATAATAAAATTTAACATCCCTGTAAGTTTGTGGGGGGGGGGAGAGACACCAAAGTAGCCCACCATGGTAGGATTTAATTTCAGAAAGGGGAACTACACAAAAATGAAGTAGTTAGTTAACCAGAAGTTGAAAGGTACAGTGCCAAAAATGATATCCCTGCAAGCTGCATGGAAATTTTTAAAGTCACCGTAATAGAGGCTCAATTTAAATGTATATCCCAAATTAAAAAACATAGTAAGAAGACAAAGAAGTGGCACCATGGCTAAACAACAAAGTAAAAGAAACAGTGAGAAGCAAAAAGGCATCCTTTAAAAAAGTGAAAATCAAATCCTATGGAGGAAAATGGAAAAGAGCATAAACATTAGCAAGTAAAGTGTAAAAATATCATTAAGAACTCCAAAAAAGAATTTAAAGAACAGCTAGCCAAAGACTCAAAAAGTAACAGCAAAAATAATTTAAGTACATCGGAAGCAGGAAGACTGCTAAACAACCAACTGAGCCACTGGATGATTGAGATTCTAAAGGAGCACACAAGGACGATAAGGCCATTGTGGAGAAACTAAATGAATTCTTTGCATCAGTCTTCACGGTTGAGGATATGATGGAGATTCCCTAACCGGAGTCAGTCTTTTTAGGTGACAAATCTGAGGTACTGTCCTAGATTGAGGTGTGATTAGAGAAGGTTTTGGAACAAACTGATAAATTAAACAGTAATAAATCACCAGGACCAGATGGTATTCACCCAAGAGTTCTGAAGGAACTCAAATGTGAAATTGCAGAACTATTAACCGGTATGTAGCGTGTCATTTAAATCAGCTTCTGTACCATATGACTGGAGGATAGCTAATGTGACTCCAATTTTTAAAAAAGGCTCCAGAGACAATCCCGCAATTATAGGCTGGTAAACCTAACTTCAGTACCAGGCAAAGTAGTTGAAACTATAGTAAAGAACAGAATGATCAGACACAGAGATGAACATAATTTATTTGGGGAAGAGTCAACATGATTTTTTAAAAGGAAATCATGCCTGACCAATCTACTACAATTCTTTGAGAGGAGTCAACAAGCATGTGGACAGGTGTGATCCAGTGGATATAGTGTATTTAGACTTTCAGAAAGCCTTTGACAAGGTCCCTCACCAAAGGCTCTAAAGCAAAGTAAGCTGTCATGGGGTAAGAGGGAAGGAAGGTCCTCTCATGGATCAGTAACTGGTTAAAAGATAGACAGCAAAGGGTAGGGATAAATGGTCAGTTTTCAGAATGGAGAGAGGTAAATAGTGGTGTCCCCCAGGGGCCTGTACTGAGCCCAGTCCTATTCAACATATTTATAAATGATCTGTAAAAGGGGGTAAACAGTGAGGTGGCAAAATTTTCAAATGATACAAAACTATTCAAGATAGTTACGTCCAAAGCAGACTGCAAAGAGTCGCAAAAGGATCTCACAAAACTGGGTGACTGGGCAACAACATGACATGAAATTCCATGTTGATAAATGCAAAGTAATGAACATTGGAAAACCATAATTCCAACTATGCATATAAAATGATGGGGTCTAAATTAGCTGTTACTACTCAGGAAAGAGTATAGAGTTATTATGGATAGTTCTCTGAAAACATCCACTCAATATGCAGCGGCAGTCAAAAAAGCCAACAGAATGTTGGGAATCATTAGGAAAGGGATAAATAATAAGACAGAAAATATCATATTTCCTCTATCTAAATCCATATTATGCCCACATCTTGAATACTTGTCTGGTCGCCCCTCTCAAAAAAGATATATTGGAATTGGAAAAGGTACATAAAAAGGCAACAAAAATGATTAGGGGTATGGAACAGCTTCTGTCTGAGGAGAGCTTAATAAGACTGGGACTTTTCAGCGTGGAAAAGAGATGTCTAAGGGAAGATATGATAGAGGTCTATAAAATCATGACTGGTGTGGAGAAGGAAAATAAGGAAGTGTTGTTATTCCTTCACATAGCACAAGAACTAGAGGTCACCCAATGAAATTAATAGGCAGTAGGTTTAAAACAAACAAAAATGTATTTCTTCACACAACACACAGTCAGTATGTGGAACTCTTTTTCAGATGATGCTGTGAAGGCCAAGATTATAACGGGGTTCAAAAAAGAACTAGATAAATTCATGGAGGATAGTTGCATCAATGGCTATTAGCCAGGATGGGCAGGGATGGTGTCCCAAGCCTCTGTTTGCCAGAAGCTGGAAATAGGTGACAGGGGATGGATCATTTGATGATTACCTCTTCTGTTAATTCCCTCTGAAACACCTGTCATTAGCCACTGTCGGAAGACAAGATACTGGGCTGGACGGACCATTCGTCTGACGCAGTATGGCCGTTCTTACGTTCCATTGGGATGAGTCAGTAGTTGAGAGAGAACCAAAGTCAATGGTCCCATATGACAGGGGTGGTAGTTTTTCAGTGATAGTCCTTCAACGAGGTGTCAAGCACCTTTCCTGGGTAGGGCAGCTGTTCAGAATTCAGGACAGGCTTGTTCAGTCACTGTGCTATTAGTTAACACGTAGTACAAGATAGCATTCACAATTTGACACAGAAATATCCCACTCTGTCACAAAGCTGACCCAAATTACTTTTTCTCTTCCCCCAATCCTGCTGTTTCATAGTGCTTTTATTCTGCTGCAACTTACCATCTACTTTACCATTGATTTGAGATTTTTTGAGTTAATATTTGCCAGTTCTGCTCGTGAATTTTCTAATATAGTATGTGACAAAGACAAAAGATTGATTTGGGGCTAATCCAAGTGATTCACAGTGTTACAGAAACAGTTTCTCTGGCTTTTGACCTGCATGCTCAATAACTATTATCATTTCCTTAGTGTCTGTAAATCCTGGGCCCAATCCTATGGTCCTGACTCATGCAACTGTTTTCCTGGATGTCAGAGGAACTAGCTGAATGAGTAAGTGTTGTTCATATGTCCATGCAATGGTGAATTGGGCCCAGTTCCACTCTTCTTTTGAAGCTGATGAGATTTACTCGCAGTGGATCTGCCAGTCAGCAGGGAAAAGTGCCTTTTATTTTGAGCACTACAAATATGATTATTCTGTGGCTGGAATTGACAATAATTCTGAAGTTTTTCTTTTATGAGAACTAGCTGTGAAATTTCAAAACTGCAATAGGAAGAAAAGAGATTTGTTTCAGCACACACACAGTTAGGGCCAGATTCTCCTGTCACTGAAATCCATTGTATACTGTTGACACTCCACTGACATTACTGCAGTTACTCATGATTTGCACTGGTCTCAATAAGATCAGATAAGGCCATTACTACACAAGATCACATAGTTCTTTTCAATGCAAAGTGAACAAAAATGGTTTTTACAACCTTGTCGGTAAAGAATTGTGTCCTCCGTTTAAAATATATAATCAGCATTCAGTGCTTGGTATTCTTTTTACACATCCCAGAAATCAAGCTGTTAGCCATGTGTATGTAATATATATTTTAAACCACACATCACACACTGTCATTGTGACAGTTTGGGGAATATCTCTATATAAGCTTATGACTTTGTCTTGGTTTTCTGAATAGCATTTATGATTGTAACATTTCCTGTGGATTAGAACTTCCATTTTGTAGCAGAAAACAAGCCATGTCTGAGCAACTGAAATAGGGCCATGGAGGAGCCATCAACACAGGGTAGCTTTGTCCTGCTAGAACAAT
Source organism: Natator depressus (assembly GCF_965152275.1). Classification (NCBI taxonomy): domain Eukaryota; kingdom Metazoa; phylum Chordata; order Testudines; family Cheloniidae; genus Natator; species Natator depressus. The sequence continues at coordinate 7,939,336 of NC_134240.1, read as the reverse complement.
GGGGTTGTTACAGATACAGCCATTGACTGTTAACAATTCTGTGCCAGGAATCTCCTATGAGGTTGAAGGCTGTAAAATCCCAGCAGGACAGCAAAAGCTGTCAGACTGCTTTTAAAAGTGGTATATTCCCTAAGTAAGGGGAGCTCTTTTATCACCAGACCCAGATGACTCAGCAAAAAGTGGAGGCAGGATGGACCAGAGACTCACAACAGAGTGAGAGACTGGACTAAGGGAGATTATGTGCCCGAGTTTGTTTTTTTGCCAAGATCTGTCTCTCTCTTGTGCCATCTATGAGTAGAGTTTGTGTGTTTAAGAAGTTACTTTGCAAAGCCAGGTTTCCTTGTTTTAACTGTCAGGTTAGAAAAAACAACAAGCAGTCCTTGTGGCACCTTAGAGACTAAGAAATTTATTTGGGCATAAGGTTTCATGGGCTAAAACCCACTTCATCAGATGCATGGAGTGGAACCTACAGTAGGGAGGTATAAATACACAGCATATGAAAAGATGGGAGTTGCCTTACCAAGTGGGGGGTCAGTGCTAACGAGCCAGTTCAATTAAGGTGGAAGTGGGCTTTTCTCAACAGTTGACAAGAAGGAGTGGAAATCACTTTTGTAGTGCTAATGAGGCCAATGTAAATAAGGTAGCCCATTTCAAACAGTTGACAAAAAGGTGTGAGTATCAGCTGTGTATTTATTCTGTGTATTTATACCTCCCTACTGTATGCTCCACTCCATGCATCTGATGAAGTGGGTTTTAGCTCACGAAAGCCTATGCCCAAATAAATTTCTCAGTCTTGAAGGTGCCACAAGGACTCCTCGTTGTTTTTGCTGGTACAGACTAACACGGCTACCACTCTGAAACCTGTCAGGTTAGAGTTAAACTGTAACCCAGAGTGCCCACAGCGGTGGGCCTTGAGGGAGCATGCATAAGCTAGTAGGGAGGCTTGGGAGATTCAGCAACTGGTCTCAGGGCTGAGGACAGTTGGACTGTGGTATCTCTCATCCCAAGGAGAGGTGCCAATGGGAGTCTACCCTGGGAGTGTGCCTGGGAGGCCAGACTTAGAGGGAGTTTCTGGGCTCTGTGCCAGCTGGAAGCTTGAAAGGTTTGGATCCGGTATAGCAGACTGGTGGCTGTCCACTAGAGAAGACGTGGCTGGGGCTGTAGCAGTTGTCATAACCCTTGCAGAATTCTCAGATTTCTTAAACTGTCATATACATTTTGAAACACTCGGTAAACTGACTTTATAGTGAGCATGTGGATGCCATATCAATGGCAACATTGTTTCCGTAGAAACCAGTTTCCTTCAACAGGGGGAAAATCGGAAGGCGGCAAAAAGAACAGCAACAAAAATGCTAAACAAAATAAATGACATAAAATAATATATTTCCTGTTGTGGGATCCTATCATTATTATTGTCACTTGTTTGGGTAACCTGCATAATTCATACCTATTTCTGGTACCCATGAGAGATGCTGTCACTCTAAATTCTCAGCATAGGATCCCATGTCATCCCATGTTAGTTTATATTCTTCATTTTTTTTCTCGGTCTCTCTCTCCCTCTCTCTCTCTCTCTCTCACACACACACACCCCGATTTTCCATACATTCCATAAACAGTTTTAGCATAACAAGTGCAATTACACACATCCCTCCCCCCCCACCACCCACAAATATATGGCGGCTATTCTCTAGTCCAGAGATTCTCAAGCACTGTCAGAACTTTCTGACCCTAAGGTATAGTAAAAATATTCAGGTTTTTTTCTGTTGTAAATATTTTTGAAGGCCATGGTGAACTTTGGTAGTTGTCTGTAAACATGTGGATTGGGAAAGCTTTATTTTTCCTTTCTTTTCAAATCATTTCCACTTAGGATTCAATAAACTGGGCCAGAGGCATAGCTGGCTGGTTCACGCCATCCATAAAACTTCTATGTCTCTATAAATTGAATGAGTGTGGAGAAGAGCAGCAAAAATAATTGATGTTGGGAGGTGACTGACTTATGAGGAAAGACTGAAATAATTAAAAACTTGATCTAAGTGGGAGGAGAGATATGATCAGCATCTTCAAATATTTGATGGGTGTGAATATCAGGGAGGGAGCAAAACTGTTTTGCCAGGCAAAACTGAGTGTACTAGGATTAAACATTGGAGTGGCAAAAAACAGACAACTTTTATGGTCTAATAAATTATTATGGTGACTAATTTTTTAAATAAAACTTTAAGTAGCAGAAGAAACAAGGAGGTAAATGTGAGAATGCAGGAGACCTAGTCCCAACCTATTATACCATAAACCATATGCTATGTTGGGTATATATTTTGCGGGGGAGGGGAGGATGCAAGAGTGAAGGATGAGAACAGGGGGCTTGAAGGGTTGCAATAAGTGACAGTACTTCAAAGAAGAGTCCTCCAAAGAAGTAGGAGGTCTAGAAGCAATGAGTTCCTTCATTCATTGGGGGCATTTATCACATTATATTTAGTCTGAATATGAATATCTTAATTATCTAAAAAACTGGCTCAAAAAGCCCATGCCCAACATTGTACGCCCAATGCTGCTGACTTCTTTGGACTCCAGTGTGCTACACAATTATGGGGAAGGAAGGATCTGAGAGAACAGATTAAGGGAGACGGTGGCACAGCAGCGACTCAAGAGCCTCTAGTTGAGTGCACTCCATGGTACATCGGGCAGGGCTGGTGAAGAGGGACTCTGGAGTAAACGCTCCAGCCTTGTATCGAGGTGCCTGAGTGTGTCTCCAGCTGACAACATCCCTGTGAGGTAGGCAGGTATTACCCCAACATACAGATGGAGTCAGAGAGGGGTTAAAGCCCAGATTTCAAAGGTAACCACTGGTTTTTGGTGCCCAAACTGGGACCGCTTTAGGTTTGTTTTTTCTCTTTTTCTCCCATATGTGGAGCACCCACAATTTTAATTGAAATCAGTGGGATCTGCAGCTGCTCAATACTTGAGAAAATCAGACTCAGGTCATGTGCACCCAAAATCAGCGACAAAGTTTGAGATTGCAGGCCTAAGGGTTTTGTCTAAGTCACACAGCTAGTCAGGCAGGTACAAAACACCTGTATCCTCGTCTTGCGCTATAAGCACTGGACTACAGTGCTTCTCTTTACCTCTTTCTGAATATTGACTTTTCTCACAGGAAGTATTTTATAGTTGTTAATCACTCTATATTTGCAGCCTTTATAACAGACAGTAAGAGAAATTATTTTGTATGCTTGTTAATTTTCGGTATTGTTTTTTTCTCCCCAGTCAACACACGCACCATTTCTGCCTTATCTTAAAAGCAAGCCATTTTGATGCTGTAGTAAATTTTCTAATTGAATACATCCAGTTGGCATTCTAATAGCTTGCCAATTTGTGCCTGTTGTTGTCTGACAGGTAGCCCTGTTTTCTTCACAGCTAATGCTAGTTGAGTGCCAATATAAATGCATATGATAATAGTCTGATATTTTGTATGGTCTTTTGCTAAATGTAATGTCAACATTTTCCAGAATCTGTTGTGGTATTCTCCTCAAAGTAAATGGTTGTGAAATAATTAAACTCTGCTTTGTTTGTCATATTCATGGACTCTGTGAACCCCACAGAGAATTTTCTTTGCTTTTGGACTTCAGAGAATAGATTTTCTCTTCCCTCTCCCCCCCCCCCCCCCGAATGTGCTTTGTAAAGCAGGTCTTGTTAGTCAGAATAGTATAAAAAGGAAAGAATGTGAAATTTGATAACCATTGCAAAAATAAATATATAAAATAAAGAACAGATGCCCTTTTAATGGTTCGTTGGCTGCCAAGATCAGGTGCAGCCTGAATTAGACGCATTTGGATAATTGACCTTCTGAATGAATATATTAGAATAGATTAAAATTGATTGACCACGTAACAACATGAATAAAGAAAAAAAAATGTTCTTTCATTGGACTGTGTCTGAGGTGATTAAGCAAGCTTTCTCACATATCATGACTCTCCTAAATACTAATAAAAGGAATTGAGAGGGGGCGGGGGAAAAAGTAATTTTTACATGCTGTACAATTTTGGTTTCAGAAAAATGAAGTGGTAGCATAAGTAGCTGTTAAAATAAATAAAAGGTTATGGCCAGCTGAATTGGGCAATGATAGCTGAAAAGTTTGGGGCTGGGTCAATGCATATGGACCCCTACAGCCAGGTAGGAGCCCCACTGATTTGCTGGGGCTCCGGACAGGTGCAGTGGTCTACCATGGCAGGTCCATAATTGTTGCTTGTATTCCAGTAACACCTACAAATGCCAGCCGAAACCAGGATCTCACTGTGCGAGGTGCTGTGCCAACATGTAGCTGAGAGACAGTCCCTTCCCTAAGAAGCTCACAATAGACAGGACAGACCAAGAGTAGGAGGGGAAAGAAAAGCATAGGGCCGTGAGGTAACTTGCCCAAAGTTAGATGGCAGGTCAGTGGTGGAGCCAGGATTGTAACAGCTCTCAGCTCTCCAGAGTCTCCGTCCTGTGTCACAGCCATCACATCACACTGCACCTGGCTGCGGTGTGTCACTCTTACTCAATTTTTAAATTCCATTTTTTTCTTCTGTTGCACCTGTAGGAAACGGTTTTGTGCTCTAGTGCTCCCTCTGATTGTTCTGCATCACAAAGTAACTAATAAACATGTTTCCCAGAGGGTGCACTTCGCACTTCTCTCTACTGACAGGCTTGATAAATTTTCTTTTTGAGGGGAGTTTTGGGTCATTGTTTTGTCAGATGGGAAATTTACAGAATTGAAAGGGAAAGAGGTTTTATTTATAAGCTTCCTGAACGAATAAGCATAAATAAATACAGCTCTGTTTTGTAAAGCTGTAGAGGGTCCCTATAAAAGAAAGTCACTTTCATTTTATGTGACCCATCTGCTCTAGCGAAATACTGGTATATGAAGGGGGAAAAAATGTTACTTTTTGAGTTATAGTGCTCGGAAAATTTACAAGCTTGATGCTTAAGCACTACGAATTGAAGCATCAGGCATTTCTTGGGGATTGATGACTGGCTGGGAGGAGTTGATGGCCCGAGGCATAGCTGAGGGCCATTAACCTCAACTGATCGTTAATCTCTAGGGAGTGCCTTGTGCTGAGCTCATTATTTCTGTTACAAGATAAATATTGGAGGGGGGCATTTTGGGAGATGATTTAACAGGGGGCTTTGAGGTGATACCTTTGTGATGTTCATGTTATGCAGGTTGTATATTCACTACATGAGCCTAAAGAGTTAATGCCTTCAAATTAGTCACCACATTTTGCCAGTCCTTTCTCAGGCTACATCTACCCTATATCTGATTTTTATTAACCAATTTAAGATATAAAGGCCATTTAACATCAGGGACATAATAGTTAGAAAAGTGAAACTTTGGTGCATTAATGATTGCGCTTATAGCTGAGAACAGGCAGAGTAACATAGCACCAGAACGTTGCATGAATGTTTGTCATTTAGACATAATAGGATCTGGCTAATATCTAATGTCCTTTATCCATTCTCAACTCTAATTCTATATTTAGGAGTGTTGTAAATGTTTGTTCTAGCTGCTTTCCCTCTTTACATATGTCCAAGGTCATATCTTTTGAATGCACATTCACTGTCTTGAAATGTCCACCCTGCAAGCTACAGTATTTCTACCACTCTTCTGAGCTGCATGGATGGGGGGGATGCATCTATCGGAACACCAAGTTTCTAGATTGCTGAACGTATCTTGAACAGTGAAAAGCTTCAAAGGGTTGATTTTAGCTCATTTTCTCTGAAATAATAGTGAAAATCAGACCAGTGCTGCTGCAATTTACTTTCAGTTCCTGTTCTTTACTTGAAAGAAGCATAGAATAATATCAGCTGGAATAGTAGATGCACAATGATAATTAGAAACATGTTTCTCTTCACTTCCAGAAAGTGCTGCTTTTACACACCATTTGTACAGTAACAGAGCATTTCACATCTTCATGCCTCTTTGCACATAATAAAGGGATGATAACCAAAAAATCCCATTCTTGTCTGAATTATTTTACCTACCTTTGTTATAAATAACACCTAGGGTCACTAAATGAAGCAGATTGTAGAGGAATACAGTACTTTCCCCTCATCTCAGATTGTCTACTTTATTCTTTTGAATAGCATTTTGTGTGTAGTCAGTTTAGCTTCTGAACTTGACAGTTTCTCACCCTCGCCTCCTGTCCTACCATGATGACAATGCACTTGAGCACTGCTGTGAGAGAAGCTGCTTTCAACTACCTGAAAAGGGGTTCCAAAGAGGATGGATCTAGACTGTTCTCAGTGGTAGTAGATGACAGAACGAGGAGTAATGGTCTCAAGTTGCAGTGGGGGAGGTTTAGGTTGGATATTAGGAAAAACTTTTTCACTAGGAGGGTGGTGAAACACTGGAATGCATTACCTAGGGAGGTGGTGGAATCTCCTTCCTTAGAAGTTTTTAAGGTCAGGCTTGACAAAGCCCTGTCTGGGATGATTTAGTTGGGGATTGGTCCTGCTTTGAGCAGGGGGTTGGACTAGATGACCTCCTGAGGTCCCTTCCAACCCTGATATTCTATGATTCTATGCGTCTAAGCTAATGGGCATCTCTTTCCCCAAGAGTGTGTTAGTGTTGAATAGGATGTTGCTGTGTAGCTATTTCAGTCATAGGAAATGAAATTATGTTATGAATTTGTAAATCTTAAAACTTGCATCATTAGCCACTGGGAGGATCCTAATAAGGGAAGAGGGGGAAGAAATTTTGAATGGTGTTATTGACACCCTGTACTGATATACCTGCATGATGTGCAGCAGAGGAAAGATCAAGAGGGTGACTGCTCTGCCCAGATCCCTGTCATTGAACTGAGCAAGATCTTTGTCTTCCTCTTTGTCCAACACCCATTGAAATCACTAGGAGACTGTGGATTTTGCTGGGCATTGGATCAGGTCCTAAGAAAGGAAGTTGGTGAACGGCATTGTCCGGTAGGGTTACTTCTCTCCCCTCCTCAGCCAAAGATGCAGATGGGGTACAATGCAGCCAATAAGCTTCCACCTTGAGCCTTTCACATGTGAAGGGGAAGTAGCAGGCACAGTGGCCAGGGCATGAATGAAGAGATTGTCACTGGGACATGAGCTTTAAGTTGTCCTTATCAGTATTTTGTGGGATTGCATGCCAATAGTAGTGTCCCTTTAACGATTATGTTTCTAATTTCCAAATGTTAAAAGCATAAATATTTGGGGGATTCTTTTTTTCTTTGCATTATTCATAATACCTTCTTAGAAGCTTGAAATTAAAATTTCTTTCCCTACTGATTTTGTCCTTTTCTATTTCATTTCCTCCCCACCCAATGTGTGTCTAATGGACCTTGAAATTACCATAGCCTTTTTAGTTTCCTTCTCGATGCACCATCATCATTGGTGTTACAGTAACTTTCCTAATTGTCTGTATTTTGGCATCTAGTACTCTGGAATGTGTATCCAGTTTAGTGAAAGCTTCAGTTTACTATACCTGTTCTCAAAGAATCCACATCAACTTTGACTGCTCACATGTTTCTGAATAGACCCTCTTTGTCTACGTACGGCATAAACTGAATCGGGGCAAAGTTTTTTATATTGCGTAGAGAAAGAGAAAAGGCACTTGAACATGAGCACTACCGTAGACAAAGCTATGGGTTAGGCCCTCTGCTGGTGTAACTTGGTGTAATTGGTGCTAATTCTCCATTGAGAAATCAGTGGAGTTACTTTGATTTACATCTGCTGAGGATCTAGTTCTGTATCCAAGTTAAACTGTAGCAAACCAAGCAAAACTGTACATATAATTTTGTTGCATGGTGTTTCTGAGATGTATAGAAATGGCAGAAGAAAAACCAATCTGTTTGCATCTTGGGACATAGATTCATAGGTTGTTAGGTCAGAAGGGACCATTATAATCATCTAGTCTGACCTGAATAACACATCACCCAGTAATTCCTGCATTGAGCCTCACGCCTTTTCAACTAGAACATATCTTTTAGAACAGCATTCATCTTTGATTAAAGACTTCACTTGATGGGGAATCTATCGCATCCCTTTGTAAGCTGTTCCGGAGTTTTTAATTTCTCACTCTTAAAGGTTTGCACCTTATATACAATTTTAATTTTTCTGGCTTCTACTTCCTCTCCTTGTATTCTGTTGATGCCCAAAAGAACCAAATATCTTCTCCCTTTGTAGGCAGAAGTTGCCCTTAACCTTCTCATCAATAATTAGTAGAGTTCTTTATGTCTCTCACTGTAAAGTGTGTTTTGTACACCTCGAATAATTCTTGAGGCTTTTTTCTGAACCGTCTCCAATATGCATATCCTTTGTAAAGTGAGAACTCCAGAACTAAACCCAGCATTCCTCTCATCATTGCTCTATTCACAAGTAGATGACAAATGTGGAGAGGTAAAAGGACTGAAACATTGCATTGTAGTATTAGTGTAGTCTCCAAAGTGAACATTGAAAAGAATATAGGAGAAACTGAACTTGTGCACACAAAAACAGCCAAATTTAAGTCATAGATGACTTCTGATTGCATGACTCTGGATGCTACCATATTCTTTCATTTTAAGTGTAAAAAGAGTCCAGATATCTTCCTTTTTCTGGTCCAGTTCATGAAGGCTGTCTCTTCTTACTGAAGCATTTAAAAGACTTTATCACAAGTGAAAGATGAATTAATCAATTTAAGCCTAAGGCAAGCAAAGGTATATGTCAAGTTACAAGTTTCTGGTGAAAAGTTGTCTGGTGCTGTGGCTGATGTGTCCAAGTTGCATAGGAAGCTACGCAGCGAAATTGAAAACTGAGGAATATGTATGTGTCCAGTGTTGAACGCTCCTGAAATGTGTCTGTATTGGCACTGCATGGTCACAGAAAAGACTTCTGCTTGTGGAAATGAAAAATTAATGAGGAACAAGTCACTATTTTAGTATCTTATTGCACTAAAGGCAACTACTAGTTGATGCTTTTATTAATTGGAAAACTGAAAGGGCTGTCCAAAAATCAGTAAAAATGTCATTCGGTTTCTCTGCGGGCCTGTCTACAGTAAGAGCCTAACTGCCAACTCCCAAATGTCTGGCTTGGTTAAGGGCTTTCATGTTCTAAAAACTATTTTTGTTTGAAGTATGGATGGCACATCATGGTTATAGAACTGTGTTCGTTAACGCATGCCATGACCTAAGTTGTCACGCTATTCCTTAACAGTTTTAGCACAGTCTGGTCTGCCCACACTACAATGAAAAGATGTTGTTGGAACATGGCTGTGTTCTTAACTATGCCAGACAACTATGCTGTCGCAGTTAGCGTTGAAGATAGGCTCTTTATTTCAGCTGAAAATGTTTGGAGAAACCTGAACACTTCCTTCACTTTTACCATTGTTAATTGGGAACATTCATGGCTATCTCTGCTAGAAGGGTTTGTGGAATTCATTTTCTGCTATGATTTTGCTTAAGATTTTCAATACTACAGTGATGGGCACATTACAAGAACCTGGATAGATAGGACTCTCACAAACACTTTTTAAAACTTGTCATCTCTTTAACTTCAGAACCTGAGAGGTAGTAATGACTTCAAAAATAGCTTTATTACCTGTGCATGAGATGTACGTTGAAGGGAAAGGAGAGACATTTCTCAAAGTGTAGCATTATTTCAACATTTTCTTCCCGATTCAGTATTTCTAGAAGCCGTCATCACAGCTGCAACTATAAGAGGAAATCAGTGATGCTGAATTTGCTGATGTTCTGATTAATCAAAACCAAGGATGTAAGATTGTAGACAGAATATAGTGATGATTAACTAGGACACAGTTATTTTGCAGGAAGGGAAATTTCATGTGAGCTTGAGTTCCAAAGAGGGAGAAAGTCAGAAAATGAAAGCAAGAAAAAAATTGTGTAATAAGCACTAAAGCTGAGAACATTTTTTGAGACATCTCTGTTCTGACTAGGAACTCAGACCCTTTGGTGACGACAACAACAAATATAATAATGTATTTGTATTACTGCAGCACCTAGTATTACCTAGTTATTTAGCAGGACCCATTTGTGCTGGACACTGTAAACAGAACAGATACACCACCTACTTTGGAAGGCTGACTCGAGAACTAGTTAAAAAGAAAATTGCTGATAAACCACATTTGCAAAACATTAATATAATGTATTTACTGTAGTTATAGTAGCCTCTCCTTTAATTTTATCCTATGTGTATGCCATAATGTAGGAACATAGGAAATGCTACATTGAACCCATCTATGAGTATGTGTCCAACAGTGGCCATTACCAGTTAGTTCAGAGGAAGGTGTAAGAAATCCTGTAGTAGGCAGGTATGGAATAACAGACAAAACAACTGCTTAGCAGTTGGCATATCTTAACGTTTGATATTTGTTTTCTTGTATTATTTTAATTAACTTTTCATTCAACGCGTTAATTATTCATGCACTTGACATGGTTAAATGCATTGTAAATCATCAGGGCAATGAGAGAATAATTCGCTTTCATGGAGTTACAGCATTTAAAGTTAATTAGGTTTACATATATTTGGTACTTTTGATGAAGGTAACTGGAAATGAACATTCTGTGTATGTGAGCAAATAAATGTTTTAGATTCTGTAACGTGTGCTAACTTGATAAGAGTATAAATGTATCTCTGTTGATTATCCTGCGAAGAAGCCCAAGTTTTCTGCTTTCATTCATGGAATAGCAGTAGTGTCTCCTAATCTCTTCTCCTTTTAGAGTATATAAAATTGTACGGTTCTTCAGTAGTTTAAGAGTGTGCACATGCGTTAGGATTGTCCCTTTGTTATCCAGACTTTGATTATTTGGACTGTGCATGAATGGTGGTTTTTGTCAGTATTATTCAGACATGGACAAGTACTACCCTTTTAGTGACTACATCCGAATAGGGGGAAATAAGTGTACAGTTATAGGATCACAGAATTGACATACTGGATCAATTCAGTGTTGATCAATGCACATTGGAAAACATAATCCCAACTATACATATAATATGATGGGGTCTAAATGAGCTGTTACCACTCAAGAAAGATCTTGGAGTCATTGTGGCTAGTTCTTTGAAAACATCCACTCAATGTGCAGCGGCAATCAAAAAAACCAAACAGAATATTGGGAATCATTAAGAAAGGGATAGGTAAGAAGACAGAAAATATCATATTGCCTCTATATAAATCCATGGTAAACTCACATCTTAAATACTACAGGCAGATATGGTCGCCCCATCTCAAAAGTATATATTGGGCTTGGAAAAGGTTCAGAAAAGGGCAACAAAAATGATTAGGGGTATGGAACAGCTTCTATATGAGGAGAAATTAATAAGACTGGGACTTTTCAGCTTGGAAAAGAGATGATAAGGAGGGATACGATAGAGGTCTATAAAATCATGACTGGTGTGGAGAAAGTAAATATGGAAGTGTTATTTACTCCTTCTCATAACGGAAGAACTAGTGGCCACCCAATGAAATTAGTAGGCAGCAGGTTTAAAACAAACAAAGTATTTTTTCACACAACGCACTTTTTGAATCTTGTGCAGTTCTTGGCGATAACTTCCTGTGACAGTGAGTTCCACAGTCTAATTACATGTATTTCCATTTTTGAGTTTTGAATTTGTCACTTGTAATTTAATTGAATGGCTACATGTTCTTGTTTTATAAGACAGGGAGGGAAAAAAACCTCTGCATCTACCTTCTCTAGACTATTCATTTGATATATTTTTATCATGTCCCCTTTTACTCATCTCCTTTGCAAGGTAAAGAATCCCAGTCTTTTCAGTCTCTCTTCATGTGGGAGCTCTTTCAGGCTCTTAATCATTCTGTGACCCCCTTCAAATATTGCCATATCCTTTTTAAGTTGGGGTAACCAGAACGGTGCACAGTATGCCATGTGAGGCCACACTATTGATTTATATAAATGGCTTTACAATATTTTCCATTTTATTCTCCATAGCTTTCCCTAAGTATCCTAAAGTCTTGTTGGCTTTTTGAGCACTGTTGCACATTGTTATTACTCGTATTATCGTAGCATCTAGTAGCCATTGAGCAGAGGTCTTCACTGAGCTGTTTGCAGTGGTGCCGTGGCCCCTTACTTGGGTTGATACAGTTAACTTGTAAGGTGTTAAGAGTACTTTTAATTTTTTCCATTCAGGGTACATTACTTTGCATTTATTGATATTGAGCTTCATTTTTTTTGCCATCTTGCTCATTAGCCTAGTTGTTTAAATCTCTCTCTGAAGCTCCTCACAGTCTTCTCCGGTCTTGATTTTCTGCTCTCTCACTATTCCCTCCCCTTTCCAAATCATTTACTCACAGAATCATTAAAGTGTAGGGCTGGAAATGACCTTTAGAGGTCACCTAGCCCAGCCATGTTGAGGCAGGACATAGTAAACCTAACCCATCCTGACAGGTGTTTGTCTAACCTGTTTGTTTTTAAAAACTCCAATGACAGGAATTCCACAGCCTTCCTTGGAAGCCTATTCCAGTGCTCACCAATCCTTATAATTAGGAAGTTCTTTTTCTAATGTCTAACCTAAATCTCCCTGGCTTTAGATTAAGCCCATTACTACATGGCCTACCTACCATGGACATGGAGAACAATTGATCACCATCCTCTTTATACCAGCCCTTAACCGATTTGAAGACTGTTATCCGGTCCCCCCTCAGTCTCCTTTTCTCAATACAGTAGATTCTGCTAATAGAAAACTGGGTGTTAACAACTTCTGGTTAACATTTTGACAAGGAACCAATCCCATCCCACTGACTTGATTGTTACTGGAATTTGGATACTGGGAACAGCGTGCTGCTTATTAACATTTTTTGGAAGAACGTGTCTTTCTTCCCTCCCTGTCTCCCCCCCCCCCCCCCCAAGGCAATTTGCAAGGCTGCAGCCAGGGAAGCAAGCACTGGGACGTGCCTTCCCTGGCTGCAGCCCCACAAATTTGCCTGTGCCCGGTGCTCTGCCCATCCCACTACTTTCTTCTGAGGCTGCCTCCCAGCAAAGCAGGGCAGAAGGGGCTGCAGGCCTCCCACTTATTTGCAACTGCCGATAGTAACAGGTATTTGCTGGCAGGCGAGGGGCGCTATAAGCGGAATCTACTGTATTAAACATACCCAGTTCTTTTAATCTTTCCTCATTTCTAAATGTGTACATCTATTGCTTAAATTTTCTGTGCAACCAAGATTTGTTTGAGTAGCAGCCGTGTTAGTTTGTATTCGCAAAAAGAAAAGGAAAAGAGTACTTGTGCCACCTTAGAGACTAACAAATTTATATGAGCATAAGCTTTCACTTCATCGGATGCTGTAGCTCACGAAAGCTTATGCTCAAATAAATTTGTTAGTCTCTGAGGTGCCACAAGTACTCCTTTTCTTTTTGCAAGATTTGTTGACATTCATGTATTTATTTCCTCAGTTCTGAGTGGTAAAAGCCCCTTGGTGTATTGAACATTTGTTTTGTTTTTTGCATCTGGATATTGGAAAAATCAATAAATGGTGGCAGATATGACTCTAAAGCATTTGGGTATTTATGAAGTAATTTTCTAATAGCTAGGGCCCATCACACACATTTTCCAGTGCTCTTCAATCCTGCTTTGCATCACCTTTCTGATTGCAGTAGTGTTCTTTCAGGTGTTCAGATTGACAGTCATTCCACACTGAGAGAGATATTTGGTCATGGATGCAGGGGGGATTTGATAGACCATCAAACTAATTTCACAGAACCTTAAAAAAAAAAGTCCCAAAGCAAAGGAGTAATGTACTAACCTGCTACACCTCTTATCATAGCTGCCTGAATAGAATATTTGAACATAACTTTTGTTGCATGTGCAGGTAAAATACATTGAGAGCCTTTCAGTAAAGGGTTTCCATGGGACTGCATTCTCTGGGTGGGAACAATGGGAGCCTGAGAACCTTTGAGGAGGAGGAAAATAATCATGAATGTGAACAGAAAGTCTGATTAATTCACTGTGTGTTCAAGTCTTGTCTACTCCAAGCCTTCTTTCTGTAGCAAGTAATGGAATAGACAATGGCAATTTCTTGGAGTCTGCTTGATAAAAATTCCCTGTGGAGTTAGAGATGCAGTGTCATGTAGTTTGGACCAGGATCTTAACTTCCCTGAAGTTTGAGGGGGTGGAAAGGAGTGCTAAGATCTGGGTTTTGGAATTTTTAAAAAAATAAATGTGATTGTATTTGTTTGTTTGTTTGTTTACTGTGCGTCCAGATTTTCCTTAAAACTCAAAAGAATCAGTATTCCAACGAAAACTGGGGAAAAGCCCATAGAAACCCTCTGTTAGCCAAGATATAAGACTTTTTACTTTCTCTAAGCAAAGTTTTGAGACACTGCCCAGTCATTTGTGGAAAGAATTGAATTCGTCAGCTCAAGTTTGGGGACTAATTCAAAGGAGTTTGCCAGTTTTAGGCTGGCAAAGGATTATAAATGAGTCTATCTGTCAGCAGCAGACACTGAAGACAAATGACAATGTAAGGCTTCCACAATAAACGTATTATCAGCTGCTGTTACTCTAGAATTATTCTTTCTACTTCACGGAATGTAAGAGAATTCTAAAATTAAATTGTTCCTACCCTTTTGTCCCCCCATCACTCTGCCAAAAATATATTTTCTGTAGTTTATTTGTAATATTGAAATTTAAACAGTGTTTGCCTTTTAAGCTGGACAGACCTCGCACAGTTTCCCCATGGAATATGTTGTTTTGTTAACTCCAGACTCAACCCGAATCAAAAGCAGTGTTCAGAAAGAAGTGGTATAATCATGCTATTCTGTGCTAGGCCTCTAGCATGAAGTAAGGGCTTTTGTCTCGTTATTTTAATTTTTTTGCAGCAGAAGATCTTGTCTGGCAAAGTTGTCACTTGTGCAATGTGCCTGCACCTTTTTACAGATAAGATTATTCTTTTTGTGTACAATAACTTTGTAAATGTAGTTGTATTTTTCTCCGTTTAAGTTCAAAAACGTATTCATAGATTCCAAGGCCAGAAGGGACCATTGTGTTCATCCAGTCTGACCTCCTGTATAACAGGCCACAGAACTTCCCCAAAATAATACAGGTACGCTGTCTTTATGTGCAAAAAGACACTCAAGCAGGAGTTTAAATTTCCTTTTCTTTTGATTGATATTACATTTTTCACAAGGAGTTTGATCTTTTTTACATAAACATGTTAGTTTGCTGTGTTTTCATGTTGACTCCTTTGAGAACCAGGAAGAAAGTTACAGCTTGAAAGGTAATATCGCACAACCTTTGAGGTCTACAAATGTTTGTATATAAAAATCAAACCACTCTTACAGTTTCAAACAATTTAGACTTGTAAAACTAAATATGTACTAATGAAAATTTTTATATTAACTCAGTTCTTTTAGTTTTCAAAGCAAGGCACCGTTTTAGGAGCCAATTCCAGTGACGACTTTCCAGAGCTTTAAAGTGTTACCTTATTTTCAAAGAATTAATCTTAACCCATGGCCTTTAACATTTCCCCCCCCCACTCAAGCAGACACTTTCCAATTAATTCAGAGTTGGCATCTTAGCAATGAATATAAATAGGGAAGCCTGCAATAAATAGATAACTTGAAACAATAGTTTTAATAGTTCATGATTGTGAGCGTATTTAATATATAAGGAGATTTTCTTAGTTAAAACAAAGAGTAAGTGAATGTGTATGAGATTACCAACATGCATCAAGGGTCTGGCATTGTTTGGACTGAAAAGAGCTGCACATGTGTCGATAGTTGATAATTCAGATAATTATTCATTTGGGTATAGCTGACTATTTCATAATGGGAGAGGGGTACAAGTTCTGTTTTTGTTTTTTTTATTTTGTCTAAATTAGATAGGGAAATGATTAATTACATAGCAATATTTCTTGTCAAGCCATGAATAAATATGTTTAGCATTAGTATAGTTGTTTACAAACAAGAAATCCACACTGCTTGCCAAGGGTTTGATTAAAAAAAATAAATTCAATTCATCACACAGTCTCTGTAGGAAAGATCTTTACATTTATATTGTTTGGCATATTGTAATTAAATGCTTTTTAAACATTTTAATTAGTCTGAAGCAAACCAAAAGCCTTTGCTCTGCTCTTTGTAAGCGCTTTTAGATGTCACCAAGCTAAGAGCTATTTATAATGCTGCAGGGTAGTCTGGTGCTGTTCTTTTTTACTACTTTTCAAGACCACTCAACTGCTTTTACCAACATCAAGATTTAAATTTGATTGATTTGACAAAGGCCATCTGTATCTATATTTCAAGGGACTCATTGATAATGTCTAAAATAAATGAGTAGTTTGGTGTGTGTTCTCAAAGGGCCAAAATGTGGTGTAGGGTCCTATTCATTGAAGACCCCCAAGGAACTGTGGGTCAGACATTTTCTCCCCAGCGCCTTTCTGGGCAGGAACTTAAGGCTAGAGCTACAAAAGGATTTAGGCACCTAATTGCCACTTTAGATGCCCAAATGCAAAATTTAGGTCCTGAGAATACCTGCATAGTTACCACCTAACCCTGTAGGCTCCTAAAGTCCCCGTAGCACTTAAATTCTGCCTGTGCACCTGCACATGGCTGCCTACCTCCTGATGCTACCAGGCTGCTTAGTACCTAAGCCAAGGCAGATTAACAAGCTAGGAGTTCCCCTGTAAGTGTTGTCAGAGGCCATCTAAGAGCATGTCTTCCAGATTGGGCACCGCACAGAATGCAGCTGACGATGATGTGGTGGCTCTGCCCTGACACCCTAATATACAGCAGTTAGAGCACTTACACAGGATGTGGGAGGCACTGCCTCAAATCCTTACTCTGTCTGATTCAGAGCAGGGACTGAGATCTCCTGTCTTGTCGGTGAGTGCCCTAACCACTGAGCTATGGGGTATTCTGGAGTGGGGCGCTCTCACGCTCCTGTTGAAGCTGTTTCACTTTGTATGAAATACTTAAATATTAATTAGTGCGGGGTCTGGAATCTGAGCCCAGAAGTGAGTGCAATAGACTGTTCTGGTCATTCTCTCTCCCTCTGGCTCTATGAATAGTAAAGTATTTTATATAAAGTGGAACAGCTTCAATAGGAGACACTGGTAGAGATTCATCCGAGGGTTTAAGGCGCTTACCTGGGATGTGGAACACCTGGGTTCAAGTCCTTGCTCTAGAATGGGAAGGGTGTAGATTTGAACTTGGGTCTCCCATATCCTGGGTGAGTGCTCTAACCACTGGGCCATTGGCTAGAAGGCCGCCACCACCTTCATTTTTTGCAAGAAAGGAGTTACCAACTCCTGGAGAGGGTTTATGCTTGTGAATCCCAGCTGGAGGGAGGCACCGAATGCCCTTTTGAGGGCTGGGGCTTAGGGCCCGCCCATCTCTGCATTTCCTACTTGCTAGTTTAAGCAGCTTAGTTTGCTGGCTTCTGTGAATCCCTTTTTTAGGCCCCTGTCTCTCCCCATGCATTATGTATGGAGCCTAGGCACCTAACTCGCGGCTGAGAATCCCACTGGGCAGCAGAGCATAAATTTAGGTATTGCAGTGCTGAGCCTAAGTCCCCTTTGTTGATGTAGCCATTGGTATAAAGGCTTGGTTTGCGCATTTTTCCTTGTATATCCCATCAATCAGCAATGGCTCACCATTGCCCAAGTCCAACACCCACTGATGTCTATTTATCAGTTGCAGTAGGCATTGCACTGGGTTCTTTGGGCACACTCCATTATCCTTTAGCATGAATAATCTATTTTTAGCTAGTAGTTTACAAGGCCATTACTGAGAAGAATACAGGCACACATTACCATGTTTTTTTATGGCAAGTATGTACACTAGTTTTCCCAAGCAGACCAAATTTAGCACTAAAATGGCAACTAAAATAAAATGGAAGTTTATAGCTGGAATAAACTCCATCGAATGCTGGCTAAGAGAAGGTGAACAGCAGTTCTCAGTGCCACCAGTGAGGTTTGTGCTGTGCTTATATTGAGCTCATTTTCAGTTCCTTTATTGTGCATTTGGTTTGTGGCCTTTAAAGAGTAATATATCAGTTTTAAATGAACAGTTGTGATTCTCAGCTGATGGTTTAGGTAAATCCTGTTATACTGCACGCACTCTTTTTTTGTTAACAAACAGTGTTGTTACACACTACCCCTATGTATGAAACAACCTCTCTGAAATGATCTGTAATGATCTCTCTTTAAATCCCTCCCCAGGATCTGTTCAGTTGGGTATAGCTGATTTTAAAAAAAAAATTAAAGTATATAAAAAGTTTACTGTGCAAATATAAAACTGTGTGTTAGATCATATTCATCTCCCCACTCCCTGAATGTCCCTTATCTGTTTATATTGTAAGCTTTGGTTTTAGGGACTCTGATTTCTTATGTAGCTGTACTGACCCTAGAGTAACAATGCCCAGATCCTGACTGGTTCCTTTCTCCACTAACACAGTACAAATAGTAACTTGTATGTGAGAACAGAGCATTGTGGTAACATTGTGAAAAATCCCCAAAAGCTGGGAAATTTGAGTACACTCTTCTGATCTCTTCCAGCTGTGAAAAATGAAAAGTGGCCCCAAGAAGATAGTAAACTTCACATTTTGCTTTTGCACTTTTACAGGGTAAAACCATTCATCTGATTTTCTTGGGTCTGATTTACTCAGAGGTTGAGAATTGATAAAGATTTTCATTATTAATGTAGATCAAGCTTATGTTGGATTTGCTTCACAGATGTGTTTAGGAATTAATTTAATAAGATGTTTTCTTTTTACAGAATGTTATTTCCTAATCAGTTTTCTCTTAAGAGTCCCGAAACAAGAAATTACTGTAATCTTGTGTTTATATTCTTAAATCACCAATATTGTATATTGCAATGATCATTGCAGAAAATCTTAATGTAGAAGTGATATGTCATTTTAAAAACACCGTAGGAAATTATGGCTTTTGGCGACAGTTGGTAGTCAGTTTTGTAACTGAATATTGACTAGTACTCCTTATTCATTTCTCCCCACTTGTTACAGAAGATTGGTCATATTTAGTTTCAAGCAATAGTGTGCGCAGTGTAGTAGTTTGAGCCCTATCCTGAGTACTTTAACTGGGATTTTCAAAGCCACAAGAGATTTGGATGCCCAATTTCCATTAAAAGTAATGTACCTCTAAATCCCATAGATGGCTTTGAAATCTCAGCCATACTCCTCAAAGCCAATCCATGCGACTAATAATTTTCACCATTACCAAGCTATGCTTATTAGTCCAATTTTTAAATGGTTTCCAAGCAGATGCTTGTAAACAGTACTTCGCAGCCTATCAGAGGGCAGGGCCAAGCCCTAAATCGTTGTTGATTAATACAGATCTCCTTGAGACAGAGGATCTGCAGGTTACATTTCTGTTGCCCTCACTGCAAATCATTTTGTAACCAAGTTCCCTTGTCAGCTAGGGTAATATTGGTCACCTAGGGTTAAGAGAGAGACCCTTATCCGATGCTCTATTACACAGAGATCTGGGTTGAGATTTACAAAGCAGCCCGTGATTTAGGCTACATCTATACGTGCAGCTGTACCGATAACAGCTGCGCTGCTACAGCACGTGCGGTGAAGACGCTTTATGCCGACGGGAGAGAGCATAAAAAACCCAGGCCCATGAGCGGCAGAAGCTGTGTTAGTGGGAGAAGCTCTCCCGCCGACATAGCACTATGCACATGAGCGTTTGTCAGTGTAATTTATGTTGCTCATGGGGTGGAATATTCACACCCCTGAGTGACGTAAGTTTTGCCAGCATAGGCTTGTGGCCCAGTCAGCACCCAGCTGTGGCCCACGTGACATCCTCAGGGCCACACAGTTAGTATATAGATCGTGTGGCTGCAGCACACGTAACATAGAGAGCTGCATATGTGGCCCACAGTGGTAAATAGCTTGAGAACCACTAGTGTAGATGTAGCCTTAGATGCATCTTCTTTAATTTTAATGTGTCTGAATCCCCTAGTCTGCCTTGAACATCTCAACCTTGATTACCGTTCCTTCGCTCTGGCTTTTCTGTGATTGTTTTATGCTCACTCCATCTGTTTCTTCATGTAGCACTGTGACTTCTTTCACAGTTCAGATTTGCTGTTCAGATCACTTCAGGGCTGTGGGTTGGACACTCCCCTCTTGTTTATTGTACGTTGCTATAAACTAGGGGGAGGCTGCTGATAAATCGTATTGTGTGTTTGTTTCTTTGCAAGGAGAATGAGTCTTTCCCAGAAACTGAAATGCAGAAATTTTGAGGTCAAATGAAGCGCATGATAAAGGGTACGTAAAGTAAAGATGGTGGCCAGATTCTCAGCCGGAGTAAACTGTCATAGCTCTGATATACACCGGCTGGGGATCTGGCCCAGTATATTTTCTGAGTGGGGTTTGGTTTTTTTTAATCCCAGACTGCGTGTTATGATGATTAACAAAATCCAAAAAGCTCTAGAAACAATGTCAAGCCTGTGAGCCATCCAGTCATCCAATAATGTGATCCTTAACGTTGCACTCTAGCTGTGTGAAAATGTAATTTACTGATCATTAATTTTTAAACTGTCAGTTATTCCATTTAAAAAAAAACCTTTCAAATTACTTTTATATAACCTCACAGAAGATAAAAACGATCATTCATCTTCCAGAAACTCTGCTCCCAGTGCATGGTTTTAATATACATAGCAAGGGAGGCTGGGGGTCCCAACAGAGGAAAGTCAGGACAAAAGTCCTGTTAAGGACTGAATTGTGGCTTTGATTCCAGCCCTGAACAACATGCTGCCCTGGAGCAGACTGGGAAGGAGATTGTGGCTCAGCCAATCATAATCTGCCTCCCAGTCTCCCCCAGCTCTGAGTGGGTCATCCCTTGTCTGCCTATACCTCCCACAGCGCTGGTGCATTGGAAGGGCAGTGCAAAAGCTCCACCTACTCTCTCTGCCAAGAATCATAGTGACAAATCTGGCATGAGTCACAGTTGCATTTATCTGATGAAGTCCAATTCCTTTTGGTGGAATAGCAAGGAATTCTTCACATTAAAGAAGTAAGGGCTTTAGTTCCAAGTGTCTGATTACAATCACTAGACAGACACTGCGTCCTGATTAAACAGTGTGCTTAAATTGAAAAGATTGTAATGCTTTCACAATATTATCATTGTAATTGATAACAAGGACACATGACTCAAACATTACCGCTCTCTATTTTTATGCAGTCTTGTATAAATTTTATAGTAAAGAGTTGATGGGCATGCATTTTGATTTGCTGATGTTGATGTAGTAATAATTCAAAACCTCATATGCACAATAATTTGGGTTTTTCATTATTAGTGTTATTGTAAAAGAACACTTTTTAATTATTTTCAGGTTTTATATGTTAGACAAAGCATATATCATTCAGTATCCTTGACAATACATTTTATGCTTTAATTAAAGGTCCTCCAGTTTAGAATTCTTTTTCAGGAGTTTCCATCTATCAAAACAATAGTCTGACCTAGATATGAGTTTCTGTGATACTGCATTCCCCTCTGCATGGGGAATACATGTCAGACATATGTCTCAGGTGACAAAGTATTAAGCTCTCCCGAGACTCTGTATCTGATAAATAACTGCTCCTTATCTGATTTTTTGTGGACGAGAGCAAAATATAGTATTTTGATATTGTAGGTAAATACACCGTACTTTTCTCTAGGGTATATAGTCAGTTATGGAATGAAAATCAGTTGGGCTGTGGGTTAGATTCAGTAATTATTCCCTTGACATCAATTTTTAAAACATGGTGCTTGGGCCAATCCTTTACCGAAAGGAAAATGTGGAGTCCAGCAGATAGAGGTAGAAAGTAGATGTCCATACATTTCATCACAAGTCTCAGAATATTTGGTGTCACTGTTAACTGCCCCAGGTCCTGGAATCCTGTGATTATGTGAGACTTTCAGCTTTAATGAAAATAAAGCAAGTGTCTAGCCCAACTGGTGC
Source organism: Natator depressus (assembly GCF_965152275.1). Classification (NCBI taxonomy): domain Eukaryota; kingdom Metazoa; phylum Chordata; order Testudines; family Cheloniidae; genus Natator; species Natator depressus. The sequence goes on along the minus strand of NC_134240.1, from coordinate 7,917,434 downwards.
AGAGAAAAGATGAAATCATGGCCTGAGGAAGTCCTGAAAAAAGCCAGAAGGCAAATAATTTTCAAGAGTCATAGGTGGGAGTTTGTGAGGGAGGTGTTTTGCATTCTAATTTGCATTTTAAAGTAAAAAAAATGTTTTAGGGCCAGACATGCAAAAAAGACTTCTAATTTTACACTTGCAATTTTGGGGATACAATTACACAATATCCAGATGGTCAACTGTCTAAAGAATATGGAAATTGTCAGACTAGATCTGTATCTAACTAGTTAAATCTCTGACAGTGGCCAGTCCCAAATGTTTCAGAGAACCTGTCTACAGGGGGAATTGATTTCTAACTCTATCAGTTAGTGGTTGGCTGATGCCCTGAGTCATGAGGGCTCATTTTCTTTTTCTTCTTTTTCTCCTCTGTTTAATGTAGCTGTGGATGTTCTCATTAGCCATATAAATGTCTCGCTCCTGAAAGTTGCTCTATGCAAGGATAGCTAGCTCCTGCACCTCCCAAAAAACAGGGGGTATGTCCCAGGGTCCCAGAGCTTGGGCTGCAACCCAAGCACAAACATCTACACTGCAATTAGCCTGAGCCCCACAAGCCCAAGTGAGCTGGCACAGGCCTGCCGTGGGTGTCTAATTGCAGTGTAGACATAGCCTTCATTCACTAATCTCTGCACTGTGGAGAGGCTTGCAAATAGAGTGAGACACAGATAGTGTTACTACATCTCAGTGAATGGCATAGTCAGGAGTGTTATGCTAATATTGGGAACTAGTTTTCTGTTTCTGCTGTGCTTATAGTTACTTCCAAAAATAATTTGGATATTCAGTTTTGTAGCATTCACACAATTTCTTGCCCAGTTCTTCCCCAAAGACCATTTCCAATAAGGATTTAAAATGTCATTGAAGAGGTTTTATTCTCTTTATGAATGATGAAGTGGCTTTAGAATTGTGGTTAGCAAAGGAGATTTGCCTGTCAGTAATGTCAAATTGATATCAATGTTCATTAAATACATTGATGAACCTGCCTATCTTATTTATAATACATATTTGTAAGTGGGTCTTTGGAATGGGCTATCAGATTTGAACTCTTCCACAATTATCAGAAATCATATGTGATGTCTTGTAGATTTTCAGTAAAGCTGCAGTGTGCATATATGATGTCCATTTCATGGGTACTTATGATCTTCATAAAAACAAAGAACTGTACATTTTTGGTAAATTTCCTAGAGTGCTGTTAATGTACAAGGATGAACTCAATCAGTAAAACTCTAACTCCTAAAATTCAACAATAATTTACATTGACTATATCCATGCTGCATATTGGAGTGTACACTCCGCTAGTTCCATTTTATCACAGCATTAAGATACTCCAGGCACTGTCTTTTTAGAAGATTTTGCACTTTTCAAGTGGTTAGAGTCACTCAGCCCTTAACCTTATAACACCACATAAAGCATGATATACAGAAATACATTCACTGTCATAGCGGATTTCTTATATAGTAGAGAAATATACTGCCTATTTTGTCATATTGCTTAAATAATGAATCCTTTACTTATTTTATTTTTATTTTTCACATAACTGAATATCGTTTAGCAATCAGAAATCTAATTTGAACTTCAGGTTCTTTAAAAATGTCAAAAACGCTTCAAAGTACAATTTCATTAAGAAATTAAACGTAAGGTGCAAGAAGCAAAATGCAGGATGATATTGGATTAAATGTGATATGAAACTTTTATTCCGTTGTGAAGGATCTATTCACAGCTAAAATATTGTGTAATCTTTCTCAGGTAAGGGGATTTTGGGGTGTACACAACTAGCATGTACAGTCTCCTACATTCATTTTGCACAGCTGGATGATGATATGTATTCATAGATGCCAAGGCCAGAAGAGACCATTGTGATCACTTAGGCCAGGGGTGGGCAAATTTTTTTGCCCGAAGGCCACACCAGGGAATAGAAATTGTATGGAGGGCCACGAATGCTCACAAAATTGGGGTTGGGGTGTGGGACAGGGTGTGGGCTCTGGGGTGGGGCTGGGGATGAGGAGTTTGGGATGTAGGAGGGTGCTCTGGGCTGGGACTGAGGGATTCGGAGGGTGGGAGGGGGATCGGGGTTGGGGCATGGGGAGAGGCTCAGGGGTGTGGACTGAGCAGGACCGAGCTGTGTTGTGCAGGCCCAACCCAGCACCCCGGCCGGAGTGGGGCCAAGCCACTTGGTGCAGCCTCCGACCCAGCGCCCCAGCCGGAGTGGGGCCGAGCCGCTTGGCACGGCTTGGGGCCGGCTTAAAATGGCTCGCGGGACGGATCCGGCCCACGGGCCGTAGTTTGCCCACCCCTGACTTAAGCTGACCTCCTGCATAACACACAGGCCACAGAACCTCCCCAGTAGAATTCCTAGAGCAGATGTTTTAGATCATCCAATCTTTATTAAAAAATGGTCTCCATGACTCTTCGTAAGTTGTTCCAACAGTTATTTACTCTCACTATTACAAATTTACGCCTTATTTCCAGTTTGAATTTGTGTATCTTCAACTTCCAGCCATTAGATTGTCTTTATATCTTTCTCTGCAAGATTGAAGAAATCATTATTCAATCTTTGTTACCCATGTAGGTATTTATAGACTGGAATCAAATCACCCCTTAACTTTCTCCTTTAGTCTATTACTATAAAAGGCATGTTTTCTAATCCATTAATCATTCTTGTGACTCTTCTTTTAACCCTCTCCAATTTATCAACATCTTTCTTGAATTGTAGGCACCAGATCTGGACACAATATTCAGCAGCAGTCATACCAGTGCCAAATACAGAGGTAATCTAACCTCTCTACTGCTACTCAGGACTCCCCTGTTTATGCACCCCAGGATTGTACTTGCCCTTTTGGTCATAGTGTTGCAGTGGGAGCTCATGTTCCGCTGATTATCCATCATGACCCCCAAATGTTCCCTAAGTACTGAACGATCCTCCAGGCGTTTACTACTCTGAGAACGTCCTATTGCTATGAATAGTTCCACCTACATCACTGGGACTGTGTCCAGTATTAAGTTTGTGCAAGATTAGGCCATGTTAGGTCCTAACTACTATGTTGGCTGATTTTGCTCTTTAGATAGGTGGGCAATTTTGTTCTCATTTTTTCACCATCTGTTGTAGAACTTGATTTCCAGATTAATTAGTACGGTTGGTGCTTTGCTACCAAAATAATATGGACTTGATAAATGGTATGAATGGAACAAATGAGATTAAATAATATTTAATTTCTTCTAGTTATGTTGGAGAGGCCATTTCTGACTTGAAAACGTCTCTTGCCACATGTTGATTCTAAATGTGCAGTCAGACAGTGAAATACTAGTGTAATGCCCTCAGCTGAAAATATTAATGAAGCAATATCCCATATCTGATACTTTTTCAAAAAATTATCTAAAAGTCTCTTTATTTTTTTTCCTCCCATACTGCATTCTAATCTGTTGTGTAAGTAAGGGGTCTGTCAAAAATGTAAAGGGAAGGGTAACCACCTTTCTGTATACAGTGCTATGAAATCCCTCCTGGCCAGAGGCAAAATCCTTTCACCTGTAAAGGGTTAAGAAGCTAAGGTAACCCCGCTGGAACCTGACCCAAAATGGCCAATGAGGGGACAAGATTCTTTCAAATCTGGATTTGGGGGGAACAAAGGGTTTGTCTGTCTGTGTGATGCGTTTGCCGGGAACAGATCAGGATGCAAGTTCTCCAACTTCTGTAAAGTTAGTAAGTAATCTAGCTAGAAAATGTGTTAGGTTTTCTTTGTTTAATGGCTTGTAAAATAAGCTGTTCTGGATGGAATGTATATTCCTGTTTTTGAGTCTTTTTGTAACTTAAGGTTTCGCCTAGAGGGATTCTCTATGTTTTGAATCTGATTACCCTGTGAAGTAGTTACCATCGTGATTTTACAGAGGTGATTCTTTTACCTTTTCTTTAATTAAAATTCTTCTTTTATGAATCTGATTGATTTTTCATTGTTCTTAAAATCCAAGGATTTGGGTCTGTGTTCACCTTCACCAATTGGTGAGGATTATTATCAAGCCTTCCCCAGGAAAGGGGGTGTAGGGCTTGGGGGGTATATTTTGGGGGAAGATGTCTCCAAATGGGCTCTTTCCCTGTTCTTTGTTTAACACGCTTGGTGGTGGCAGCATAGGGTTCAAGGACAATGCAAAGTTTGTACCTTGGGGAAGTTTTTAACCTAAGCTGGTAAGAATAAGCTTGGGGGTCTTTCATGCAGGTCCCCACATCTGTACCCTAGAGTTCAGAGTGGGGAAGGAACCTTGACAGGGTCACACTAGGGGAATAGTTAGTTTTCTATTAATATAATTGTCGTCAGGTACAAAGGGTACATGAAAACAGTGACATCATTGTTAGATCCCAACTGCTTCCTTGTGCTAGGACTCAGTGTGTCATCCTGTAAACAAAACAAAACATTCGGAGTATTGTCATTGCAAGGAGTGCTGAGCTAAAAATAGATATCGTACCAGCCATGACAACCTGGAAGTTCACAGTTTTCTCTTTGCTGCCCACCGTGTCCATTTGGAATTTCATAGTGACGGTGGGGATACAACTCATTTCTTTCTGCTCCACAAGCACAGACCACGGTCACTTGAGCAGAAGGCTCTTATCAAGTATGGGGCCTGGGACGCACAGTCCAGCATTCTGGATTCCATTGAGCTAGGGAACTGAGCCAGTTAATTCTTGAATCTCTTCCCATATTGTGATCAAAAGGGAATAAGGGAGAATTCCAGGAAGAAAATGTCACAAACAAGTCCCCTTGGGAGCTAGGCCTGGTCCCCATGCTGAGCACATCCCAGCCTGCTACAGAACACCTTGGATCTGAACTTTTCTCTCACTCCTGTCAAAGGACTTCTAGGTCCATAACAGTAATCCCTTCAGAGAGACAGAAGGGACACATCATTGAATTCTTTCGGCAGTCTTTCCCAGTCCAGCAAATAACCTTTATTTCTCTTGACAGCCAAATCAAATGGTGGAGCATTCTGGATCTGAGTTTGCGGCAGGTATGGAGAGGAGGGCCTGGAGCACTGGCTCAGCGCATGAAATTCAAATGACTCATTGGAGTTGCAGAATAACTTTGCAGACACATGGCAGTTGGAATCTTGAAACCTTTTTTTCTAGAGAGGTGAATTAACCAGAACAAAGTATCCAACAGAGTGCTAAATTAGTTATATCAGGAGAAAGGTTTTCAGTCTTCTCCTTAGCCAGCAGGAACCCTGAACTAATATGCTAATTACTAATATGGACTGCTAATATGCAGTCCAGATATTATAATCCACATCCATTCACAATTTTTTTCTATTCTATACAGGTTTTTATACTGTGCTCTCCACCACAGTATCTGAGCACCTTCCAGCAATACGTTAAGCCACATGCCTAACATCTGTCCCATGTTGTGCTTTCTCTCCCCAGATGGAGAATCATACGCACTGCATGCACACGCACACTTCCTGCTATGTCTTATATTAGAGAAGGCAAGGTCAAATAAATGCACCCCACACTTGGAGCAGAAAGGAGTGATGGATTGAGCTTTGTGACGGTTCTTCGTGCTATATATCTCCAAAAGTGCACACAGCACAAGCATAGCAGCCACTGACAGCCTAAATAGTTTTGCAGCTGTGGTTGATTTGTCTCCTGACTTAGTGGGAATGGTGGCCACGCTTCCAGTCCCAGCAGTTAAGAAAATCTATTTTCCTGCCTCTCCCCATCAGCCAGTCAACACCTGGCTGGGGAATCTGAATTCTTTCCTGTGTTTCCACCAGAGTTTTTCTCCTGATGAGGTAACAATTATGCTTTTTTTTTTTTTTTGGACTAATTTAAAATCTTGACCCATTTCACAATGGTAAAAAACATTAAAAATGTCATTATATTCATATTTCTTCACACAGCCACAAGCTTTCCTGTTTTCCTTTTTAGATAACTTGCCCTCTTTAAATTTGTGACTTTCAGGCTTTGGAAGTACCTTCCCAAAGAAGCAAAATAAAATTCTACACCATTTTTATAAAGTAAAATTAGATGGCTTGGCTGTAAGTAGAAGAAATAACCCAGGTCTTCTCTCCAAGGGGATATTTATATTCCTTTTCCATATTGAATTGCACTGTCCTCTAGTGGATGTGTTGAGCAATTGATTTCATGTTGATGTTTGTCTAAATCTTTCACACCAATGTGATACATATGCTGAATCTTTGTAAATGGACTGTAGATGGGCTCTAATAGGAAAAGTTAGTAGATCTGAGTAAGATTTCAACATTGAATAAGGCAGGTTGCGTTTAACCTGCAGTTAAAATAGCATTTTCAAGGCATTCATAAATGTTCATATCCCAACTATCAGTGGGAACAGATGCATATTGAGCAAAGATATGCCTATATGATTTCAACCTTTTATTACGTCATTTTGAGTATTGTAGCTAGCAAAGTGCTTATCTCTCTTCTGGACTAATCTCATGAATAAGTCAGTGTGTAATCACACTGCAACTCTGAGTTCAGTATAATGTCCAGCCTGTATTTTGGTAATTCTATATAATTTATGTGGCAATTGAGTATTTTTGAATTTAATGCTGAACACCATTAAAAATATATTTCAAACTTAATTTTAGTTCTATCAGAATCTGTTCAAATTTCTTTCCATTGAAGTTATTTTAACCCTCAAAATTCTGACCTTTTCAGAGTGCTAAAAAAATAAAAATGCTTTTTAGTAGGGCTGCATCCAGAATCCATAGGGAGAAGCATTTTTAGTTTTGAAAATAAGACTGACTATTTAAAATACTTTTTCACTGGATAAAACAGAATATATAAAGTTGCATCTTGTTAGGTTTTTTTAAGTTTTTAACTTAGTAAAATGTTGGCCTGTGTGTTCCTTTCCCTTGTTTTGCATATATTTTGTAGTGCAAATAATGTATGTGTATGTCTGTGCCAGTATATGTTATAACGAAATATATCATATGCTGATCCATAGCAAAACATTGAGAGCCATGCACGCCCATTGATTTTTTGTGCAAAGGTTCCATTTACTTCTCTATTCACATAGGATTGATGTGGCTCTTGAGCCATATGTCGTGGTTCTTAAGCAGTAGAAAAGGATGTTATAGAATTGAATTTCTGTTAAAAAGATATTTGCAAGAGTCTTGTGCCTGAGGCATTTGGACTGGGAATCAGGAGATTTAGATTCAGTTCCAGCTTTGCTACAGACCCCTATTTGGCTTATGGCAAGTCCCTTGATCTTTCTGTGCCTCAGTTCCCTGCCCATATAGTGGGGATGTTTCCCTGCTCCTAGAATGTCTTGTCTGTTTAGTTTGTAAGCTCTTTGGTGCAGAGACTTTTCCTTTGCTGCGTGTAGTGCAGCATCTAGCACAATGGGATCAGCTCTCCATTACAGTCTAGGTGCTGCAGTAAGAAAAGTAAGACATAACGAAAGTGTTAAGGGTGAGAATAGTCTTGCTTGGGGGTTTTTTGCATTATTTTTTCAATTATTTTGAGATCCATGCATAGTTTTTAATAACTACATCAAATCCATCCGAGAAGTCTAGAACGAGTTCATTCACTAAACTTTCACCATTAGAAAGCGGCATTCAAAATTGATTAGAAAACAAGTATAGTGTATGTGGTGATTTTCAATGTAATCCATCATAGATGTGGTGTTCACACACATTGGCAAAACGATACAGCCCAGTCTGGTCAAAAACGATGGCTTAATAGTAAGGAATATATTGGCTTGGTGGACTGCATTGGAGAGCCATTATACTTGGTTCAGTCATTGCATCAGTCTCTGCTTTTCATGATCACTGTATTCATGCCAGACTGTAAGAAAATATAAACATTCAGATGAAAACCAATTTGAAAACCTCCAGGATGAGGGGAGGTCAATTTACCACTAAAAGCAATGTGTTGTAAAGGAGTGAGATTGGTGTTGGGAGACAGGAACACCTGAGTTATAATCCAAGCCCAACCACCAACTTCTTGTGTGGACTTGGAAAATCGTTTCACCTCTCTGCCTTGCCTGAGTTTCCCTGGCTGCAGATTGGAGATAATGATACTTACTTCCCTCAGACAGGTGTGAGGATTCATTCCCTACCTGCCGAGAGCACTGTACAGACATTAACATGCTGTAGTAGTGCCAAGTAATACTAACTTCAGCAAAGTTAAATGTGTTCCCCAAAAACTAAAAAAGGCCCGTCAAATCCCAGCACAGAACTGACCACTACCATTTTAATTTGTCATTTTTCTCTAAATTATAGCAGTTCTCTCAATGCTTTGCCAGTCTCCCACTATCCCCCGAACACTATGGCAAAGGTGCAATACAACTGAGTTCATACTCAGAAAAGTATTCTTTAAAAGTGGATTCTAAATTTGTAAGGCCAAATACCTGATTTTCAGAAGTGCTGAGCACCTACACTTTTAGTGCAAGTTGCGGGTGCATAAGGCCTCTGAAATCAGGCCCAAAGAGTCTGCACCCTCAGAAGGACAGATTGATATATACAAATAACACTGTTACATATAAATCAGACAAATAAACAAATCATGAGTGATACATCTTCCAGCCTAATTAGAAGAGAAGTGTAATTTGCATACCCAAAACTGAGTGTTGTGGGTGCCAGGTTTTGGAGACGCAAAATTAAAGGCCAATGTATGGCACTGAACGTTTATGTCCCATGGAGCTCAGTTTTGTCCCATGGGTGCATGTTTTTTGTTTGCTTTTTAATAAAAAGAAAAGAGCAGATAACATTAAAATATGGAATAACTTTTGTGCACTCTCCAAGGGCAGCACAACCTTTAAATGATAACGGGCTTAATCTGCAGCAAGGGAGATTTAGGGTAGATGTGAGGAAAAACTTTCTAATTCTAAGGGTAGGTAAACTCTGGAACAGGCTTCCAAGGGAGGTTGTAGAATCCCCATCATTGGAGGTCTTTAAGAACAGGTTGGACAATCCCTTGTCAGGGTTGGTCTAGGTTTACTTGGTCCTGCCTCAGTGCAGGGGGCTGGACTTGATGATCTCTCGAGGTCCCTTCCAGCCCCATATTTCTATGATTCTAGGATACAGTGCTCTTTGTATTTTAGCAGAAATGTGGGTCTGGACCGGCTGAGACTTCTATATCTGCTCTGCTCCTGGGAACAAGGTCTATGTCTCCATTTTACTTGTCTCTTCATTTTGGCTGCCCAGCGTAGAACAGGTCTCCTGAGCATAGCTTTATATTTTCTTGGATTACATATTCAATGAAGATTATCCGTACTGTGTCTGTCAGATTTAAAAAAAAAAAAGTACATGGATGAGTGTCATCCATTCTTTGGTTTATGGATTCAAAATTCTTCAGAGAGTGTTGCAAATCCAGATGACATCCTTGAAGGTTGGAGTTTGCTTTTGGATCTCTTCTTTTGCTAAAAGTATGTAAAATCACATGCAGCCAGGTTTATGTGGGTGGTTTAACTGCAGCAGGTAAGATATGCAGGGAATCCATTCCTGATCCACATTTCAGATGGTATGACTAATGACACCCACATTGAGTATTGTAATCGTCAAGCCCAGGCACGTCAGACACATGGGGTATGCCTACACCTCAGGAAAAGACCTGTGGTCAGCCAACTCGGGCTTGTGGAAATTGGGCTGCAGGGCTACAACATTGCAGTGCAGAAGCTCAGGCTGGAGCCTGGGCTCTGAGACCCTCCGTGGTCCCGTCCGAGAATGTACACTGCTGTTTTATAGCCCGGCAGCCGAAGTCAGCTGACCAGGCTCTGAGACTCGGTGCCTCTAGTTGTTTATTGCAATGTAGACGTACCCATGCAAAGCAGAAAGTTAAAACTGAGAGATGGGAGATCTAGGTTCTGATCCTGGCTCTGCCACAGGCTTCCTATGTCACTTTGGGCCACTCATTAACCTCTCTGTGCCTCAGTTTTCCCACAAGTAAAATCAGGAAAATAATGCAACGCACATTTACCTGATAAGAGAGCTGTAGGGCTTGATTCATTAGGGTTTGTGAAGCTCTTGGAGGTTCTCACGTTGTAGAAGTGCCTGTTTGTTTTGGAGGATGGCTGCTGGAGCTACCACCCTAAACACATGGAGTATTCTGCTCTTTGGAAAAATGTCCATCTCTGACATCAGACTGGAGCTGACAAAAATGAGCACAGAGATTGTAAGATTGTCCCCTGTATCCATCCTCCGGAGGCTAGATTCACAAAGGGGATTTAGGTTCAGCATTGCATCGCCTAATGAATAGGCGCACTGCTGCCTAATGGAATCCACAGCCCCAAGTTCGGCATCAAGGCTCTCTGAACAATGTATAGGGAGAGTCAGGCACCTAAGAGAGGGAGCCATAAAAGGCAGCAAGCTAAGCGGGGAGGTGCCTAAGCTAACCAATAGGAAATGCTGAGGAGAGCAGTGGGGCTTAGGCGCCTACGGTTTGGTTGGTGGGAGGCACCTATTTCTGCTCAGGATTCACAACTGTGAACCCTCTCCTGGAGTTAGGTGCTTAAGTCCTTTCTTGGGCCAGAGAAAGAGAGAGAGAGAGTGGGAGTGATCCCTTAGCCCAGGAGTTAGGTCACGCACCTTGGATGTGGGCCAAGTTCAAGTCCTTGCTCCCATGACTACCTAATTATTTTTTAAAAGTGGAACAGTTTCACCAGGGAGCTCTCTGGAGAGGTGGGAGCCCTTGGTTCAAAAATCCCTGCTCCACAGCAGGCAGAGTGGGAATTTGAACCTAGGTCTCCCACAACCTGGGTGAGTGCTGTAACCACTGGGCTACAGGCTATAAGGGCACCACCATCATCTCCTCCTCCTCCTCCAGCATTTCATGCGGTGCTCGATCTGTTCGGCTTCATGCTTAATGGATCGGGCCCTACAGGCAAGATAGGCAGAGGAACATCTAATTTGAGGATCTCGCTGGGATTTAGGTGCTGGTCATCAGGTCTGAGGCGGCTATGTGTAGGATTACTGGCGGAAACTCAGGCATCATGGGAATTCAGGTACCTACAAGTCAGCTTGGAGCTGAGCATGGGTTTTGTGTAGCAGTTAGGTGCCTAAATCCCTTTGTGGGTCTATCCCAAAGAGTTTTACTGAGGCTACATACACCTTACCTCCAGCTTAGGTCTGTATAAGTTATGATGCTGTCGACACCAGGAGCAAATAAGCCACCCCCCTGAGCGCTATAAGTTACACTGGCCTAAGTGCTGGCGTGGACAGCGCTATATTGGCAGGAGAGCTTCTCCCACGGGCATAGCTACCGCCACTCGCAGGGGCTGGGGCCATTCAATCGACGGGAGAGCGCTCTCCCATCAGCATAGAGCGTCTGCACTAGGAGTGCTACAGCTGCATTGGTCCAGCTGCCCCGCTGTAAATTCTGCAGCGTAGCCATAGCCTCCGTCTGCTCTTACCAACCATTACTGCTGGGACCCCAGTGTCTTCCCATAGCATACTCGTTTACAACCTCACTTTGACAGCTTCCCCTTTTTTGAAGGTTTCTGATTTGAAGGTAGAAAAGCAGGGGGCGCTCTTTGAAAAGCAATATCTACCAGTATGCTGCCCTTCTTGTTCATCTGTTTTCTGATACCTGAATGGATCAGTTATATAAAATTATATATCCACAGACCTGAAGCTAGGACCTTTAACAACGGATTGTTGTCAAACTTGTTACATACTTAGACCTATCAACTGTGATATAGTGCCCCGTTAGCCTGAAAACACGTTCCAGCTATCACGCAAACTCACTGTATAGCATTCAAATATATGGAAAATATTTCTGACATTAGATGGCACCTTAGATTAATATTCCCACTGTTTTGCCACAATCACCCACAAAAAAGAAGACAAAACGTATGAAGTATTACCTGCCTCATAGTCTTTAGATATGTCATTAGCTGGTGAAGGGGTTAAATAGAGCTTATTTATATTTGAAGAGGAGTGGTCAATCAATATGTTTAGGTGCCTGGAGGTATAAAGAGGTTTTGTCAGATTTCAATCACAGCAAGCTATAAGGAAGTTCTTTGTCAATGTAGCTTTTAATTCACTGCAGATACGGTTTTACTGACATTTGCTGAGCAGTTTGTTTCAGCTAAAATAAATGGATCAAGCTTCAGAGCAACTGATTACCGCAAGGTCAGACAGCAATATCAGTAATTTTAGAATATTGTTTATGGTATAGAGAGAGGGAGAGAGTGTGTGGAAGAGAGAGAGTGACAGAGATCTCACATTAGTAGTAGATGGAGAACTAATCCAGAAGATTAGTTTTTCCTACTGTCACAAGATTAGATAACATTAATTTGTCTTCGGTAGAAGTATCTCACAAAGAGAACATTAGCAGCAGTTTTGATTTTGGGGACCTGAGTATTGCAGTCATTTTCATCTTGAATTACTTGTCTAGATAGATAGATATGGTCTTCTGATTTCATGTCACTTCCCTATTTGGGATCAGCTGTCATGAAAATTGCTCTCTCTGAGGTCTGCAGCTATCCGGTCCAGATACCAAGTCTTTGGCCTTCCCCTGCAGTGTCTTCTATCCATGATCGTTGTGTGTATATGAAGATATTCTTAAAACTATTTTTCCACTTACAATGATTAGATTCATTGTAATTAAAGTATTAATGTAGGCTTTTTATTTTATTTTATTTTAATTTATTTTTTTCAAGCTATCAGAGATGCTCGATACTAAATAGATGTCATTGCTGCGGAGTGCTAACATGCATCATTGTTCTAAGTCTGCTCTAGTTGTTCTACAATAAAATGGGAGGGGGGAAAAGAAAGAAAAATAGAAACATGCAAATATCTAGTTTTTCACCAAAAACAAGTGCTCTCTCCAGTCTTTCCATCAAATACAATATTCATGTTGGCACTGTAGAATTCAGAGGATACTTGGCAGACTGGAACTCTGCAGCTGCAGACAGCTAGACGTCCTGTTTATAGATTTATAAATGGATTTTTGGGGTTAGGGGAATGCTTCATGGATGCCCCCTCATATTAATTCTTAAATGTACAATAACTGAATGTTGTAATATGTTTTTTAAGACTTCAGAACATTTTAGAGACCAAGAAATATATAGGAAGTTCCATAATAGGCAGTTACATATTATATAACTGTACAAACTGAACTTAAAGTACCGGTAGACCAAAGCTGTCCGCATGCCATACTGTGAATGTTCTTACTTGCCTGCAACATAATAACTGACTGGATTTTGTCAAGGAGCTATACAGCTTTAAGAGTAATCCATTAGCAGAATTACTGTGTTAAAAATTGTAGAACTGCATTTAATTTTTTTTTCTGAAGTTTTAAACTTTTAACATTTTTGAAGGGTTTGTTTGGTATCGTGATGACAGGATAAACAAAAAGTAATTAACTGTAGTTCACAGCTTCATTATTTAAAATGATACGGCAATGCAGAATGTGTGCATAATTATATGTATGTAATTTTATAGAGAGAGAGAGACAGACAGACAAATATGTATATGCATATTTTTGTGGTATACGTGTGCATGTATGTACACACAATACTGATGGATATTTCATTTTTGCATATTAATGGGCATTCTGACATTTACAAAAGGCTCAATACTGTCATCTAGCATGAACAGCTCTCATGTTAACACGGTTCAGTTTCCACCACTAACTCTGAAACTTGGAATTGATGAGATGTATATTGAGTATCTAGCAGTAACGATGCCTTCACATTACTGCCCATTGTTTTTTCTTCACTGGAAGGCTACAAAACTGGTTGTAGCTCGCCTCAATGGAGATTTCAAGTCTGCTGTGTGTGTGTGTCTGAAGAAGTGCTCTGTGTAGCTTAAAAGCTTGTCTTTTTCACCAGCAGAAGTTGGTCCAATAAAAGATATTACCTCACCCACCTTGTCTGTGTAAAAGGAAACACTTGCCCTGTGGAGATGCCTATATCTAGATTACCCTACTAAAGGTTACTGAAATGTAGACTTGTCTTACAGGACATGAAGTTGGATAGAAATGTTAATTATTAATATGTTGTTCAAGGTGATCTTTCTTGTATGCAGGCAGAGTGCACTACTCTAAATGTGCATTTATGTTCCAGGTGCATCAGACGCTGTTTATGTTAATATATATTTATCCCAGTATTCAGTGGGTGGGTTCTTAATCCCGACTGCGCAATCTGCACACTTACAGGTTTTCTCTGTGCACATAAAATACTAAAAATCTTTTCATCCTAGCACAGCATCTGAATGCTGTTACAGTTACTTCAGAAGACCGTTATTTAGAACTGCAAGATCTACTCAGGGTAGGGAAGCAAATATAAACAATGTTCCCAAATTTCAGCAGAGTTTATAAGTGAATCTCTCTGCACCATTTGAACTGATCTGTGGTTTATTTATAAGATTACAATAAAACCCAAGATTGAATTCTCCACCTGATTCAGTGTCTTATTGATTGAATCTTTTTAGACTCATCTCTGATTTAACAGAGTATTTTTATTAAAGCCAGGCATACAAACATCAATTATCCAAGCTGCATCTAATTTCCTTCAACATTTTTTTTCTCCTTTAGCTGCCAATGGATTAGGAGAACTGATTAGAATTCAACTTGAAAACTGAAAAGCAGATACTTAAATGAGAAATTCTGCATTAGGAATTAAAATATATGTATTGGGCATAAAATCCTCTTCCTTATCTTTAGTAATGTCAACACACTTGCTTAAGTTGATTTGTCACATGCCTGGTACAATGTCCCCAAATTAGGAACATATTTTAGAAAAGACAGAGAAGTGTCTCTTGTATGCACCACTGTTGTAGTACAAAATTACAGTATATTTTAATGGTAAGAAACTTTGAAGTAGACGTGACAGCAAATGAAGACAAACATAGGGATGGATTTTCAGCAGCCGGCCTCAACTTTATTAAACTTAACATACGGGAAGAGGGCTACCCACCCTATCATGCATTTTAAGAGGTTCCAGTGCAGGGCTTCTACCATATAACCCATAACTCAGGGTAGACCCTCCTCAGCCTACCCCCAGGACTCAGCTCACTCTTCTGAGTTCTACCACCCACCGTGCAGCGAGGGGGATAGACGGTGCTAAAAGGGAGAACCTGAGCCCATGAAGTCTTCCCCTATTCCATAAGCACAAGGCCCAATCAGTAAAATTCCAGGTCTTTTACTTCTGGGGACTGTTCGTTTTATCCTTTTAACAACATTGGAAACTGGCCACGAATTGCAACAAACTAAAACCCTTACGAAATACGATCACTAATGATTAAATCCTATTCTTATGTAACTTAACTGTGCTTCCAGCATGAGTGAGGAAGGCAAAAAAACTCCCAGGCCTCTGCCAATTTGGTCCCTATGGGAAGAAAAAATTCCTGCTCACAAAACGGGTGATCGGTCAGACCTGGAGTATCCGCAGAACACAGCTCTGAGATTACCAGTATTGGGTGAGGAGGATGGGGCTGCTGGAATGGTCAGAAAGAGGCTCCACATGGCCCACGCTAGGGTTTTAAGTCAATGAAGGGGGAGGGCGAGGAATCAATCAGCTCCCTTCCTTCCTGAGCCACCCAATGAGTGGCTAGAGCAGGGGTGGGCAAACTTTTTGGCCCGAGGGCCACATCAGGGTTGCAAAATGGGATGGAGGGCTGGATAGGGAAGGCTGTGCCTCCACTAACAGCCTGGCCCCCACCTCCTATCCGCCCCTCCCACTTCCCGCCCCCTGACTGTCCCCCTCAGAACCCCCAACCCATCCAACCCCCCCTGCTCCCTGTCCCCTGACTGCCCCCTCCTGCCCCTTATCCACCTCCTCCCGGGACCCCACCCCTATCCAATGCTCCCTGTCCCCTGACAGGCCCCCCCCCGCCCTATCCGACCCCCATCCCTAATTGCCCCCCCAGGACCCCACCCCCTATCCAACCCTCCCTTCTCCCTGTCTCCTCCCTCCCAGAACCCCGCCCCATCCAACCCCCCTGTCTCCTGACCGCCTCTGCCCCATCCAATCGCCTCCTGACTACTCCCCGGGACCTCCTGCCCCTTATCCACCTCCCCCTTACCATGCCACTCAGAGTGGCAGCACAGGCTTATTGGAAAGCCTGGGAGGTGGGTGGGCGCAAGCCGCGCGGCTGCAGGGGAGGAGAGACAGCGGGAGAGGGGCCAGGGACTAGCCTCCCCAGCTGGGAGCTCAGGGGCCGGGCAGGATGGTCCCGCGGGCCGTAGTTTGCCCACTTCTGGGCTAGAGACTATGAAGGTGAGGAGGCACCACCCCTTGAGGCAGGTGGATGGCATTTTATCTATTTGCATAAGCATCTCTCTGCCAAAAAGATTAGTATGTTTATACTTTGAAAGGCTGTTTGTCTTTGCATTTTTCACCTGCAAACACCAATCAAGCATGTGTCAGTGAGAGAGAGATTTTTCTGGCTTTCGCCTTTGTATGTTTCTACAATAGAAAAGATTCGAGAACAACATGACCCAAGCTGAAGTAAATAAAATACATTGACACCATCATCATAATGTCTGGAAAGATCTGTAATGAAAACAAGACTCTGTGTATGAAAAATGCATGCATTTAGCAAATTGAAAGATGTCATTAAATAAAAATATTGACACACATCTGAACCATGTGGAGAAGAGAAAACTGTTTTGAAGTGAATTAGGAGTCTATATTGGTGTAATGAGGAGATTATTCCTTTCCTTATGTCATCTTGTATACTGCAGATGATGAAATACCATACATAACGCTACATACGTAGCTAGTTATTGCTAGTGTAGGTACAGTACTTAAAGTGTAGCAGCTGTTGTCTTGTATATTGAATTATGGTACCTAACTTCTGTTTTATTAATTTAGATGGAATACATGGGTCAAAGGTGTTCACGTGACCTAGTCACTGTCCAACATTAAAGAGTGTTAAACAAGGTGTATAAAGAGATCTAAGCCTGCTTAGTACCCTGGTGCAGAAACACCATAAGAATCACCTTTAACCTTTTATTAAAGATACAGAAATGAAGGATTCTGTTAAAGCATTTGAAATGTAAAGTATTAAGTAAGGCTTTCATTTTAACAACATCCCTTGTTCCCTTTCCCTTTAGCTGTGAAATTTTAGACGGAAAAAAACCCTTATTTGACAGTCACTTAGATGATATCAAAGATGGTTATAACTGTCGTTTTGGGTAAAAGAGAAGAAATTAGTTGAGATGCACTGGAGCTGATGCTGCTGTTAAAGTCCAATCCTGTTTCATCTCAGGTAGTGGTTGGGATTCACCTGCAGCTGGGAAGGATCGCAATGTCATTGGATCCTCTCTCTGGCCTGACTAGGTCAGGACATCTCTTAGGATCAGGATGATGAAAGTTAGGAGTCCCAGGAAACAGTGGGAATGGCAGCCATGATGGTGAAGCTCACTCCAGTAGTCTCCGTCTGTACTTCTGTCCTTTCTCCCCCCAAAGTCTCTTTGTTTTAAGCACCCAGAAAGGGAATGATGGGTGGAATAGCCCATCCTCTCTTAATTTTGTCAGGCCTAATATCTGACACATCAATTCTGATTCATTTATTTCCGGTTCCACATCTCCTGTTTTTTACCAAGCACGATTTTGACTCAGTCCTTGAATTATACTGGCATGGCCTTTGGTTGTTTTGACTTATTTAATCTCTCTGTCTGGTTCTCTTGCATCTGTTTATAACATTCATTTTTGAAAGTCACTTGACCTACTTTCCATCAATTTTTGTTGTTATAGATTATTGTAACCTCTTACGAACTTTCATATACTTTTTATAATTGAGCTCACGGTTAGGATAAATTTGTCAGCCCAATTATCACAACGCTTCTCCGGAAGAAATTCAGATATTGGAGTTTAGACATTATTAATGTGCAGAGTACTTTAGAAAACACATAGATGAGCCAGGATGCTACCCAGAGGAGCTAGCAAATCTAAACTGCATGACTCTAGACGTGCAAACACTGAGAGGATGAGGAAAGAAGTAGGGCCCGATAGTATCCTAGTAGATCAATAATGGAAGGCTAGGTGAAAGAAGTAGCTTTTAATACGAAATTTGAGAGGAGAGACAGAGGATACTTAGTGCATGGACAGATGGAGACTGTTCCAGACATACAAGGCTGCATGAAGAAACGCTTGAAGATGAGAACAGGAGAAGTGACGAGAAACATTAATGAGATGGTACCATTGCCTTCTTAATGATATTAAAATTCTGCTTAGGTTAGAGTTCCTTTCTATACTATGAATACTGCATGTGCTTGTAATAACCAATGTTTTTGCAATCTGAGATCCACCGAAGGATACTAATGAAACAATTCCTGGTAGTAAGGGAAGTGTTAATTATTGTTGTTTTGTTTTTTAAATGGATGTCTCAAGGATAGAAATAATGCTAACAGTGGCAAGCCTTCAGTCTCGGTATATGAGATTGCAATCACAGGAGCTAATTATAATGTTTTGCCTGCAATGACATCTTAAACCCAGTTGCTCAGAAACATGAACGTGCATGACTGCAGGAAATTTATTTGGTGACAGCATAAACTTGACCGTGTCGAGCTGGGCAAAATGTTCATTTGGGATACGTCTATGCAGCAAATTAAGGTGTGATTGTAGCATGGATAGGCATACCTATGCTAGCTTTAATCTAGCTAGCATAGGTAACAATAGCAGTGTAGACATGGTGGCACGGAATTCAGGAAGGGCTAGTAACCCAAATACGTAGCTAGGGTCCCTGATGGGCTTGTGCTGGGATGGCTAGAGCCATGAGGAAGGCTGTTACCTGCAGTAGCTAGATTAAAGGGAACTGGACCATGGCTTTTTCTTGCCCCTTCCAGTCCTTGGTGAAATGTTAGCACTGGCTGCAAGACTGCAGCTCTGGAACCACCTTGCTCTTTACCCCCTCTTCATCCCAACGCTACCACCTGCACAAGATCAGGACTCAAATGAACCATGTATGCCAGCTACACTTGGAAGGGGAGAAAATCTTCTCTGGGTGGCCTGTTGGGACCGATACAAATTGCAGTGCATTGGCTGGAAGGGCACCCCTACTTAATGATCAAATAGATAAGTATTATTTTTGGTACCTTACTAAGATAGTCAAATGTTTTACAGAATTATGCCACATGGAACGATGATCTTGTTGCATTAATATATTCATTGTAAACATCAAGTTAGATGGGTCTTATTTTAAAGATATTTTTCCCAGGGCACGTTACTATGTTAAGTTTTAAAATACACATTGCACCTTTTGTTTCTTGCTGTCTTTGAATGGCATGATTATAAAAGGGGGCACGAAGAGCATCCACAAATGTCTTGCATGTAATGTAGGATAATTTAATTGAGAATTGGGTGCAGGAATTTCAATTCCTCTAAGTTGATGAATAGCCATTTTCTGGAGGTGTCATCAATTAATCTGTTGTAATGAATTCTCTTTATTACCTATGTCGCCTTGTTAATTATAAAGAATTTTCTTACTCCTATTTATCAAGTCAAGATGCGTATATTACCTTTTTATCTGTGTTACTTTTAATATAGAATACATGCAAACTTTTCAGTAAGTATCCACATGCTAAATTTCATTACTAAGAAAATTAGAAGTGCCTGCTACAGAATATAAGAATTGCCATCGTTTTTTCACACACATACAAACATGCACGCTCCCGCTGCCTCCCTCTCTCTCTTACACGCAGTATATTAGTAGCCTTTTGCTTTTTATGGTATGCAGGAAAGATAATGCGTTCTCTTAAAAATATATCCCATTCTGATGTTTCTGAACTGTCTGTACAATATCTAACGCACAGAGGATATTTATCTTTGGTTTGTTTACAAGTCAAGCTTAAAACTTTCATTTACTTTTATTTTTTACTTATTTTAGGTTTAAAATAAATACTTAAAATGGTCTTCTATTGGCACCATCTCACTGCTTCCTGCAGAGGCATGAAATTCACCCCTTGTGCAGAGGGCCGGCACAAGGTCTATTGCATCACTTGCATGTACCACTATGGGAATGGATTTCTCCCATTAGGGCTGTTGGGCCACAAACCTGTATAACTGTGCCCACTTATTCCAGGAATTAATTGGACTGCGTTAGAAACTGAATCCGTCTGTGCATAATAAAGGTTACAGCCTAGGCAAAGATAAGAACACTGTCTGGCCACTAAGTCTAAACTTTTTCCAGTGCCCACCTCCAGTAGTCCAGTCTCCAAACTAACGGTTTTTGCAATGTGAATGCCTACCCATGACAATTTAAGCCGAGACCACCAAACAGCTCGTTATAGACAGTAAACGCTTTTTTTGACCCAGCAGCAAGTTCTCCTCATGAGTTACACAGGGTGCCATTTACTGATTTCAGTAGTAGTTGGCATGTGTGTAAAAGGGGAGAATGTCCCCTGGGCTGTGCTTTATACCCCTGTTTAGAAAGTAATGCCTAAAACAGTGACCGTATCATTTCCCCCCCCCCTTTTTTTTTTTTTTTAAGGTTGAAGCAATACTGGTCAACATTTTTGGTGGTATTGTGAACTGTGCCATTATCGCAAATGGCATTACCAAAGCCTGTCGAGAACTTGAACTGAAGGTGCCTCTGGTTGTCAGACTTGAAGGTGAGTGATAAAGGTTTGGGGCTAAAGTCGGCTCTCAGCTGCTCTCAATTACACCGTGTTCCACTTCAGCTTATTCTGTTCTCCAGGCTCGTGTAAAGGATGCACAAACTAGTTCAGATGCAATAAGAATTGACCCAACTCTTTGCCTGTGTAACTTTACCTGAAACCCTATGACTTAGGGTCATACCCTCCAGTCTTTATTCAGTCCTTACTCAGGCAAAACTTGAGTAGGAGCTTTCTCTGAAAAAAGACTGCAGCATTTGCCTCTTCACTAAAGCAGAGGCACGCAAGCTAGAACCCCCTTGGTTTAGAAGAGAGTGAGTTTCTGGCAGGTAATTCTCTTGGAGGAGCCCTGAACTTTGGGATTCATTCATGCAGTCAGTCCAAAATCACCCAAATCCATTGATCTTTAGAGAACATGGCAAAGTTCATCTCTGTTCCCAGGTACTGGGATGGGGATCTGTCGTTAAAGTGTTGCCTTTTTCCCCTTCCTGGTTCTGTTTATTTTCGTCTGTTAGTCTGATTGTACTTTTAATATCTGGAAAAGTACCTACAGCCCTAACTAGAGGTTTTATGGTCTTCTGTATAAATCTAAAATACAATAAATGAACTCTTCCCGCATATTTCTATAGTTCCTGGCCCCAGATGCAAATGGAAGGGCTGAAATACAATGAGAAAAACTTTACTCATTGTATTTCCAGCCGAAACAGAAAATGTTTTCATGGAAGGGCATATTTGCTGGATGGGTTTGTTTTCCCTTTCCAAATAATTTTTACTGAGCACAGTTATAGTATACACATGTATCCGGACACAGACCAATTATAATGCCATAAGCAAGAATAAAATGAAGAACAATATAAAAGAGAGACAATATTATTCTACTTGGATGACCTGTTCTTTCCCAGATCTCCAGCTCAGTTTTTAAAAACACAGCAGCTTTGGGGATGGCAGCTTGAATAAATTCCAGACAAGCTTCTTAACTTTTGAGTTCTCAATCTCTTCCCTCGCTCATCCAGAAATTACAAACTTGATGTGGGTTCTGTTGCCTGTGTTGTGCAGGAGCTCAGACTAGATGATCATAGTGGTCCCTTCTGGCCTTAAAGTCAGTGAAGCTTTAAAAAGTCTGGTGGCTCGGCAGTTGCTCGTTTTAATATATTTTTGTTATTTTGCTATCTTAAAAAAAAGAATCCCACAACTCCTTCCATCAGTTTCTGAAAAGTCTCCTGAAAGAATTGAGGAAGGAAGATTGGGTTTTTTTGACAATAAGAGGAAAAGTGTTTTGGTTTCCCGCAATCTGTTGAAACCAGCATAACAGTCATGATCAGGACGTGGGCAGTCCGACCTAGTGGTTGGAGCAGGAATCAGGAGTCAGGCCAGAGGGCAAACTGAGGTCTGGTGTCTGGAATCAGGCAGGGTCAGGGTACCAGGAGGTCAGCAGTAGAAGTAGGAAGCAGTCCAAAGCAGGCAGAACCCAGCTGAATGGACAATTACCTGTTTCTGTGCTGGTTTATGTAGAAGCTTTGAACTAATTAGGATGACTAACATTCTGCCTATTGGATTCCAGGACTGGGGTCCTCTGTCAGAGTTCAGCTCCTATTCTGACAACAGTTAGCAGGTCACTAGGTGACAGGCTAGAAGTTAGTAGCTCCGAAGAGCCCTGCGGACCAAGGTTCAAAACCCGAGGTCCCTGACATCAACATTCTTATATTCAAATCATTTGTTTTTGATAAGCGCATTTGGAAAGACTTCATAACAGGTGTTTTTAAAGGCATTTTTCTCAGTAAAATCAATATTCATGCTATAGTGGGTTGTTTTGTCAGCAAGTACATTAGTTTAGCTTAACATAAAAACATGAAAGGCAAGATTACACCTTTGAGCGTCCTACTATGGTTTTCTCTGCATAGGTCTCTCTCTGATAGATCAAAGAATGTGAATAGTTTGCCTGACAGAATATTCATGATCTTGGTCATTCACAATTTTCGTGTGCAAACTGATTCATATTGTATACCAAACTGTGACAGGTTTCAGTTGGTCCCCCACCGCTGGGGGGCAGTGGGAGCTACTGTCTCACCGGCAGGCCTTGGTCACACCTTTCTGTCCCTAGGGAATTAGCGGAGGGAGGGGTGCTGGCAAGGGTCTGTAGTGCGCCCCTCAGGCAGGGGGGAGTGCCGGCAAGGGTCAGTGGCATTGTCGGGATTCTGCTACCCGAGGGTCTGGGGGGAACAGCCAGCAGCCTGGGTCTGTCTCCCTCCCTGGTGCTGCCCTGACTGGGCCAAGGGCCCCACCCTGTATACTTCCTTTTCCACCCCTCCCCTTCGGGGGGTTGGAGTAAGTTTGGTCTGGCTGAGAGAGTGGCTCTTTACCCTCTGGTTCGGAGGGAAGCCACCCTGGCTCCCTACACAAACTTATAGAGTTACAAGGACATAGTCATACCCAATCATTTAACTGTGCTACAAATACACTTCTTTACAGCATTATATTAACCATTAAGGACTTTTGCAATGAAGCCTGGTTTTATTCTATTCGTTGCGTTGAGTTTTTTTGTTTTGTTTTTTTCTGTTTTAATGCCTCGTACAGATTGTGAGGCCACCTCTCTCCCTGTTTGCCACTGTGGGGGGTGGAATCTACTGGGGTGTGTTTTTGCCGACTGCCCAGGTTTGATGGCCTGGTGGCAGAATGTTCTCAGGGAAGAACTCTTGGTTCTGGAATTGATTTGTCAGAGTCTGAGTCTTTGGCCTTGCGGGTTTGATGTAAGGCCCATCTCTTTTTCCTCTGGACGGTGCCTGGAGAGGGGTGATTAATAGGGGTCACCATGTAAAAGTCAGCACTTGCACAGGTTTACCTATAGCGTTGTATCTCAGGTACTTTTCCCTATATTTACAGTAGGCAGCCCAGGGCTTAGAGCAATCCAGGGTAGAAAATGGAGCGTGGCTGATGAGCTTGAGCACTTGAGCTCTGACCCGTTGGCGTTACTCCTTGCAGAATAGCAGGAAGTAGAACGTGTATATAAATAAATAAATGAAATGAAATTTAAAAGAGGGGGGAGGGGAATATTATATTTTTTCTTTCAAATGTTTTCCCCCAAAATTTGAAATTCTATCAAAATTTTGAAAATATTTCAACCACCTGTAGTAGGAACTGCCCCTGCCTTAGAACTGCAGAGCGGCTTGTGCTGTCCATCGGTGTCTTTGCAGTGAAGGATTCCAGGCTTTTTAGAACCCCTCTGGCTTTTCAGGCTCAGTGCGGGTGGGGGAGCAATTGTGTCCTTGCGTATACATCAAGAGCCAGACAATACATTTTAACCAACCAGGCTCATTGTTTTTCTCTTGTACCAAATAAGAGTGTGGCAGGTCACTGGCAGGATGCACCATGTTTCCTGTTAAAGGGGTAGGTAGTTGCTATCCAAAATGTGAGTGTTACATGCAGAGCCTTGGGGGCATGGCTCTTGAAGTGGCAGGTTGGCCCTGTGAAACTCCATATCTGAAAAACTTCTTCTCTTCACCTTGGCAAAGAAGCTAAGTTTTCACATCCCTCAGTGTCATTCTGCTGTGCATAGGTCATTTCCACATGACATCAGGGGATGCCAAAGCTTGTAGCATGCACTCCTTCTATTCTGTTTACTTTCTTGTACCACAGTCATCCCCGCAATATCTGAGCACCTTCCAGTAGTGCATTAAGCAACATGACCATCAGTGGAGGCCCAGTACTCTGCCAAATAGGTAGAACCTTAAACACCTCTGAATTGAAGCATAGAAATAGGTTGCTGGGGATTTCATTGGATGATGAAACACTCCCTCATTCCTAAAGAAAGGCAAACTAACAGAGTAATTTAATGTAGGTGACTCAGAGAGCAAAGGAGGTAGCTAAGAGATAGGAATTCATTTTGTATGTAAAGCCTCAACATTTGATTATTTTTCATGCAACTTTTGTTGTTTGTTTTAGTTTTTTGCTAAGAGCAGCCGTAGTTTTCTTGATTTAATAGCTGTTAGTGAACTGATTTAGGAATTGAAAAGCTATCATGTTTGGAAGAAGGTAATTCACAGTTGTAGTTGTAGGCTGGTTATTACCATTTTCTTTTAAACCATCTAGGGGACACAGGGAAAACTAGGCTGCAATGTTTATGGCCCATCTTAAACTACTGCCTGTCTAATGCATCACATGGGAATTCTTGATGTTTTCGTCTACTTGTAATTTGCACAGTCCGTGATCCTGTATGTCTGGACCTTGTGCCATGTTATTTTCACTACCTTTGCCCTCCCCAGGTTCTGGAACACTGCAAAAACTAAAGCAATCCATGGTGTGTGTTAGAGCAACCCTGGTACTGCTCTAACCTGCAGCTGCCTATGGCCTGCCCTGCAGCCCAGAATCTCCCTAGCACTGAATGCTGTAACTCATGATTACGCAGGGGCTTGCAAGCAGGGCTGCCTTGATTGACCCGACACTGCTCCTGCACTGACAGATTTCTTGCCAAAACCCCTTGAGGCTCCTGTATGTCCTCTGTACTACCACCTGAACATGGTTTATGACAACCAGTCCAGGGACCCAAATTGGCCCCATTGCATCTAGGACCTTTATCTCAGAAGAGTTGTGTGTGCTGCTTAGTCTGTTGGGATCAATACTGGATCTTCATGGAAGAGATGGAAAAAATCAGTTAATCAATCATTCCCTTCCCATGCAGTATTGGTTCCTGGGATTATCCAGGCTGGTTTAAATGTCTTGGGAGATGGAGCTACCTCTGTTCCCTTTGGAGACTGTCCCACCATAATACCGTAGCTATGGCTGTTAGCCCTAATGTTGCTTTTAATTCATCTTATTAGTCGTAGTTTTACCTCCTGTATCCCCCTAAGCAAGGACTTCTGTGGTGTTTACTCCCTTCAGGTATTTTACTTATAGACCCTTCTCATGTGACTGCCCCTTCCCCTGCCTCCTTAGTCATTCAGCCAACCTATTCATAAGCAGTTCTTTTCATCTGTCTTCCAAAAGTCAATCCCTCCAACCCCGTAATCATCTATGTTGCTCTTCTTTGAACCCCCATCACTTTGTATGAAGATAAAATTATTCTGAATTAATAATCAATACAGCGAAAGCCATAAGGGCTCCCAAAACATTTTAAAAAAAAACTGATACTATTTTACGTTTCATTGGATGAAAGAGAGACCAACACACATTTTTGTATTTCCATTTTGTACGTTTTCCCAGCAGAAGGTTCATGAGTACTCCCATAAATCTAACCGATTTGTGCCCTGCACTTTAAAGACTCTTTGCCCACATGCAATGTATTTCAAATGTCTTGATGAGTAAAGTTTTAATCAGTCAAATCTGTCTTGATTTAGCAGGATTTTGTGGACAAATCTTTGTTCTCAGCTGTATAATAACTACAAGCTGTTTTACCAGTGGATAAAGAAAGGATTACTCTCCTCTTTGAAAATGGTAACTTTATAATTACATGTATTTACTTGCCTTATCAGAAAAGAACTCACCAGCTGAGACGCAGGATTATTTTTGTTTAAAAGGCTCGTGGGTGACTGGAAAAACCACACATTCTAGGTTTTAACTTTTATAGACATAAGAGACATGGGTTCTACTGGGTACGTGCAGCCGTTTTACAGGATTTTTTTTTCTCCCCTTTTAATATAACATTCTGTTTGAACTGATTTCTACATAGACTAACCAGCAGTGTTGGGCTAAAGCCAAAATGCAGCTCATTGTTGTGGTCAAAAATAAAATAAAAACTGAGGGTAGGGAAGAATAAAGAGATTAACTTTGTCACAATAAAATGAAATATTCTCCTGCTTTTTGGTTGAGAATCTGTGACATTCTCTCTCTTCCCTCCAAAAAGTGAACTTCTTTCAAATGTGTCCATAATAAGGACAGGAACAAATGGGAGTGGACTCTGTTATTGTGTATGGTCCATGCTAGAAGGCAGACAGGACCACGTTTTCAAAACTGGCTTCTGAATTTCCATTTCCAAAATTGCCCATCCAAGTTTTTGGGTATGCGTTTGCAGACCTAAAATTTTTCATGCTCAGAATTTCAGAGTTGCACATGGAAACTGTTTTCACGCACAAGTAGAGCAGTTATGTATCTGCCCAATTTGCATATTTGAATGCTATTTGTTGTCCAGTTTGTGAGCACAAATGCTGTTCTCGTATGTAAATCTACCAAAAACATGAGCGCCCAAATTATTGTGATTAACAGGAGACGAGAACATACGGTATTATGTACACACGTCTGAAAGTATGAAGAAATATTTTTTGCCTAATGTTAACCCCACTCTGACATCCTGAGTTTGAAAATTCAACGTGAAAAATGCTATGGTGAAAATATAGAGTAGAAAATGGAGAAAGGAATATCAGAATAGAAAGTTTTAAAGGATTTCTGCAGTAAAGTCTTGGAAGATAATCTCTTCTTGATTTTGTAGCCAAAGGCTACAAAATTCATAAACCACCAAAACCCAGTCTTCAGTTGACAATAACTTTCCATTTAATCCCAAAACTCACTGGTGACTAAGTGAAAGGCTCTATATTCCACTCCAAACACTTGACTCTTCCAGGCTCTCAAGGTTGTACATTTCTAACTCGAAACTGTGTGTATACTAATGGAGATGAAATGCCCTTGATGTATACCACTACATAGTGTCATGAGGTTGAAACATTGCTATGCAATGACACCTGGTCACAATGTGGTATCACTGATGAAGCCTTACTAACCAAAATGTGAGTGATGAAATATCTCACCATGATGCCCTAACAAAATGTCCGCTAGGAAGGCTGTACTCAGTTTTGAAAGTTATTTCTTTATTTCTCTCACTTTCCTGCACACTCCCAGATGCAAACACTTTCTCCCCTATTTTCTGGTAAGGGCTGGATGTTACTGCAGAAATCTTGAACCCATTCCTGAACCTCAATTTTCAAAATGGCAGCGCATTCTGTTTCTAGTTCATGTGTATGGCCAAACACCACATTCGCGAGCGCTATAAAAACATTGATTTTTTTTTCATTCAAACTTTTAATGTTCCCGAGTATCCATAGTTTCTAGAGGATACATTTGCACTGCAGTAAAAGACCTGCAGCAAGTTGCAGCTGTCTGGGGTCAGCTATCGCAGGCTCAGGCTGATGGGCTAATCAAATTGCAGTGTGGAGGTTCAGGCTCGATGTGGAGCCCAGGCTCTGGGACCAAGGAAGGAGGAGAGTCCCAGAGCCTGGATGTCAGCCCGAGCCCCACAAGCCCAAATCAGCTGACCCGGGCTCAGAGTCGGTGCTGCAGGTTTTCTTATCGCAGTGTAGACATACCGAGAGATACATTTATAACAATATAAACTGATTTTGTATATTGTTA
Organism: Natator depressus; assembly: GCF_965152275.1. Lineage (NCBI taxonomy): Eukaryota > Metazoa > Chordata > Testudines > Cheloniidae > Natator > Natator depressus. The sequence continues at coordinate 7,889,563 of NC_134240.1, read as the reverse complement.
AAACTGTAGCAATAAAACATGTCTAATAGAGTAATTATAAGTAGGTTTTTAAGGTAGCATACTTACAATAAATGTGTGTAATAAAATTCTGGGTTAGTGGTAACAAGTACTTCAAGTGGTAACAACAGAAATGTGAATTTGAGACATGACACAGCAAACACTGTAACGCTTCTGGGTCTATGATTCAAAAGTGTGTATTTGAAATAAAGTGGAGTGCAAAGATGTGCTGGTAAAAATACACGTTGCAGGCTAATCCATAGAGTGACATTGATATTAACTTGAGAGAGAGAAAATAAAAGAGAGGTTCGCTTTCCCCGTGTACAATGGCATTCTTATAATAGGAGTCAGGTAGAAAGCAGCCTGTAATATTGTGCATTTTCACTGCTATACAGCTGATTATAGCATAAGTGAAGGGGAGATTATCTTGATAGCCTATGTATGGAATTCTGTTTACAGTTCTCTGACACCATCCAGTGGCAGGAGGTTAATGTTAGACTAGTTTTGTGGGGATTTTTTTTTTTTTGCTTTAATTTCCACTGCCATATAAGGCATTTTACTTTAGTTTTTAAGCCTGTTTCTAATGCTTTCAGATTATTTAGTTTTTAGATCCATTTCCGTGCTTTCAGACTGTTTTAGAGACATCATTCAAGTTTCTCTCTTTTATCCATCTTCCTAAAATGTCTATCACTATGTACATAACAAAAGCAAACTGAATTTCCAGAAGCAGAAAATATCAGTCATTTACAGCATACTTGTTGAAAGTGTCTTTATTTGTATGTCCTGTTTAGAAGGCTGTTTTGTATTTCATGTGTACCAAAATCACACTCTTTTGATTGTGAGACAGATTGGTTCACTTTTCCAATTTCCTATCTCCATTCTTTTGTCTAAAACCTTTTTTTTTAGTTTGTGTCTTGTATTGATTTTGTTAATATATTAGTCAAGTACAGTCTAGAGCAATCAACGTGAGACAGCATACATCTAATGTACTGCTCCCATTCTGACCTGTTGGTAGATTGACCTCAGCAACTTCATGAAGAGAAAATGTTAGTTTTAAATACTCGGATACTACAAATAGCATAATGTTTTTGCTTTGTAGGAAAATAGCCAGCAAAATGTCTCTCGCTCTATCTCGCCTCCCACCCTCCTCCTTTTATGGAAAAGTCCTATAGAAGCCTATCAATCAATCCATCTGTCTAATCTTAGTTATATTTGGTTATCACTGTTGTATCTGTGCGCCAGATTAATCCTGCGGGGTTCTGTAGAAATTAAATGGGATTCCATAAGAGTTATTCTAACAACCTAAAGAATTTTTATAGAGAAGGATACCTTTTCTGTAGGCTTTTTAAAACCACCCTGAAGAGTTCTTCTGCATGTGGATATGTATTTCTGCCTTAAATACTACAGGATGGTTGGGGGGGGAAAAAACTATATCAAGGTTATAATCTTCTATGAACTTCTACAGGATTTTTCTAAACATTACAGAGCAGGCAGGGCTCCCTTCTGTCATAGATTTCAGGTGCTGCTTAGTTGTCATTGACCTTTGTAGACAAGCTGCGACTGTCCGTGCAGTGCATGGGGATAGAAAGCATGACCTCTTCTCCCAGTGCTGCTAGGACAGTAGCAGACAGTTAGTTATTCCTCCTTCAGCCATCTGCCTCTTCGATCACAAAAGTAAGCAGACCTGCTGCTGCAGAGATGTCTTTGGCTTCTATCAATTGAGGGAGTGGGAACCTTGACTTGAGCCCACTGCAGAAACAGGCTCTTGCTTGTGGCAGAATAGAGCTGTTATCTATCTCAAAATATTGTATAATTATTTAAAAAAAAAAAAACCCTCTCCATGTTTCTATTAAGCAAAATCACACTTTAAAATCATGAGCACCCCGAAGAGAAAGTTGCATGCTACTGAGCATGTTTACTGCATGATTAATAATTAAGGATGTAATTAAAGTATAACTACACATATAATTATAATTCATTTTGGTAGGTCCAGGAATTATGAAGTAATTTAAACATTTTGACAAGGCAAATGAAGGAGCAATTTGATGAGGGGGAGGGAAAGTTATAGAATCTACTCTTAAAGAGGATCAGTTCAGGTCCTTACGCTGACAATTTCTGATGCAGTCCCTAGTTTGAATTCCACCTATGCAGCCAAAACACCTGTCGAGGGATCCTTGTATGTTGCTTAGTGTATCGGTTTTCAGAGTTGTCACTTAGCTTTGTTGAAGGAAAGGGTCCGGAAAGTCCAATTTTTTCTTCACTGCTGTTTTCCTAAATGTAGGGGTTATAGCCAGGGGGGAATATGAACAACTGCTCTTCTGGTTTTGGAAGAGTCAGAAACCTTCACCATTCACCTTCATTAGTATGACTCTGTTCCTGAAAAAGGATGGGGAGCTGGGATTAAAAAGAATGAAATCAGGAAAGGAAAAAGATGATCAGAAAAAGGACTTGAAATCCTACAAAGTTAGTGCAATCAAAATTGTGTCAGGGTAATTTAATTTGGAAATAAAAAAATCAGCATGTTTCTTGAGAAATTACCTCTTTCCTGACGCAAACTTGTTATAGTTTATCTTTGTGTTCTACAGCAATGTCCTGACATAATCACTAGTGGTGTGCAATAGTCTTTAAAATTTAGGATTAGCATTGATTAAAGGGCTGAAGCAGCATCGATTGTTAAATATTGAGATGACATTAATTACACTCTAGCGGCAAAGGGGAATTGGGCTTGCCTTTTGTAGGATTGCCTTTGTGCTGTACTCTTAAGAATTGTCTATTAAATAAGCAAAAAAGAGCAGGATCAAAAGAGCAGGGGCGAGGGTGTCTTAAAAAAAGGGAGTTAGGTTTGCAGGGTCAGTGCAGTTAGGCCACTAAAATAATGGAGTGGACCCATCTTAACCCATGGGAAGGAAACCCTGGAAGAATTCCACCATGATTTCAACAGCTTCCACCCCACCATCAACCTCAGCCTGGACCAATCCACATGGGAGGTCCACTTCCTAGACACCACGGTGCAAATAAGTGACTGTCACGTTAACACCACCCTATACCGAAAACCCACTGACCGCTATGCCTACCTTCATGCGTCCAGCTTCCATCCCGGACACATCACACAATGCATTGTCTACAGCCAAGCACTGAAGTACAACCGCATTTGCTCCAACCCCTCAAACAGAGACCAACACTTACAAGATCTTCACCAAGCATTCTCAAAACTACGATACCCGCATAAGGAAATAAGGAAACAGATCAACAGAGCCAGACGTGTACCCAGAAGCCTCCTGCTGCAAGACAAGCCCAAGAAAGAAACCAACAGAACTCCACTGGCCATCACATACGGTCCTCAGCTAAAACCTCTCCAACGCATCATCAGTGATCTACAACCTATCCTGGACAACGATCCCTCACTTTCACAGGCCTTGGGAGGCAGGCCAGTCCTCGTCCACAGACAACCCGCCAACCTGAAGCATATTCTCACGAGCAACAACACACCGCACCATAGTAACTCTAACTCAGGAACCAATCCATGCAACAAACCTCGATGCCAACTCTGCCCACATATCTACACCAGCGACACCATCACAGGACCTAACCAGATCAGCCACACCATCACCGGTACATTCACCTGCACGTCCACCAATGTAATATGTGCCATCATGTGCCAGCAATGCCCCTCTGCTATGTACATCAGCCAAACCGGACAGTCCCTACGTAAAAGGATAAATGGACACAAATCAGATATTATGAATGGCAATATACAAAGACCTGTAGGAGAACACTTCAATCTCCCTGGACGCACAATAGCAGATTTAAAGGTAGCCATCCTGTAGCAAAAAAACTTCAGGACCAGACTTCAAAGAGAAACTGGTGAGCTTCAGTTCATTTGCAAATTTTACACCATCAGCTCAGGATTAAACAAAGACTGTGAATGGCTAGCCAACTTCAAAAGCAGTTTCTCCTCCCTTGGTGTTCACACCTCAACTACTGGAAGAGGGCCTCATCCTCCCTGATCGAACTAACCTCGTTATCCCTAGCCTGATTCTTGCTTGCATATTTACACCTGCCTCTGAAAACTTCCACTGCATGCAACTGACGAAGTGGGTATTCACCCACGAAAGCTTATGCTCCAATACGTCTGTTAGTCTATAAGGTGCCGCAGGACTCTTTGCTGCTTTTACAGATCCAGACTAACACAGCTACCCCTCTGATATATAAAACATTGGTCTATCTACACATCTGTCCACACTGCAGAAAACTTAACTTACATTTTTTTAAAAAAGCTTTATTTAAAAACACCAAGTTGGTGAAGATCAGGTGCCACACCAATTTCTGATACATCCCCTACCTTGAGACTATCTTCTACACTTGAAAAGAGAGGCACTCCATCTGTATTACATAAAGACCATGGCTTGCACCAGCAATACTATCCCATTAATGTTTAGATAACAGAAATGCATGACACACGTACATGGGATTTCATTCTCAGCATAGAACCCACAGGGGTTACAGTGGCTTTAAGTTAATTTTGCATCTTCCCAATCTTGGGCTGCTCTGGGGGCTGGAGAGGCTTCCAGTGTAACTTAGACTGGCCTGGGAACTACATTAGGCTGTGTGCACCAACTTATGGGCTGCAACAAAGCCCAAAATCTCCACTCTAGAACCTGGTGCAGCCCTGCCCCAAAGTGTCCTGCCGCCCATGCATCACCCTACACCAAGGATTGCTAGGGGGTACTTTGAAGGCAACCTTATGGCCGACTTCCTCAGGCACAATGCCCAGGGAATCTTGCCTCAGCTGGATCTGGGACTTCTTGAGCCCCTTTATGCTGCTCTGACTTCTACCTAGCGTACATGGTCTAAATTGATGAGGAGGACTTCACACCAGATGTTCTCTACCTCTTAGTTCTCACTATCTTGGACTTGGGTATGCATCTTTTCGGATTTGCCTTGATGATAATGGTGTTTGCAGACTGAATGCCACCCAGACTGATCTCTAGCTAGGTCCTTAAGACCATTTGGCTGGATGTTCAGTCTATGTCCATCAGTGGTGATCTTATCTCACCACCGAAGCTTTTGGTGCCCACATGATTGCCAGATGTGTAGCAGCATTCCTTGGTAAACATGCTTCATAATTTGTTGGTCTTCCATTCTAACAACAGGACCGTACCAAAGGCACTGAAATTGAACCAGTGCTGATGGAGGCAGTTGCGGGGTTCGGCTACGAATACCCCTGTTTCTGATCTTGTCCTGCTACTGCAGCTGACAAAGACTAAGAGAATCAAAAATGTCAGTCCACCACTTCCCAGTGCCCACATTTCATTGCCATACAATAAAGTTGGCATAACCATGCTTCTGTGGATGTGCACCATTTTGGCAACACGTCGTCTCAGTGATGCTAAAGAAATAAGCCCAGCACATCAGTGTTCTATGCAGTTGTGTCCCTGGATTTCTTTTGGACTCCAAATAGAAAATGATTGTTGATTTAACCGAACAGGGTTGTAGAATGTATAAATTTAAGTCGGGCATAAATTATGGGGAATAGTGAAACATTTCTACAGTTCAGAGTGAGAGATTTTACTGGCTGTTGGAGCTGTGAAAATATTGACTCTTTAAGGTTAAAATCAATATTGTCACTCCTAAGCACAGTTCAGTGAAATGATTACATTAGGACTTTATATCCTATATAATATGGAGCATGAACACTCCATATTATGGTCTAGTGGATGTGTGGCCATGAGGCATTGTGAAGCATGGGGATTTTGAGGGTGAAGGCATAGACTTTGGAACGCATAGCAACAACAGAGGACATCAAGAACTCAGGAAATCTAGTGATAGGCTCATATTTTGATGAGTTGCAGGGTCTATTTTATCTAGATGTCTAGGGAACTATATCGCTCCCATCTCTGTCATATCTGAGCATCTGTGATGCCTGAAATCAGGGACGAATTTGTCCCATTATGTCTGGCACACTTTTAACATACTGGGCAAAGTGATTTCACAGTCAGATCGTGATTTTGAATATGAATATCATTTTCAGTAAATTCCAGGTTCTTTCACATATTTCTATAATGCACTGTTTTGACCCAGTGTTGTTTTACATACAGAGAACATCTTAGTAAAAAGTAGAGCCTGTTTGCAGTCAATGAATGAACAGGAGAATAAACTTAACATTACTGAACACACTGATGGTTGTGAACAGTTTGCCTAGTTCTTAACAATCCTCCATATTGGGGTCTCAGGTACCTAGCAGCCTACCTTTTAAGTGTCATGTCCGTCTCCCTTTGGAAGTTTTATATGTTCAATATGTGCTTAGTAAATCCTCAGAAAGGGTTAAGAGAGAGAAAGTCTGCCAGTAATTTTCTAAATCCTTTGTCTCACCCATCATGAAATGCAAGTAAAAACTGCCCATCATTTTCAGTTTGGTGTTTCCAGGAGGTGCCAAATGTATTGCATCAAACCAGGTAAGAGACTTCTGGGGAAACACTAAATATATGTGATCACTGTGCCAGAACATTTCAAAGGACCTGTCCCTGTGCAGTATTAATAAACGAAGAGCTTCAATGACAATCAGTCATCTCTTTTCATTAATCTGTTCTCATTTAACTCTGCATTTGCCTTTTATATGAGTCTGACAGTGTGAAACACGCATTTCCCTGAAATGTCTCTCTTAATTTATAGCCTTTTTTCATGACTATGAGAGTGCTCTGTTGAGTGTATTTGAAGTGTTTGTCTACAAACAGAGCACATAGGCTCAATAGCTGTACAGTCTTACAAATGATATTATAGTATTTGATATCTTTCAGGGAACAAAGGATAATGTCATGCTCATTCTCTGAATAATTTACAGTTGAATGCTCTTCTATCTCCAGTCCTTCTGGACTTTAAGCAGAGGTGCAGAAGTACTTTATCGTCAGAGGGTCAGACTATACCTTGGCTACTTGCATCAGCTACTCCCAAACAGTCTAATTCTCAGGATTGCGCAGAAACCTCAAGCTTCTTAAAAATAAAAATAATAATAATTTTACTCCTTTGAGGCCATCACAGGTGGATTTTAGAGTTATCATTAATAATCTGGTGGGGTTTTTTTGTAATAATAATACCCCTAACCTGTGTCCAGTGCTTTTAATCTTCAAAGTGTTTTACAAACGTTAATGGAATGGAGCATGGTCCATTATCCATGGGAGTCTTTTCATTGACTTCAGTGGACATTGGATTGGCCCCTGAGTCCTCATAACACTCCTGTGATATAGGTAAGTACTGTTATCAGAGAGCAGCTTATCTGAGGCCACAGAAGTTGGCACTGTCAGAGTTGGAATTAGATTTTAGGAGTTCCTGGGCTCAGACCCCTACGTGACTCCTCTCTCTTTAAAGCAAAATTAAATCAGGTTTAATGCTTTAAACCAGGTTGATGAAGGGTTAATAGAAAGCATTTGCAACATGTATTCATTAGTTAACCTTTTCAATTTCCTTTCTAGGAACGAATGTTCATGAGGCACGTCGCATTCTGAATGAAAGTGGATTACCAATTACTTCTGCAAGGGACCTTGAGGATGCAGCAAAGAAAGCAGTGGCTAGTGTGGAAAACAAATGACTCCTTGAAGATATTTGCCGTAGAGGTTCTGTGATTCACAAAAGTGACATTCACATTCTTGTTGTAGGGAGAATTATTAGGGTTCCTTAAAGCAGTCATCAGTATTGCTGAATTTATCCATCTGACATACCCAGACGGTACGAAAATTAGTGAATCCTCAATCTGCAAATTTCTGGATTGAGAAATACGTTAATTAACATTTAATTCCACAAAGTTCCTGGGGGGGTTTTTTGCGTGTGTTTTTTTCCAAAATAATGCAGTTGATGGATTTGTGAATAAGGTATAATTAGCAACTTACTGATTCCTGTCGACAGGGTTCTTCCCTAATCCAACAAATACTGTTTCCACATTTTTTTGGAAAAACATTTGAGTTCATTTTTAATGTCCTAAAGAGTCGGCAGGCAAAAGTAAAGCCTAATCATCGATTGATGTATTTTTATGAATTTTTACAATAACAAAAAAAAAATCTGCTTTCAATAAATAGGTTAGTTTTCTTCCTTAGATAATTTGTGCTTGTATCACACTCCATGCCTGAAAATGATTTCTTTGTATTCAGATACAAAAAGTGTACCTCACAATAGGAAAAAAATTGAATACCGTTATTTGTAGTAGTGAAAGGACCGTCCATTCTTCTACTGTACCAGTAAACAGATGACATGTGATTCAGTTGATTGAGTAGCCATTGGAGGTGAAATTGAGTACCGTCCTTCCAAATGTGTCCGTGCCATACGGTATCTATGGGTGTATGTATGCAGTGAATCTAATGGCTGCCAACTTTTCAAAATAAACTCTTTAAGTAATAGTAGTTATTGCAATTCTGAGTATTTAGCATAACGTACGAATCAATAGCCGCACTATGTGAGTAATAAGAAAAAAATTCTCAAAATAGTCACTCTATTTCCAAAAAAGAATTTTGATTTGCTGTGAAAAAAACTTTTCTTGTTCACTTTTCACAAACATTTGAATGCTCAAGCGTTAGTAACGCAAATACTTCAGACAAGAACAATGAGGAGTCCTTGGGGCACCTTAGAGACTACCAAATTTATTTGGGCATAAGCTTTCATGGGCTAAAACCCACTTCATCAGATGCATGGAGTGGAAAATACAGTAGGCAGGTATAAATACACAGCCCATGAAAAGGTGGGAGTTGCCTTACCAAGTGGGGGGGTCAGTGCTGATGAGCCAATTCAATTAAGGTGGAAGTGGGCTATTCTCAACAGTTGATAAGAAGGGGTGGAAATCACTTTTGTAATGCGAATGAGGCCAATTTAAACAAGGTGGCCCATTTCAAACAAATTGACAAGAAGATGTGAGTATATCCACTAAAAATCCTATTTTGATTATAGAGTCATTTGTACTGTTATAATAATTCAAGCTGTTGATTATTTACACAAATCATTCAATCAGGGAACAGAAGACACTACCAAGTGGCTTGAGTAACTAATCAATGAAGTACACATTGCAGACCACAAACTGTTTGCTGAAATTTGTGAATAATTTTGAGTAATGTACCAATGAGATAATGTCATGATCTGTTTCTGAACAATTTGTAAATGGGGGAAAAGGTAAAATTTGTCTAATAAATTATTCATTGTGAATTATTTGCTCCACTCTAATCAACACTCTGCTTTATTTGGGAAAAAATACTTTGTCATTTATATTTTTGTTGACATTTCCATGACAACATTTATATTCAGAAATGATTGATTTAGATTAATCTATGTAGATATACAGTATAGCCAGATTCTTCAATTACCTAATTCCTCTTCCTTCACCCTGTTGCCCAAGGGAAAAAAATATATCCTCATTAGAATAGTGATAAACATACTAGTGTGAGTTACTGTCCATATAAGAAAATTACTAATTCAATTAAAGATAAGTATTTGATCAATTTAATGAGGGTCTGGTAAATGATTATACGGTGGGCTACTTTTAAGAAAAAGAAAGAAACCCTTGTCATAAACATCTCAGTATGACATATTTTAAGTACAGGAAAATAAAAACATTTTTGTGTCAGTCAGTAAAGTGGTAAAGTAAATATTTCCTTGTTAAGGTCCCATACAGTATCTAGCTTTCTTATGACAGGTTTCAGAATAGCAGCCGTGTTAGTCTGTATCCATAAAAAGAAAAGGAGGACTTGTGGCACCTTAGAGACTAACCAATTTATTTGAGCATGAGCTTTCGTGAGCTACAGCTCACTTCATCGGATGCTGTAGCTGTAGCTCACGAAAGCTTATGCTCTAATAAATGTGTTAGTCTCTAAAGTGCCACAAGTACTCCTGTTCTTTTTAGCTTTCTTATGGTATCCAACATACACACACTCAGGTTAATCTACATATAGATCTGAGAGAAGTGGGCATTAGTTTGGACCTGTGCTAATTAATCCAAATTTTCATATTGTAGCCTTTTTAAATATTAAATAATTAGTGCTTTTGAAAGTTTTGTGGTAGTTGGAATTAAATGTTTTTTGCTACCAGTATTGTTTGAAGCAGTGCTGATTTCCCTAGGAGTTTGTGTTTAAACTTTCTACTAAATTTTTTAAAATATACAGAACTGGTAATTAAATTTAGCAACCCATGAAAAGGAGTTTAGGTTTTTGAGGGAAGTAATTTAGTATGGCTGACTCAACTTCCAGTGGTAAATATGATTGTAAATGGATCCAGTTTTTCATTTTAAAATTCATCTTAATGTCCATGGAGCTGCCTACTTTCCCAGAATGTGAATAAATGCTCCTCCCTGTTCTTTATGGCCTTACTAAAGTCAGTGGCAAAACTCCTATTTACCTCAACCAGATAAAATCTTGATCCTGTATTTCTCACCCATGCCTTAAACAGTGAATTTCAGTTTCTTGCATTTAGTGCATTTTAGTACTTGAAATTTAAAACAATCTTTTTATATTCGTCACGGAAGTCTTTTCTTTCCTTACCATAAGCATCTTCTCTACTTTGATCCAGTAATTTGCAACAGTCGCTGGAATGTGTCTATAAAAATGAGTGAAAGATGCACACAATAACTTACCTTTTTGGGTTCTAAATTCATAAAGAATAATAGTATTTGGCACATTTGTATGAAATTTTTTCAAATGTTTTCACGTGCACCAAATATTTAGCCAAATAAATGCAAAAGTCAACCCAATTAATGACTTTGCTTATTCTTTTTAGAGTAAGAAGACTGATTTGTTTGCCTGCTGACTTATCTGCTCTTCCATTCTGTACCTTTTTATGGACCTGTGAAGTGAAGTTGATGTGGATTTAATTCCATATGGGCAATTCTTGTGTGATCTTAGGCTTTTAAGCATGTTGGTTGGTTTGTTTTAAGCTGTATGCCTCCATTTATGATAAGGTGTTTCCAGTCCTGTCCAAGCATCATACCCAATATACACATACAGAATGGGGCAGTGCACTGCACCCTTACAAAAACCTTATTTTTATTTTGGAGATGATATGCAGAAACTGTATAAACTTTGGAGAATGCTTGCACTTCAGAGGTGCCGTGGTTTGACAACACTGTGTGTGGTGGAATTTGAAGGTTAGAAATGCCAAATTCAGCAGCATTTTTTCACTCCAATAATTAGAACGTGCTGGGTTCAAAAGTACTTTTCACTCTTTAGTTGTTCAATGTCCTTGGTTGACGTTCTTTGCACGGAATAAACGTGCCAAAACTGCTGGTGCCAGGAATTGGAACCAAAGCCCTTACTTGTAATTTGTCTTTATATTCCTCACCCCCTAGCCCGTTTTGGATGCATGGCGTCAGTCCTGCAGGGCACTGAGCTGCCTGTGGAGACGTATGGAGAAGGTGACCATTGATGTTTGCTATTCAACAGAAACTCAGCAACTGACTTCAGTATGCGCACAAGGGTGAGCTTCTAGCTGCACCATTCTGAGTCACGGTGCTTTGTCAGTCTTCTGCACAAAACATCCACGGGGGTACTGAGTGGACCGTCACCGGACCGAATTGGAGTGGGTGTAGAAGCCTAGTGTTTAAGGCAGAACCCATGCATGACATTAGTGACACAGCAGTTATTACTTCATAAGAATCCCGACAAGTACTGGAAGGCAGATTGCAAAGTACAGGCCATCTGGAAAACACCAGCCAAAGGCACACATGGTGTCAAACGTCATTGTAATAACTTGCTTCAGAACGTAAGTTCAGGTGACGTTTTGATATGTTGTCAAAGGTTCTAGGACGGGGCCCTATTAGAACAAGAATAAAAGGATGAAAATCCTTGCACACTGACATTGTATTAGGGTTTGACAAGATCTCTTTAAAGTTCTTCCAAAGAAAAAGGAACAGCTGGGTGTTACGGACTTTGTTGTGGTGACAGATATTTCTAGGGCTGTTGTATTGGGAATGGATTCCATCTGAGGGCATCACAAGAACTCATGGGAGGGACAGTAAAACAAATTTGTTCCTAGACAATACTCAGCTATCCATTTTGGATGTAGGTAGGAGGAAGTGTGGACCGTGGCAGGCAACTTTAGACGTGCCCTGGCCATGCCTACAGAGTGACAGAGATGAATAGCTCAGAATAAAGTTATGGTGAAGCTAGGACATCATGCAATAATACCCCTGTGGGTAAAGGACTGCGGCAGTGAACCTGTAGGAGAGTTTGAAGCTATGAATATCCAGTTGGGATTGCTGTTTAGCGGAACTCTGTTTTGAGCAGGACCAAATTGGGAGTTCTGGGTAAGAGCAATTAATGTGACTGACCAGGAAGTGCAGCTAATGAAAAATCAGATTTTGGGGACAGTGTCTAGTGTAGCTGGCATCTCAAAGCCTCTCAAGGAGCAGAGATCATCAGCTGTGAAGTTTAAATTCTTGGGCCCATTCCATCTATTCCTAGTAACGTGTAATGCTTCAAAGATCACTGTCCGATTTGCATTTGAACAAATTGAGGTGAGGGCAGTGAGAACAGACTCAGACTCGTCTTGTGATGACATCTGGCGAAAACAGTGAAAGGACCCTGAGTTATGTTTGGTTTGCCGATAGATCTACTGAAGGAGACCCAGACTGGGTAGGTTCAGTGCAGTTCAGGAACGATTATCCATTGATCTAGCTACCAATTTGCTGGTGTATGAAGATAACAGGATTGTCTTACAGGGAACAGTACTGGAGGCCTTCATGATAACGAAGTGCAGGCCACCTGGGTCTGAAAAGACACTGATCGGCATATTCAGCAGATTTTTTTGGTTAGGCATGGCCACACATGTTAAGGACTGAATACTTTTTATCTGTCGAGACAGGAAAGCACCAGCAAGAAGAGACAAATTTCCTTTAGGGGAAATGCCCCAACATAGTAAGTCCTGGGAGTTCATACAGATTGACTTGAAAGGCCCATTACCAGAAACACCAGCTGGAAATCGGTATTAGCTGGTAGCGTCTGACACCCTCTCAAAGTCAATGGTGGTGCAGCCACTGAAGGATAAAAGGACTGGGACAGTCAAGGCAGCATTGGTGAATCATGCCATGTTGCAGTTTAGCCCACCAAGCTTCATCTGTGGTGACCCGGGGAAGGAATTTCCATCTCAGTTCTTACACCAGGTCTGCAGACAACTCCAGGTAACCCAGGTGAGGATCCTGTCACCCGCCCCCATTGCTGCAGCTCCATGTAGACACGCCCGAACTCTTTCTCCCCTCCCTCAGTCACAGGGCTTTGAGGAGCACCAGGAACACAGACCCTGCTCTCCCCACTCCACTCGCGCTGGGAATGGGGGCAGGAGCAATTTACTGGGAATGAGGTGAAGTAGTCTTCAGCTGTGTGGGGGCCAGTCATTATCTATGCCAAAATATTGGTTCTATGGCTGGAGGGGGTCTTGGTAGCGAGAGAGGCTTTATGCTTGAGAAAAGCAGCTTTTCATTTAGTTCCCAGAGAATGGATGTCCAGCTGTCAGGAAATGAAAGTCAGAGTATGCAAACGCAAGATTTATTTTAACACACAGAACACGGCTATTGCGCTGCGGAACAGGCCAGGTGAAGAACAAGGAGTCTCTATCAACCTGAATATGTTTAATTTAAAAGGGAACAGGTTGCACCAACAATTTTTCCCCTGCTTCCTGAAGCCCGTTCGTAAGTAAAGTAGCAGGATTTGCCTGTCACCCCGAGGAAATCAGTACATGTGTGTGCATGCTGAGGTGCAAAATTTGTGCCGATCGCATTTATTTAAAACTTTTTTTCTAGCCCGGCTGTAGTAGGTTTGATGGCAGGTTCCTTTCATCAGGAAAATAGATGCACTGTTGCTCAGTCCTGAAACTTTTCAATGGCTTTGTTCAGCCTTGTAAGGCCCGATCTTCAGATTTCAAACCATTAGTCGTACACCTGGGTTTTCTAGTGGTGCGCTGCTTGTCAAACACAGGAAAACGCTTAGACACAAGGAGAAAAGATTCACTTGAAGCTTGGTAACCGTCTCCACTTCAGGCAGGGAAAGGGACCTGCATCAGATGGACCTTCCCTACCTGACTGCATTTCCATACGCTGACTGTCTCTGTGACTTTTGTGTAGAGATAGGAGTGTGCTACCTGGCCTGTAATGACACCTACTTCACACACAAGTTCTCTGAGGAAGCTCCTCCTCCAAAGGGGTTTGAAGGTATGGAAGGGTGAGGCGGCTGTCTGCACTGATCATGCCCTAAATCCGTAGTCCGCAGCCATCTAAGCAGTTGCCTGTGCATAAATTCAGGCTGCTTGGAGGGGTTGTTAATTGGGTCTCTGCTGCATCCCCCCTAGAGCAGGAGGTGTGCAAAGGTGTGGGGTGCTAGAGGGGAGCCATGCTGTTAGAGGGGTGCCAGAGGAGCAATGTGGAAGGGCTGACTATCAACAGGGTTGGGAGGGGTGAAGGAGGAAGGTCCCTTCTTCACAGACTCCCAGGAGCTGCAGAGCAAGGCAGGCCCCATGCTGCCTCTACAGCCCCCTCCCTGTTTACAGGGAATATTTGGTGAAGTCCCCATGAGAGGAACATCAGTTCCCTGCCTGACCTCCACTTCCACGCTGCCCCTCCTGTGGGTATTTCCATGGAGACGTACAACACAGCCATCAATGAGTAAGGGCCGGTTCCTCCCACACAGGGGACAAGGAGCGTTTCCTCCCCCTCCTCAGAACAGGCAGGGGGCTTTCACCCCCTTAAATCAGCAGGCTCCCTGTGCTTTCATTTAGCCAAATATTTTCAACTTTTTGCTTTTGGAACTGCAGAAAAACTTTGAACCACTGCAACCCTAAAAGTTTTCTTATTTTTGATGAACGATCCAAATGTTCTTATTAAAATTTCACCAGAAACATTTTTGTTGAAATTTTCTGTCCCCCTCCCCCAAATCTCTCAATTCCCAGGGAACTCTGTTGTTTTCCCTGAAAAATATAAAATAAATCTGACAGGCAAAAAATACCCACAAAGAAACCCCACTTTTCCCAGGAGAACTAAATGTATTAGCTATATGAAGTAGTTGCATTTCTATTATGCAGTGCCATTGGCCACGGGGCACAGTCGGAAGACAGGATACTGGGCTAGATGGACCTTTGGTCTGACCCAGTCTGGCCGTTCTTATGTTCTCTGTCACAAGTGTGTGTGTTTAGGTCTGTATATAAGTATATAATAGTGCTAAGTATTAATAAACTGTTTTATGTGACAAACTTGCTCATTCTCATCTGCACCAGTGATAGGAACATAGTACTGGAAGGGACTTCTTGGGTCGTCCAGTCCAGTGCTCTGATATCACAGACACCTCGTTGTATGATTTCCTTTATAAACATATCAAGCTCCATCTTCAGACTAGGTAGATTGTTTGCCCCCACAGCTCCCGTTGCGAGACTCACTCCTCTCTATTGGATAGAACCCTTCTGCTAAATTCCAGCCTCCATCTAGTCCTGGCCAGTAATAAATCCTGACTGACATCAGCTCACTGTGTAAGAATTCAGACCTGGATTGAGCTGTTAGTCAGAGTCCTGCACCACTCCAGGATCACCCCTGGGTTTCAGCTTCTTCTGCTCACCCAAGGGGCACGATCTTCAGTTGTAGTAGCTGACACTTTCTTCTATCCCTGCATGATAAGTCCTTGCCTCTCAAAACTGGCCGGATGCCTGTGATTATAAACTAATTGAAAAAATTTAAAAACACATCACTTTAATATTACCTAAGCTCTGCTAAATCTCTCCTGTAATAACTCCCTTTAGAGTTCTTCACTCTGGTTTCATTCTACTTTGCTATTTATTAGATTATTACAGGTAAACTAGAATAAACAGTTAAACATCACGCTGCTCTGGCCCAGCGGTCTTAGGTGAGCCAAAGGGAGCCCATTTAACTTCCTAGGTATGGTATCGCCCTCCTGGGGAGGGCATGGCCAGTTTCACAGGAGTCTAAGACCTCAACAAAAGTATAGCCAGGAGTGAGGTTACAGGGGTTGAGCAACAGTTGTGTACTGGCATGCCATCTGGGGTGTTTGTGGATGGGATAGCAGGTCTGTGTGCCTGGGGTATTTGGGCATGGGGAATACCAGTAAGTTCTTCTGGGGTTTTCCCGGATCTCCTCTTCAGTTTAAAAAAAAAATCCATCCCCTATTGATTTTTTTCAGCTAATACAGGAATTTCCCAGAAATGGGAAGAAAACCGCCCCCTTTCCTCAGCTCTTGATCATTTCTGGATCCGTTACAAAATGGGCTATTATTGTTTATATTACAATAACACCTAGGAACCCCCACCCCTAGAGGATCAGGGCCCCGTTGTACTAGGTTACAGACAAGTAACACGGAAGACACGATATGCCCTAGAGACCGTACAGTTTAGGTGAATTCACCTCCTAGCTTGTAAATCCTCTACACACTTGCAACCCATCCTCCCACCCCAATCCACTGATCTGATCCTGTTCTGCAGGCTTCACCCCCCGGCGTACTTTCTGTACTGCCTAACTTCCCATCCGCGTTCACTGCCACAGTTGAAACCAGGGCCTCATTTTGCTAGACACAGGCAAGAGGCAGTCCTTGCCCCAAAGGAACGTTCAATCTAAATAGGCATGACAGACAGTAACAGGAGGGGAAATAGTTGCCGAGAGGTGAAGTAACTTGCTCAAGGTTGTCCAGCAAGTCAGTGGCAGAGCTCGGAATGCAACTCACATCTCCTGAGTCTCAGTCCAGCGGCCTGTCTACTGGAGCCTGCTGCCTCTTCACCTCAATGCTCTTGCAATGAACAGTTTCTAAATGGCCTATCTCTTGTATCTTGCGTTTGTAATTTCCTTTCATTCTCTGGGAAGACAGCTACAGGAGGCGCCCTGCACGTAGATGAGTGGGCAGCTTAATTACCCAGTCCTGTGACTTGCCTTAACCACAGCAGCCCTGGCTGGGAAATGTTCTCAGAGGCTCTTCCATGAATGATGCTATAGTAATGGATTGGGTTATAACAACATTTCAAACGAGACTGATCAGGAAAGGGGCTATTGCCCATACTCTAATGCTCTGGTACCTGCTCCTGTGTTCCCAATGAACATGGCTTGGCGGGGTGATTTTCATTGTGCCACGCTCAGAGCAATCGCTCTCAGCACAGCTGGTGTACGTGTTCACTTAGGATGGCCGCTCCAAAGCCACCTAGGTGATATAGATGCCCAATTCCCATTAATATCTAACAGGAACTGGGCAGCCTAATCCCGTAGGTGGCTTTGAATACCTCAGCCTCAATGTCATAAATACCACAAAGACAACTCTGTGAAGACAAGTCTCAGCACAGGGCTAAGTCTCACCTCGGGTGCCACCATCTACCTACAGACTGGATAAGGGTTTGCTTAATAAATGAGGGTCCAGGTGAGAACCTCCTCTGATACAACCTCTCCTTTGCTAGGAAAAGGGACAATAAGGCAATGCAGATTAATACATATGTATAACAAGGAGGGTGGTAAGTATAGCTATTAAATATCCAAAATATCATACAATCAGAAAAATGTAGGACTGGAAGGGACTTTAAGTCCAGGCTCTGTGCTGATGCAGGACCAAGTAAACCTAGACCATTCCTGGCATGGGGTTTGTCGAACCTGTTCTTAAAAACCTCCAATGGTGGGGATTCCGCAAGCCCCCTTGGAAGCCTATTCCAACTACCCTTCTAATTAGAAGATTTTTCCTGTCTAACCTAAATCTCCCTTGCTGCAGATTAAGTCCATTACTTCTTGCCCTACCTTCAGTGGCCAATTGATCACTGTCCTCTTTATACCAGCCCTTCGCAGATTTGAAGACTGTATCTAGTCTCCCCTCAGTCTTTCCTCAAGATTAAACATGCCAATTTTTTAACCTTACCTCATAGATCGGGTTGTCTAAACCTTACATCATTTTTGTTGCTCTCCTCTGGACTGTCTCCAATTTGTCCACAGCTTTCCTAAAGTGTGGTGCCCAGAACCAGGCATAAAGCTCCATGTCTTATGTATAACATCGCTGTTAACATACCTCAGAATGATAGTAGCCTTTTTTTTTCGCAACAGCACCATGTTATTGACTGATATTTAATTTGTGGTCCATTACAATCACTAGATTCTTTCCAGCTAACCACAGTTAGTCCCCACTTTGTAGCTGTGCATTTTTTCCTTCCAAGTGACATGCCTTGCATTTATGTTTATGGAATTTCATCTTGATGAATTCAGACCATTTCTCCAATTAGTTCTGAATTGCAATTCTGTCTTCCAAAATGCTTGCAACCCTTCCCTTGCACATGATATCCCTGGAATCATTGCCATGAAGGATAACACAATGGTGCAGCACTGTCCTGGGGTAGCATTTACCAAAGTGCCTACCACCCAGATAGTCAAAGGTATTTAGATGCCTGACTCCCACTGATTTCAATTAAATCAATGGGAGTTAAGCATCTAAATATCTCTGAGGACCATGGGCTAAGTGATTTAAGAGCCAAAGCCTGAAAGGCAATGGGGCGTAGCCTCCTCATAAGACACATAGGCACTTTGGAAAGTTTAACCCCTGGAACCTTAAAATGCCACACCAAAAATTCAGTGTGGTACAGTGGAGTTAACCTAGTGGGAGGAATCTCCTGCAGATAAGGTGGGATTTTCACATTGCATACATAGGCATGTTAGTTGCTTTAAAGATGGGGGTGGTTTGATACAGCTCTGCATAGTGACTGTGAGGGGGTCACTCATATCACACAAATCCCTTGATCAGAGCAGATTTATGGTTTGTGGTTGGCCTGAGGTCCCTTTACCCCAGCTATGCTAATGGAAAAGGGACATAAATCAGGATGATCTGGTCCTAGGTGTAAAGGGGTCCCCTGGCTGCTCTAGAGCCTGCTCTACATCATTGCCACCTTCAGCAAAAGCCTTCTGGTGCAGGTGTTGTGCTGGCAGCATTCCCAGAGAGCAAAATCTTTCCTGGGTGCAAGTTAGTGCAGCCCAGGCTGATGGGTGAATTGGCCACCAACCAGCCCAGGATCAACAAGGCACAAAGGCGAAATAAAGCATCCTTTACATCCCTGCACAGTGCCCAGCTTCAGTACAGGTCCCAGACTCCTATTGACTTTAATGAGCTTTGGATCAAGCCTTATGCTTTCTCAGCCAAATCTCCCATTGAAGTAGTTGGTAACTTTGCCTGAGTAAGGACTGCAGGCCCTTTATGAGTATAATAAGGGGAAATCATTAACTGTCTCACTCTTCAAGCCGAGCTGCCTGCTAACATGATGAAGACATCCCAGGGCACCTCACGTTTGTCCTGTGTGCCAGGTTCCCCCCACTGCTTATGGTGGGGGTTCTGTCCTGGGGTAGATGGGATTGTTATATAGCAGCTTTGTTTTTCATTGTTTCTTTTTCATTTTTGGTCGGCAGGCCGGTGTCCATTTGTTCAGCGTTCTCCCCAATTAAAACTGATCAAGTGATTTATGAAAATAGAATATAAAGTTCACTGTCAGTCACAAGTCAATAGAACAAAATGCTTAACCCTGTAACTATAGGACTAGGCAATAAAATATCTGATGAAAATATTTTTATTGGCGCATGCATCACCATTTGGTCCAATTATTCTGCCATTAAACATTAAAAATAATCGAACCAAATGGTGCCTAAAAGAAGGAATACATCTGCACCAATGAATTCCTGCCAAAAGGCATTGGGAATCTTAGCACATGCATTTTGTCAAGCAAGATAACAGTAGTTCTCACTCTAGCTGATAGAGAAGGGCTTTTGAATCTTTATTATATGCAAATTGAATAATTAGTTACCAATATCAAATAGCCAATCTGAATGAGGCATGTAATAACTGCTTTGTTGGGTGACGGTTGCTAGCTTCATCAATTATTGGTTATACAGCCTGCAATATGTTTGCGATTAATACAGGGAGCAAATTATAAAAGAAAATGTGAGCAGGAACTAGGTATTTGCAAGCAAACAAAAATAGCACAAAAGAGGGCAGAAATATGTTTTCAGAGACTTGCGAATAAAATACATTTTTATTTTGAGATAGTGTGATTTGTCTCATGAGAAGAGAGAGAAAATGCACAAAAACAGGAATATGATGGAATCCAAAAGTGACCTGAATATCACATTTTTGGGTGTATGTCATCAAGTTTTTCAATGTATACTTGAGTTCTGTGTAAAATACAGAATCAGAGTATTATTTCAAAATAAATATGTTGTATAATATAAACATATTGCATTACTATGCTGTAATAAGGGGTTTCTGAAATATAGCCAACAATCCCTTCCCTAAGGGATGGAAAAAAACCCCATCTTTTGGCTACCACTGATGGGAACTTTTTTTAAAGGATATTTCAGGGGGATAAACTGCCCATAGACATTCTGAAAAATAATGGTGCATTTTTGGTGGAATTTTCTAAACTACTAGCATGGGCAGCTGATAACATTATGTAAATCTAGAGATGATTTCCTGTGTTGACTTGTTAAAAGCACACCGAGCTCTTAAATATTCAGTTGTTGCCAATGATTAAGGCTACTTTTTAGTCAGGGGTATTTTTTGTAAAAGTCATGGACAGGTCACAAGCAGTAAACAAAAATTCACGGCCCGTGACCTGTCCATGACTTTTACTATATACTCCTAACTAAAACTTGGGCAGGGGGCTTTGGGTGCTCTGGGGAGGGGGCGGTCTAGGGGCCCCGCAGATGCTGGGGTGGGGGGTTGACCAGCTGCCCACCTCCCATTAGCCGAGACCCATAGCCAATGGGATTTGTGGGGGTGGGGCCTGCGGGCATGGGCGGAGCCTCCTGGCCCCTCCACCTAGGAGCTGCATGGCCATGCCAGTAGGAGCCAGGGAGCCCCCCACCCCTAGGTAAGCGCCGCCCTGTACCCCAATCCCCTGCCCCAGCCCTGAGCTCTGTCCCACACACCCAAACTGCTGCTGGCTGCTGCAGAAGTCACAGAAAGTCATGGAATCCGTGACCTCTGTGAAAGACGTGCAGCCTTAACAATGATAAATATTCTCTTTCTTTTTTGCCTCCACCTTAGCTAAAATGATACAGCAACAAAGAGACAATATTCCTTTTCATCCACTTTTCTTGGGCTGCTTTGCTTGCATCTTTCATGCCTCTAGGTAATGTTGGACAGGCTTGGAAACTAACTTAAAAATACAGAAGTTTGGATAAAGAGCAGATCATCCAGACAATGAAATGTTTTTCCATATTTTAGGCATTAAGAGCTTTCTCAGGATCCTGTTCACATGCAATAAAATGACCTTAGGATAAGTGTTCCTGACGCTGGAATTGGTTGTAACTGCACTGCCACTTCCCATCTGACATTTATTAAAAGGAGTGAAATGCGGGGGTTAATTATTATAATTATTTATTTATAGTGCATCAAAGCCAAAGGCCCCTTGGTAACCTAATAAATTAAACAAAGGCTACAAAGTCAATACATTATTAAACTGTCAACCAGAAATACCAGCCAACAAGCCATACATACCAGCCCCCCTACCCTCGTGGAACTGAAAAGGGAAACAAATATGTTTTTACACAGAGTTGGTTGGAAAATGATTTTTTTTCCCCCACAAGAAATTTTGAACAAACAAATCTGTGTGTAAAATTTTGTGGGAGAAAAAATTTGGTTTCCCCCAGGCAAGTTTTGAACTGGTTCATTTTGAATTGACATTTCAATTACAATGTTCTTTCTCTATGGTATTTTTTAAAATTAAAAAATAATAATGAAATTACATTTTAAGTGGAAACTAGAATTTTTTTTGCTTTGTTTTGAAATGCTGATTTGAATTTTTAAAAAAAACATGGTTTGAAATTTCCTGTGGTAAAACTGATTTCTTTCCCCCCCCCACCATGAAAAATGTTCAGTTTTGATGGAAAACTTTCAGCAAGATAATTTTTGATCAACTCAAATCTTAAGCTTTGACTGGCAAGGTGCTACACATGTACGATACTGAACCAGGGACTGTTTGCATTGGGGGGAGGGATAGTTCAGTGGTTTGAGCATTGGCCTGTTAAACCCAGGGTTGTGAGTTCAATCCTTGAGGGGGCCATTTAGGGATTTGGGGCAAAAATTGGGGATTGGTTGTGTTTTGAGCAAGGGTTGTACTAAGATGACCTCCTGAGGTCCCTTCCAACCCTGATATTCTATTATGAGAGAGAAGAGCAAAGTTTCAGAGAGATTTTTCTGGTTGATTTTAGGCCTGTGTTGCTCATTAAGGTTCTCAACATCCTGCGAGGCTTCCAGCCATGGCTCGTGCTTGCGATCTCTGTCCTTTCTGACTGGTGAAGAACTGACTAAGAGCTTGTCTTCACTAAGGCACTAAATCAGTGCTGCTGAGATTGATGCAGGGAGGACAATTTAGCACATCTGGTGAAGACACGCTATATCAACAGGAGCGCGCTCTCCTGTTGACGTAATTAATCCACCTCAAGAAAGGCGGAAGCTAAATTGGCGGGAGAGCGTCTCCCACTGACATAACGTGGTGTAGACATCGCGTTAAATCAATGTAAGTTATGTCGCTTGGGGGGGTGGTTTTTTTCCACCTCTGAGTGACGTAACTTACATCGACTTAAGCTGTAGTGTAGACAGGCCCTAAGTCACTTACTGGAAGAGACAATCAGTGATTCCTTTAGGCCTGGATTCAGCAAGGCATCCTGATTCACAAAAGCACTTAAGCATGTGTTTCTCTTTAAGCAAAGGTTCGATAGACCTGGACAATAGTATCATCCCTCTGACTGTGGGAGGGTCTCTGTTGTCGGTCAATTCAGATTGCAGCTGGAGGCTTGTCAGGCTTCCAGCTTCTCTCAATCATATTGCAACAAAAACCAGAACTTTTTGTGATTGGCATCTATTCAGAAGGATGTGACTTTCTCTCCAGTGTGGGTCTTACTGCCATCATCTAAGCTGTTGTCACTTTGAGTAGCCCAGAGGTCTATCTTCACTGCAGCGTTAGGCTGGGTAATGGGCACCCAGGTCTGAGTGCCCCTGTTAGCCCGCCCAGCTGTGTGCAACCACACTGCAAAGCCCCACTCGAGTTACTGCCCTCCCTGGTGCTTACACTCACCCCTGTATGTTGCTAGGGCCTCTGGGGGCACGTCCCAGGGTTTTTTGTGCTGCAGTAACTGAGCTGCTCTGTGATTCTTTTCCCAGTAAATTACGGGAGAACTTGTCTCACTTTCTGGGCCCATGGCGGGAATTGTGGGAAGGCACAGGAGGACTATCAGCTGGAGCGATTTAGCCTGAATCCTTGTCACGGGGCGACGACTCGCTGCTATGGCGCCTCCAGCTGGTTGTCCAGGGAATTAGCTCTTTTCAGCCAGGAGCGCCCTCTGCCGGTCGGTGTCTCGCCTGCTGCTGCCCCGTGCCCCTCCGGACCCCAGTGCCCCTCTAAATTAGCGTTCTGCCCCCTAGCAGTACCTCCTCAGTCTGGGTCTCCCCTCTCAGGACTCCCTATCCCTCCCTTGGATTTTCTGTGTGGATGGGAGAGGGGCTAGGGGAAATACCTGGGCAAGAGCTTGGGCTAACTCTGCTCTGAAGGCATACCCTAGAGCAATGCATTCTGCCCAGGGATACACTTTACATCACCCCAGAAACTGTGGCTGGCTGGTGCAGCTGACCAAGGTACATGACACTTCCGTTCTGGAGTCTGCATTTTAGAAGAATGGTCACTGAAGGTGCTGACCACCTTGCAAAAGTAATCCCTCGGTTCCTCTAACTACAGCAGGTGTTCAACCTAAGGGGTTAAGGAAGAGTGGAGAGAGCACTCTTCTGGGACTTGGGAGACCTGGGCTCCATTCCTGTCTCTGCCACTGGCCTGCTGAGTGACCATGGGCAAATCACATGCCCTCTCTGTGCCTCAGTTTCCCCATCTGTAGAATGGGGATAATGATACTGGGCTCCTTTTGTAAATCCCTTTGAGAAGTGCAGTAGAAGAGCTGGGTGGTGGTGTTATTCTTCTTCTGACAAGTACCATTGATGATTTGCCCTTGACTTTTAAAATACTCCTTCTAGTTGTGTCTATTTACTGCGAAACATTGGAGGCCTAAAAGTTTTCTGTTCTTTTCAGTTCTTCTACAGATGAAGATTCCACCACCTCCCTAGTAACCATTCCAGTGCTTCACCACCCTCCTAGTGAAATAGTTTTTCCTAATATCCAACCTAGACCTCCCCCACTGTAATGTGAGACCATTGCTTCTTGTTCTGTCATCTGCCACCAATGAGAACAGCTGAGCTCTCTCCTCTTTGGAACCCCCCTCCAGGTAGTTGAAGGCTGCTACCAATCCTCCCTCACTTGATTTCTCTGCGCCTAAGTTCCCCACCAGGAAAATAATATTTCAGAAGAGTGTGAGCATAAAATTGTTATTGTTTGTCAGACATTCATGGTATGTCTGAGCTGCATTGTAAACACAGGTCCAATGGATCCTGGCTTGTAGAATCAGAGGAGTGTCCACACTGTATGGAAACCTGGGTTTAGAATTGCTAAATCTGGGTCTCACAGCTGTGCTAACACGTCCATTCTGCACTATGCAGACCTTCTGACTTGCATCTGTGGCTTGAGCTGCATCCACAAGGCAAAATGACAGGGCTTGGACCCTAGTCACAGAGGAACTCTGCCTCTGACCCACACCCTAGCAGGGTCTTAAGACCTGGGTCCTGAATGCTTGTTGACCTGAGTCAGACTGATTTGTGTGTGGACAGAGAGGTGGCTTGGGCTCCAACCTGAGTCAGAGGCTTGTTGTGCAGTGTAGGCATACCCAGGGACTAGTATGATGAGGGCAAAAAAGGATCTGAATTGATAAGTAGAACACTGTTTAAACTACTCACATGTTTAAACTGAACATGCATTTAATGCTTTGCTGGACTGGGGCCAATGTGAATTCACAACTGTTCACAACTCAAGGGAGTGTGAACAGAATAAAAGGAAATTCATTTAAGAAAATTCAAGCAAGCATACTATTTTGCAGTTCTCTGTATTGATGTATGTGAGATAGATGGATTTAAAATTAACTATTTCATATTTCAGCTGTTTATTCTGTGGGCAAATCTCTGCGTAGCTCCAGGTTCTAATTATGAGAGACCTAATTCTTTGGGTTCTCCCATTCCCTGATGGGCTATGAAGACATACTACTAGCACTAGTCAAGAGTTGAATGACTTTCAGTATCATTCCTACTCACTTTGGACTGGGAATAGATCTACAGCAGAGCAAAATGGCATTTCTCAGCAATGTGTCATAATGATGAGGTGTATCAGTGTCAGAATTTTGCGAGAAATACAGTAAGTTCAATTCTATTGTCAGGAGCGCTGGCTCGCTGGGAAACATTTGTAACTAAAACTGTTGTTCATTTGCAGACTCTCTAAGAGGAATGAAGCCTTGACTGGAAATATGCTGAAAAGCTGCTGTTATAAATTTGACACAATATGCATGATATGGATGGATAGATCATTGTTCACAAGGTCTGGCAAACAAAAGCAGTGTTGTGGAGCCAGAATTACAGGCAAAAAGAAACATTGTTCTCCAAGACATGCTTCAAGTCGGAACCAAGTCTGAAACAGCTGTGTATTTTATTTGTGATTAAATTGAATAATAAGGAAGGCTTGCAAAGAAACCTTCTTGTACCTTGGAAAACATATAGATTGTTGTTCTAATGAACTTCTAAGAAAGTTTCTAACTAAGAAACAGACACATCAGCACGGAATTTTTGCTATGTTTTGATATTCAAAATATTTATTAAAAGAGATTTAAGAAAGAAGCATGGAAAACCCAACAATTGTAATGATGAGACAGCTATGAAGTGAAGTTCAATAATAACCCTACAGGAAGAATAGTCTTTAAGGCACTAGATTAGCCTCAGGTGATCTGACTTCTGTCCTTGGCTCTGCCACAGACTTCCTGTGTGATTAGGGGCAAGTCACTTATTCTCTTTGGTCAACATTTTCCAAATGGTATTGGGTGCCCAGCCTGAGACACCTTAAAGGGCGCTGGTTCTCAGAACAAACTGAGCACCTACCCAATGAAAATCAGGCCCTGTTAAGATGTCTCGGGTTAGACACCCTAAAATCACTAGCCAGTTTTGAAACTAGGCCTTAGTGCCTCAATTCCCCATCTGTAATATGGGGATGATAAAATATCTCTTCTCCTACCATTTGTCTGTCTTTTCTATTTGACCCTAAGATCTTGGAGACTGAGGATGTAAATGTGCAATGACTACCACGTGAGCACCCTGGTCTCAGTTGGGTGCTACTTCCATAAAAATAATGAAGGAATAGGTAAAAGTGAACCATGTTAATGGGAATTGTACCCAGGTAAATGAAGTCAGAAATAGGAAGGTGGAATTTTGGACCATTATTATTGCACGTTGCAGTATTTCTTTTATGAGGGAAAGATCGCTGTAGATTTCAGATCCATATTGCTGAGCACACAACACACGCTCTGCCAGTGCATGGCTAGATGCTAGCTCATCATTCTAGAGCACATTGCAATACATTGTAACAATAGATGAGGCCAAATTGTAGTTTGTCATGTAGCACTATAAATTGCTGGCAAATTAGATATTTTTCAGGTCAGGCAGATTGATCAATATCTGTCTTTAATATCTTAGCAGTGGGTGTTCTATTTATTCTGAATGAGTCTTCTACTTCATTCTGCAGGAATCTGGAAACTCATTAGACAGAAACTAAACTGGACTGAACCCCTCCATTTCTTCTCTGCTGAGCTTGCTGCAGTGAGTTTGTTATTATGTCCTTCCTTTATAAAGAGACTGATGTGTGATATTTTCCAGGAGTTCAAACTTATTTTTCATATAAGGATAATGGGTCAGACCCTGTACTCCGTTTGAGCTTCACTTGCCACAAGATGAGGTGGAGGAAAACTTAGATTTATGACTTTTTCATGGACCCTCCCTATGCCAGCCAGCCCCCTGAAGGTTGCTTTAAACTAAACTAGCTGCTATTAGCTCCCCAGGATTCTTCTGGCAGCCAAGGTTTCCTGGAGGGGGAGATGGAGCAGTTTGTCCTGGGCCCCCCCAGTTGAGAGGACCCCCAAACTGAGTGGTGTTGCAACGTGGCGTGCAGCGTCCACAACCTCATTCACTGAAATTTGACCTGGTGGGCCCTCCGTCATCACAAAGGGATGGCCAGGCCAAACCCGAGTAGTGCTACAACCCAATATGCCGGGTCACAACTCCCAGAGTGGGGAGCGTGGCCCAGCTCGTGGGACGGGAACTGAGCCACCGCTACAGGGTGAGTGCAGTGTGGGCTCACGGTCCAGCACCCACCACCTCCGCCTCCTCTCAGTAATACAGTAGGCCCTCGCTATAACACCCTTTGCAATAGCGAACTTTGGGCTATAGCAAACGTGGTCCCTGGATCCCACCTCCAGCCCCGCCCACTGTGATAGGGGCTGAGAGCTCCTTCAGCTGTGGGGCTGCTGCAGGAGGCTGACGGGTCCTCCAGCCCTGGGGCCGCGGACAGAGCAGAAATCTCCTCTGGCCCCTGGGCTGGAGGAGCACTCTGCCCCGCCTTGCTCTAGCGAACCCCTGACTATACCCAACTAATGGCTTGGATCCCCTGGGGTTTGTTATAGCGAGGATGTACTCTATTTTTTTGGGACAGTTGAGGGGCCTCAGTTTCAGATTTTGCTGTGGGCCCCGAAAAACCTCTGTGCAGCCCTGCTGGCAGCCAGACATAGCTCAGCCATAAAGATGCCATGACCAGCCCCCTTTTCCCACCACACACTCTATGCCGGGGACCAGGAGGGTATGCTGCTGGTACACCTCTGGCTGCTGGCTGCCTGCACAAGTCCAGTTTGCCAGCTTTAAGACGGCTATGTGCACGGAGACCTTCACAAAGCAGACTCAGTGGATTATGGCCAATATTTTGTGCTAGATCTCTGTGTTACACTAGGTCCCAAATGTTCCCATGGAACTTACGATAAATACTCCCATAATACTTGCGGGTGAATTCTTAGCCAATGCCATAATCATCATGTGTGTGGCAGTGTGGTGGGTTTTCCCCACAGATATTGTGAGGGCTACCAAGGACAGCCATGGTCCTCTGGGTGCTACTTTACTCACTGGCAGCGTTTTGTTCACAGAGGATGTTTTCCCCTTTGTGACTCCTGTGTGGAGTCAGTCCACATCAGTTATCAATGTAAAATGCGGCTGACTCTCGTTCTATCATCTTTCCTGACTCCCCTCAACTTCACCTCCCCTCTGCTCCCTCCCCACCCACCCATGGAGAGCTGGAGCACTGATCAGCATGAACAATCTCTTCTTCCCCCTTCCCATGCTGCCCAGAATATAGGCCCATAGGCATCGACTTCTAGTTTTCCCCAGGGGTGCTCCACCTTGAGGCCCACCCCCACTCCACCCCTTCCCCTTTCCCCGCCCACTTCACCCTCCTCCCCTGAGGACCCCCACCTACCCACCGCTCACTGCTCTCCCCCCAAGCCCCTCCCCGAGCTGCCAAACAGCTGCTTGGCAGCATGGCTGAACAGCTATGGATGGTGGGTGCTCAGCACCCACCAATTTTTTTTCTGTGGGTGCTTCAGTCCCGGAGAACCCATGGAGTCAGCGCCTGTGGGCAAGCCCTCTTCTCTGCTCCTTGAGGAGGCTTTGGTTTAGCAGTGAGAGGGCTCAGGGACTCCAACCCTGCTAGGCCGCTTGCCAGAGGACCCATAATGCTCCACACTTCACTGGTCTGGTCCAACTGGTTGGAAGTTAGTGCATGTAGCAGCAAAAGATCCTATAGTCTGCTAAACCAATGCAGGTTCCTGGAGGTCCCTCGAGAGCCTGGTTCCAAAACCGATGTGGGGTTATTGATTTGGAAAACGGATCCCACTATTCCCTAGTCTCTGATGGCACTGCTGCATCCCACTGCTGTGAAAAATGAGTTCTTAAAGACACCAGCACTGTTAAACTGTCCAAGTCGGTGTTGAAAGCCATGGCGGCACTGACTGCCTCTTCTTGAAGGAGGTGGGTTATAAAAGGGACAGTGTGGGCCGGGACTCTCATCTGCAGCTGTGCCATCCTGTGTGGTTTACTTTTATGGAAAGCCATTACAGCAGGAGCACTGTTAACCCTTTCTTAAAACTGGAATCAGTGGGGCCTTTCTCCCTCCCTGCCCCCAGCAGGCCCACGCTCCCTCTGTGCGCTGCCTCTGAGAGGACCTCCCCTCTTATCCCATGACTGCTTACTTTGCTTAAGGGCCTACGGTGAAGGACCCTGTTAAAAACAAAATTCACCTGATGTTAGGCAAGTTACACTTGGACATTTGGCAGCTGGGGACGCACATAAATAAATATTCCTGGCACTCCGTGACAAACGCACACAGAAAAAAAATTATTTCCTCTTACCTCATTATATTTGATGGGCATGTTGATGAGGAGCTAAGAGGCTCTGAAACATTCATCAGCCCAGATAGAGCAGAAATAACATCCTGGATCTGTGGCACTGTGTTGCTTGGACACCAAGTAAAATGAAGCAGTAAAAAAGAACCTTGTTTTTCCTATTTATTTCTATGCTTGGGGACTCCATGTCAAAAGCAGTTTTTCACCTCACAGCAACATTTTGTGGAAATGTCCTAGCGACAAGCTTCAGTGAGAGTTGACTTCATATATTAAAACCAACCATTGACATCTGTCAAATGGTTTGGCTCATATTGGCTTTGAATGAGGCCCTCGCATTGGCATCTCTTGACCCCAACCTAAGGGGTTGTTCTCATTTGTTCTCTCACTGCTGAGACGGCTGTGAAAAGTGTTGGTGTGTGAGTGGTGGATGGGTGTGATATGGGCTTCCGCCCACTGGGAACTACATGAGCTCTGCTAGAAACAATACTTAGATACCAAGGTGACAGGAAGGGAGTGGATGGATGGATTGTATTGACTCATTTGCCTTAGGCTACCCAAGAGCTCTGCAACACTACTGTGATCACTTCAAAAGCAAACAAAGAAACCCACCAACCCAGTGGTTTTTAGATTGCTACTTACTCAGACCCCAAAGGATTTAAGATGGGATATTCCGAAGTGGTGAAGGGAGAGGTAGGTTGCTGACTCCTATTGCAAATCTCTTTCACTCCTTTACGTGGTTTTGGAAAACTCACCCTTACTTCTTTAGTTCACTTGAGAACTTGTCCATTGGCTCTAATAGACGTAGGATCAAAGCCTGTGTAGGCACTTGTCTTTTTGGTGCTGATACTTGCAGTTCAATCCCAGCTGCTGCTCCTGGTGTCTGTACAATCTATGTTTTGTGCATTATACTGAGAGGCCAAAGGAACTATCGCAGCCATAAATCTGAAATTCCCCAGCATTTCCCATATGTTCCAGGTTTTGCAGTGCAGGCCCATTTCATGCCTTATAAGAGATTTACGAGGAAAGCAAGACTCTGTATGTCACAGCAGAATAACTGAGAGTCCTTAAATGTAAATGTTACTATGTGTCTTTGCATAATTGCCTGAAATAAGCATGAGGTTTCCACTCAGGGAAAATCTAGAGGTTTAAAACGTAGGCATAGAGTATTTTCATATTATTAATGTCCTGCCTTATCTCTAATTTAATTACAATCAGTTAATGGCCCAATCCAGGGTTTACTTAATCAAAACCTTTGAAGGGAGAGTTTAGAGATGAGATGAGGAAGATGTCTGGTTCATTCAAACATTTGTTTAGGAAATATGAATTCACAGATATGTTTCTCATAGTACCTTGCTGATTGCTTACTAAATAATCTGATGATAAAAATAAATGGAGTTGTTCCTTAGCAGTAAAATATTTGTATGTAGATGCCTGGCCACATGCCCTGAATCCAGGGCACCATCCAGGGAAGAAATGGGGTGTTTTTCCCCTTTGGAAATGTATTTATTTCATCACCCATCTTTATGGTTACTTAGTATGCAGTTACTGAAGGGTTATGCTAAGCACTTCAGACAGTAATTAGATGGGAAATTTGAGGACAATTACACGTATGCACAAATAAAGGCTACCCTATAGTCGACCTGAACAGCATACACGGGGTCATAATTACTTTCTCTCAGTAACATCACATACATTTTGCATACCCAGATGAGATGGGGAAGGATCTGTATTTTGCACTCTAACCAATGAGCTGTCTGCATTGGTGGGGATGAAGGTCACCTTGCAATAACTAAGCGCAATTATCTGAAGGGGTTTATATCTGTGTCCTCTTTCTTTATATTATTCTCGTAAGCTGCATTTTTGGCATCACTTAGAAGCAGGGAGCATATCAAACCTGCATATGTCAAATGCTATTGACATCAAATACCTTTCACAGAGCCCCAAGCCTCTTGGCGTCTTTTGAGCTCTGCACCTAGGAAAGTGGCTTGTCACAGATGATTTTTCCAAGTGAGGAAGCATGTGGCATAATGAGACGATGTAGCCCCAGCATACACCTTCCAACTAGTTTCCCTACTGTTCAGACTCCAAACATGAGCTTGCATAGTAATTAGACCATAAAAGAACTGTGGATACAATGCATGTACGCACCGTATTAGTAAACCCTTTATATACCCCCATTACAATGCTGCAAATCTATTTTCTGTCCACATACCCTACTTTTGTAAGCCAAGATGATTTTTAAATCAATGTAAAATGACATGGGTTTACCACTGCTTCTTTCTATTTACAATAGTGCCCCAAATGCACTAGGTGCTGTACAAACACATAGGGATACCCAGAGACTCTCACATGTGCTTGGTAGTCATTCTGAGTGGGCTACAAATATACATGACGCTTTATGGTAGGAAGCCAGTGCACCTCAAAATTTTAAAATTTTAAAAGATGTCCCGAAAGCCTATTAAAGCCAACGGCAAAACTCTCGTTGGTTTTAATGGGATCTCGATATGGCCCTAAAGAATGAAATGTGTCCACTCTTCTCTCTGGAGTGCTAGGAAAGGAGAGGAGAGCTCTATCTAGCTTCTGCCTGAAGACCTATTAGGGCAGTTCTCTGACCTGTATTATACAGGAGGTCAGACTAGATGATCACAATGGTCCCTTTCTGGCCTTGGAATCTCTGAATCTATTAATCTATGAACTAAAAGCTTAGTTCATCGAGGCACTGAAGTGCCTGCTTAACTTTCAGCCAGTGTCAGTTAAGTCAGTAGGACTTAAGCATGTGTCCAAACACATGCCTGTTAGGATATAGATATTCAGGCCTGTCTGTAAAGGCCTATACTCTAAGAATTTAGGTGTATTCTTATCACTTGGCTAGTTAGAGGTATAAAAGAAAGAATCAAAATCACTGTCTGCCAGTGTAAGGTCCTTCTCTTACTGTGACAGTCTGAGGCCCTGTTCTTAGGCTAAGGCCTTTGGCTAAGCAACAGAGGCAGCCATAAACTGGGAAGCGGCCGGTCACCTCCTCACATTCCAAACTAGTCACATTGAAATAAGGTGCTATTGGGCTGTTAGGAATACAGTCCTGTCCTGATAATGCCTATTGTCTCCAGAGAAAGGGAAGTGCCTAGAAGATGTAAAAGGAAACTTCGTTTGATAGCATCCTGTCTGGCAAGAACTCACTTATCAATAGCTGGGATGTGAAATCCTCACTTCTGTATGGTTTTGTCATTATAGTTCCCACTTTGCCATTGTTTGTCTGTATAATCTCTGTCTGGTTCTGTGATTGTTTCTATCTCCTGTATAATTAATTTTGCTAATTAAGGTGGTGGGATATAATTGGTTAAATAATCATGTTACAATATGTTAGGATTTGTTAGTTAAATTTCAGTAAAATAATTGGTTAAGGTATAGCTAAGCAGAACTCAAGTTTTACTATATAGTCTGCAGTCAATCAGGAAGTGGGTGGGTGTGTGGGGTGGAAATGGGAACAGGGAATGGGGGTGGGGAAATTGGAATCATGTTTAGCTAAAGGGGAAAATGGGGGTGGGGAAATTGGAATCATGTTTAGCTAAAGGGGAAAATGGGAACAGGGACACAAATAAGCCTCTGTGGTGTCAGAGCTGGGAAGGGGGACACTAAGGAAGGAATCTGGAATCATGCTTGCTGGAAGTTCACCCCAATAAACATCGAATCGTTTGCACCTTTGGACTTTGGGTATTGTTGCTCTCTGTTCATGCGAGAAGGACCAGGGAAGTAAGTGGGTGAAGGAATAAGCCCCCTAACAATGCCCATCTGCTCAACTGAATCAAGGCCCAATTGTGGGTCAGGTGTCGTCAGTCACAAAACAGCTGGGAAGAGGTGCCATTTAGGGCACTATTTTTGGCCATTTTCCCAAACCAGGGCTGAAGATCTGGTCCCAACCCTAGTCTCCTGGCCTTCACCTCTCTGAACTCCCCTGATACTACCATAGAGTAGAAGAAAACCATTTTATGGGGGTGGGGGGTAGGGAATTGCTTTGAAGACACTATGGGCTTTTCCAGATCTGACACATCTTGTTACACTGAGCTAAGCTGCCCAGCATTACCTCAGACCAGATGTACAGTCCCACACTGCCATGTCAGCCTCTGTCGGAAAGAAACTGCATCCCACAGAAATATAAAAACGCAGATTTTTTTAAAGTGCATTTTGAAAATAAACCTCCCTTAAACCCCATGTTCCACGGTATTATTTTTTTAGTGATCATTTCCTGGCAAGCTGGCTTTATATAACCTCAGCTTTCCAAGAAAGACATGCTGAGTACCTGGTGATGTGCTGTAAGAAGCACCAGGGTTAACTGAAAAAGGCAAATAATTTCAGGGCATGGATACACATAGGTACCTGAACAGCATACTTAATAGGACTTTTTTCATCCAGACATTTCAGATATTCTACATTATGGTTTTCTTCCGTCCCTTGGTATCTGCCCTAAATAAAATGTGTGAGGCTGAGCCTTCAGCTTTCTTCCACAGACATTTTCAATGATCCTTTACCTTTTGGTTCTCAAAAAGAGAGGAAATTTGGCCAGTGGTTGGGGCACTGGGCTATACTTCAGCAGCCCTGGGTTCAATTCTCTGCTCCACCAAAGACTTCCTGTGTGACTGTGGGCATGTCACTTAGCCTCTCTGTGCCTCAGCTTGCTCATCTGTAAAATGGCCGGGGTAATACTTCTCTTCCTCACAGGGGTGTTGAGGACAAAGACATAAAAAGGATTGTGTGGTGCTTTGAGATCTACTGATGAAAAACGCTGTATAAGAGGGAGGTATTATTATCTAAGCCAGGGCCTAATCCTGTGCTGCTATCTTCCTTTAAGGGACTGAATGTGCTGCAGTAAGAGATGCCTTAGAAACACGTTAGGGCCTAGTTCTGTGCAATGCTGAGTTTCCTGCTGACCATCCTCCCATCCCACTGAAATTTGGCTACCACTGTGATAGTCACCTTGGAAATTCCTAAAAGAATTCCACATTTTTTCCACGAAAAAGTTTTTATATATATATATATATATATATATTGGCCAAAAATGCACCATTTTTCAAAAATGAAAATTTTGAAACCTTTCAGAGAGGTTGCTAAGTTCCTCACCTCTCAGTGAATTCAGTGAGACTTGAGAACACAGAATAGAGGTCCAACAGCATCTCTCAGAAGGCCTTTAGTACCTCTCGAAGATCCTCCCTGACAGGTAGAATGAATCCAATAAGAGCTGAGGGTGCTCATTACCTCACAGGACTAGACCACTCCCTCGATATTGCCAGCATAAAAACCAACATGTGTGAGAGTCTGAAGGGATGGTTACATGTCCTCACTTTGTATTTTATTCTCTGGTTTCAAGACTTCTTCTAATGAGCAGCATTATAGCACCTCTTCTTGGGCACATCTTTGAATTGCTATCACCTTTGTGGTCTAACGTGACTGTGGTTCTCACTCCGGCCTGTCTTTGTGATTTTTTTTGTCTTTGCGTGTAATGCCTGTTGATTATCAAAGAATCACAGGCCTTTACAATCGCTGATGGCCAACAGTCCTCAGTGATTCAGTCGTTAAATAGGATCATATGGTTGCTTTTAAATTTGCTTGATTTTTTTTGTCTTTGACAAACACAGAAACCAATTTGAATGAGATTTAGGTACTTATGCAAGTGCAGGTCCGACAAACTTGATAGTGTCGCATAAAGTAGGTCATATTTTCTCAGTGGATAAACAAATAGTATGTTATAAGGCTCCGGGGGGAAAAAGTCTTCGTCTATTAAAGTGCTAGGAATATAATATATATTGTAAGTACTGACAGGAGGTGGTAGCAGGGGGTATTTGATGGAACAAGTGGACAGAAAGATCAGATCACCTTAATAGAAAAGATCTCCTTACCCCATCAGCTGGCTGTTAAGTTCTAGTTGATAAATTCCATCCTCCTTCATCAACTGGCTGCTGAGTCTTTTGTGAAAATGAGTCAAATTTGAAATTCCTTTTTTGTGACTTGGGTCCTGATCTTGTCCATCATCTACCATTTAATCTAGTGGGAGAGTACTTTGCAGGAGGCACTCAGCACCTGGCAGAATCAATCCCCTTCTGTGCAACTGTGGCAATTTCCTGCAATATCCTAGGGTGCATTACATTTAAGCATCTTTGAGGTCCATTGTTTTAAATGGTTTATGTATTCTTGTGGGCTGGGGAGAGAGGATGTGACAGATGTGAGACCTGAAGGCCAAAGAACTATATTGAACAATGTGCCAGAACAGAATGGACTCTTGGAACAAAAAAGTGTCAAGTGGTTTTCCTGGGAAGTATCTAGGGGGAGGTGAATGCAAACTCCCCACCTTTGGTTATGCAAAAATCCATCCTGCCTTTAGAAGCTAAGCCCTGAGGAGGGGGCCTGTGTCTGCTGTCACCTGTTACATGAGGCCAAGATCTGAGGCCCAAGCTGTACAAAGGAAAGACTGAACTGTTCATGCTTGTTCTGGTTCTGACTCTGAGACAGTCATGAACCATAGGTGCTGGAACTAGGGGTGCTGGGGGTACAGCAGCATCCCCTGGCTTGAAGTGGTTCCATCATATAGAGCAGTGTTTCCCAAACTTGGGACTTTGCTTGTTCAGGAAAAGCCCCTGGCGGGCCCGGCCGGTTTGTTTATATGCCGCGTCTGCAGGTTTGGCCGATCGCGGCTCCCACTGGCCGCGGTTCGCTGTGCCCGGCCAATGGGGGCTGCGGGAAGCGGTGTGGGCCGAGGGATATACTGGCCGCCGCTTCCCACAGTCCCCATTGGCCAGGCACAGCGAACCGCAGCCAGTGGGAGCCAGGATCGGCCAAACCTGCGGATGCGGCAGGTAAACAAACCGGCTGGGCCCGCCAGGGGCTTTCCCTGAACAAGGGGCATCCCAAGTTTGGGAACCATTGATATAGAGGGTTTACAGTTTTGTTCAATGGTTTTCAGAACCCCCACTATAAAAATGGTTCCAGAACCACTTTTACGAGCTAATAACCAGGGGGAAAACGCAGTGGTGGGTTTGAATGACTGACATCTACAGAGCCCAAGGTTGGAGTTGGGGTGACCTCTGATAAGTTTTTTAGCATGCATATAAGTTCTTTTATTGTTTTTAATGTGTTTCTCTGTGATGCGTTCACCTTAAGAATAAATGTGCTTGCTCGTTAGGAGCTGTGTGGTAATGTATTACTGTGGGCAATACACTGGGCGTAGCCTCTGATGATAGAGCAAAGTACAGACAACTGGCCTTTTAGGCAGTCTGGCTTGCTGGAAATATCACAGTGTAGGCAAGGATATGTACAGCCTTTAAAGATGTCCTGGAGAGAGAGATGTGGGTCTCTGCCCAAGAGAAGGGACAGCGGAGGAACCCTGAGCCTAGAGTTGGTGTTCTTGAGGGACAGTGGAGGGAAAATACAGGTGCAGTTGCCCTGATCTCCGAAAACAGTGTCTACGTGCGGGGCAGTTCTCTGTTTCCACAGTAGTTTTTCTACAGTTTCTTTACCCTTTACTCTGGTGCCCAGCCACCTTGGTTAATTTCAGTGTTGGTTCATTTCTTGTTTTCCATTTCCCTTCATATGTCTATGTGGAGGGACACAAGGGTGGATGGAGAAACTGGCGATCGAAGAAGGATCTTCGGAGTTTGTTTGTTTTTACACGAGTCATAAGTCTTTGCACAGAGCTGTACTGAAAGTTATTCAAGTTCATGGCTGTTACATCCACACCTCACAGGTTGGAACTATTTATGCACTTCAGTCCAAAGGACAAACACTGCTGGCCAGTGTGGATTTGGGATGGGTAGCGAATGATATTCGGTCGCTAATTAGACAATTTTTACAGAAATAATTGTTGAGCCCGGTTCTCCTTACGTAGTCATTACTCCATTGTATCAATACTGAGAGGAACAGAGAGGTGGATACAAATCTGTGGCCAGGGTATCTGCAGGTAGCAGAAACAGCACCAACGTCAGCATCTGAAACCATAAAATCTCAGTATTAGTCACAGCCTAATGGCTGCAAGGATGTTCTAGCAGCTGAGGTGGGGAGGGGGTTCTTGGGAGACTTGCGAGTGCCGGTCTAGTGTCCTGTCCACAAGACCAGCCTTCCTCTCTCCTAGACAAATTTTAAAAAGTATAATGAGAAGTAATGATGGAAGATAATACTCAGTCCTGCCTCAGTGCAGGGGATTGGACTAGATGACCTATTGAGGTCCCTTCCAGTCCTACATTTCTGATTCCATGATAATATTTAGGCCTGACATCGTGTTTTTCATCCTCAGAGCTCCAAGTGCTTTATAAAGGCAATTACTGTTCCCATTTTGCAGATGAGTAAACTGAGGCACAGAAAGTGTATCTACCTATATAATTTCTATGGCTCTTATTGCTGTAGCATCAGAGCACCTCACCCTCTTGAATGTATTTATTCTCACAACACCTCTGTGAGGAAGAGCAGTGCTATCATCCCCTTTTTACAGATGGTGGGAGTAAGGAACAGAGAGGCTACGGCCCAGATCCTCAAAGGTATTTACTGCCTAACTCCCACTGAAATCTAGGGTCACATAGGATGTGTATGGCAGAGCTAGGAATGGAACCCAGGGCTCCCGAGTCTCAGGCTAGCACCACTGAAACATCCTTCCTTTCGAAAGAGAAGTGATTTTCGGAACATCACAAGTCCTAGGCAAAGGCCAGAATACAGCCCTGGCCTCCTGCCTCCCTAGTCCCTTACGTTTCCCATTGGAACAATGCTGCCTTTAATGAGCGAAACACCCTAGTCAATTAGAATGGTAGCGGCACTGGGCCAGGGACCATCTTTTTGTTCTGTTTGTACAACCCCGTTAGCACAATGGGGTCCTGGGCCGTGACCCAGCTGCTACCGCTATTCACATAAAAATAGTGTTTTATTACCCTCCCTTTGCACTGGTGCAACTAACTACCCATGGTGCAGCGCAAACGAGAATCAGGCCCAGTTTGTTGACGTAAGTTGTACTGAGAGATGTGTCTCTCGGGATATGTGAAATTTATACCTCACTCAGAAAGCATAAAAACCATTGTCATGTATTTGCTGTATCCACCATTAAACTAATGCTGGTGTTTAAAAACCAGTTCTGCTCGGAAGCTTTGCTTCAAGGACTTGTTGCATCAGTTATTATTAAAATTGAAGAACAATAGTTCTGCATAATAGACTTGTGCTCGCAGAGCAAGCTGCCCTACTTAATATATTCATAAAAAGCTACAGTTGTAGATTTCTCTTTTATATAGGTCAAGTGAGGGCAATCACTGCTGAATCAATGTATCTAACTCCTTGAATGTCCACATTTACAAAGAATACATTCCTGCTAAGACTGCTATCAGCTTTTTTTGATTGTGTCTCATCAGAGCAAATTCACATAAGGTGAGCTTTTAAAAGTAGTGATTTTCCACTTCTCTTGACTACACGAGACCGTCAGAAATTAATGCAAAAAGCAATGCCTCTCTGGCTTATAGGCATCTCAGTTTCATTTCTGCATAAATTCTCACAGGTCAACTCGAAAACAGTTCAGGGTCAAAATCTCATCTAGTCACCTAGATTAAAAACTAATTTCTCTAAAGTATATCCTATATTGAAGCTTTTTCATGCAAATAAATAGCCAGGGGCCTCATTCTCTCCTCCTTTATTAGTTGTGCATGTCATGAATTTGAACATAACATTTTGTTCCATACTCTAATTACATGCATTATAAGGGAAAATCTATTCCTTGCGTACATATCATTAGGAGCAGTTCTGAAGCTCCATTCCATCAGGGCACCGGTCATGGTGGCTCATCCTAATATTGACAGTTTAATCTTTTTGTTTCATACAAGATTAAAAGTCGTATGAGGGCCATTCCTCCATGGAGCAGGTGGCGAAGCCAATCGGAGTCAATCCGTGTCTAAGTGCCATTTCTGCACTGAAAATGGACTGCAGCTTACAAAATATATCAGATAATTATCAATCGTTATGGAAAAATAATTTAAAATATTGTGCTGATGAAAGAGTAAATAAGGCTGCTGTTTAAAAAAAAAAGTTTTACTTACAGCTGTGCTGTCGCATATGCATGTGAGATATTATCTCCATGCTGTCTAACATAGTCATCTAAGCCTGATCATGAGCTCCGTCAATTTCCTTTGCTTTATCTCATTGTGCAGAAAGAGACTGACACACCAGGTGTCAGCTGCTTCTACAGTAATCAAAGCCTTCTTTTATCCAAGGGTAAGCATTGTCCCCCCCAAAACAAGGCTTTCACTTTTAACAAACAGAGCTAGGCGTTAGCCTTTTCCCCCTTATTTGTTTTCCATTCAGAACAGGTTGAAATAATTTCCGATGAGAATATTTAACAGCTGCTCTTTGTAATGCAGAGGCCAAGATGTTCAAAAGTTGACTACTCATTGAGGAGCTCAATTTCTGGCTGCTCAGTGTGAGACAATTTAAAGGGGGCTGATTTTCAGAGGGATCAGAAATCATCTTCCTTTTAACGTATCTCAAATTGGGCACCCAAAGTCAATAGCCACTGTTCAAAATTTTGACCAGAGTAAATTCTCCTATGGAATCTTGACTTCATTGGGGCCAGGATTTCACTCACAGTCTCTAATTGGTTAGTTGCTGAGCTTCTGTGGGCGGGGGCGGGGGCAGGGGGTTTGGGTGCCCAAAATTACATGCCCGAAAGCTAATTCACACAATTTGAGGCACGTCAATGTTGGGCCTGGTCCTGAGTGATGCTGCTCACCTACACTTTCAGGCCTGGTCCCATTACAGAGTTAGGTCAACACAAGGCATCTCACAGTGACCTAACTATGTAAGTGTCAACACTAAAATTTCGCTCCCACTGGCATAACTGCCTCGCTGCGCTGACTGAATAACTCCACCTCCACGAGAGGCGTATCGTCAATGTCAGTGTAGTTAGGTTGATGCAATTTCAGTATAGACATCGTTTACCTTGATTTCAGATGCTGTCCCACAATAGCCCATACTGACAGTACAATCAACACAAGCACTCCTGGTGGGGAGACGCACTGCTGACAAGAGGAGCAAAATGTAGACACGCACAAGTGATGGCATTACGGTGGCAGTTGTATACCGATGTAAGTTAGGTCAACTTAATTTTGTTGTGTAGACAGGCCCTAGGTCAGTGGTGAGGGTGTTCCACAACTCTGCCTCAGGCCACTCTGAACAATTTAACTCTAATGAATGATGACATTCAACTGAATAGTCCACTGTAGGAAGTGGGAGTGCCTTGAAGACTGGAAGCCAATGGTTCCAGAGACAGCTGTCCAGTTACTGCTGATGGTACTTGTGGCAGGGCCCACTCACTCCTGCCTCTGCTCAAGTCCACAAACAGCTCAGAGACCTTTACACCGGTAAAACACCTGGTGCAATTTATTAATAATGTTGGCTCCCACCATCCTTGTACATCATACAGCCTTACTCCTTCTGTCTTAGGGGGGCCCTCAGCTCCTGAGGCAAGCAGGGAAGAGCATTCTCTCTCTCCCACTCTGTGTCCGTCTCCCCCCGCTCCTCCTTCCTTCCCGTACCTTTTTGTATCCTCTGCCTAATGGCTTAATTAGCCTTCCAGCTCTCCGCCATCCACCAGGTAGGCACAGCTCTTCTTAACAAGGTCTGTTCTGCAGTGTAAGAGCGGCACTGACCAGAGTGCTGGCTCAGCGGCTGTTGCCCAGCACTCTGTCACAGTCGTGTGAATCTGAGGTTGCTGCTGACCACAGGAAAACACAGCGGGCATCTCAGATCATTTCTGAAACTATTATTCTGGTGCTGTGAGGAATTTGAAAATTGTAGCTGAACAAACGTTCAAAAATGAAGATGTCTGTGGGTTGTTTCAGAGTAGCAGCCGTGTTAGTCTGTATTCGCAAAAAGAAGAGGAGTACTTGTGGCACCTCAGAGATTAACCAATTTATGGGTTGTTAATGGAAGGTTTTTCAAATGGAGAGTTAGCAAGATCCACGGAGTATCCACAGTCCTTGATTTTATGTACAAAACAGTGTTCCCAAACCCTGGTGAAATCTTGAGCTATGCAGGATTGCTGGCTTTAATACACTTAAGCAAATGGGGCTAGTCATTACTCCATCTTGTGACTAGATCAATTTTTCCACAGTCAGTATGTTACTGAGAACAACTTAATATTATTAATACCTGGCTCCCAGATAGCACTTTTCATCCATAGATCTCCAAGCACTTTACAAAGTAGACCAGTATTATTATGCCCATTTTGCTGATGGGGAAACTAACGCACCGAGAAGGGAAATGATTTGCCCAAAGTCACCCAGCAGGCCAATAACAAAGCCAGGAAATTTTCCAGTCTCCTGAATCCCAGTCTAGTCCTCCATCAAATGGGCCACACTGGCTGATTTACCACCACAGCTCTTCCATCCGTGTCATCCCAATAAGACCTGTAAGGCCACCCCATTGTCCTCCTTTAAAACCCTCCTAAAAATTCACCTCTGCCATGATGCCTACAAAACACTTGACAATAGGTAGGCAGCCATGTGCACTGAATGCTGTTTATTATACTAAGCACAATTGTTTTATTGTTATCCTGGCCCTCCACCTAGTTTCTTTGTTTTTCTCTGCCTGTTGTGTCTCATCACATTCCAGATTGTAAGCTCTTTGGGGCAGAGGCTGTCTTTTTAGTACCTGTATCTGCAGCATGGTAGTGGGATATATGTGCGCCTTTCTGGCTCCCTGCTGGGGGCCTTGCTGTCCTACTACACCCACCCCAGGAAAAAGCAGCAAAGTTGGGTCCTCCAGGCCTGCCTAGAGAGTCTGAATGGAAGCAGCCAATCAGAGCCAGCAGGCTCAGTTAAAAGGAGCTGCAGGGCCTGAGATGATCAGTCCCTGGCTGGGACCACTCTGGCTAAAGGAGCTTGACTGGCTGCATTTACTGAGCCTGGGAGAGAAAGGGCCTGAGTTCTGTAACCCTAAAGTAATGTGTGACAGTAAAGAGACTAGGTGGGCAGAGGCCCAGGGAAGCAGCAGCAACCAATTAAAAACTCCCTGGGTTGGGACCCAGAGTAGTGGGTGGGCCTGAGTTCAGCCACTAGCCAAGTGGCCTAAGCCCCAAGAAGGGGACAAAACTCCTTTAGAAGCCTGAGGAAAGGGCTGGATTAACAGGGCCCAAAGACTGGGCTGAAGACTCTGGTGAGGGCAGTTTGGTGAACTCTTTGCTACCCTGGAAGGTGGCCATTTTTGACTGTGTGACTTGTTTGGAGGGCTGAGCTACTGAAGACCTGCCTAGCAAGGTCAGCAACCTTCAGGGGGCACCAGGAATGGAGGAAAGATTGCAGTACCACACCCAGCTGCAAGGAGGCACTCAAGAGGTGAGTGCCCCCTGTTACTGCTACCTATCCCAGTGGGGCTGTAATCCCTGACTGGAGACTCTAGGTACTCTTGCAATTTGAATAATAATAAATAATGAACTGTCCTATTTCTGGCTATGATTC
The DNA here is from genome assembly GCF_965152275.1 of Natator depressus. Classification (NCBI taxonomy): domain Eukaryota; kingdom Metazoa; phylum Chordata; order Testudines; family Cheloniidae; genus Natator; species Natator depressus. The sequence goes on along the minus strand of NC_134240.1, from coordinate 7,846,774 downwards.
ACCTTGGGGAAGACACAATCAGGGCTATTTTCCTCTTCTTTAGTTTTAAATAATTTTCTATGCAGGATTAGGGATGTATGGTCTAGCACATGAAAGGAGAACTGAGCTCTTTAAGGGTTCTCATTACATAAATCCATAGGCACTCTGTGCTTGTGCAATGCTAAAGCACGCGCAACTAATCCAGACTAATGGCAAGATACTTCATTAGTTACTTTCTCAATATGGGCCGTATTTAGTAGGGATCAGGTGCACTATCTTAACATTAGTCCAGGAGAAGCTTTCATTTCACACTGAACATGCTTGAAGAAATATTCTGTCAGCAATTATCCCAGCTTTGATCTTTTACTTGGCTAAAGCAGCCTGAAAGGTCAGTATTCGCTCCATGTTTACACATTACCCACAGATAGGAGTGGCTATTATCGAGGCAGAATGGTTTCTGCTCTCTAGCAGAACTGCAGTTCTTGAGTAAATGAATTGTGATTGGATAACTATTGGTTGGTAGGGACATTTCTGAGGAAAGGAGCTTTTTGACAGAATTTTCAAACTAACAGAACACATCCTTGGAGTGCAAATATTGCTTTCTTTTACACATTTGAAAGACCTATTACTTAGAAGGCTGTAAGAATCAGCAATCTGCCATTGAGATAATAGCAGCTTAGTATTCTACTTTGAAGCATTGTTCACAGGTTTTGCAATTCTTATTACAGCCATTGGACAGATAACAAATTCTTCATTTACACAAAATATTTGCAGGATAATTAGGTTCTGATCTACATAAATATTTGCTAGGAAATCATAAGCCAAGACTTTTAATTCCTTCCATGAACACTGAATCATTGCCAGTCTGCCTGGCCAATATTTCCTGACATGACTGGCAATTCTGAATGCCTCCGTTTCTTGGAGGTCAGCTTGAGACATGTTAAAGGGGCCTAACTTAGAAAGTGTCTGCACTCCCACCCTGTGAAACTCAAGCCTTTGTAAGGTTTCTCCAACTGGGTACCCCAGAACCAAGGCACATAAAAATCACTAGCCACTTTAGAGTATCAAATCCGGTACAGACTCAATTATTTGAAGATCATGAAGGACACTGAATTCATATGGGGAATTGTACCAGATCATTCACACCAGAGACTGGAGAAATAGAGTAAATCTGTGATTTTATGACATCTGTTTCAATTGTTTGAAAAGGACATGAACTACACTGTTTAAGGTGGTGTTGGCCCATACACACCATCCCCATTTAATCTGCATGAATGTAGTATGACGGGTAACTGAGAAACTGTCAACAGAAGGCAAAAGAAATAAAGAACTAGTGCAATGCATGTCAAAGGAAGGGCAGTTACATTCCAAGGGCAAGGTACAAAGCACTATGTTTTTTTTATTTTAGGGAGAGTGTCTTTAACATTTATTAGCCATATTATAGTGGCTAGAGCCCTTTCTCACCTGAGTAATGTATGTCATTGTTTTCTCAGTGGACTTCACAGAGGACTGATGTGAAAATCATCACAATGGGCTGCCATTTCTATTTGTGTGTTGTCTGAGGAAGAGACAGCTTGTCCTGTGGCCATCTAAGAGCCTGGCTCTTAGTTGGGTCGCAATCCAGCAAAGAACCTAAGCATGTGTTTAACTTTAAGCAAACGAGCGGTCCCATGGAAGCCCGTGGGCAATACTCATGTGCTTAGGTGCTTTGTCGGATCAGGGCCAACATGAAGATGAGGAGATCTGGGACCCAGGAAGAGTGAGTGCTTTTTCGTTGCCACCTATATCCCTTTTTCCCTTCATCGTTCCCAGTTAGGAACTGGATCCCTTTGTTGGGGTGGATCATACTAGTCCTATTCCAGTCTATTTAATTCTATTCAGTTCTACACATGTTCTCATTCCGTGCTCATCCCTGTAGTATCTGAGTGCCTCATAGTAGCACATTATGCAACATGACTACACTTCTGTCACATGCTTATTCTCTTATCCTTTCCCTAAAAGGAGAAGCATGTGCAGTGGAGTGTCTTGTTTTGGATTTAAATATATATAAATATATATTGTGACAAAGTTCCTGCTCTACCTTGGTAGGTCTTGTGCTTATTGGTGGATTTGCTCGCCTTGGAGCTTCACAGCAGCCCTCAGCTTGGCCGTTTTTCTGAGCCCACAGTCCAGGTCGACTCCTCCTGTGTCTGACCAGGAGTTGGGAGGATTTGGGGGGAACCCGGGCCCGCCCTCTACTCCGGGTTCCAGCCCAGGGCCCTGTCTAGAGTGCCTCCTGGAACAGCTGTGCAACAGCTGCAACTCCCTGGGCTACTTCCCCATGGCCTCCGCCCAACATCTTCTTTATCCTCACCATAGGACCTTCCTCCTGGTGTCTGATTATGCTTGTACACCTCAGTCCTCCAACAGTCCGTGTTCTCACTCTCAGCTCCTAGTGCCTCTTGCTCCCAGCTCCTCACACGCACGCCACAAACTGAAGAGAGCTCCTTTTTAAAACCCAGGTGCCCTGATTAGCCTGCCTTAATTGATTCTAGCAGCTTCTTGATTGGCTGCAGGTGTTCTAATCAGCCTGTCTTAATTGTCTCCAGAAGGTTCTTGATTGTTCTGGAACCTACCCTGTTACCTTACCCAGGGAAAAGGGACCTACTTAGCCTGGGGCTAATGTATCTGTCTTCTATTACTCTCCTAGAGCCATCTGGCCCAACCCTGTCACAATATATACACACACACACATTGCTATATATGTTTATGTTAGAGAGAAAAGGTCAAAGAGTGGAAGGTGGTGAGGTTTGTGATGATCCTTAGCTCCTAGAGGAGTTTGTTCCATAGTATAGGGCCAGCCCCAAAGAGAGCTCTGTTTTCTGCACAGACAAGATTTCCCCTTATTGTAGAAAGCTCCATTGTGCTAGAGGAGCAAAGTTGTCAACCATGGTCTTCATTCCAGAGCTTAGTCAATCATTGAAGGATACGCTGGGCCCAGGTCATTAAGTGCCTTGAAATGAGCCTTGACCTTGATTGGATATTCTATGGAAAGCCAGCGTACAGAGCTGGGGATAGGTATGATATGCTCAGCTAGGCTGTGTTGTTCAGGAGACGTGCTGCAGTGTTCTCTATCAGTTGGAGTTTCCTAAGACTGGAGGTTTCTTGCCCAGGTACATTACATTGCTGTAGTCCAGTTGACACTAGAGGTCACAAAGGTGTGAATAACTGAGGCTAGGTCATTGTCCACCAGAACATGATGGAGTCTCCTAGCCACCTGGAGATGGAAGAAAGTGTTACTTGCAGAAGCAGTGAATGAGAGCTTAGCAATAGCAAGGAATCCAGGAACACTCCTAAAATACAAACTGAATTGACAGTTCTAGGTGTGTACCAAAAGGGACTGCACTGTGGCTGCAAATTCTTCAAAATACTTTCCTCCTTCCACCAGCATTACTCTGTCAAAACCTAGAAGACTATCAGGCTTCCTCTTGCACTTGCATTCTCCCTAGCTATGTTTTCAGGCTGCTTGGGTTCATTTGCATTGACTTCACTGCTTTTTATATTCACTTCTTTTGTACGGCATTTAGCTATGTTGGGATGGGAGACCTATAATTGGGTTAAATTAAATCATTCTCCCTACACACAGTCTCAGACAGACTCGCACTTTAAACAATACAATTTATTCTGAGTTCACGGCAGAAATTAGGATCAGCAGTCAGGTTACCTTTAGCTGTGTTGGTAAAGGCTAGAGGCCAAATACAAAATTAGATCACTTTAACATAATAATCCTGAAAAAGCCATAATGTTCTGGTTTAAAGGGAAAATTCTTTTTCTCGTTGATTTAGACTACATAAACCATTGCCATGAAATAAAAAAATGGTGTCTATAGTGTCTCCAACCCTATTCCTTCCAGAGTCAAAGCTGAACCCAACAACTGTCTCTATCAGCAATGGCTCAATTTCAATGGCTTTCTTGATGTGGATGTATTATTAGGTTGCCAGAAGCTTCAGTGGTATGATAAGATCACCCATGCCATGATGGACGCAGATTGATCATCCAGCCAGCTTGTCTAAAGGACCTAGTTAGAGATCAGTCTGACTGGCAGTCCAGCTGAAAGGAGGCTACATTGCTCTGGGATTTGCCGTGATGATGATGATGCCAAACTGGATACCTGTAATAAGTCATCTGCCAGCAATGCACTGAGGTTTTGTGGTGGACTGTGGAATGTGATCTGGTACTATGGATGTGCTGCAGTGCGATGTTGCAAATGTCAGAGCCCTACTACACCAAGAGAAGGATTTGAACATGTGGAAGATGACAACTCTGGTACTTCAGGCTACCGTTAAAGATCCTTCTTTTTGAAGGTTCCCCAACCTCCCCAAGGAGTGGGAAATTGGAAAAAAAATAATTTAGTAGCTGTCCCAAAGATTTTTTTAAAATTAAGGATCAGATTTTTAGCGTTGCCTGTTTATGAATTGTGCATGAATAAGTGTGTGCATAATTTATATGTGCAATTATTGCAGTTATGCATGGAAAAGGCCATCTGGACACCCAGCTGTTCAATAGCACACATCTGCACACATGGGTATGATAGTATCTGCACACACATTTCTAAACTCTACAGTTATGATATATTTTTAATATGTACAAAAGATCAATGCTGGATGAGATGGAGGATTTTTTTTTCTCGGTCTACATTTGGGTTTAAAAGTCATTATGTCTCTCTTGCTCTCCCTCTCTCTTCCAGGCTGCCCGATAATATCATTAGATTCATGGAACAGTGGCCAAATGCCAACTCCTTTTTACAAATGCCTTTCTAAAAGTCAATCAATCAGATGATGTCTTATTCATCCCAGACCCTATAAGTCGTCCTAATAAGAGAATTTCTGTGTACTCAGGAATCTGAAGCATAATAAACCTGTCAGCTATTTTTTATGAATTAGGAATTACTGGGGCTATAATTTTTAGCAGAGAACTGAAGTTCAAACTGATGTCCTGTATTAAAGATTGTATAAAGTGTAGTACCAGTAATTATTGTGAAATTAGAGATGACACTTTTAAAATATAAAGGGTATAGATAGCCTCATATATTCTGACTGTTCAATACATGTAGTTAATACTGAGCTATTCTAAATATCTTCAATGTGATCATTTCTAGATTCGTTTAATAAAAGTTATCGCATTTTTTTTAAATTGGAAAATATTCCTGTACCTGTTCTTCTACAGAGACCCGTTAAATGTAGATATACAACACCTTTTGGGATGTGGATGTACTAGTCAATTTTATTTCAAGAACAAAGAGTTCTGCAACTGTCTTTTAAGATTTATCTGCCCTACATATTGTGTTAGCTTTTGATTGGCTTCTAGAATTCCTGAATTAAAGATGGTTCAGACAGATAAACCTGGCTTGCTCAGCCACTTGGAGATTACGGGATTCTATTAGGCATAGAAGTCAAATACAAATAAATTCAAACTGACTGCTTCAGTTTTTGTTTACAGATCTCTTCTTCCAAGATTCTGCCATTCCCTGCTGCGCATTTGTTTGTTTCAGGAAGAACAATTTATTTCTGAGAAAATTGCTTATATTACCGGTATGAAATCCAATCTTAGAGCAGGCTAAGTTTCCACCACTCGTCATTCTAGCTGTGTTGTTTATCAGCGGATTGGAAGAATAATATACAATGTTAGGATCCCATTGTAATCTTTGTCATAAAAATTAGGCATCAAAGATTTAACGAGTTGTGTACGGTATTCTGTTATTAATGGTGCTTTGCTGCATGATGACTTAGTGCAGTATTTTGTAGGTTGATTGCACTCTCCTCTTTCTGCGGCTAAACAACAAACCCTTTGGAAATGGGTGGAAAAGCAGCCAATCAATATGCAAAAAAATAGAGCCAGACCCTGAGCTGGTGCAAATCAGTGTCGCTTCATTGACTTGAATGGAGCTATGCCAATTTACATCAGTGAAGGAGCTGTCCCACAGAGCTCAAAACACAAAATCCCACTCCTTAAAGATCGTCGCATACATTGTTTATGACCCAACCTGAAGGTGCACATGACACACATTGTAATGAGAGAGAGAAATGAGCTGTCATCCTTCCTGGGTTCCCTGGGCTTGAATCATCTTTCTGATCTTTGCAGTGTTTTCTTTTCCCTTTGTTTTTCTTGACATAACTAAATACATTTCTACAAAAAGAGGTAATGGGTGAGAGATAGATGGTGTCAATGCCCTCACGAGCTACAATTTGTCATCACCCAGCACTGCAGCTTAAGTGTGATGAACAACAGCGCTTAGCCTATACAGGAAGTGATGTTTTTCCCCGTTGAAAAAGCGATCATGGTTAAATCAGCTTCGCTGTGGTCACAGGTGGTACAGCAGCATTTCCATGTACTTATGGTAGGACATTTTTGTCATATTATCTGAATTAATTGTACAGGGCCAACCGTGTACTAGCTGCTTCGTGAGGGGTAGACATAACTGTGATCTCTCACATATGGCAGTGTGAGGGAATAGTGGTGATGGTGGGGATTCATTCTGGCTTCAACCTACCAGTGTAATAATAGGTCCAGATCTTTCTATGATTCTTGTACACCTGCCATTGTGTTAGTCTTTTTTTGAAATCACTAGCCATTTTCTAACCATCAGATCAGGGACCCAGTAACATTCGAGAGATACACCAGGGACCAGAGTCAGCCATACAGCCTGACACTGCTCTGCCAATGCAAAGCACCATACAGCTAGTTTAATTGGCCTGCTAAGATGGCCAATGGGTGGTTGGTGTCACTGGAGCAGTGCAAAGCAGCCGTGGTCTGCTGATGAACCTGGCACCTTGAGCAGGTGATGGCTTAAATGCTTGAATCATTTGTTCTTGGGGTGTCAAGTCTTAGTGGATAGTATGGTCCTTTCACTCTCTTGTGAATTCATGACACACAAATGTTGTCTCTCCCTGGTGGGCATTTGGGATCAAGCTGATTCTCCAGATAAAGCTCTTTGAGATCAGGGTTCCACTGACGTAGCACTGTACAGACACACAGTAAGAAAATCCCTACTCTGTACAGTCTAAATTGACAAGACAGACAAAGGACAACAGGTGAAACAGAGACACAGGGAGATGAAGTGTCTTGCTGAAGGTTATGCAGCAGAGCTGAGAACAGAACCCAGTCCCAGTCCAATGCCCTACCCACTCGACTGTGCTGCCTTTTTACTGTCACTGTAAAACACTCCCTTCATCGCCCTGGAAGAGCACTTCAAAAGTCCCTCCTGTCTTTGGCTTCAGGGTTTTCTTTTGTTTCTGTAAATTTCCACTCCCCCGAAAAGCTCCCCTTTCCCTCTTACCCGGGATGTTTCTTAGCTGCATTTTTTATATGAAGAGCCCTGACTGGATTAATTTCTTTTCCTCGACTATGAATCTCATAGCAATCCGCAGTTTAATGCTGAGTGTTTGAGAGACATACAGCAATATGTAGTGCTTTGGATTCTTAATATTCGATAACACGAGTATCTGATTGTCTCCCTTTCCCGACTGACAGGTGTAGTGACCTGAGAGGAAGGTGCACAGTGGAGACACAATTAAAAGGCTGAGCTTTGAATAGGGCAATGGAAATCCACAGTTACAATCCGGAAGCTACAATCAGGTATTTGCAGTTTTGATAGCAGGTTATTGTGACAAAAGGTTCTTCTGTGTGCAGAACTCCCTTAGAAGTCAAGGGTAGGTCCTTGTATGGAGAGCTGTTGGTTCAGGGCAAAGACTGTAAAGAGAACAGGAAGATAAGATAAGAAAGGAAATGGTGCAAGAATAACCCATGGAATTAGCACTGGATATAATGCAGACATGCTTATTTCAATGTATGGCTCTGTTATGAGGCCAAGGACTGAGGTTTTTACTTAGAGAAACTTCCAGTGCAGTCAGTGGGAATTTTCTTAAACAAAAAGCTCCAGTCATGCAATTATCTGTGCTCAGGTGCACCCCGGCAGAAAACAGGGTACACCCGCATGCAGTCATATTGAAGGATCAGACCTGCGTTACCGTCTTGGGGTTTGCCCATTGAATAGAAGCTGGAATTTTGAAAAGGGGTTTAGGATTAAATCCCTTCAACTTTCAAAGGGATTTGTGTGCCTAACTCCCATAGTTCCTCCGCCTTACGTGCCAAATGAGATTGGAGAAAGTCTTACAGATTGTAAGGGCCGTTTAGATGCCACCCTTAGTAACTGCCATCAATCAGTTTATAATAGAATCTGCACCTGCTTAGTAGCCTGCTGAAGGTTCATAGATTTCCAAGACCAGCAGGGACCATTGTGATCATCTATGTTATGCGTATCCCTTGGGGCATGCAGAGGTCTTCCGGGGGTACATCAACTCAGCTAGATATTTGCCTAGTTTTACAACAGGCTATAGAAAAAGCACTAGCGAAGTCAGGACAAACTAAAATTTAATGTAGACAAAATGAGAAAGGAAGCAATTTTTCATAGAATCATAGAATATCAGGGTTGGAAGGGACCTCAGGAAGTCATCTAGTCCAACCCCGTGCTTAAAGCAGGACCAGTAGTTAGTGTGACACTTCTGTATTTTTATGTCTGATTTTGTAAGCAAGTCGTTTTTAAGTGAAGTGAAACTTGGGGGTACGCAAGACAAATCAGACTCCTGAAAGGTATACAGTAGTCTGGAAACATTGAGACCCGCTCAATGTCTAGTCCCCGCTGTCTAGTCTGACCTCCTTTCTGTAGCCTGTTGTAAAACAGAACTTCCACAAAATAATTCCTAGAGCAGATCTTTTAGACAAACTTACACTTAGTTTCACTTTTACCACGTACCTTTATCAAGTAAACTGCAGGGGGAAATCATTCAATGTAATAAAAGCCAGCCTCTCTTTAAGCAAACAGCAGGAATAATTAAATATGATAGAAGCCATGATTTCTGAACAAAGATATGTGATATCTGTTGGTTTTTTTAAATCTACCACTACATCATGGGGGGAAAAGATAGATTTAAAAATAAAAAACAACAACAAAAAGTCATTATTGTTGTGATCCTCACACAAAAATGGGCTTTACTCCGTCTGCTTGTTCGGCAGCTGCAGTTAACTAATAAACTCTATTCCCAGACCTGTGCTAACAACGTTTGATGGGGCTGATGCACAAACAAAGATGTCTTGGCAGAGCAAGGTGCTATATGAGTTGCTGAAGAAAAACAGCCTTGTCGATGTCAGCTCCATCGGAAGGGGGAAAGCTACATGTTTGCCATATGGAAAAACAAAACAAACATACAAAAGTCAGGAGGGAAAATGAACTGGCTTTTTCAGGTTTCTGAAATAATTGCAAATAATGGAGAATAATAGTGAGATCTAAGTGGGTGGGCGGAGATTTGCCTGGGACCTTGAAGAGGCCATATGGCCTTTAATCACAGGAGGAGTTTTTGTTTGCCTCCTGTGTGTCCATGGATACCTTTGCCAACAGGAAGGTGTCAGGAAGCAGGGCCTGCACAGAGCCAGTCTTCAGGCAAGCTAATGATCCCAGCTGGCCTGCAGTCAGCTGCCTGATTGGCCTCGCTCCCTAAATTGCTTGGAAGACTCAGCAGACCAGCTCTGAAGCCCAGCAGCAGTAGTAGTTCAGTGGCTGCTCAAAGGCTTTGCCTATGGCTGTGATAGCTCCTGCACTGCCTCACCTCATCTCACCCAGGTAACCTGGCTCTGACCCTCAGTGCCGATTCCTGACTTTGGCTCTGATGCTTGGCTCTGGCCTCTGATGCTGGGCTCTGATTCCTGTCTACTTACTCCTGCTTTAACCTCTAGGCATGACCACCCACGTCCCAGTCTCTGAGAAGGAGGGAACTATCCCCAGTGGCTGCATTGCTAAGCTGCTTTGCATGGTTGCAGAAGAGGCTGGCTTTGTCCCTTTATCCTTTGGCTTCTGACCTTACGCATGTTGGTAGCCCCACCAAAGTCAGTGGGATCAGTGTTAGCCATGTGCTTAAGTACCTTGTTGAAGTAAGGCCTAGATGGACATGAAACGCACTGTGGCCAAACTTTCAAAGGTGGGTCCCTCAGGTAACGCACTCAGAGTGGGATTTAGACTTCTGAGTATGTGCTCAGATTTTAAGAAGTGCTTAGAACCCACAATTCCCATGAACTTCTACAGGGGCTGTGAGTGACCACTGCTATTGAATATCGGGTCGTTTTCTGAGGTGCCTGAATATGGATTATGGTGCCTAACTATAGGCACTCAAGTTTAAAAACACTGGCCCAGATGAGCTTGTGCTGCAGTTTGAGGAGTTATACCGCATCAGTGAATGGAAAGGGATCACCTTGCATTTATTATATAAATTAGAATAGTGACCGTTAAAAATACATCTGTTAAACACAGTTCCTATGAGATGGTGTCTGAAATACTGGAGATATTCTTTTCTTTTAAGCACTGGCAAATACTGTCAGCCCCAAGACACCATTCCATGGTAACTGTGGGTAATGCTGTCTCTTTATTGGCAACCACCGTACTAGTTCAAAACTGTCACAAAGCTTTGATGCATTTCTCTTGCATCAACGGTGCTAGGTGTCTGGTTTTCAACCGGAACACCTGATCAAAAAGGGACCCTGGTGGCTGCGGTAAGCGCCACCGACTGGGCCGTTAAAAGTAAGGGCGGCAGTGCTGCGGGTCTATGGCAGGCTAGTCCCTGCAGGTCTGGCTTCTAGGCGGGGGAACCCACGGGGCTCTGCAAGTTGCCCACACCTGAGCACGGGCTCTGCACTCCCATTGGCCAGGAACCGTGGCCAATCGGAGCTGCGGGGTGGTGCCTACGGGCAAGAGCAGCGTGCGGAGCCTCCTGGCTGCCGCTTCCAGGGCATAATGCAGAGCCAGGACAGGCAGGGAGCCTGCCTTAACCCCACTGCACTGCCGACAGGGAGCTGCCCGAGGTAAGCCTGCACTCCAACCCTGAGCCCCTGCACCAGCCCTGAGCCCCCCAAACCCAGAGCCCCCTCCTGCACCCCAAACTCCCCATCCCCGGCCACACCCCACACCCCCAGCCCAGAGCCCTCACCCCCTCCCACACCCCAAACTGCAGCCCCCTCTCACATTCCAGATCCCTTGGCTCCACCCCCCAGCCTGGAGCCCCCTCCTGCACCCCAGAGCCCTCAGCCCCTGCCAGAGCCTTCACCCCCTCCCAGACCCCAACTCCCTGCCCCAGCCCGGAGCCCCCTTCTGCACCCTGAACCACTCATTTCTGGCCCCACCTCAGAGCCTGCACCCCCAGTTGGAGCCCTCACCCCCTCCGGCACCCCAACCCCCTGTCGCAGCCCAGTGAAAGTGAGTGAGGGTGGGGAAGAGTGAGCCACTGAGGGAGTGGGAATGTAGTGAGTGGGGGGCGAGGCCTCGGGGAAGGAATGGGGGTAGGGTGTTCAGTTTTGCGTAATTAGACAATTGGCAACCCTATGCATGTGAGAAGTAAAATCAGAGAAAACTGGTTGCATTCAAATGAGGGCAGTGATGTTTTTCAGCCCTGGCAGTAAGGACCTTATCAGATAATAACCTTTTTATCATTCTATTTATTTTATGATCCCCAAAAGTGTGTGAGAACACAGTCCCTGCCTCAAAGAGCTTACAGAATAAACAGATAAGACACAATGAGGGGATTTGTACTGCTATAAGTATTTTGGCTAGGGGTATGACTTTTTTTTTTAACTGAAATATTTATACTGATATGACTCCTAGTGGAGAGGCAGTTATACCAGTATAAAGGTGCATGATATCAATATAGCTTTTTCCCCTTCCCATAAGGGAATAAGTTATTTTAGCATAAGCACTTTTATACTGATAGAATTGCACCCCCCCTAGAAGGGTTGTATTGATTTAACTATTCCAGTATCGTTAAAGTGATAAGGAACATAAGAACGGCCATACTGGGTCGGACCAGCATCCTGCCTTCTGACTGTGGCCAATGCCAGATGCTTCAGAGGGAGTTAAACCGAACGGGGCAATGATCGGGTGATCCATCCCCTGTTATCCAGTCCCAGCATCTGGCAGTCAAAGGCTTAGCCATCTTGTATGTGTTTGAAAAGCCTTAGTGAAAATGGTTAGGAAAGAGCAGGAAGGGGAAGTGAGGCCAAGGTGTAACCACGAGAGGTCAGTGTGGCGGTTAGTGTGCACACTTTCTTAGTTACTTTTTGTGAAGTGTTATTAACTGCTAAGAGTTTGCACTGTTTGAGTGCTCCCACATGTAACAGGAAACAGAGGAGCCTATCACGAATGACAATGTATTGACTTGAATGATCCGCCTTTGATTCAGAATGGTGAAATGACTAGATGCCCCTCTGTGGGGGAAGCTGCAGGAGACGGGTAGCAAAGCTCACATCAGAGCGTTCCCAGCCTGTTGTCTGGCTGGGCAGGCCCTGCTGAGTTTACAGGAGTGAGGTCAACATAATGCATCCTTGGGATCCCTCAGATGTTTGGACATCTCCTGCCCTTACTCACTTGGTGCCCACATCAGGAGCCTGCTGCCTTTTGCCCACCCCTCCTGTGCATGCTCGGTAGGAATCATGGGAGGGATCCAAGAAGCAGTCAGTCCTACTTCGAGCTGTGGTAACGATTGTCAGAATATCTGCTTGGATATTCAGGGGGTTAGCAGAGCTGCGTGCTGTGGACAACGGCCAGTCTCCGGTTGCCCAGCTCTGGGGCAGCGCTGCCGCCAGCAACAGCGCAGAAGTAAGGGTGGAAATGCCATACCAGGCCATCCTGATTTCTGCGCTGCTGCTGGTGGCAGTGCTATCTTCAGAGCTGGGTGCCTGGCCAGCAGCTGCTGCTCTCCGGCCACCCAGCTCTGAAGGCAGAGCAGAAGAAGACGCTTGTGACCCCCTTTGGGTCAGGACTCCCAGTTTGAGAAATGCTGTGTACTAACTATAGGGTAAAAGTAACAAAAGACCAGATTTCCCGGGGGAGACCAGATTTCCCGGTCCGTGATGCGTTTTTCATAGCAGTGAATTTCGTAGGGCCCTAATTATGACCCCTGTCCTGCAGATTCTCATGCATGTGTGTCACTTTACATGTGTGAGTATCCCCCTTCAGTCCAATAGGACTACTTGGTGCATATAGTTAAGCACATTCATGAGTGTTTGCTGGATCAAGACCTTCAATTTTAAGCACTTTGGGGCAGGGATTCTGTGTAGAGCACCTCACAAGATGGAGCCTTGATCTCTGACTGGGGCTTCTCGGCACTACTGCAATAATAAAATAATAATAATACTAAGTAGACAATACCAAGTATTAAAGCAATTTTTAATTCTTAAATATGAGGCAGGTGTGGAGAAATGTATTCATTTAAAATATATTAAAGCTCAATCTATATATCTGTCTCACCTCTCCAATGAATTTTTAAATTGCAAAGGGACCACATTAGGGGCCAGGTCCTCAGCTGGTGTAAATCTGTGTTGCTTCATTGCCTTCAATTGAGCTATCCTGATTTACCCCTGCTGAAAACAAGGCCCTAGGCCTTTCCTGGAGCACATAGTGGAAAGAAACGAAAAAGACATACTAGTCTTTCTGCCCTTATGTGTTTCTCTCACTGGATCCCTCAGATATGAAAGTACAGCTCAATTTCCTCTGATATAATAAAACCTACCATCCATTATATGGGTCAGATCCTCAGTCATTTTAAATCTGTATAGCTTCATTGACTTGAAGGGAGCAGTGCCAATTTACCCCACTTTGGAATCGCCCTGTGTTTGTAAACAGATAAATTAGAGTAATACACAAATGAACCATATTCTGTATAGCCAGTAGCTTGCTACTAACTTCCTAAAATTGCTCTCAAGCATTAATTGAAATCATAAATCCCAATCACATTCAAAGCATAACTACTGATGCCATTGGCTCATTTTGGTTCTTAATCAGAGTCTTCTGGGGAATTTTCTTGCTGCTTCTTTCTTCCCTTAGGAGCAACCATATTTATTACTGCAGTTCAAACACCTTGAAATATTTCAGTTGAAAAGCTATATAACATCTTTCTAAGCATGTTGATGCGTGTTGAGCTTAATATGAATGGCGGGGCCATTCCCATCGGAGAAAAGTAAAAAAAAAAAAAGTCAAGGAAATATATTTAGCTTGTTTCTGCACAGATGCCTGCAGATATCTTGTATCTAAAGAATATTTAAATTCTGTTTTGTTAAGACAGGATAGTTATATTATACAGTGGAGCAGCCAGGAGGTTATAGTCTCCACTAGACAATTTGCCAGACAAGAAAGATGGCTTAGTAGCAATGCTGACAGCTTTATTCTTGTGGCTCTGGCAGAAAAATAGGCAAAAAGATTGCAGAGGCGGCAGCATAGAATACAACATGAAAGTTCAGAAAAATATTAACAGGTTGTAAAAGGAGTGGGTGGATGCACTAAAGGAGCTGGCATTTCAGTTATATAACAACACTTATTGCAACATTTTTATGGCCAAATTATGCTTTTTTTTCTGCACTGTATCTTTGTGTCGGCTGCTTGGGTCTGATGATGAGACACAAAATGTTTATTTGGCAGGAGAGGGGGCAATAGCCATGAATCACTTTTAGCTGAATCATTCTAGTGATCCCAGCAAAGACCCTGGGCAATTTAACTCCTTTTCTACTACATTAGACATGGTTTATTTACAGATCTGCTTTTATTTCCTAGCCCAGCCTCTTGCCTAGGCCCATACAAATATTCATGAGCTGAATGTAAGTTACACCAGATGCTGGTCTTCTTAGAAAAAAACTCATCTTTGTAGCCATGAATTGTGGCCACAGTCTTTCTAAATGAGAGAGACCCGGTAGCACTGTGGAATACCCATAGTCTCTCATATTTTAATCCTCCAGAGGTGGGTGCTGTTGAGTTTTGAAAGATGCTTGCCTTTCTCCAGGGATTAAGTACACAAGGACAAATTCAGAGGTGGCTGTAAGGGTATCTAATACATATTTGCAATATTTACCATTTGGAGCCCATCCACCTGCAGATAACACTAATATTGAGTTAATTAGAGCCATTAAAACCCCATAGACTCAGCATTGTTATTATAGAATTCTTATTCTCATTCCTTGTGTAGCAGTGAGAGACTTCAATTGAGATTGGGGCCCCATTATACTAGGTCAGGGGTGGGCAAACTATGGTCCAGGGGCCGCATCCGGCCCTTCAGACATTTTAGTCCGGCCCTTGAGCTCCCGATAGGGAGTGGGGTCTGGGGCTTGCTCTGCTCTGCATGTGCCATGGCTCCGCATGGCTCCCGGAAGCAGCAGCATGTCCCCGCTCCAGCTCCTATGCGTAGGGGCAGCCAGAGGGCTCCACACACTGCCCCCAAGTGCCGCCCCTGCAACTCCCATTGGCCGGGAACTGTGAGCATTCACAGCCCACCATACAATTTCCATACCCAGATGTGGCCCTCAGGCCAAAAAGTCTGTCCACCCCTGTACTGGGTGCTGCATATATACATAGTGAGAAAGAAACCCTGCCCCAAAGAGGAACACACAAAACAGACAGCAAATGAAACCAAAGAAATATTATTGTCCCTACTTTACAGATGGGGAATTAAGGCCCAGAGAAATTCAGTGACATGCCCAAGGTCACATAGGATGTCTGTTGCAGAGCTGGGAATTTAAAGCAGTTCTCCTGAGTCCCAGTCCAGTGCCCTAACAGGACCATGTTTTCTTTTTCACAAAAATATGGAGGCTTTTATAGGAGTTGATAAGAGACAACTAAGAAATGTTATATAAACAGAACAGATTGTTTTATAAGGCTCAATAGATTCAGGGCTGCAATGTGGCTGTCATAAACTGGTGTATTTTACATGCCAAGTGGTCAGAAAAGAGGACAAGCAAGCTAACGGAGGGTGTAAGATGGTTATAATATGAGGAAGGAGATTTATCTTAACACCCTCTGGTTAGCTACTTTTCCTGCTACATCCCTCTCTTTCAACTTCTCAGCATGTAAACTACACCACACTGGCCACTCCGAGTTGATGTGTAAATTATGGGCCATTAAGTCAATGTGAGTGTAAGGGATGTACACTTGACTGTCCTTTCACTCACACCGTTTTTTATACCAGTGCCACTCTCTGTTGCATTCAACAAAGCTACCTCTAGGTAAAGCTGATGGGAAGGAAGAAGGGAATCAGGTCCTCTGAATCTGAGAGAGACTAAGTCTGTGTAACCTATATGCTGGGGGCTGGGAGGTGTGCATTACACCAATTAGGGTTCTTAGATTCACCTCTGCATTTGGCTGGTTTTGGCTCTCTGGGCTTCAAGTCTTTTGCCTTGCATAGAATTTGAACCTAGGTTTCCCACCTAGCCATGTTACTAACCTGGGCCCATCGGACCTGAGCCTCTCAAAAGTCATATCTGAGATTCAGCTCTTAGTTGAATATGAAACTGCTTTCAAAGCAAGAGCTGCCGTTTACATAATTTTTGGCAAAGCCAAAACAAATTCATTATTGGCAGTCAGAAGTTTGTAATGCAACATTTAACTTCTTGCTGGGGGCGTAACCAACACCCTGAACAAATGGAATCAAGGGAGAGGCGGCAAACTTCACGACTAGAAAAGAGCATGTCGAAGGCAGGGAACTTACTCACTTTGTTACACACACTTCTAAACTTGATCACTATAAAGCTGCCACAGCCTAGATACTCTTCTCAGACGCACCATGTGTTTCTAACTGGAGGCTTCACATGTTATATGGAAATTTGGTGAATTACCTACAGTAGAAGGGGAAAGGGGTGAGATTAGGATCGGTGATCAGACACAGGAAAAAGCAAAACCTGGGGAGAAAGTACAAGCTGAGAGAGCAGGGATGGGATCTAGTTAGAACAGTCAAAGCCCAATGAAGAACTGACGGATCAGTTAAGGGAACAGCTGCATAGACAGAAAAAGGACAAAAACATGATTCCATGCCCCTGCAACTAGTATTGCTGTTGGCAGCCTTTGCAGAGAGGTCACAGAGTGAAGGGGCCACAGAGATTTGCTAGAAGCAGTGCTCCCAAGCATGGGGAATGAATGGTCATAAAGTTTAAGGCCAGAGAGGACACCATATCATCTAGTCTTACCTCCTGTATCTACCAAGCTACCAGCACCTGCACATTAACCCAACAACTGAAATTAGACCAAAGAATTACAACCCACAGGAGACTAAACTCTTGTCCGAACACAGGATATGGGTACAGCAGGTTGGAAAATACTTTTTTTTGAATTTCAGCTTTTTGTTGGGATACCGAAAAGCAAAACATTTTCAGTTTTCATTTTACGTTTTCTGACCATCAAAAACTTTTGAGGAGAGCAGCCACTTTCTGTGGACATTTTTTTGCTTAGGTGAACACCTGATTTTCCAGCAAAAGAAAAAGTTTTGATGGGAAATTTTTGAGCAGCCCTAGTTCTAGGACACAGAACCATTTGAACTGGTGTCGAGTCACTATGATGTCACTGACTGAGCACTAGGGTGCATGACACTAGCACTACCATGAAGGAGAGCTGGAGGTTGAAGGTCTCTTTCCCGATGCCTGTATCTATGAGTCGTCACTCCAGAAAACAATGACCTGATATGGAGTTTTCTGGCGACTGTTCGCTTTTTGAAATCTGGACCAAACGTGACATGAAGAATGCTTCCTATGATAAACTGAACTGTATCCTATGTTCACAGTATTATTTAAGGTTACCAACAGACTTGCATTGCATAGACGTTTTATCAGACATTTTTACCGGTACGCTCTGTGCAATTTGGTTTGTAGAAGTTTCATTTTTTATAGAACTTCTGTAGCATTTTGTTACACTGGCGTTTAATGGAACATTTTTAGAGAAACAGGGGGTGCGTCAAGAAAGCAGTACTTGGGGTGACCGTGTACAAAATTGACACGTGGCTACGCTGCCTTTGGCATACAATAAAAGAATGTACGAAGTGCCGCAAGAGATGCGAGTTGACCTTGCCACTTGACATTTTAACAAAGCCCTGTTTAAGTTCCTGTAAAAGAAACCCTAGAAATGTGATATAGAAAATTGGCCATTTTTCCTACTCAACTTTATACCACCCCATTATATACTATACAATCTGTACAGTTTTCCAGAGGTGTCCCAGATCAGTTGCTATGAAGACTGTAAAAAACTTCTGTGAACATATTCGGTAGAATTCTATAACAACAACAACAAAGTGCTACAGAAGCAGTTTAGAAACTGCCTGTGAACTTTCCAGTGGAGTATGGGCCCATTTTTATGTGACAGAATTGAATTTATTTTAAAGATCCTCTCTTCATTCATGTCCCTTCTAGAGATTCACTTCTTTCCCAGTGCTCACAAGCAGTCAATCGATCCAGGAAGAGGTGACTACCTATATATGACATCCACAATAACTACATTAAAAGATTTGCAAAGTCAAGCACTCAAAAATTAGGAAATGCCAGAAATAATGCAACCTTAATTTGGTTCCCTTGTGGGTTTGCATTATGAGATGGGCATGTAATTGATGCATTTATGAGGTACCATACAGCACTTCTTATACAAGACAACTTGTTTCTTAAGGTAAAAAGCATTACAGATAAAACATATGAAAAACCATAAAAGAGCCTACTTGCATGCTAATAAGCTTACCAGAGATCACCCCAACCCTCATAGGTGCTCTGGCAGGAGCAGTCCTTCAACACTCCACCCCATGCCCCGCTACACACACACACACACACACCCCAATTCCTTTTGGTGACAAGCTCTTCACAGCTTCAGCTCAGAACAAGCATGAGTAGGCCCAGTCTTTCCAATCCTTCCCTAAGGATTGGGGCCCTGAGTAGACCAGGGGTCCTGTCTGCTTCTGGGTCACGAAGAAGGCCATGAGCCAGTTTAAAACCAAGCTGTTTATCTGAAAATCCTTTCTTTGTCCCTTGGTCCCTGGAGAATCCAGTCGGAACTAATGTATGCACACCGCCACCAGAGGATGGCTTCAAAGGGCTGATAATGGAGGAAGTTCATTAGCATCGCCCTTCCTTCCTACATACAATGCCACAATAACACACATAGAATTGCATTTTAATACAACGTACCCCAAAGGTGTTAACCCTAATTAAATAGGGTTTACCTTAATTCAATCCACTTTATTTTAATAATCTGAGCAAAGTTTATGGAATTACAGGATATTGTCAGTCAGTCCCATCTCCCCCTTACAGAAGTGGGTGTAACTAGGGTGCTGCCCAGCACCCTGGGGAAACCCATTGACTTATTGTCTCAACAGGCTTAGCCCCCAAATGACGGTTCTGCCTTTACTTTTCACAATTTCACATTTCAGCTCTTCAGATACCGAACATTCTGCTAGCAAGCCAGCATGCATCCTTTCAAAATCTGTATGGGGTTGTCCGACAGCAAAACGCTCCATGGTGGACCCAAAGCACAAATATTTCTCCTTCATGCCTTATTCTTCAGGGTCTGCAATCTCTGTTCCATGGCACCACGTTTTTAAAAGACTAGCCACATGTTTGTAAAAGCCCAACTCAATGTCACATGAAAGTCGTCTTTTACTTTACCTCCTTCCCCTTCAGGTATGGAATGTGTGCAGCCTTGAGCTGTGTTTGAAGTGGTGCATAAGGTACAACACTAGGTCTCACCATCTTTCTCCTTCCTTTTAGAGCAAGTGTTGCTGTCTGCCATGGGTTGTCAATCATGAGTAGCTTGGGTAAGTGGAGGGGGGGCGGGGGATGAGAGGGGAGAAGGAAGGGTGTTGTGGAACACACTCAGAAAATATGAAAGCAAATCAAGAGAAAACACAGTGTATTTTTCTATGCACTGTTATGTCTTACAAAGATAGTTTAGTTGAACAACCAAGGCCCTGTCACATTGCTTGTTTGCTTTTTACAGACAAAAGGGTTTGTGTTTTGTTTGGTTTTTTGGTGATGGTTAGAATGGCACTAATGTTAAGACCCTCGGTTACCCCGCTGATCATGACATCTGCCTGCTGCACAGAAAATAACATTAGTGCTCCAATGACCTCTAAACTGCCTTTTGTTTAGTGATGGGCTAATAGGGAAAACTGATTTTGAACAGACTCACTAGTTCTGACACCCAAACAAAATTGCTACTTCTAGTAAGTGTATTTTCAGTCAATCATATAAGCTGGCTTAGCCATCAATCCATTCTTGCTGCCGGGAAAGGTGAGGATGTGTCAAATAATGTGGCAGGAGCTCAGGTACTAGAGACAGAGACCTTGCCAACCCATAGATAAACAGCTATTTAATAGTATGTAGCGCTAATCACATGCAATGCTCTAGGCAGGAAACAGCTGGCAACAAAAACTAGGTATAACTAGGAGTACCAAGGCAGGGTAAGAAAATACAAATTTAGGCTGAATATCAGGAAAGCCTTCTAGAGAATGAGGGGGACTCAGATGGGGAATATTCTCCCAAAGGAAGTGGGAGATTATATTTGCCTGTAACTTTTCATGCCAGATTAGACAAAACACCAGAACACATAGCATAAGGAACAATCCTTCATTGGCCTGGAGATGGACTGGATATTCCAGATGGTCTTTTCCATCTCTAACATCTAAGCTCTACACAGATAAATGTATGAGATTTTGCAACAGTCTTTGCAAATGTGTCCCTCCGTGTACCAAATGCAAGGTTTTTGGCCCCCATGCTCTTCTAAGTCAATGTGCCTTTGGGCCCAGTCCTGAGAACACTTATGCATGCTAATTAACTTTATTCAGGTGAGCAGTTCCACTGACTTCAGTGGAGCTACTCATTGAAGTAAAGTCGCTCACCATCTTTGCAGGATGGTAGGCTTTGCTAGAATATCTCACACCTTCATCTGGTAAACTTAAGTCTACTAGTTCAGGTGACTCTGTCTCAGCCAACAGCTGCTTCACAATCAGTCATTTGTAGTGCAAAAAAAATTAGATCACATGCTCCTGTCTCATCCAAGTGAGCTGTATTTTGCAATGTAGGGGTCTCTTGTAGAATATAATTTTACCACTGGAGAAAGCTATGAAGACTTCATTAATGCTTGGCAATATGGTGGTAGTTCCTTGAAGTGAGCTATAATGTGTGGGTGGGGTAGGGACAGGAAGGGCCACTGATTTTGGGTGTTGATGATCTGAAAATCTGACCCATTTAAGGTATCAGAAGCGGAGCACCCCAAAATTGAGGCACCACAGATCAATAGATCTTTTTGCAAATCTTGGACACAGTATTTTTTTTACTATAATTATATAGCATTTATATGCAAAAATCTTTTGTGAGATTGCACCCCCTGTGCAGCTACCTGAATCCCATTTCATTGCCTGGCAAACATGACTGCAGACTGATAAAACCCAATCTAATGCAGTGCATCCTGGTGCCACAGATGAAAAGCAGCAGATAAAAACAGTTTAAATTCATGAAAATCCTTCAGTGGGATAACTAGGTCCGCTGCACGCATGCTGCTGGGAAAGATGGAATGTTTGATTCCTAGTTCACAATGACCAAAAAAAAGGGTTACGAAGATCATGATCCACAGACACATTCATGCCCCCTTTCATTTATGTATTGACACCCACAGAAATTTTCATTACTATGATCTTGTGCCATCCCTTGTTCTGTCCACTACACAGAATTCTAATTTACACATTTTGTATTGCTCATTGTCTGCATTTGTGGAAAATATCAAGATTTAAGGGTAACAGGAAGCAAACAAAGTTGTAAACCTCTTAAGTATTTGTGATGTTGCACTCCATATGTTTTATGGAAATATGCTTATGAGTGTGAATATGATGTAACTGGAACATGCTTTATGCAAAAGGTCTCTTGTAATGTTTCATAACAAAGGTTATAAAGTTCTGAATATATTCCTCCTATTTGTATGCATATATCATTCTTGTATCTGAAGCTAGAAATAAGGAGTATAACTCTGAGGTCCTATTGTAATTATGCAAAGGGTGGGCCTTTAATGGTGGTTTAGCATCTTGATGGCTCCCATTGACTAGGACAATTGGTTGTAAATGGTTTATTTTCCTGCAAGTCTTCCTGTGTACATTTGGTCCAACCCAGGAAGAATGGAGACTAGGGGGGTCTTACAGTGACATGTGACCCTGTCACATGATACTGGAATCCATCTTAATCCTTGTACTTTTCCATTGATGAGGCGAGGGTGGGGACAAGCACAGACAAAAGATTCCCGCCTTGTGCCAAAGCTGTAAAAGGGGATAAAGCACGACAAAAGGGCTTCCAGTCATGAAAAAACCCCCGCTTTCCACCTGAGATGTCTGCTGGATCTAACAAAGACTGTACCAGGGAAAAGGATTGGGCCCAGACTAGGAAGGAGTCTAGTCTTTGAAAGAAGCTTACTGGAACATCTCTGAGGGTGAGATATTACCTGTAATCAGTTTCTTAATGCATTAGGCTTAGACTTGCATGTTTTGTTTTATTTTGCTTTGTGACTTACTTTGTTCTGTCTGTTATTACTTAAAACCACTTAAATCCTACTTTTTATACTTAATAAAATCACTTTTGTTTATTACTAAACCCAGAGTAAGTGATTAATACTTGGGGGAGCAAACAACTGTGCATATCTCTATCAGTGTTATAGAGGGTGGACAATTTATGAGTTTACCCTGTATAAGCATAAGACCATGTACCAAAGGGTTAGCAAGCCTAATGCAATTCTTTATTTACTTCCAGCCATTCTAAAATGTACATGCTGATCTTCATTGTATAAATTATGTAGCTTGCTGTGGCTGGGAACCTTTAGCTGAATACTGCAACAAATATAAGTTTTGATTTTGCAACACACAACTATCATTATTATGTATTTTACTGCATACCATGCTGAGAGTGTCATTATATGTTTTGCTAATATGCTAGAAAATGTTTAAAAATAACCTAATTTACCCAACAGGAAGTTCAAACACATCTGTTGATTATTTTAAGGGAATTGTTACTTCTGAAATTTGACAAATGCGCCTAGTTACGTTGCTTAGCATCTGACTGTTTGAGGCGTAAGATGCTACTCAATGTAAGAAAGGGGTGGCGCAGAATCTGGTCCTTTTTGATGGAAACAATCTTCACCTGGAGTGAAGCCTCATCTCACACAGACTACGTGCAGACATATCCTAATTTACTATAAATGGGGAAACAAACAGCTAAGTCCAAGATGCGCCCTTTTAACCTGCTATCTGCATTTCTTTCATTTTGCTGATTCTTATTGGTATTTTAGCTCTTTATATATGTGCTAAAATGTTGCCCTCTGTCAGAAGCAATCAGACATGTAATAGACTGAAGCCAATTTAGCTTAGGCTAGATAAGCTCATTTTTCAAGCCTGCAAAAGGCATCAAAGCTTGCTTTTAAAAAACATGCTGTTTACACGCTGTTTTAGTTTGTTCTCAATAATTTATTATCCATTAATGTCTCTTTTCAATCTTACTTATTCTCCATGGAGGCAGTCAAGTTTTATCTTAGGGCATGTTTAGTGTAAGGATGTGGACAAATAGAAAAGTTAATGGCTTATCCATTAAGGCCTAGAATTTCACAGACTTGGATTTTTCACAGACTTTTTCCTTCTGTTCAGTGGTGGATGTTTCTATTAAACACATTTAAATAATCAAAGGTGGAAATGACAGATATTTGGGAACACTTCAGACAAATCCAGCCAACCAAACTCTCCTTTTTATGCTCCATTAAGATCTGTATTGAGCTTCTCTAATTTAAACTTAATATATAAAAGTTAAAATGGCTATTTAGATTAGGGCTTTCTGGAGAATTGTCTGTGCTGTAACTGGTTTCTGTTTACAAGAATCATCAGTGTTTACCTAGGATGCCCGCCTCCATCACCTCCTTGTTGCATTTTCAAACAAGCACATTTTTATATTGCAGTATCACCTGGAGGCCCAGTCAAGATTATAGCCCCATTGTGTTAGATGCTATATGTAGACGTAATAAGAGGCTGTCCTTCCCCAACAGTCCAATCTGGGCCACAAGAGGCCTAGGAACTACAGTATTTACAATCCTCTATGGCATATTGCTCTCGTTCCTTGGGCAAATAACACATTGCAGTATCTCTCATGCAGTGTGTTTGAGTTCGATAGCAGGCACCGTCCGTATATTAAGAATTTCTTTGCTGTGTTGCTGGCCCTTACATTTTTAACTGTAGATTTCTGTATTTATGGTAAATGCGCACACTGTTTTCCCTTAGCATCTATATTTTGTTTGCCATTTATTGATTATGTGTCAGATTGCATTAGATTATTGATTGCGTTCGTATTTTTGGACATGGCACACAATCTTTTACAAGAACTTTTTGTTATTGTCGAGTTGTTTGTTTGAAGTCTAGGGCCCTTAATTCTTAGTTTTATAGGTCAGTTTTAAGAGTTCAGACACAACAGGGTTGTATCTTTCTTTAAAATCATTCTTTAGCACAAGAGCCATGATTTTAAATCTTTAGCTTTTTATTATTTGTATACGTTTCCAATGACTCCTGGCTTCCTGAAGAGACATGACTAGAATAACTGGCATATACTAATGCCCCTTAAGGCTTTTTCTTTGTTGTCTCTTTATACCTTTGGCATTTAGATCAAGAAAGTTTATTCATCTTGAAGCCAAAAATCCCTTATGTAAAATTTTCAACTCTGTTTATTATAAGCATTGAAAATCTCTCTCTCTCTCAGGATTCTACCAGCGCTTGCCATTGCTCTAGCAACATCTGTGCAAGTAACCCTCCCCACCCACAGCTCGTGAGAATGATCAGAAAGTTTCATGCATAATGCAAAAGTAGGGGTTGCATTTGGGACTCTAATTTCAAGGCCATGTTTATACAATCAAAGATTCCACAGGTGTACACGCAGGATTGAAGAGAGAAACCACTGGGGAACGACCTAAGTAGATGCATGAGTTATTTTCGAAAGCATTTTAGGAAGTTTGAGTAATCTGAAATTAAAGCTGTACTGAGTATTGATATGTACTCAAGAAACTGGACCACAATAAAAAAAAAAACTAATAAAGTCAAATTTCAGGAATCTCCTTTCCCCAAAGTACTGTTTCCTGTAGCTCTGCAAATAACTCTGTAGCCTGAGCTATATCGTTTAACCATACCATTCTGTGGTTATTTGAGGATATACACCATCCAATTAATTCAATAGGAAATCTCAGATTCCTTTAAACCCAATGTGTATTCTTTAAACCAAAATGAGCACATGAGACACACTCCATTGAATTGTTTTTGACTCACGTTCTGCCCTGGAGTACTTTTTAATGACATATCAAGGAAATGCAAAATTTTGATTTGGCAAAATGGATTTAAGTCTTCGGGGGCAAATTCTCTGCTAGTGTAAATGGGTGAAATGCTCAGCGGAACCACATCCATCAATGGAACCACATTTACACCCATTCACACCCAAAAGAGATTTTTGCCAACAGTAGGTAGTGTTGTTTCACAAAGGGCAACCAAAAGGCGTTTGCAGTAGTCAAAGGGTATTCTCCTTTTTTGAAGAAGACATAAAATCAGTGTCTTGGCAATGTGTCAGTAAAGATCCAAGATCCCTTTGCACAATGTCCTGGCCAAATTACATTTAGAGCTACTGATTTTAAATTTATTTTGACTTCAATTTGTCAGCCTAAAAAGAGAGCCCATCACAAAGTCCAAGTAGCTCAAAAGATAACTAAAAATACACTCCAACCAAGACACAAACAGTAGTAGCAAACCAACAACCACTTACTTATCCCATAGAAGAAGCTGGTCCACAAAACTGAAAATTCCCCCACCTCAGTGCCTGCAAAACCCTGTTCTCTGCCAATAAAATTCCATGCCCCCGCCCAAAAACCTCAACCCTCCCCAAAGCCCTAAAAAAACAGGTGGGCTGTGTAGTGTGTGTTAAAGTCCAAAGACTTCTTTTCACAAGTCCGGCTCTGATTAGCTGATTTCCCCTCTCACTAATACCAATTCTGCACCACTTCAACTCTATTGACTTAACTGAAGTTACTCCTGATTTACCATGCTCAGCCTAAGAACAGAATCTCACTTGAGAGGAAGAATTTTTTTTTCGTGCCATGCACATTCTTACAATGATCCAGTTGAGTCTAGCCAAGCGACCTCTAGATGGCTCTTGAGGCTTGTTTTGTCAATTAGCAAGCATCTGAAATAAGTCTGTATCATTTTGTATCCAGCAGATTTACTAGGTCTGTGTTACTTTTTAGTATCAGAGAAAATATGTCAAGGAGTGTTTCGCTTACAACGAAACTTTTCTCTTTGCATTGCCGGTCTTGCATAGGTGTCAGAGTATTGTCACAAAGTGGAACACTGTTCATCTGGAGAGACGTAGAGACATTTGCTTATTAATATCTTGTAAAATGTTCTGATGGCAGTTTCTACTTGTGCATATTTTATAATAGGTTTTTTTAAAAATTTGGGTGCGCCAATTATCCCCCCGATCACTTATCCTTGTCTCAATTTATGGGGGAAAAAGCACCAGTGTGGGTTTTACTTATGGGGAGAATCACATGTAGGGTCTTAATAACTGAATAATTCATTGGAAGGTAGTGCCCTTAATGTTCTCTTCAGCGAAATGACAACTAAACATTAAAAAAGCATCTGATTGACTTGTGAAATCCCAGCGCTTGACTCCCTCAGAAATTCTGTTTACAGAAGCACAGCCCTTCTTCACACTGTAGAGGGCATCTGGGGTTTATTCTTGATTCACAAAGAAAGGGGGGGGGGAACTAGAGTTAAAAAATATAAAAAAGCCAACGCAGATGCTTAGATTTAAGGCGACTCTCATAATTTCAAACTATCTTTTATCCTAAATAAAACATAAAAATTATTCGCTGTTCATATTATATGCATTTCTTGCAATCAGAAAGGAGATGAAAAGAATTGGCAATTAAGAGGGAAAAGTTTGTCAGGCACCTTAATCTCTGACAGACAAATAGGCATCTAAAGAGCTGCCCGTGCACCTGCCTGGTTCCAGTGATGGACCCAGGTGACCCTCAGCTCAGCGTCTGGATCTTTTAATGACTAACCAAGCTCTGTGTGATCTGGGTACTTATTCCATTGCTGGTAGAGAGGGATGAGGAGAAAATAATGGGTTTGATATAATGGCAATGAATTTTTCAGATGACAATTCCATTGTTATAGTTTTAGTGCATGCAGATGATAAATATTTTGCACAAGACAAATTTTCCCTCCTGACCTCCAAAAATAAATTTAAAAATGCAAGTCAAAAAAAGTTTACACAACCTTTACCTGAGAAGCCTAATATTGGCTCCAAGGTAAATAAGGGTTAGACATGCTGCCTGCAACTCAAATTTGCATGATTACTTCTTGCCTCCAGGGTAGTAAAGCATTACAGACTTTTTAATTATACACTGAGGCCTCAGTGACTAAACATCAGCCAGCTAATTTAACATTAATAAAGTGTTGTGCAACTAAGAAGGATTCAATGCATTCTTTGTTCCAAAGGTTAATACCTTTACATATTGCTTGTGGGGGAAAAAGTTGTAAAATATTTATGATTTTTTTTTATATTAGTGGACATCAGCACCAATTACAGTAACTGGATGACTTGATCCCTATTTTCAGGAAAAGTCTTCTTCCTACTTCAAATGTCACACCTCACAATCAGCACACCAGGCCAGATTCTCAGCTGGTGAAAATGGGTGTTGCTCTATTGAAATGGAGATGTGCAAATTTAGATCAGCTGAAGAAATACTTGCTCACTACAGAGACACTACTCTTGATACAGTGCTGAAGAGCAGATGTGCTCTTGCAGCACAAAAGAAAGTTGTAGAACTTGATTCCCAGGGCAATGCCTGAGCTGTAGTCCTAAAATGGGATACATTAAATAAGATAAATAAGTAAACTTTACGAATGATATTGAAAAAAATAAAATTGATTGTCGGATATTCTGCTTTGGGTCCAGTTCTGCCCTGGGTTAGCTCTATGGAGGGAATACTCCACTCCAGTGAATTTGGACCATGCGTTATTACTTAAAGCTGAAACTCCAATTGGCATCACTGTTAAAAAGTGATGAAGTGATCTGGCCACAGGTTTTTAATACAATGGAATGACCTGGTGAGTCTGTTTCTGCAGCAAACAAAACCACTGGGCCCTAGTGGCCTGTAGGAGCTCAGTTCTTAGGGAAACCCATGGCTTTACACAGCAGACATTCACAAAGAGCAGAAACTCAAACACTGAAAGAACCATATGCATGGGACCAATTTAGAAACATCCATTTCAACATCACCTTCCTTTATAGGCCATAAATAGATATGGGAAAGAGCATGTTAGCCACAAAGTAATACCATAACCTGCAGATTACAAGGTAATTAAACTTGAAGCAACCAAGAACAGTACTCCAGGAATAATTTACCTCTTGGTGTGGGGAGCTGATATTTTCTGATGTTTCTCACTAATGCAAAATGAGTTATCATTGGGAGCACAAAGCCTGCCAGAGCTAAGGCATTAGCATGTTCTCTATCTGTATCTTTCACTTTTTAACACCCTTGATGACATTCCAATTTAGAAAGCAGCAATAACCATGTGGTAATTGTTTTTAAAAGTACTTACCATGTAATTTTATGGTCTATGTTTAAAAATACAGTGTGACAGGCTGATAGTGCTGACCTGAAATACCCCGCCCTCTTAGCAGGTGTTGATCCCGATAGGGAATGCTAAGTGTGTTTTGCTGATGTTAAGGCTCATTATTCCACCCAGTTACAGGGAAGTAGAAATTGCTGTCTAAAGAGGGTTTGAGCTGAATATTCTCATAATCTCATTAATTTCTGGGTTAATAAAACCAACGCCTTGGAAGAGGGTGTATTTGGGTCCGACGCACAATCCTGTGGATTGTGTTTGACAGCAGGGTGTGAATGGCACCAATTTATAGTTTAGTTTGAATAAAATATGACCTGACCTAACCTTTCACCCCACACTTGAACTGCACTAATCCTGAATCTTTTTAGGAGATTTAAGCATGTAAATATGTTTTTGTTTCCAAATATACTTCCGGATTTTTTTCTGGGACCTTTGTCCATTCACGGGCAAAATACAGAGGTGAGTCCAAGTTAGTTTAGATGGAGTCTAATTTGGTTGCACTGATTCTCAGGAAAAAACATTTTATTGATCTTTTCTGCAATTCAAATCAACATTAACGTGACCAGAAGCTATAAAATAGAACGTGCTTTTTAAAATGATATTTTTTAAATGAGGAGTCCTTTTAGATGTTTGTAAATTGCTGATGGAATCCACTTTATTGGGCTACAATATCTGGTCTTCAACTAATCACTTTAATGTCCTATAACATGTGTACAGTCATTATGAGATTTATCTTTTAGGCCCCCATTCAGGAAAGCCCTTAGGCATGTTCTTGAATAAGCGTGCTTTCTTGAATTGGGACTGCATATATTTATACCTTTTTGTCTTTTATATCTTTATCAACACCTTGTGAAGAGATGAAAATGATCAGCCCAATACACCCCTCTATGTAATTCCTTGAGTAAATCTAAATCTAAGATAGTCCTGATGGGGGGGGGGGGGGAGGCGCAGAAAGAGATCACAATACATTATTGATAGTCATCATCCACAGCTGGATGGTTTCTGGTGCTCTTTCAGTCCTGCCCTAACTTAACTACAATATGGCTATCCTGGCTCTGAAGGCTGAATGCCTTTCTATAAACTTCTTTGTTGTAAATGTCAGAGCCATGGAGACAAAAAAAAATCTGCCTTCTATCTTCTATTTTAATTTTAAAACAAGTTTTTTTTCCTTCAAATTTTGAAGTTTTGTCAGAATTCTGAAATTTGAAAAATGTTAACCAGCTGTAGTGCTGGGAAGGAATGAAGCTGAACACTGTAAGTATAACACCTTCAAATACGAAAACCAGCCTTGCAGAGATTCAGTTTCTAATGGACCTGCCGTCCCTTCCCTCGTGAAAACGAATTGGTTTGGAGTGGGTGGGCAGAGATGAAGTATAAGGGGAGGAAGTGAGGCCTCCAGGAGCCAGTAGAGTAACTCTGGCTACAAAGTTGAGGTGGGGGGGCGGGGAACCAAGAAATTGGCTTAACAGGTGCCCCTCATCCCTACTGCCTTGTGAAGGGGCCTGTCAGCATTCTAGTCCCTCTGCCCATCCTAGGGGGTTACTCAGCAGCACCTCAAATCCATCACTTTCTCTCCTCAGATCATCCCTCTCAGCACCTCAAATCATCCCACTTTCTCCCTCTCAAATCCATCAATTTCTGCTTGTGAAATTCAGTGATCCTTCCCATCAGGACACATCCCATCTCCTCTCTTTCTCTCAGCCTGCCCGCTCTACCCTCCTCTTCCCACTCCCCAGCCCACTCTCTTCCCCCTCTCAAATTTCCCCCGGCTCCTCACACACTCCATGGCTCCCCTTTCCTCCTCAAATTCTTCCCAATCCCCTACTCCTGTCCTGTGTTTTGGCACTCACCCTATCACCACATCCTCGCTGTTATTCCCTCTCGTCATCCCCATAGGAGTTCCCCCATCCCTGTCTGTCCCTGCTCTCTCTGGCTTGCCCTTCACACCTGCAGCAAATTCCTTTGACCCCAGCTCCTATCTTTCCCCCATCTCTCCCTCCACTCCCTTTGCCCTTTGCAGTTGAGGGATCTGCAGGGGGATGGATGAATGAGCTCCGAAGGACACAGAAATGGGCACTGCTGCCCCAGGTGTCTTCTCTACAGGGTTGAAAGTTGGGAGGGAAGAAGTGCTCCACTGTCCCCTTTGCCTGCCTGAAAATTGGGGTGGAAAAGTCCTTGCCTCTATTTTGTGGTCCATGATCAGGAAACAGGATGACTTGATGGAAGGAGCATCATTAGTCGAACAGTCGTGCAGATGAGCAATGAAATAAGGACATCTGAAGCATGAGGGAGCTCACAGCCTGTAGTCCAGGGGCCATATTCAGCTGTGGCTTGACAGTTCAGTTCATTGCGGTGGAGTTGTGTGCAGTTATGGCAGGACTGAATATGGCCCTGGGGACTTGGATAAGAAAAGAGGGTTTGGGTTAGGGACAAGTAAGGGGAGACTGGCACAAGCACCAGCAGGAGACAAAAAAGGGAGCAGATGGGAGAAAGGAACCTGCTGAGCAGGAAGAATTTTGGTCTTTGGTTTTACGGTTGCTTTTTGCTGCACGTCTTCAAGGCAAACAGAAACTGCCCCACACCTGCCACAGTAAAATGTGATCTATCAGTAAACAGCAGGCACGCAATGGCAAGGGATCCAGAACAGGCCCAATCCTGCTCCCACTGAGGTCAGCAGAAAAACTCCCCTTGACTTCAGCAAGAGCGGGATCAGGTCCTAAATTCACAACTCTGAGGGGGCTTGTTTGCTGCAGTTCACATTGCCAGTTCACAGTTCTGGAGAGCTAATCGCATATTAAAGCCGCATCTGCAAGACTGAGGCAAGAGTTATGCACAGATTCCTTTTATTTTATTTATTTGAAAGATCACAGTGAATGCACATGGAGCTTCAATTACAAAAGATTAGGGGACTGAATTCAGTGTGTGCTGTGAACTTGTATTAAACGATCAAATGCTAATGGGAAAGAGGCTCTTTTAGAGAAATAAAGAATTAGCATACATTAATATCGTTCCATATGTACACGTTCTACAAGGTAACAAAGTATCTCATCACAAATGTATAAATATTTAATTTAATTCTGCCTGGTACATAGAGTTACAGCTAAGCACAGGAATATGAATTAAGAAGGGGAAAAATAAGCATTACACTATTAAGGTTCATAGAAAGGTCATCATACTTGCTGCTGCTGTGCCATTAATTTTACTCTACTTTCCAGTGTGTGTGTGTGTGTGCGCGCACGCACACAAGCACAGTCGCAAGCCAATCCCAGAAACTTTCCCAGGGGGTAGCAAGTAAGTTCTCCACTTCTTGGCAGAGGAATTGCAATACATACGAGGTCCGATTCAGAGCCCACTGATGTCACTGGGAGTCTTTCCGTTGACTTCAGTGAGAGCAGAATCAGGCCCACGGTCTCTGGCTAAGAGCTGAGAGTACACTTGTCATGCCTTCTAAGCAGCCAAGAGTGCTGTCCTCATGGGTATGCTGCAGCCTCACTACTTCAGCAAGCGGAGTGAGATGAGGGATATAAAGTTTAAACCAGAACTCTCTTTATTAGTTACATGACAGGATGGCTCCTACAAACTCTAAACATGAAAGCCAAATGTTTCTCCATCGTGTGAGAGACCCCTCACAGTGGGAGGCCCTCTGGTGATTACACAGGACTAATTTTAAAGAGAAAGTACCCATAATTAGGGCCCTACCAAATTCGTGGTCCATTTTGGTCAATGTCATGGTCATAGGATTTAAAAATAGTAAATGTCATGATTTCAGCTATTGACATCTGAAATTTCACGGCATTGTAATTGTAGGGGTCTGACCCAAAAAGGATTGGGGGGGGTCACAAGGTTATTGTAAGGTAGGTTGGGGTACTGCTACCCTTACTTCTGCACTGCCGCCTGCAGAGCGGGGCCCTCAGTCAACAGCTGCAGCTCTCCGGCTGACGAGCTCTGAAGGCAGCAGCGCAGAAGTAAGGGTGGCATGGGATGGTACTACCACCCTTACTTTTGCGCTGCAGCTGGCGGGGCACTGCCTTCAGAGCTCGGCATCCGGCCAACAGCCTCCACTCTCCAGCAGCCCAGCTCTGAAGGCAGCTCAGAAGTAAGGGAGGCAATACCACAGTCCCCCCTAAAATAACCTTGTGACCCCCACCTCCCCCACAACTCCCTTTTGGGGCAGGACACTCTGGTCTCCCTTGTGAAATCAGTATAGTATAGGGTAAAAGCACACAAAAGACCAGATTTCATGGTCCATGAATTTGGGAAGCCCCTACGCACAATATGCTACAATACATCTTTGGGATCTTGAGACAACTTTTAGATGGGAGAAAATGTTTCAAAGCAATGATGGAGACAAGGTGGGTGAGGTAATATCTGTTTTCGGACCAACTTGTGTTGGTGACAGAAACAAGCTTTCAAGCTTACACAGAGTTCTGCTTCAGGTCTTCTTCTGTGTAAGCTCGAAAGCTTGTCCCTTTCACCAACAGAAGTTGGTCCAGTAACAGATATCACCTCACCCACCTTGTCTCTCTAATATCCCAGGACCGACATGGCTACAACAACTCTGCGTACATCAAAGCAACCATGATAGTACTTACAAAGTGTGCGCTGTATGCATACAGAAAAGAGTTGCTAAAGGTATTAATTGACTTTGCCTTACAATTGACATTCAATCTTACAGTGTGTTTGACGTTAATGACATGAGTGAGTATCAATAATTAAGATTAATTTGATGAGGTGGCAGTCAAATGGAATCCTTTACCTTTATTCTCTAAATTTATATGACACTGAGTAGCATGATATGCTCCAAATTTTTCCATAAGACTTCTAAATTAATCCCCAGGCCATTATCAATAAGCATGTGGGAATATTTGGACTGATGTGTTCTAACATTGCCTCACATATAGGACTGAGAATGAAAGTACATGACAATACAATTTCATTTATACATACAAAATGGGAAATGACTGCCTAGGAAGGAGTACTGCAGAAAGGGATCTGGGAGTCATAGTGGACCACAAGCTAAATATGAGTCAACAGTGTAACACTGTTGCAAAAAAACCGAACATCATTCTCAGATGTATTAGCAAGAGTGTTGTAAGCAAGACCCGAGAAGTAATTTTTCCACTCTACTCCGCACTGATTAGGCCTCAACTGGAGTATTGTGTCCAGTTCTGGGTGCCACATTTCAGGAAAGATGTGGACAAATTGGAGAAAGTCCAGAAAAGAGCAACAACAATGACTAAAGGTCTAGAAAACATGATCTGTGGGAGAAGATTGAAAATATTGGGTTTGTTTAGTCTGGGGAAGAGAAGAGTGAGAGGGGACATGAGAACAGTTTTCAAATACATAAAAGGTTGTTACAAGGAGGAGGGAGAAAAATTGTTCTTCTTAACTGCTGAGGATAGGACAAGAAGCAATGGGCTTAAATTACAGCAAGGGTGGGTTGGGTTGGACATTAGGAAAAACTTCCTGATGGTCAGGGTGGTTAAGCACTGGAATAAATTGCCTAGGGAGGTTGTGGAATCTCCGTCATTGGAGATTTTTAAGAGCAGGATAGACAAACACCTGTCAGGGATGGTCTAGATAATACTTAGTCCTGCCACGAGCACAGGGGACTGGACTAGATGACCTCTCGAGGTCCCTTCCAGTCCTATGATTCTATGGTTCTGTAAGCAGGTGTTTGTGTTTGTGCATATGGGTGTTGAGTTTCATTTACAGAGATCTGTAATTGTGTGAGTGCATAAAGGTGGGTGGGGAATGGGTGCGCAAGATGTCATTTGCTGAGTTCTGTAATCGAGCGTGGATGTGTGTGTGTGTGTTGGATTTCATTTGCTGAATTCGGTAATTATATGTGTAAGCATGGGGGCCTGTGGGGGGGTTATTTATTTATTTGCTAAGTTCTGTAATCGTGTGTTTGTGTGCACATGTGCATTCATGTGCCTGTTCCAGTTTTCATTTGCTGCGCTCAGTAATTGTGCATCTGAAAGCAGACATGTTTGACTTCATTTCTTGAGTTTTGCAAGAGAAATATGCAGTGAACAGTTTAAATGAATCCACATCCACCCTGCAATATGTCACCTTCTAAGAGTTCTCTTTGTGTCACTATATCCTGGCATTGTATTAATGGATTTTATTTTAAACAGCTCTCTCTACATTACATTTCAAGAAATAACCCTTTTCATTGACCACTCTATTTTCAATTGCAACTCCTTCATTAGTGTGATAAAGGGTCTCTGGAAAAGAAGAGAAAATTTGTATAATAAACAATAGGAAAGAGAACATCCAAAAAAAAGTGAGTTGGTGCATCTATGATCTGCGCTGTGGTGTGGATCTTTCTAGCTGAACAACATCCAAAATGTTGCAGCTTTAATAGCGTCATTCATGTGGCGAAAACCTTAGGCAGCAGCTTCCAGAATGTACCATATAGTTGCATGTGTATTTTGATTGTGTCTTACTACTAAATAATAAACACACTAAATACTACCTGCTGCATCTCACCTGTTCGGCAGTGGATGGGAAAACAGCCTTGATAGGTTAGTGTCGATATCTTTCCTCTAGACTGTACACTTAAATGTCTTCACTTGTGATAGGATGGTTTGGTGGGTTAAAGCACTGGACTTGGATTTCGGAGAACTGGGTTCATTTCCCAGCCTTACTACAGACTTTCTGAGTGACCCTGGGCAATTTGCTTAATCGCTCTGTGCTTCAGTTCGTTTTCTTTGAAGTCAGGATGAGAGTACCTCCTTTCTCCCCTCATTTGTCCGGTCTGTTTAAATGGTAATCCCTTTGGACAGCGACCTTCTCTTACTGTGTTTCTGCTGTGCCTCCTGTGTACTGGTTTTGGGTGGAGCCTCTTGGCACTACCATAATACAAATAAATCATGATACAAATAACTGGTGGTTATGCTAGGGATTTTGAAGAAGAGTTCCACTGTGGCACTCCCACACTGGTAAGCACCGAGAGAGTGAAAGGAAGCTGAGGAGTTGACTTTCATATTAGCTGGTCCTGGAAGAAAAGAACTGTAGCTCGTTGACTTAGAATTACAATTGTATTACTGGGATTGGTTCATATCGCCCCTTAGTGAAGCAAAAAGATGAGCTCGTTGCTCAAACCACTCCAGAGCTCTCTGGTGAATACTAAATATCTTGAAAAGTAGCTATTATTGTGGGCTGGGCTTGGAAGACCGGGATGTTGGCTGATGGATGTAGCAGTAAGTGGAACTCTTCTGCAGTTAAGGCATGATCCAAAGCCCATTAAGACCAGTTGGTGTCTTTCCAAGGATTTCACTGGGTTTTGGATCAAGACCTTAGTCTGAGTCAGGATAACAAAAGCCAGGTATGCAGCTAATGCTAATTTGATAATGTGTATCTAATGGCTGAAGACAGTTATTCTTGGCTGTTCTGCATTTTGGTTTTTGGCCCTCCCAAAATAATCTCCAGTTAGGAAATTCAGTGCTGCACAAATAACGCAATTGCTGTCTAATCGTTGTCTAAATTCCCAAGTACTCATCCAATAACCAATGTGTTTTGCTTTCACTATTTAAAATAAACCTTTATGCCGGCATACATTGGAACATTGCGTGCTTTGCATCTTCAGCTTTTGAAACTATTTCAAATGAGACACTTTTGAGAATCGTTGCATCGAGAGATTTCTCTTGATTGTCCTGCCTGCCTGGGCATATAGAATGTCAATTCTGTTCACTCCTGACACTTGATGACTTTCTGCCAGGTTACATGTCTGACAGCTGTTCTGGGGTGCAGTTTTTCCCAGGAACTGGCCTGACTACCATCATAAAGCCAATTACAGTCACAGGCAATTAATGTTACCCTCCTCAAGTGCTCGTGGAAGTGATAGCAATGTACAGAGAATCATCATGAAATCTCTGACCTTTGGAAATATAAGCTTGAGATGGGAGCTGAGCTTGGGTCTACATAAGCTCTTAAGGAACGGCAAGGGAGATGGCGAATTACACATTTTATAAAAGCAGCATGCAATTTTTTCTCACTTCCAAACACAACAGCGTCTGCTTTCCCTGACAAACAGCAGCTCCCCCCGCCCCATCCTTCTGCCATACCTATTAATTACCCAACTGTCATAGTTTCATCTGGTAGCAATCAACCTAATTCTATACAAATTTTAAGGTTAACTACTACATTTGGGCCTGATTCTACCATTCTCAGTCACATTGCGTATACTCTGCAAGTAGCCCCATTGAACCAGATCCTCAGCTGGCGTAAGCCAATGTTACTCCAGTGAAGCCAATAGAGCTATGTTGATTTATGCCAGCTGAAGATCTGGCCCAACTGATTTCAGTATAACTTCAAGTGGAATGAGGTCCCTTTGGGGCCCATATGGGCAATAATCACTCAGGGCA
Source organism: Natator depressus (assembly GCF_965152275.1). Classification (NCBI taxonomy): domain Eukaryota; kingdom Metazoa; phylum Chordata; order Testudines; family Cheloniidae; genus Natator; species Natator depressus. The sequence goes on along the minus strand of NC_134240.1, from coordinate 7,809,921 downwards.
ATGGTTTGGTCGTAATGCATTTTGGAAACAACTACAGACAAGCAACGAGAACTTCAGATAAAATCACATCTTACATTACAGGATGATACAACCCTGCTTTTTCCACCTCCTTCCTTGCCTCTCTACACTGAATTGCAACACTGCTTTCATTGAAGCAGGAGCACTGTAGCACAAGCATCTCTTTCAGTAGTCTGGACTTTAGGATGGCCAGATGTCCCGATTTTATAGGAACAGTCCTGATATTTGGGGCTTTTTCTTATAGAGGCACCTATTACCCTCTCACCCCCTGTCCCAATTTTTCACACTTGCTATCTGGTCACCCTACTGGACATCCCTCTGTCCTTCTTCTCACCCACTGTATTTTCATTTATTGCATTTTTCTGCTCAGAACATTCACAGAGTAGCAAATTTTCAAGAAAATACCCTAAACACTATAGTATCCCTGCAAGTGAGACATTTATTTGTCTTATATATACATATTATGTATATATTAATATATTTTATAATATGTAATATATATGCAATATACTTAAGAGTTTGGAATGATAGGCAAAAGGACATAGAGGCGTGGTGAGCAATGGCAGGCAGGCCAAAAGGAGAGAGGTTTAAGATGGACTTGAAGGGAGAGGCAGCTGGAAAGGAGCAGCTGTTCCAGCACTGGAAAAGGTACAGAGACACAGGTGGGAGAGGAGACAAAAGTTTCAGTGAGGCACAGTGCACGAACAGGAATGTAGTAGGTATAAGACAGGGGATGACAATAAGCCAAGCCTAAAAGGCTACCTGTATCCACTCCCCACCCTTTTACACCTGTGCAGGGACTGCACTGCCCAGTGCTCATGATTGCAGCACAAGACTTGCAATATTTAGTGCTTTGACGGAAAGCCCCAGCTCCTGGAGTCAGGTGATGACATGAGAATCTCAGCTTTTTTTTTTTTTAAGGGGGGCAGCCATCCTGGTTGCAGAAAAAATGTCACACACACACACGCTACAACTGGCCCAACAGGCTTGAAACCCAGGTGGCAAATAAAAAGATCTCAACATTTATTATTTTTTTTAAGTCTTGTGATTTTTAAACCAATCTCATGATTTGCGGGAGGCTTTTAATATTTGTAGTTGGTAACACTGGGACTGACAGCATCTAGCCTTAAATCTTTATTTCCAGCTCTGTGTTTTTCAGGAGATTACGTTTCAGAATGAGATCTGCAGAATGGTTAGTTCTGAGTGACCGTTCTTTATAATATTACCTTCTCCTCAGATATTCTTTATGGAAGGATGGTTTGCATAATGAGAAGAGGAACCCAGGGGGATGATATCTGCAGGTCAGGCAGCATTTCATTTCAGGGGGCAGTGTCCCTGAATCTTTAAGTATCAAGTACCAGATTGACATCTCTACTTGAGTTTGCACCCAAGCAAGAAAAAATATAATCTGAAAATCCCTGCCACAGGTCCCCACTCAGGATACATTCATTTATAGCAAATATACTCCCTCACAAATGACATCTAGAATATCAGGTAGTGAAATCACCCACCACATTTATTCGTGGATGTGTGTGGGAGGATGTGTGTGGGAGTGCTGCTTTCTATTTGAAATGTCTGCAATGAAAATATTCTGACACTACAGATAGGATTATTTGAAATGATTGATCCCCAAGCTGATGGATTGTTGTCTGTTTATTGCCCGTGATTTTTTTAAAATGACTAAATTGATCATTAATACTCCTATGGTATTACTCAACAAAAATGCTGGTGTCCAAACAGACTCTGAAGGAGTACGCACAGTGCGTGCCCAGCTAGCATGGATATAAACAGCTGAGTAGATGGGGCAGCGTGACTTAGGCGAGTACAATGCCCTACACACCTGACCCCCCAAGGTATATACACTACACCGCTCTTTACACACCCAAGCAGTGCCTGCCCCATCTACTCGATTTTTAGCAGTGTAGCATCGAGCTGCCTCCCCACTGCCGGACCCTTTCCCCACTGCCTCTCCCCTACCAGAGCCTTCACTGCTGCGTGTAGCTACGCACCGCAGTGACACGGGTGGACACAGCTGCCTTTCAGTGCAGCACGTAGCTACACGCAGAGTGCCTGTACTCTGCACGCCACCAGCCGCGTAGACAAGGCCAGACTGTAAACTGCTGAAAGGTGATAGTATTCTGAACCAAGTGGTTAACCACATTCAGGCTCTTGTGGGCTGTCCCAGTTAGGAGAAATATTTCATGATAGAACCAGCTATTTGCTTTGGTCTATTTACAAGGATTACACACAAAGTCCTGTTTCCCTGAACACAGTAGGAATCAAACACCAGGAGACAGTTTCTTTGTTCGCTGTTCCAAACCTGCCTTTCCAGCCAGCAGCTTTCACTCATAGCTTTCTCTCAGGGCCACATTACCAGAGTTTCTGCTACTGCCTTTGAAGCTTCTTGCTCCTTCTGCTACACTCTCCTGTTTCTCCCTCCCAACACCCCTACCCAAAACAATACCAACAAAGCTCTTCGCCCACATAGTTCCAATGCCAGAGCTGACTCACGTATGCTTTGTTTTTGGTGGAAGCCACTTAACGCTCTCTTACTTACCGCTGTCTTAAATGAGGGGTGGCGGTCACACCCAATGGTTTAAATGCGGTTTCACCCACAACAATTATGACGTTGGAGAGCAGTTATTCCCCAAAGTATGGGGGGAATCCTGGCCCCACTGAAGTCTTCTTCTGTCTCTTACTGACTAAAATGGGGTCAATGTTTCTAAGGTGCTTATATGCTCCCTTGTTAAATTGAAATATCTTTATCCTCACTGCACCCCTGCAAGGTAGGGAATTAGTATAGCCGCATTATATAGATTGAGAACCAAGGCACAGAGAGTGAATGACTGGCCACTATCACAAAGGAAGTCTCTGGTGGAGCAGTAAATTGAATGCTGGTCTCCTGAGTTCCAGGCTAGCACCCTGGCTACTGACCCATCTTTCCTCTCTAGTTAATAGGACTGTTTATAATAAGTGCTCATCTATGTGAGTAAAAGGTGTACCATGTAGACACCACACTACCGGATACAGTGGTACCAGTGTCTTTGCTTTGTAATATCACAATTTTAACACCTTATGCACCCAACACACATGCAGCTGGCATGTAGGTTACATTTCTATGTGTACAAATAGGTTAAATGTCTGATAATGGGTGCTCAGCTATTAAAAAAAATAAACACAGTAATTCACCAAAGATTTGGGGATGGGGGGGGGGGGAAATCAGCCTAAGACCAAGCTTATCAAAATTCTCAAAGCAGGTTTTGTATCAATAGAAAAGGGGTTGTGTGCAGAGGAGGGTGAGCTTCTGTCTATGTATTCATAAAGTTTTGTTCAGCTAGGCTGCAAAGGTTTCAGACTCAAGCATCCCCTTGGTACTGTGCTGGTGGCAGCTTGATGTCCTTGGGCCACAGATGTTTGGTCCTAGTGTTGATGTCCAATATGTCCAGCCATTGAGGCAGATGGTGAGCAGAAAAATATTTCTGAACTTTTGGAAAATATTTCACCCAAGAGCCCGACAAGGGAGATGGCTGAAATTGGAAAATAATGTAATCAAATATTTTATTTTCCACAATAGACTTGAGTGCTGGGAAGAGTGCCATTTCTGAGAGGGCAGTTGGCTGACTTCCCTCTATTCTGCTCAGTGTAATAATGATACACCGTTTGCACCCCTTTCCTGTTTTAAGCCCAAGCAGAGATTTGTATTTCATCTTGCAAAAAGGTAAAAACTGATGCGAGAAGCCAGACTTCAGCTCACTCTTGCTACAAGAAAGCACTGAAGTCTTTTGTTGTTGTTGTGGTATATGATTTAATGATCAGTTCTAACCTCTTCGTAGATGCGATTGTTCCTCCCTCGGTCCATTTATCACCTGTCTATCCAGAGAGGAGGAGAGTGAAAGAGATTAAAGGCCTTGATCCAACAAAGCATTTGGGCTCAGTTTTTCAAAGCTATTTAGGGCATTGTTGTGCTCAATGTTACAATGCCTAACTGATTTAGGATCCTAAGGTCATGTCTACACAGCTCTGCAGTTCAGACTATGGGGTTGTGAATAGCAGTGCGCACCAAAATGCTACCATGTAACTCCCCCGTGTGAACCCTGCGGGCCTAAACTTAAAGGTCCTGCAAACTCAGGACCTTTACGTTTCCACCTGCACCATCCACACGGGGGAGTTACAGTGCAGCACATTGGTGCGTA